>NC_141877.1:532756709-533381709 GCF_056163025.1 Triticum urartu | reverse complement strand
TCTCATCTTCTCGAAGAGGCGAAGAGCCAAGCGGAACCCGAATGTGGCAATTTCGAACTTTGGAGCATGCATATAGCCAGGCTCTTGCATGCGAAAAAATTGCTATGTGAGCCCACTATTACTTGCTAGTATGGCCCTGTAAACTATAAAGGAATGTTTGCCTTTCTAGAGATTTCAACAAGTGACTTAGACTACACCGAGACGGATTAAATATGGAGCAAAATGAATGAATCTACACCATAAATAAATATGTAGTTCTCTCGTTTTCCTCTCCGCCTTAGTCGCGGTGCACAATAGGCACCATAGGCACCTCGTCATCGACAGGAACGTCTCCTGACATGCGACAAACACGAGCGTCAGTCGCTGAGGGAGTCTTGGACTAAGGGGTCCTTGGGCGTCCGTCCTGTTGGACATAGGCCGGACTGATGGGCTATGAAGATACAAGACCGAAGGCTCTCACCCGTGTCCATATGAGACTCTCCTTGGCGTAGATGGCAAGTTTGGCGTTCGGATATGAAGATTCCTTTCTCTGTCACCGACTTTGTATAACCATTGTACCCTTCAGTGTCTCTATAAATCGGAGGGTTTAGTCCGTAGAGGCAGAGACAATCATAATCACATAGGCTAGACTTCTAGGGTTTTAGCCATTACGATCTCGTGGTAGATCAACTCTTGTAATACTCATATTCATCAAGATCAATCAAGCAGGAAGTAGGGTACTACCTCCATAGAGAGGGCGCGAACCTGGGTAAACATCGTGTCCCCTGTCTCCTATCACCATCGACCCTAGATGCACAGTCCGGGACCCCCTACCCAAGATCCGCCGGTTTTGACACCGACATTGGTGCTTTCATTGAGAGTTCCGTTGCGTCGTCATCAGAAGCTTCGATGGCTCCTTCCATCAACTACAACAGCGCTGCCCGGGGGGATGTCTTCCTCCCTGGCCATATCTTCGTATTCGGCAGCTTCGCACTGCGGGCTGCTACCTCTTGAGCACTGCATTGGTTTTCCCTTGAAGAGGAAAGGGTGATGCAGTAAACCAGCAGAAGTATTTCCCTCAGTTTTTGAGAACCAATGTACCAATCCAGTAGGAGATCATGCTCAAGTCCCACGCACCTACACAAACAAATAAGAACCTCGCAACCAACGCGATAAAGGGGTTTTCAAGCCCTTCTCGGTCACTTACGAGAGTGAGATCTGATAGATATGATAAGATAATATTTTTGGTATTTTTATGGTAAAGAGAAATAAAGATGCAAAGTAAAATAAACGGCAATAGAAATAACTAAGTGTTGGAAGATTAATATAATGGAAGATAGACCCGGGGGCCATAGGTTTCACTAGTGGCTTCTCTCAAGAGCATAAGTATTACAGTGGGTAAACAAATTACTATCGAGCAATTGATAGAATTGATCATAGTTATGAGAATATCTAGGTATGATCATGTATATAGGAATCACGTTCGAGACAAGTAGACCAAAACGATTCTGCATCTACTACTATTACTCCACACATCTACCGCTATCCAGCATGCATCTAGAGTATTAAGTTCAAGAGAACAGAGTAATGCTTTAAGGAAGATGACATGAGGTAGAGGGATAAAATCATGCAATATGATATAAACCCCATCTTTTTATCCTCGATGAAAACAATACAATACATATCGGTTCCCTTTCTGTCACTGGGATCGAACACCGCAAGATTGAACCCAAAGCTAAGCACTTCTCCCATTGCAAGAAAGATCAATCTAGTAGGCCAAACCAAACTGATAATTCGAAGAGACTTGCAAAGATAAACCAATCATACATAAAAGAATTCAGAGGAGAATCAAATATTGTTCATAGATAATCTGGATCATAAACCCACAATTCATCGGATCTCGACAAACACACCGCAAAAGAAGATTACGTCGAATAGATCTCCAAGAAAATCGAGGAGAACTTTGTATTGAGATCCAAAGTGAGAGAAGAAGCCATCTAGCTAATAACTATGGACTTGTAGGTCTAAAGTAAAATACTCACACATCACCGAAGAGGCCATGGAGTTGATGTAGAGGCCCTCTGTGATCAATGCCCCCTCCGGCGGAGCTCCAGAAAAGGCCCCGAGATGGGATCTCTCGAGTACAGAAGGTTGCGGCGGTGGAATTAGGTTTTCGTGGTGCTCCTGGATGTTGGGGGGGGGGGTACGTGGATATATATAGGAGGAAGAAGACGTCGGTGGAGCAATGGAGGGCCCATGAGGGTGGAGGGTGTGCCCAGGGGGGTAGGCGTGCCCCCTACCTCGTGCCTTCCTCCCTTGTTTCTTGACAGCCACTCCAAGTCTCCTGGATCATGTTTGTTGAGAAAATCACGTTCCCGAAGGTTTCATTCCGTTTGGACTCAGTTTGATATTCCTTTTCTTTGAAACCCTAAAATAGGCAAAAAAACAGCAATTTGGGTTGGGCCTCCGGTTAGTAGGTTAGTCCCAAAAATGATATAAAAGTGTAAAATAAAGCCCATTAAACATCCAAAATAGATAATATAATAGCATGGAGAAATCAAAAATTATAGATACGTTGGAGACGTATCAAGCATCCCCAAGCTTAATTCCTGCTCATCCTCGAGTTGTTAAATGATAAAAGAAGAATTTTTGATGTGGAATGCTTTCTAACATATTTCTCAATGTAATTTTTCTTTATTGTGGCATGAATGTTCAGATCCGAAAGATTCAAGATAAAAGTTTAATATTGACATAAAAATAATACTTCAAGCATACTAACTAAGCAATTATGTCTTCTCAAAATAACATGGCCAAAGAAAGTTATCCCAACAAAATCATATAATCTGGCTATGCTCTATCTTCACCACACAAAATATTTAAATCATGCACAACCCCGATGATAGGCCAAGCAATTGTTTCATACTTTTGATGTTCTCAAACTTTTTCAATCTTCACACAATATATGAGCGTGAGCCATGGATATAGCACTATGGTGGAATAGAATGGTGGTTGTGGAGAAGACAAAAAGGAGAAGATAGTCTCACATCAACTAGGCGTATCAACGAGCTATGGAGATTACCATTAATAGATATCAACGTGAGTGAGTAGGGATTGCCATGCAACAGATGCACTAGATCTATAAGTATATGAAAGCTCAACAAAAGAAACTAAGTGGGTGTGCATCCAACTTGCTTGCTCACGAAGACCTAGGGCATTTTGAGGAAGCCCGTCATTGGAATATACAAGCCAAGTTCTATAATGAAAAATTCCCACTAGTATATGAAAGTGATATCATAGGAGACTCTCTATATGAAGAACATGCTGCTACTTTGAAGCACAAGTGCGGAAGAAGGATAGAAACATTGTCCCTTCTCTCTTTTTCTCTCATTTTTTTGGGCCACCCTTTTTTTATGGCCTTTCTCTTTTCTCTTCTTTTTTCTATTTTTTTGTCCGGAGTCTCATCCCGACTTGTGGGGGAATCATAGTCTCCATCATCCTTTCCTCACTGGGACAATGCTCTAATAATGTTGATCATCACACTTTATTTACTTACAACTCAAGAATTACAACTCAATACTTAGAAAAAAATATGACTCTATGTGAATGCCTCCGGCGGTGTACCGGGATGTGCAATGATGCATCAGTGACATGTATGAAGAATTATGAATGGTGGCTTTGCCAGAAATACGATGTCAACTACATGATCATGCAAGCAATATGACAATGATGAAGCGTGTCATAATAACAGAACGATGGAAAGTTTCATGGCAATATATCTCGAATGGCTATGGAAATGCCATATTAGGTAGGTATGGTGGCTGTTTTGAGGAAGGTATATGGTGGGTTTATGGTACTGGCGAAAGTTGTGCGATACTAGAGAGACTAGCAATGGTGGAAGGGTGAGAGTGCTTATAATCCATGGACTCAACATTAGTCATAAATAATTCACATACTTATTGCAAAAATCTATTAGTTATCAAAACAAAGTATTACGCGCATGCTCCCAGGGGATAGATTGGTAGGAAAAGACCATCGCTCGTCCCCGACCGCCACTCATAAAGAAGACAATCAATAAATAAATCATGCTCCGACTTCATCACATAACGGTTCACCATACGTGCATCTACGAGAATCACAAACTTCAACACAAGTATTTCTCAAATTCACAACTACTCAACTAGCATGACTCTAATATCACCATATTCATATCTCAAAACAATTATCAAGTATCAAACTTCTCATAGTATTCAATGCACTTATATGAAAGTTTTTATTATTATCATGTTGTTCTAAAGGACTCTCAAAATAATTAAGTGAAGCATGAGAGAACAATAGTTTCTATAAAACAAATCCACCACCGTGCTCTAAAAGATGTAAGTGAAGCACTAGAGCAAAAACTATATAGCTCAAAAGATATAAGTGAAGCACATAGAGTATTCTAATAAATTTCAAATCATGTGAGTCTCTCCCAAAAGGTATGTACAGCAAGGATGATCGTGGTAAACTAAAAAGCAAAGACTCAAATCATACAAGACCCTCCAAGCAAAACACATATCATGTGGTGAATAAAAATATATCTCCAAGTAAAGTTACCGATAGATGAAGACGAAAGAGGGGATGCCTTCCGGGGCATCCCCAAGCTTAGGCTTTTTGGTGTCCTTGAATTTTACCTTGGGATGCCATGGGAATCCCCAAGCTTAGGCTCTTGCCACTCTTTGTTCCATAATCCATCAAATCTTTACCCAAAACTTGAAAACTTCACAACACAAAACTCAAAATAGAAAATCTCGTGAGCTCTGTTAGCGAAAGAAAACAAAACACCACTTCAAGGTACTGTAATGAACTAATTATTTATTTATATTGGTGTTAAACCTACTGTATTCCAACTTCTCTATGGTTTATAAACTCTTTTACTAGCCATAGATTCATCAAAATAAGCAAATAACACAAGAAAAACAGAATCTGTCAAAAACAGAACAGTCTGTAGTAATCTGTAGCTAACACAAGTTCTGGAGCCCCAAAAATTCTAAAATAAATTGCTGGACGTGAGGAATTTATTTATTAATCATCTCAAAATAGAATTAACTAAATAGCACCTTCCATATAAAAATGGCAGCAATTCTCATGAGCGCTAAAATTTCTGTTTTTTACAGCAAGATCAAAAAGACTTTCCCCAAGTCTTCCTAACGGTTCTACTTGACAAAAACACTAATTAAACACAAAAAACAACCAAAACAGAGGCTAGGTAAATTATTTATTACTAAACAGGAGCAAAAAGAAAGGAATAAAAATAAAATTGTGTTGCCTCCCAACAAGCGCTATCGTTTAACGCCCCTAGCCAGGCACAAAAACGAAGATAGATCTAGGTGTTGCCATAATAATAGGTTATATCACGAAAACTCATTTCATATTCTCTATGTTCAGCAGCAAGTTTTCTTTGAGGCAAGCAAAAGTAATCGAAAGGGCTAAATTTAATGGGACAAAAGTCCCCAAGATCAATTCTGGGAGGTATAGGTTCCTCCCTTGGCCCATCATATTGCACAACCAATTCATCATTATAAGCATTCTTTTGACAAAACTTCGTGAGCCTATACTCGAGAGAATATCCTAGCTCATTATTTTGAATAGAAAAATCATCATTAAGTTCGGAAATTCTATCAACTAGAACATTGGTAGGGACCATTTTTCTAAGGTTCTCATTAAAAGCAACATAGTCTAAAGATTGAAAACGCATTATTTCGTCTTGATCAAAGAGGATTGCCTCTACGGGAGGACGGCCAGCGTCCACCCTATAGTGCACAAAGATTTCTTTGACCTCTTTTATTATAAATCTGAACTCATAAGCCAAAAAGATAGTAGCGGCACGCTTAACAGAAGAATGCTCAATATTAGAAAATTCTAGGAAAATCCTTTGTATGCAAGGATGCATGTGCATAAATTTCCTTTCAAGTTCAACTACAAGCATGGAGATAGCGTCTGCAAGACTACTAGTTCTATGAAGGATAGAACTACCCATAGAAGGCAAAGCACCGACACAAGTAAAGAAATCTTGGATAACTCCCTTCCCAATGTAAAGTAGTAGGGTTTTCAGGAGGGTCATCAAAAGCATCAAAGTTTTCCATATTATTATCCTTATCAAAGATAACCTCCCCAGTTTCAGACATGATGGCAACAGGCTGCAAAAAGAACAAGCACACAGAAAGAAGGAAGGAAAGAGAGGCGGAACGGAGAGAGAGGGCGAATAAAATGGCAAGGGTGAAGTGGGGGAGAGGAAAACGAGAGGCAAATGGAAAATAATGTAATGCGAGGGATAAGAATTTGTGATGGGTACTTGGTATATTTTGACTTGGTAATGGCGCCAGAAATGACTCATTGTGGGAGTCAAATCTTGACTTGAGTTGGCGTGAATCTCCCCGGCAACGGCGCCAGAAATCCTTCTTGCTACCTCTTGAGCACTGCGTTGGTTTTCCCTTGAAGAGGAAAGGGTGATGCAGTAAAGCAGCGTAAGTATTTCCCTCAGTTTTTGAGAACCAAGGTATCAATCCAGTAGAAGATCATGCTCAAGTCCCACACACCTACACAAACAAATAAGAACCTCGCAACCAATGTGATAAAGGGGTTGTCAAGCCCTTCTCGGTCACATACGAGAGTGAGATCTGATAGATATGATAAGATAATATTTTTGGTATTTTTATGATAAAGAGAAATAAAGATGCAAAGTAAAATAAACGGCAATAGAAATAACTAAGTGTTGGAAGATGAATATAATGGAAGATAGACCCGGGGCCATAGGTTTCACTAGTGGCTTCTCTCAAGAGCATAAGTATTACGTTGGGTAAACGAATTACTATCGAGCAATTGATAGAATTGAGCATAGTTACGAGAATATCTAGGTATGATCATGCATATAGGCATCACGTCCGAGACAAGTAGACCGAAACAATTCTGCATCTACTACTATTACTCCACACATCGACCGCTGTCCATCATGCATCTAGAGTATTAAGTTCAAGAGAGCAAGGCAATGCTTTAAGGAAGATGACATGATGTAGAGGGATAAACTCATGCACTATGATATAAACCCCATCTTTTTATCCTCGATGGCAACAATACAATATGTATCAGTTCCCTTTCTGTCACTGGGATCGAACACCGCAAGATTGAGCCCAAAGCTAAGCACTTCTCCCATTGCAAGTAAGATCAATCTAGTAGGCCAAACCAAACTGATAATTCAAAGAGACTTGCAAAGATAAACCAATCATACAAAAAAGAATTCAGAGGAGAATCAAATATTGTTCATAGATAATCTGGATCATAAACCCACAATTCACCGGATCTCGACAAACACACCGCAAAAGAATATTACATCGAATAGATCTCCAAGAAAATCGAGGAGAACTTTGTATTGAGATCCAAAGAGAGTGAAGAAGCCATCTAGCTAATAACTATGGACCCGTAGGACTGAAGTAAACTACTCACACATCACCGGAGAGGCCATGGAGTTGATGTAGAGGCCCTCCGTGATCAATGACCCCTCCGACGGAGCTCCGGAAAAGGCTCGGAGATGGGATCTCTCGAGTACAGAAGGTTGCGGCGGTGGAATTAGGTTTTCATGGTGCTCCTGGATGTTTGGGGGGTACGTGGATATATATACGAGGAAGAAGTACGTCGGTGGAGCAACGAAGGGCCCACGAGGGTGGAGGGTGCGCCGAGGGGGGTAGGCGCGCCCCCTGCCTCGTGCCTTCCTCCCTTGTTTCTTGATGGCCACTCCAAGTCTCCTAGATCATGTTTGTTGAGAAAATCACGTTCCCGAAGGTTTCATTCTGTTTGGACTCCATTTGATATTCCTTTTCTTCAAAACCCTAAAATAGGCAAAAAAACAACAATTTGGGCTGGGCCTCCGGTTAGTAGGTTAGTTCCCCAAATGATATAAAAGTGTACAATAAAGCCCATTAACATCCAAAATAGATAATATAATAGCATGGAGCAATCAAAAATTATAGATATGTTGGAGACGTATCACGGGCCAACTCGCTTGGCCATCTAGAGCAGATCGACAGCTAAGCCCCTGGCTGTCAGGTCAAGTTTGGAAGCTTGAACTACGTCGCTGATATCCACAGAGACTTGATCTTCAACGGATTCGAGCCCATGGCAGCCGCTACCTGCCACCGCGATGAACATGACCTAAATCTGTCATCAGACAATACCTAGGAGATTGCGCCTGTAAGCGCTCTGGCCCTAGATCCGGAGCAGCTTGTGAAGGAAATATGCCCTAGAGGCAATAATAAAGTTATTATTTATTTCCTTATTTCATGATAAATGTTTATTATTCATGCTAGAATTGTATTAACCGGAAACATAATACATGTGTGAATACATAGACAAACAGAGTGTCACTAGCATGCCTCTACTTGACTAGCTCGTTGATCAAAGATGGTTATGTTTCCTAACCATAGACATGAGTTGTCATTTGATAAACAGGATCGCATCATTAGGAGAATGATGTGATTCACTTGACCCATTCCGTTAGCCTAGCACTTGATCATTTTAGTTTACTTCTATTGCTTTCTTCACGACTTATACATGTTCCTATGACTATGAGATTATGCAACTCCCGATTACCGGAGGAACACTTTGTGTGCTACCAAACGCCACAACGTAATTGGGTGATTATATAGGTGCTCTACAGGTGTCTCCGATGGTACTTGTTGAGCTGGCATAGATTGAGATTAGGATTTGTCACTCCGATTGTCGGAGAGGTATCTCTGGCCCTCTCGGTAATGCACATCACTATAAACCTTGCAAGCAATGCAACTAATGAGTTAGTTGCGGGATGATGCATTACGGAAACGAGTAAAGAAATTTGTCTATAACGAGATTGAACTAGGTATTGAGATATCTACGATCAAATCTCAGGCAAGTAACATACCGATGACAAAGGGAACAACGTATGTTGTTATGCGGTTTGACCGATAAAGATCTTCGTAGAATATGTAGGAGCCAATATGAACATCCAGGTTCCGCTATTGGTTATTTATCGGAGACATGTCTCGGTCATGTCTACCTAGTTCTCAAACCCATAGGGTCCGCACGCTTAACGTTTGGTGACGATCGATATTATGAGTTTATGTGATTTGATGTACCGAAGGTAGTTCGGAGTCCCGGATGAGACCGGGGACATGACGAGGAGTCTCTAAATGGCCGAGACGTAAAGATCGATATATTGGATGACTATATTCGGACATCGGAAAGGTTCCGAGTGATTCGGGTATTTTTCGGAGTACCGAGGAGTTACGGGAATACGGGGAAGAAGTATTGGGCCTGATGTGCCAAGTGGTGGAAGAGAGGAGGCAGGGCGCGCGGCCGCCCTAGCCCAAACCGTATTTGACTAGGGGGCCGGCCCCTTTCCTCCTTTCCTCCCTCTCCTTCCTTCTCGCTCTCCTCCTTCTTTTCCTCCTCCTAGTAGGAGTAGGAAAGGGGAGTCCTACTCCTACTAGGAGGAGGACTCCTCCTCCTGGCGCACCCTGCAAGGGCCGGCCGGCCTCCCCCTTGCTCCTTCATATATGGGGGCATGGGGGCACCCTAGAAAGCACAAGCTAATTGTTCCAAGCCGTGTGCGGTGCCCCCTCCACCATAATCCACCTCGATCATATCGTAGCGGTGCGTCGGTAGCAACATCATCACTGTCATCACGCCGTCGTGCTGATGGAACTCTCCCATGAAGCTCTGCTGGATCGGAGTTCATGGGACATCATCGAGCTGAATGTGTGCTGAACTCGGAGGTGCCATGCATTCGGTACTTGGATCGGTCGGATCGTGAAGACGTACGACTACATCAACCGCGTTCTCATAACGCTTCCGCTTACGGTCTACGAGGGTACGTAGACGATACTCTCCCCTCTCGTTGTTGTGCATCACCATGATCTTGCGTGTGCGTAGGAATTTTTTTGAAATTACTACGTTCCTCAATAGTGGCATCCGAGCCAGGTTTATGCGTAGATGTTATATGCATGAGTAGAACACAAGTGAGTTGTGGGTGATACAAGTCATACTGCTTACCAGTATGTCATAGTTTGGTTCGGCGGTATTGTTGGATGAAGCGGCCCGGACCGACATTACGCGTACACTTACGCGAGACTGGTTCTACCGACGTGCTTCGCACACAGGTGGCTAGCGGGTCACTACTAGGAAAAGGCCTACTAATGGCGCACTGGTTTTGCCTACTAATGGCGCATTACCAGTGCGCCATTAGTAGCACGCCACTAGTATATCTTACTAATGGCACACCACAGGTGCGCCATTAGTATCTGGTATACTAATGGCGCACCAACTAGTGAGCCATTAGTATGTAACAGCATGCGCCATTAGTGTGCCTCCCGGGGGCCATACGTAAGCATGGCTTTGTCATACTAATGGCGCATTCTCTGTTGATGCGCCATTAGTATCCTTTGGCATACTAATGGCGCACCTGGTGGTGGTGCGCCATTAGTATGAATATTTGGTTTTTTCCTTTTCTGATTTTTGCGCAGATTACAAAATATATTATTAGACAGAATATAAAATATATTATTAGTCAGAATATAGACAGCAGCACACAGCAACATCAGATTCATCGAATACAATAGAAGATTAGTCTCCAAATACAATTCATCATATTAGTCTCCGAATTCAAAAGACCAAACAAAGATAAAACATTACAAGTCTCAAGACCGCGAGTATCGAGTTTGTCTTCACATTACAAGTCGATATCGATCATCTAAACTACCATCACATAGAAGAGAGCTGTGGTCATCACGATGAGCATCATCGCGATCAAACTGGTCTTCATCCGGTTCCTCCAACGCTCCCTGCTCTCTCTCGCTAGATAGCGGGCGTATCTAGATTCGGCCTCCGCCCTAGTGGTGTACCCTTTGTAACTATTACCGCTGAAATGGTGAACCTGTCTCCGACACTCCTCCCAGTCGTCGTAGACTCCGGGAACCTTACCCTTGTACACGGCATACGACGACATCTCTATGCACAAGCCAAACAACAGACAATACATAAGCAATATGTAAGTATGCAACAAAAGGATCGGAAGAGAAAAGCAAGACATTAATAGCACGATTCATGGTCCTACTAATAAATAGCATCGATTACATCTAAGTTGAACGACTGTCCAAACCAAAGAGACATACGAATTCATTAAAGTATAATTACAACATGAGCCAATCAATGTTTCAGAACTACACATCACTACTTTCGACTCGACTCATCGGATAGGAACGTGGATGAAGCCGTCGTCTGTCGTGATGGTCATGAAATCGCGGTTGTTGTCACCCTGCATTTGTAGCATTTCATCTATCTCACTGTTGGACGGTTGATATCTGAGGAAGAACTGCCCCGAGGTATGATGGACATCTTGATGGATGATGTCCGCAAACTCCGACTGGATGCGAAAGAATTCTTGTCTGAGGTCCGCGTCCTGGGCTGCCGACAAGCTCGCGGCCCAATCTTTGAGATTATCTGGTAGCAGAAGTTGATGATGGTCCCTTACGATCACCCGCATGTGATGGAGGGCGTAGTAGGCATCCTTCTGACCGCCAGGCGGCTGCTTGATGCAGCAGAACTTCGTATTGTGTGAGAACATGTGCTTGCCGTACTTACAAACTGCCCTGGTGAAGGTGCCTCCAGATTTGGCGTAGGCGGGGAGAACATCATCAAGAACTTTCTTGACATTTGTGTAGTCTATCTTGGAGTTACGGTTCGGGTCTAAATACGTGGCCATGGAATATTTCAGGCTTAAGAGGATGTGTGTGCAATGTGTGTCACTGCACAGAACACGGAATGTTAGAAAAAAAAGAACGATCAAAATCTAAGAAATCATATGTTACGGGGCGGTTAAGGGATGACTTACTCGGGAAAGTAAGCCACAAGGATGTTATCCTTATCTGGGTTTGCCAGAATGACACCTTCGAGCTGTGAACTCGCAACTTGGCGGTCCCCAGCGCTGCTCGATCAAGTGCTTGGCACGCATGTAGAAGGGGTCGACTATCACGATGTCCGGGGTCTTGTCTCTAATGATTCGTATCTCCATACTCAGCAAAAACAGCCGAACGAAGGTGTAGTGCAGCGGATGAAGGTTAAACATGGCAAAGATGTCATCAAACCGCAGGACGATCGTACCCCCGATGTCGCCATCCACAAAGCCCTTGCCCTCTGGCACCTTGGCCACGAAAACCGGGTATGCCACATCCTTCTCTCTGAGACGCCGCTTCTCCAAAGAAAGAACACTGTCGTGCAGACTCTGCATAGCACCACTTGCAGCATTCAGCATATTTGGCGGTAGCATCGCCCTACCCGCCACATGCACCCTCCTCGAGATATCCTTAGGTGAAGGTGGCCCGTCCTGAGAACGGATCGAACTCGGTGCCGGCTGGCTCGCACCGGCACCCTTGTTAGTCTTTCGTTTCCGTCCCTTCTTCTTGATCTCCTGTAATGGGACCGAGTTCTGCTCACAGACCGCCTTCTTGAGCGTGTTGGGGCTGATAATATTTCGCACCTCAGCTATCTGAGGCTCGGTGAAGGCGGGAGCTGGAGGCGTGTCCTGAGAACTGAACGCCAGACGACGCCTATTGCAATTGGATTTCTCCGCCGTACCAGCTAGATCGCGGTCGTCTTGGTTGGGTTCTTGAGAAAGAGGCCCGCATAACTCGTCAGCGTACCCATGTTCGGCAAAGTACTTATCAACTTTGGTAAATGTATCATTGTCGTTGTTGTCGCCGTCTGGATCCTGTGCCATAGGGCTGTCCGGATCCTGTGCCATAGGGATGTCCGGCAGGTCCGGTAGCGTTGCGGCGTTCTTGCCATGGCTTGGCGCCGGCACGACTGGCGGTCTTGTCTGTGGGGTGGTGTCCCCCGCCTCCAAATGAATCTGGCTCTTTGGCCAAAGCAGGGGCCAGTTTACACAGGTGCTGAGGGTCATCTCATCTTCTTCGTCGGCCCCAGCGGGTCGAATCAGAGGTAACAGCTCGTCGCAGCCTGGCAGCACCCGAACCACTTCAACCGTATACATTGTGGGTGGCATCGGATTACCGTGGAACATGGGGTTTCCCAATTGAACGATTCTGCCCTTGGCGACATCGACCAACTCGGCGCCCACGAAATGCAGAAGAGTGCAAGGAACGTCGGCGGTGCCCTGCGAAAACATGTACAGGGCATCAGGGATGCCCAGTCAAAGGCAATGAGATGAAGTCATCGGCCGAGAGGCTTGGTTACCGTGATGCCGTCGAGCTCGGCTAATGTCGAGGCACCGCCAACGGCGGGCGTGCAACTGACGGAGGGGGCGCTTGCTGGCGAGGTGCCGGCCGGCGTACACCCAGGTGCATTAAGCTCCAATGCCCGTGCCGGCATCGGAGACATGAATAGCGCCTCCGCCGGAGACACCAATGGCGCCGCCGCCGGAGACACCAATGGCGCCACCGGAGACACCAATGGCGCCGCCTGCGCGCTGTGTGAGTTGCTGGCCGTGAAGCTGGGAATCGGGGGAGGCCCCTGTTGGCCGCCCGCAATCCACGTCGTCAGCCCATGAATCAACGTAGGCATCATGGCGTTGAGCGTCGTTCCAAGTTGTTGTTGCATTTGCTCTTGGACAAGCTCCGGAATCCGCGCCACTTGTGCCTTGAGTTCTTCAACCTCGCGCGTCTGGCTTTCCGAGCTAGTCTTTTTCTCCTTCCGCACACCAACGGTATAGTATGACCCCCATTTTATGGACAAGCCTTTGCCGGCCACACGACCAGCTGATGTTGGCTTAGTGAGCTTATTCTTGTTTTTCATTACGTTCAACGCCCTATTTAAAGGGGTGTCGAAAGGGGAGCTCTGAGACGACCTCGCGCTACTGCTTTCAGTGTCCTGCGAAAGGAACGCGAACCATTTAGAAATATTGGGGATTAATTAGAGTGCAACCATATGGAGCTAATTACGCGGGGGTGTATTCCTTACCAGAAGAAGCTCAAGCGCCCTGGTCTTCGGATCCGTGGTAAGCTCCTTTGTTATCGGGTCCTCCTTGTACCGGGCCCTGACATAGTTCCTGGTCTGCTTGTCACCGCTGTATTTCTCGAAGCGGGGCGGTAGTCCTTGCTCGGCACGCTCCGCGTCCTCCTTGTCCCATATAGGCTCCGCCACTCTGTAACCGCCGGGACCGAGTTTGTGTTCCCCTAAGTTCAACTCCCGCATTTGTTTCCCCCACTGACTTGATTCGGAGGTTGCACTGCTCTCGCACTTGATCTTGAACTCCTTGTACTCATCTTCGCTCATCAAAGGATATTTCGCCTTGATCTTCTCATAACTATCACCTTTATCAATCATTCTCCTCACCACGCTTTTCCATGTAGACAGGGCTGTGCTCATCTTCATGAGGGCGGCACTGTTCACTTTATTCCCTGAGAGGCGTGTGTTTTCAAATTCGACGGGGAACTTGTATCATTCGTGCAGCTTCGTGAAGAGGAGGTTGCGCAAATTCCCTCGGTCCTTATGCCTAAGGTTCTTGGTGTTGATCGAGACGGTGCTCTGGAGAATGCACCCGAGCTGAAGCGAGTACCCCTTGACTATATGTTTGGGCTCCGTTGGATTCCCGTCGGAGTCCACTTGAGTGAATTCCTCCTTGAGGGTGCGGAGCGCATTCGGGCGCCGGTCCTTCCTTTTCTTCTTTGGTTGGCTGCCATCTGTGTGTGCTCCGCCATCATCAGTGGTCGCATCCTCGGCGGCACCATCAGTGGTGTCATCCCCGACGCCACTAGGGGTTGTGTAATCAGGATCAGTGTCTTCCGCGGCGTCCTCATAGCGGTGAGGTTGTTCCTCCATCTCCTGGGACAGCTCCCAGAATTGCTTGCCGCCCGAACCACCGGCCTCATCGTTGTGGGCCATGTTTCGCTCTAAATAGGAAAAAAGTTTGGTCAAAAAGTTGGTTATTGTCAAGGAACAAGATCATGGTCTCATCATTTAGGGTTTGTCGACACCGAGGCACCCTAAAAGCCTAAGCTTTCATCATTTAGGGTTTGTCGACGCCGAGGCACCCTAAAAGCCTAAGCGTACATCATTTAGGTTCTCATCGACACCGAGGCATCCGGGGCAGCCAAGTTAAGTTTTCATCATTTAGGGTTTATCGATGCCGAGGCACCCTAGGTTGGGCCTAATCACTAGGCACTAATCACTTGGCTCTATTGCCACCTATGTTGGGTTTATCATCTAGGGTTTATCGATGCTAAGGAGAATTCTAAGTTGGGCCTAATCACTTGGCTCTATTGCCACCTATGGTTTAATGCAGGAAGAATAAAGGGGCAGTTGATCCTACTTAATTAAGTACTAAGATACCCCGGCCCATGCATTATCGCAAGTACCCCATATGTCCTATTTTTAGCAAAGTCATGCTAAAATTCACGGAAAATTTCAGCATGACCTTTGCTGAAAATAGGACATATGGAGTACCCGAATTTGCCGGAACGGAAGTTAATCGACATTCCGGCAAACTCAAGGGCCTCTCGGGGTACCTGCAAATTCATCACGACACGATGGTCGGAGACAAAACCCAGCAAACTAGCACCACAACGTGCCTCTACTTTCATATGGATGAAAAGGCCACAGACCATATGGTCCTCTGCTTTCATATGGACAAAAATCAGCTGAACTTATGTGAGCTTCCATTCCAGATCTAATAGCAGCAAGTTGTTCACTTGTAGCTCAACTTATGTGAGCTGCCTTCAAGAAAAGAAATCTGCAGTGGCACATCTGCTCTCTGAATACATTGGCAAGAAACAAAACAACACCTAGTACCATCCATCTGCTATGGCCGTATCATGCAGTTTAACTAAGCACTAACAGGTAATTATATAACAGAAAACTTGGCGCGTACGTGTCACTTAGCTTGGGCAAGCAACATACCTCGTCCTCTTGGTTAGTCCAAACAAGCTGTATGCTGAGCCTCAACTCACCACCTGCACATTTTACAGCACCCATGAAATTTTCACGATCAGGAAGAAAAACAGGGTTTTCAACTACTATATTCAGTTTCATGGCATCAGTTGAACAGTTGAAAAAGAACAAGCTTCATTTAAATATCTTGCTGCTAACAAACATAACTAATGTCAGTACTCAAAAAATAGAGTGACCACACAGGGAACAAACAAACTATTCACTTTTTATTTCTTCAGAATTGGACCAGACAGAGAACAACTCCTTGGAAGCAAACTTATATGAAAAGGTTCAGCAACTTGAAACGTAACTCTTATATGAAAATCTTCTGTATGATCAAGTAAGCAGAGCACATGTATATACCTGTATCACTGTCTTGGAGCCAACAAACGCCTCAATTTTTCTCCAACCATGATCGAACCTGATCGCCTATGCTTCTTCTTTCACTCTCCTGCATAAAGTTATTGTTACTACCTGGGAGGTATTATATGCTTGTTTACCACTACTAACACCATTTATCTTCATTCTCCTGCTATTTCTTTTCTTACAAGTGTTGATGCCATAGTGTCTCAGGTTCTTCCTAGTTAAAACATGTGATTTTGAGAAGGAATTTTCCCAATTTTCGCAGGGAGACAAAACTTAGCTAAAAATTTGATATAACAAGTAGTCCATGAAATTATATTTCCTCTAGGCAAAGTAGAAGATATTATTTTGTTTTTCCTCTAAGGTAAAGGAAATAGCCATCACTTTGAAGTGTCTAATAGATGAAATAATGCATGAGTTAGAAAGATATGTGCAAGTGTCTGAAGGCATCCTGTGAAGCAGAGCTTCCAAATTGATCTTCTTGAAACATTGTTACTAAGTAAGGCTTAATTTCATATTTCTGCAAACTAAGGTAAACCAATTATTACATGCATAAATTTCTCATTTGGAGAAGCCAAGTATCAAAGGTTTCGAACCATGAGAATTTATTGCATTTTTCGGTGACAACACGGCTAGGAAAAAAAGACTCTGATATAGAGACTAATGACGCGATGCCCCCCTCCCTTAGAGGCATTATCACAAACACCTATCAAGCACAATCCTTTCACATGTAAACTTGAGCATGCTCTGGAAAAATCACGCAGCAAGCAAAAAATTGAACAGAGGATGGAAGAGGAAGGAGGGAGGGGGGATGAGAGAAGAGGGAGGAAGGACGAAGGAGTGGTGGCTACCTGCCTACGGACTTGTCGCCGGCGTAGCTCCGGGCGGCAGCGTTGCTGGGCAGGAGCGCCTGCTCCAGGGAGGGGGGCGCCGCTGGTGGGAGCGGCTGCTTGATGGGGGGAGGCGCTGCTGGGGTCCTGTACCGGTGGCGGGGCGGCGGAGGGTTCGGCCGGCTGGGCGTGCCGCGGTGGCGGGCCGGCAGCGGTGGCGGCGGCTAGGAACCCTAGCTGTCTCGCTCGGGAGGGAGGTTGATGCAGGCGGGGCCGCGGGGGGAGGAGGACGGCGAGGGCGCGGGCGCGGGCGGAGGGGGGACGGTGAGGGAGGTGGTCGGGTGCGGTGGGGGAAGCGAGCATGGCCGGGGACGACGAGCACGGGGGAAGTGGTGGGCGGTGGTGGTCAGGCGCGGGTGAGACGAGGCAGGGGAGGGATTAGAGAGAAATGGAGATTGGGGATTTTAGTGTGAGGGGAGGCTTAGCAATGGCGCACCACCCAGGGGTGCGCCATAAGTACATCCATAGCAATGGCGCACCACCGAGGGGTGCGCCATAAGTAATTTAATCTAGCCCGACTTGTTAGGTTATATACAACCTAACCCTATCTACAACAGACCCCGCCCACTAGCCCGACTGGTCAATACGCAACACACACACCAGGAGGTCCTGGGTTTGATTCCCAGGCTCCCCAATATTTTTTTATGCATTTTAAATCCTGTTTGATATTTATTTGTGTTTAAATATGTTCAAACTTGTTTAAATCATAACAGTAATATTTTTTTATAAAAATAGTAATAACCCCCCCCCAGGGGTGCGGGGGGCCGGGTGCTCATCGGCGGCGGTGGAGCGGGGGAGGGTTGCAGTGGGTCATCAGCGGCGGTGGAGCTAGCTAGCGGGGGAGGGTGCGGGTGGGATCGAGATCGAGATGGAGGGGGAATCGAGATCGAGATGGAGGGGGATCGAGATCAAGTGTCCTCATGAATTCAAAAAGTGCCCATGAAATTTAAAAATATTCTTGATATCAAAAAGTGCCCATGAAATACAATCGAGAAATGAAGACTATGATTTAAATACAATCGATCTTAGCTAGCTATCTGTTCACAATCTTCTTGCCCTTGTTTTTCGCAAATGGAGTTCTTCTGTGGAATGGACGTCCTTTAGGTAGGGTGGTCCTGCTTCTTCTTGTGGTGTGTGCTGCTACTTCATCGTCGTCATCATGTTTGATCTTCGGGTCGCCGTACTTGTAGAAGTCTTGCTCATTGGCTACTCCATCCATTCCGATGATCTTCCTTTTGCCTCTCCTCACGACAACACGACTGGGCTTTGACGGGTCGGTAATGAAGAAGCATTGGTCCACTTGGGAAACCAGTACCCATGGCTCATTTTTTGCGGTGACGTTTGCGCCCACGGTCTTGGATTTGGCTTCGGGTATAACCATGGTGGTGAAATACCGGTCTTCTTTTAGGACGCTCTTGGCCCATCTGACACGGAACATCGGGACCTTCTCTCCAGCGTAGCTCAGCTCCCAGATCTCCTCGATCCTTCCGTAGTATCTGTCCTTGTCGTTGCCGGTGTAGGATTCCATCGTTACCCCGGAGTTCTGATAACCATCGCTCTTCATGTCCTTGTCCTCGGTGTAGAATGTGTAGCGGTTGATATCGTACGCCTCATAGGTCATCAGGTTGTGCTCAGCGCCCTGTGACAAGGCGAATATGAGTTGTTCTTCCGCGGAAGAATCCTCATGTAAAGGGTACGACAGAAGCTTCTGCTTGAACCAACGCGTGAAACATGAGTTGTGCTCTTTGAGTATATCTCCGTCCGTCCTCTGTTGGCCTCGGTCATTGTACGTCTTCTCAATAAAGGTTTTGTGCTCTACAACCCAAGGATCGACCACGTCTATGTGTTGTAGCACGACTAGGTTTGCTCTTTCAAAGTCGGCGAGTCGACCCTCGAAGTCGACATGCATTTTGCGGTGACCCTCACGGTGACCCCATCCAGCGAGCCTGCCGAGGTGCCTTGACGGGCAGACCAACGGGGTTCTCGATACCTAGATAATTCGTGCAGTAGGAGATGCACTCTTCGGTCAGAAAGCCCCTGGCTATACTTCCCTCTGGACGTGACATGTTGCGAACGTATCCTTTGATGACACCATTCATCCTTTCGAACGGCATCATGCTGTGCAGGAACGCTCGGCCCGAGTTGGATGATATCCTCCACGATATGGACCAGCAGATGCACCATAACATCGAAGAATGCGGGCGGGAAGTACATCTCAAGCTCGCATAGTATCACCACGATCTCTTCCTGTAGCCTTCTGAGTTGCCTCACGCCAATCGACTTCCGAGAGATGACGTCGAAAAAGTTGCATAGGCCAAATAGCGTTTCACGGACGTGCGCATCCATGATCCCACGGATTGCAACTGGAAGTATCTGCATCATCAGCACGTGACAGTCGTGAGACTTCATCCCGCTGAACTTCTGCTTCGCTGGGTCTAGGTATCTGCTTATCTTCCTCGCGTAACCGTAAGGAAGTTTTACTCCTAGGAGGCAGGTGAAAAACTGCTCGATCTCCTCCTGACATAGAGTGAAGCACGTGGGAGGGTAGTCATTTCCGGTCTTCTTGGCCTTTTTGCCTTTGCGACAACTTTCTGTGTCCTGCTTCGCCTCATCATCATCATCATCATCATCATCATCATCATTAGCGTGAAGCTCCTGCCTGATGCCCATTGATTTCAAGTCTGCCCTTGCTTTCGGCCCATCTTTGGTCCTCTCTGGCATGTTGAGCAGGGTACCAAGCAGACTCTCGCACACGTTCTTCGTGATATGCATGACATCAAGGCTGTGATGCACATGGTGGATCTTCCAGTACGGCAAGTCCTAGAAAACAGACCTCGTTTTTCATACCTTGAGCAGCGGCTCTGGCGCCTTTCACTTCTTTCCCGGATCTGGCGCCTTTTGCTTCTTTCCCGGCAGTGGGCAGTCTTTCCAATTTTTCAACAGCTCGTCTATTTCCTCGCCGCTCCTCGTACACGGGCGTTTTCGAGGTTCGGTTTCACCATCGAACAGATCCTTGTGTTTCCTCCACGGGTCATCATTGCGAAGCCACCTTCGATGTCCCATGAACACGGTTTTCGAAGACCCGGGATCTCTATCTAGCTGGCGATACGTTGTGTCATCCATGCACCTTACGCATCCAGAAAATCCATGGACTACCTGCCCCGCGAGATATCCATAACTGAGATAGTCGTGCACCGTCGTGAGCAGTGCGGCTCTCATAGGGAAATATTCTTTCTCTGCGGCGTCCCACGTATTGGCTGGCGTTTTCCACAGCGTGTCTAGCTCCTCCTTCAGCAGCCCCAGATACAGATTGATGTCGTTCCCTGGTTGTTTCGGCCCTTCAATTAGCATACTCATGTGAATGTACTTCCTCTTCATGCACAACCAGGGGGGAAGGTTGTACATCCAGACAAACACAGGCCAGGTGCTATGTGTGCTTCTCTGGCTGCCAAACGGATTGACTCCATCGGTGCTCGCACCCAGCACGATGTTCCTTGGATCCTTCCCAAATTCCGGGTATTCGAAGTTCAACGCTTGCCACTGGCTCGCATCCTTAGGGTGACTCAGCATCTCGTCGAAGCATGCGTCGGTCATTTTGTGTTTTACCTTCATCTCCAGAGCCATGAGCGTTACTTTCAGGCGGGTATCCTCGGGCCTGCATCCTTCATACAATGGAGTAACCGCGTCTATCTCCAGTTGATCCAGCTTGGCTTTCTCTCGGGCGGCAGCTCTTGCGTTATCCGTCTGCTTGAGAAGCAGCTCTTGAATATGAGGGTCCTACACCCAGCCTCCATCGTCGTCTGCTCCGGCATCTTCATCTTCATGATCATGCCCTTCGTCTTGATCTTCCTCATCATCATGTACGACATCTTCTACATGATGACTGTGTACAGCATCACCGTCGTGATCATGTCCTGGAGATTCTTCGTCT
Source organism: Triticum urartu (assembly GCF_056163025.1). Classification (NCBI taxonomy): domain Eukaryota; kingdom Viridiplantae; phylum Streptophyta; class Magnoliopsida; order Poales; family Poaceae; genus Triticum; species Triticum urartu. The sequence continues at coordinate 533,360,598 of NC_141877.1, read as the reverse complement.
TCTCGCCCGCCCTCACCGCGGTGGTACTTGTCTTGTTGCCCTTCCTCATTTCTTGCCCGGCCCCGGCCATGGACGACTTCATAGTCATCTTCATCACCTTGCCACCGATAGCCATCCATGAAACCACGCAAGAGCAGGTGGTCCCGCACCTGCCCGGAATCCGGGTCCGCAATAAGGCTCTTCAGCTTGCATCTTCGACACGGACATCTTATCTCAGTCTCGTTCTTTTGAAGCATCTCGGCCTTCGCGGAGCTCAAAAACCTATTCACGATGCCTTCTGTCAGGACCCCGATTCTAAGTCACACCGATCTAGCCTGTAACACCTCATATTACTTTGCGGCCTCACGCACGGTATTCCCACGGGTGTCGCCTTACCATGGCCCGAGACCGTTTGCGCCTTTTGGCTCACGTATATGATAGTGTCGCTAGCATCCATATGACAGAGAACCCAGGCCGACATGACTAGTCGTTAACCCAAAGTGGCACTAACTTACGGGAACAGGCATACATGAATCAACATCGAGCATGTCGGTCAGCAGCGTGTGAATCCGGGCTGTAGCACTGGGCTAATAGGACTCCGGTAACCCGGGCTGTAGCAGGCTAGGCAAGACTCCGGATGTCACCGCGTGACATTTCCCCGAAGGGACAGACACAGGAATGAAGTGAAACACATGCCGGCCAGTCAAGTGTCCTGAGCAGTAGTGCTGGGCTAGCAGGACTCCGGTGAACCGGGCTGTAGCGGACTACTATGGCTCATGGAAGCACAAGACTACATTTCCCCATAAGAGAGGCTACCAAGGATAAACAACTAGGTTGTCGGATCCCACACATACCAAGCATTTCAATCATACACACAATATGCTCGACATGCGTAAATACAACATGGCATCACAAGATAACTCTACGACTCAAGTATTTATTCCTTAGGCTCCGAGCGAGATATTACAAACATGGGTCTCATGACCCAACATACAGAACATACAAGCAACAAGCACATGCGGAAGCTTAACTTGTCTGAGTACAGACAACTACAAATGAAGAAGGCTGAGAAGCCTGACTATCTACCAGATCCTGCCGAGGGCACAAGATCGTAGCTGAGGTATCAAGCTAAACGTCGAAGTCCACACGGAACTACTAGAGAGACTGACGTCTCTCTGCAAAACATAAAATAAGCAAACGTGAGTACAAATGTACCTAGCAAGACCTACATCAGGACTATCTACATATGCATTGGTAAAAATAAAGGGGGGTGGTGGAGTTTAACTGCAGCAGGCCGGCTTTGACTCAGTGGCTAACCTGAACTACGACTGCAAGCAACTCTTTGAGGTGGCGCACACGAGTCCACATATTCACCATATCAATACACCACTATGGATCCGCTCCCGTCTCCCTACAAGAAGGCCATCCATAGCACTCACGCTTATCTTGCGAGTTTTAGAGTATCCACTTTCACTTGTCTATGAACTATGCAAGGGGTCCAAGTTTCCATATCCGAGGAATCCGGCTATTCGAATAGATAATGATAACCCTGCAGGGGTGTACTTCTTCACACATGCTCTCGCCACTTATCGCCCTGTACACGTCATGTACCTCGGCAACCTTCAAGCGGAAGCCGGGCGAGGGAGTCGGCCATGACCTGACTAACCAACAAGTCTCTAGTCTAGGTTTATCGCCTATTCGGGTTCCATCCACAAGGAGATCCGGCCGGGGTGTCGCTCACGGCCCCAAACGATGTGTGCAGGGTTCCCAAGCCCACCATCCGGGTGCCACTTGGTACACCGTGCCACTGTGCCTAGTCTGTCCCAAGCCCACCTGTACCGGGTGCCACTTGGTAGACTACTAACACTACCTACAAACACCAGAAACTAGTTGCAACTCCTGGACAGAGATCGAGTTGATTAATAAGCCGAGAGGGGCCGAGTTACCGGAACCCAATGTGTGGTAGTAAATGTTCATGGATCACAAACACAGGACTCAGTCCTGAGGACAGCTGCAATGAGACAACCCACCATGTACTCCTACATGGCCTCTCACCGCTACCTTTACCAAATCGTGTTCACACACTTAGCTCTCAACGGTAGGACATGTTCACCATGTTCCAATTCATTCCCGATGAATCAGACTGGACTCAACTCTAAGAATTAGCAGGCATGACAACAAGCATGAATGAGTAGGCACATCAGGGCTCAAACAATTCCTACTCATGCTAGTGGGTTTCATCTATTTACTGTGGCAATGACAGGTCATGCAGAGGAAAGGGGTTCAGCTACCGCAGCATGTAACAGTTGAATCGGTGTTGTCCTAATGCAGTAAAAGAGAGCAGGAGCGAGAGAGTGGGATTGTATCGGAATGAACAAGGGGGTTTTGCTTGCCTGGCACTTTTGAATATAGTATAGTTCTTCATCGGTGTCAACGATCACAGCGTCGGAGCAGCGTCTACCGAGAGGGGACAATTACCGGCAAACAAGGAAGAACACAATCAATGCGATGCAACAATATGATGCATGATCATGACATGGCAATATGATGTTGATTGAGCTAGTGCAACTAGCTACAAGTTAAATGGAGTTGGTTTGAACACTAGGTTCAAATTCAAATTCAAGCTATGAATTCAAATGGTGCATTATCATGTTTTGGACTAAACAGTGAGGTTAAGTTGTTCAAACATGCATGAAAATGCCATATTCAGATTCCTTGGATTTTTCTGATAATTTTTCATATATAACTTATTTCATTTGGAGTTACGGTTGAATTTCCATGAATTTTAGAAGTTTATACTAATTTCTGGAATTTTCTAAATTATGTTAAATCCAGAAAATGATTAACTGCGTCAGGGTGACGTCAGCATTGACCAAAGTTAAAACTGACCCATGGGGCCTACCTGTCATCAAGTCAGTTAACTAACAGGGCTAATTAACCTAAACGAAACCAGTTAGTAGGGCTGGGCCCACTTGTCAGTGACCAGGGGTTAGTTAAGCATGTAATTAACCCTAAACTAATGAAGCCACGTCACCTAATCCGGGGTTAACCACCGTTGACCACGGCCGACGGCGGCGGCACGCCGGAGATGCTCGGGCTCGTGCTACAGGCGGTGGTTTGCGGCGGGGTTTGGCTCTACGCGAAGAGCACGCTCGCGCGCTTCCAACGCAGCAAGTAGTGGTGGCTGGGGTGCACGGAAACGACGCCGACGGCGAGAAGCGCGGCGGCCGGATTTCCGTCAAGCTCGGGGTCGGCGTTGCGGTGCAGTACAGGACATGCCGGTGGGTGGGTTAGCTTCCTGGGAGTTCCAGGAACACGTTGAGGTGCTCGGGCACGAGCCCGGCTAGCGGTAGCCATGGCGGCGTCATGGCCGGAGGCAGAAGCTTGCGGCCATGGCGGGAGGCAGCTAGGCACGGGAACGAAGGGGGCGAGCAAAGGAAGAAGATCAGGAGCTCACAGGGAAGTAGCATAGTAGGTCAGCGGGCTCGGGGACGCGCTGGTTGCCGCGAATCGATCGACGGCGGCCGTCGGGGCAGACAAGGAAGATGGCGACAGTGACGAGGCTGCAGGGCATCCACGGTCCCCAGCTTCAGCTCGGAGATGAAGTGCTCGACACGGCCGACCTTCCGAGCACGGTGGGTGGGCACATGGACGCCGGTGGGCGCGACATCGGCAAGCGGCGGCGACGAGCTCGTTCGGCTGGACGAGGGAGAGAGAGCCAGGGGAGAGAGGACAGGAGTGAGCAGTCTGGTTCGGGGACGTGCGTGGCGTCTCCAGGGCGTCCCGGGGAAGCGGCAAGCAGGAGCTGGCGGAGAGCGTGCGCGCGGGGGGCGACCACGCGCCCAGTCCTTCTGGTAGAGGAGGAAGATGACAAGGGGGGGGGGACGCTGGGCTGGGCCACCAGGTGGGCTGCTGCTACAGGTAAGAAGCCCAGGTGAGTTTTGTTGTTCTGGTTTAATTTCTATTCTGTTTTCTGTTTTGATTTGAATCTTGCCACTGTTTGAAATTCCAACAGTTTCAAACCAGTGCCAAAAATCCTCTGAACAATTTTATGTTGCTAGATGGACTTTTCCAAAAGCACATAAAACATTTCAAAGTTATTTGAAAATATATTCTATATATTATGAATATAATTCCAAATTCAAATACAATAATGATTTAAATTCAGTGCCCAAAATATTCCTACAAATGTTCATTATTTTTGGTTTAGTGCAAAAGCCTTGCCAAAAATATTAAACAGTTAATAAGAACATTTTGAGAAACATTGAATGCAATTTTCCAGGGTTCTTTGCCCTTCTTGAATTAAAATTTGAGGCTTCCAAATTTCCTCAATTCAAGTTTCAAAATTTTAAACATGATGCAAGCAAGATGCAAACACTAGGCAGCACCAGAAGCTAGGGATGTGACAACTCGCCCCCACTAAACAAGAATCTCGTCCCGAGATTCAAGACGTGAGGTAAGAAGATAGAGGGGGCACAAGACCAACACAATCTTCGCGATCCAGGCTGCACCTCATAAGGTTGTTGATTCGTTGCATACGTTGATCTTGACATCCTCGCTTTTGAGATCTTCATCCATGCGATGACGACGGAAAGAAACTCTACTAGGATTGATCTTCTCGAAGATCGAGCTATACAAGATCAACTCGCGGAATGAGATGTTGAAACATCTCGAGTTGAGACACAAAACACATCGAGAGGGATGGAAGAACAAACGACGAGGTTTGATTTGGTGGGCAACAATCCCTCGCTTAGAGAGATGGTGGATGGTTTCAAGGTGGCGAGGGAATAATTGCCATGATCCCGTAACGGGGCACCTTGGAAAAGGTGACTCGTTGAACTGTTCCCTTAAGTGGCAAAAAGAATTACTTTTGATCCATAGATCATTGAAACTCTTCATACCAGCTTAAAGCAATTTACAATTGATCGTTTGAAATAGCTCAAAGAAATGGCATACTCGGACTAGGATGGATGATGTGGACTACCTTGTTGAAGACAACACAATGGATGACTTTTGCTTATCACCGGAAATGGATGGGACCCATGGTAAGTCCACTTTTGAAGATGATCCTGAACAACAACTACTGAGGTGCAAGCTGGGAACAAAATGCAAATGTTGGGATGATTCTGGTAACTGGGGAAGAACTCAACAGTCGAGAGTGAGTCCACTGTTTGAAAAGGTTATAACATAACCGAGGAAACTGGAAGCAAATCCCAGTTGACGCCAATGGTAAAACCTAGTGCTTGCGCATGCTCTCAAGAAATTGAGCATCTCCATATTCATCAAGGTTTTACCAATATCCGTGTCAAGGATCCTGGCAACACAACATACCACCATGATGAATGGTGATGGGTGATGCAGATGCAAAAGAAGATAACACTTTCTGAGATTTCACCTTAGCAAGGCCAAGGGAACAAAATCTGGATGATCGACCGAGAGACATTTAGCACTCCGCTTCTAATGTTCTCCTTGATGTGCTAGGATAACCCATTTATTGATATGGTTTGGTATCTAGGACATCAAGTAAAAGGTCGAAGTTCGGGAGCACAAGAATCCGTAAGGATTAACTATGGAGGTAAATCCTACGAAATCCTCATGGGGAGGTGGCCAACTTTCTTCAATCGAGATACTGCAATAATAGGTCTTCCGATTGGATGTGTTGGCCACGACATCCACTTTACCGGTTATCGAGGGACCAATATTATAGTTCTTGGAAAATGCTCCAACCATCATATCTTCCTGAGATTTAGATTTGGTTGGTGTTAGGATATTCCAGACTCATCGAGTCTAGAAAGGAAAATGAAAGTTTGCAACACAAATCGACGAGATGACGTTGCGAGATTCTCGGGGAATGAACTGCGATAGCAAGCTCCAAAACATGAGCTAGTTCTGCTACAACATGTGAACACGTTGTCCCAGACAAGTATGACCACACAGTAGTCTTATAATAAAACACTACCGAGTTCTGGTGGGGAACCATCATTGAGAGTAACGAAGTCATGTGCATGACCTCGGATTAGCACAACATACTCCTTTTTCTTGAACAAATCAATCAGTGGCTTGGTGTGCTACGGAATTCATATGGAACAAAGATGATCAGTCTAACAGACCACATAATACTTTGCACGTGCATGGCTGACTTGGGATGATTCCAAAGGAAGCAAAAACAAACTTTCTCGAATTCACGGCGGCAACTTACATCAGATACACGTGAATTAGAGGAAGTTACTTCTCTCACCCCAACATATACCTGAGGGACGGGACTCGAAGGCATTGTTTACAAGTTTCCAACACTAGCTTAATGTTCAACATGAATCATGGAGAAGATAAAATGCTGCTGATGGGCTCAACAATAAGTCATCAAGGCTTCCATATAGATGGAATTCCACAATTTAGTGAACACGGTGTTAGCATTGGTCAGACCAAAAAATGTAATGGTGTATGCTCGAGGGATCAACCACGAGTAAGACAGCATTACGAACATCGTTGGTTCTGATTTGACTTGACGATAGCCCATACTCAAGTCAAAGTTTTGATAAGACAATAGATCCAACAATTGATCACAAGGACCAATTGGTGAAGATATCATCTTTCTTCAACACACACACACACAAACACAAATATATCCCTTCAGAAAGAACCAAATTCGGCTCGGAGATGCTCGGGCTCGCGCTACAGGCGGTGGTTTGCGGCGGGGTTTGGCTCTACCCGAAGAGCACGCTCGCGCGCTTCCAACGCAGCATGCAGCGGTGGCCGGGGTGCACGGAAATGACGCCGACGGCGAGAAGCGCGGCGGCCGGATTTCCGTCAAGCTCGGGGTCGGCGTTGCGGTGCACTACAGGACATGCCGGTGGGTGGGTTAGCTTCCTGGGTGTTCCAGGAACGCGTTGAGGTGCTCGGGCACGAGCCCGGCTAGCGGTAGCCATGGCGGCGTCATGGCCGGAGGCAGAAGTTTGTGGCCATGGCGGGAGGCAGCTAGGCACGGGAACGAAGGGGGCGAGCAAAGGAAGAAGATCAGGAGCTCACATGGAAGTAGCATAGTAGGTCAGCGGGCTCGGGGACGCGCTGGTTGCCGCGAATCGATCGACGGCGGCCGTCGGGGCAGATGAGGAAGATGGCGACAGTGACGAGGCTACAGGGCATCCACGGTCCCCAGCTTCAGCTTGGAGATGAAGTGCTCGATGGCGGACCTTCCAAGCACGGTGGGTGGGCACATGGACGCCGGCGGGCGCGACATCGGCAAGCGGCGGCGACGAGCTCGTTCGGCTGGACGAGGGAGAGAGAGCCAGGGGAGAGAGGACGGGAGTGAGCGGTCTGGTTTGGGGATGTGCGTGGCGTCTCCAGGGAGTCCCGGGGAAGCGGCAAGCAGGAGCTGGCGGAGAGCGTGCGCGCGCGGGGCGACCACGCGCCCAGTCCTTCTCGCAGAGGAGGAAGATGACAAGGGGGGGGGGCGCTGGTGGGCTGGGCCACCAGGTGGGCTGCTGCTACAGGTAAGAAGCCCAGGTGAGTTTTGTTGTTCTGGTTTAATTTCTATTCTGTTTTCTGTTTTGATTTGAATCTTGCCACTGTTTGAAATTCCAACAGTTTCAAACCAGTGCCAAAAATCCTCTGAACAATTTTATGTTGCTAGATGGACTTTTCCAAAAGCACATAAAACATTTCAAAGTTATTTGAAAATATATTCTATATATTATGAATATAATTCCAAATTCAAATACAATAATGATTTAAATTCAGTGCCCAAAATATTCCTACAAATGTTCATTATTTTTGGTTTAGTGCAAAAGCCTTGCCAAAAATATTAAACAGTTAATAAGAACATTTTGAGAAACATTGAATGCAATTTTCCAGGGTTCTTTGCCCTTCTTGAATTAAAATTTGAGGCTTCCAAATTTCCTCAATTCAAGTTTCAAAATTTTAAACATGATGCAAGCAAGATGCAAACACTAGGCAGCACCAGAAGCTAGGGATGTGACACCTTCAGTCATCGTGCGGACCATGGTCGTCTGCGGGGTAGAGCAAAATGATATTTTAGAACCAAGAAATTTTTTGGCATGACCTTCCCTAAAAATAGGACCAAAAAGAATGCATAGTGCCAAAATTCTCGCCGAAACGGAAATGAATCAAAACATTCCGGCAAAATATTCGCAACTATCGCATTTCAAATACCGGTACCTTCAAACACAAACATATATGCAACACCACAAACACATGCAACACCGCAAACATACATTGATCTAGCTAGGCCACAAAAAGTGCATGTGCACGTTGTTGGAGCGAGCTAGGGAGAAAAATTAGATCTACATCATGAAGATAGCTTTCCCCTTACCTATCAAAAAAAAGGTAATTTCACCACTTAATTTTGATGAATCTATGGTGGAAATGAGGTGAGGAGGAGGAGGCAGCCGAAAGCTTGGAGAAGGAGGTGGAGGGAATGAAGTGGGGAAAGTGAGTGGGTAGGTCTAGGGCTGTCCAAAATATCTTGTTGGGGTCCCAGGTTACTAATGGCGCACCACAAGGAAATGCGCCATTAGTAACCCTGGTTACTAATGGCGCACCTGCAGGCGGTGCGCCATTAGAAGTTTTGCAAAAAAGTAAAAAATATAAATATATATACTAATGGCGCACCGTGTAATAATGCGCCATTACTAGTTTAAACTAGTAATGGCGCACTGTGAAATGGTGCGCCATTAGTAGTTTTGCAAAAAAAAGAATAAGAAAAAAATTACAGTAATGGCGCACTCTCTGCCTGGTGCGCCATTACTAGTTAGAACTAGTAATGGCGCATTGTCGACCTGATGCGCCATTAGTATGTATGGAAAAATGGAAAAAAATAATACTAGTGGCGCACCCTGTTTCTGGTGCGCCATTAGTGTCTTCCACACTAATGGCGCATCACCAACAGGTGCGCCATTAGTATATAGTAGTGGCGCACTACTTCCCTGGTGCGCCATTAGTATCAATCCTATCTATAGCCCTTTTCCTAGTAGTGGGTGTCAGTTTCTCCAACTTTAGTTGAACCGAGTGTGACTATGCCCGGTCCTTGTTAAAGGTTAAAACATCACTAACTTGACGAAATATCGTTGCGGTTTTGATGCGTAGGTAAGAACGGTTCTTGCTCAGCCCATAGCAGCCACGTAAAACTTGCAACAACAAAGTAGAGGACGTCTAACTTGTTTTTGCAGGGCATGTTGTGATGTGATATGTTCAAGGCATGATGCTATATTTTATTGTATGAGATGATCATGTTGTGTAACGGAGTTATCAGCAACTGGCAGGATCCATATGGTTGTCGCTTTATTGTATGCAATGCAATCGCCCTGTAATTGCTTTACTTTATCACTAAATGGCAGCGATAGTCGTAGAAGCAATATTTGGCGAGATGACAACGATGCTACAATGGAGATCCAGGTGTTGCGCCGGTGATGATGGTGATCATGACGGTGCTTTGGAGATGGAGATCAAAGGCACAAGATGATGATGGCCATATCATATCACTTATATTGATTGCATGTGATGTTTATCCTTTATGCATCTTATTCTGCTTGATTGACGGTAGCATTATAAGATGATCTCTCACTAAATTTCAAGGTACAAGTGTTCTCCCTGAGTATGCGCCGTTGCCAAAGTTCGTCGTGCCGAGACACCACATGATTATCGGGTGTGATAAGCTCTACCTTCACATACAACAGGTGCAAGCCAGTTTTGCACACGCAGAAATAGTCAGGTTAAACTTGACGAGCCTAGCATATGTAGATATGGCCTCGGAACACTGGACACCGAAAGGTCGAGCGTGAATCATAAAGTTGATATGATCAACATAGTGATGTTCACCATTGAAAACTAGTCCATCTCACGTCATGATCGGACATGGTTTAGTTGATTTGGATCACGTGATCATTTAGATGACTAGAGGGATGTCTATCGAAGTGGGAGTTCTTAAGTAATATGATTAATTGAACTTTAATTTATCATGAACTTAGTCCTGATAGTATTTCGATAACTATGTTGTAGATCAATAGCTCGCAATGTAGCTCCCCGTTTATTTTGATATGTTCCTAGAGAAAAACTAAGTTGAAAGATGTTAGTAGCAATGATGTGGATTGGATCCGTGATCTGAGGATTATCCTCATTGCTGCATAGAAAAATTATGTCCTTGAAGCATCGCTAGGTGACAGACCGATTACCAGAGCAGATGCAGACGTTATGAACGTTTGGCGAGCTTGATATGATGAGTACTTGATAGTTTAGTGCACCATGCTTTACCGCTTAGAATCGGGGCTTCAAAGACGTTTTGAAATGCCACGGATCATATGATATGTTCCAAGAGTTGAAATTATTATTTCAGACTCATGCCCATGTCGAAAGGTATGAGACCTTTGACAAGCACTTTGCCTACAAGATGGAGGAGAATAGCTCAGCTAGTGAGCATGTGCTCAGAATGTCTGAGTACTACAATCACTTGAATCAAGTGGGAGTTAATCTTCCAGATAAGATAGTGATTGATAGAGTTCTCTAGTCACTATCACCAAGTTACTGGAACTTCGTGATGAACTATAATATGCAAGGGATAACGGAAACGATACCCAAGCTCTTCGTGATGCTGAAATCGACGAAGGTAGAAATCAAGAAAAGCATCAAGTGTTGATGGTTGACAAGACCACTAGTTTCAAGAAAAGGGCAAAGGGAAGAAGCGGAACTTCAAAAAGAACAACAAGTAAGTGGATGCTCAAGTGAAGAAGCCCAAGTCTAGACCTAAGCCTGAGACTAAGTGCTTCTACTTCAAAGGGACTGGTCACTTGAAGCAGAACTACCCCAAGTATTTGGCGGATAAGAAGGATGGCAAAGTGAACAAAGGTATATTTGATATACATGTTATTGATGTGTACTTTATTAGTGTTTATAGCAACCCCTCAGTATTTGATACTAGTTCAGTTGTTGAGATTAGTAATTCGAAACGGGAGTTGCAGAATGAACAGAGACTAGTTAAGGGTGAAATGACGATGTGTGTTGGAAGTGTCTCCAAGATTGATATGATCATCATCGCACACTCCCTATACTTTCGGGATTCGTGTTGAACCTAAATAAATGTTATTTGGTGTTTGCGTTAAGCATGAATATGATTTGATCATGTTTATTGCAATATGGTTATTCATTTAAAGTTAGAGAATAATTATTGTTCTGTTTACATGAATAAAAGCTTCAATGGTCATACACCCAAAATGAATGGTTTATTGAATCTCGATCATAGTGATACACATATTCATAATATTGAAGCCAAAAGATTCAAAGTTAATAATGATAGTGTAACTTATTTGTGGCACTGCCATTTAGGTCATATTGGTGTAAAGCACATGAAGAAAATCCATGCTGATGGGCTTTTGGAATCACTTGATTATGAATCAGTTGATGCTTGCGAACCATGCCTCATGGGCAAGATGACTAAGACTCCGTTCTCCGGAACAATGGGGTGAGCGACAGACTTGTTGGAAATAATACATACTGATATATGCAGTCCGATGTGTGTTGAGGCTCGCTGCAGGTATTGTTATTTTCCGACCTTCACAGATGATTTGAGTAAGATATGGGTATATCTTCTTGATGAAACATAAATCTGAAACATTTGAAAAGTTCAAATAATTTTAGAGTGAAGTGGAAAATCATCGTAACAAGAGAATAAAGTTTCTACGATCTGATCATGGAGGAGAATATTTGAGTTACGAGTTTGGTCTTCATTTGAAACATTGCAGAATAGTTTCGCAACTCATGCCACCTAGAACACCACATCGTAATGGTGTGTCCGAACATCGTAAACGTACTTTCTTAGATATGGTGCAATCTATGATGTCTCTTACCAATTTACCACTATCGTTTTGGGGTTATGCATTAGAGACAGTTGCATTCATGTTAAAAAGGGCACCATCCAAATCCATTGAGATGACGCCATATGAACTGTGGTTTGGCAAGAAACCAAAGTTGTCATTTCGTAAAGTTTGGGGTTGCGATGCTTATGTGAAAAAGTTTCATCCAGATAAGCTCAAACCCAAATCGGAGAAATGTGTCTTCATAGGATACCCAAAGGAGACAGTTGGGTACACCTTCTATCACAGATCCGAAGGCAAGACATTCGTTGCTAAGAATGGATCCTTTCTAGAGAAGGAGTTTCTCTCGAAAGAAGTGAGTGGGAGGAAAGTAGGACTTGATGAGGTAACTATACTTGCTCCATTATTGGAAAGTAGTTCATCACAGAAATCTGCTCCTGTGACTCCTACACCAATTAGTGAGGAAGCTAATGATGATGATCATGTAACTTCAGATCAAGTTACTACCAAACCTCGTAGGTCAAGCAGAGTGAGATTCGCACCAGAGTGGTATGGTAATCCTGTTCTGGATGTCATGTTACTTGACCATGACAAACCTGCGAACTATGAGCAAGCGATGATGAGCCCAGATTCTGCGAAATGGTTTGAGGCCATGAAATCTGAGATGGGATCCATGTATGAGAACAAAGTATGGACTTTGATTGACTTGCCCGATGATCAGTGAGTCATTAAGAATAAACGGATCTTCAAGAGGAAGACAGATGCTGATAGTAGTGTTACTATCTACAAAGCTCGAATTGTCGTAAAATGTTTTCGACAAGTGAAAGCACAAGTGCTCCCTGGGTGATTTTGGTAATTAATGTCAACATATCTCTTGTTGGACTAATGCTTCTACCTAGTATGGTTCAGATAAGTTCAACAATGGAGTGGCATGGACTAGAGGATGTGGAACCCCTTCAAAATGCTGAGGACAAAGGATTGTCTCAAGCTCAAAGCTCAGGACTCCATTCTTTCCATTTTAGTGATCCAAGATCACATTGAGTCCATAGGAAAGCCAATACTATTAAGAGGGGATGAGGTGTTTCTCAATGGCTTGCTTGCTCAAAGTGCTTAGTGATATGCTCCAAAGCCCTCAACCACTTTCTCATATCCACATATGTCCCAAACCAAAAGTCAAACTCGGCCCCACCGGAACTTTCTATCCGGTGCCACCGAGTTCAGTTGACATAGCCACTGCCAGAAAACCTAATCAATTCAGTCTCACCGATGGGATCTCGGTCTCACCTAGATGGGCTTGCAAACTCTCTGTTGCCCATTGCAATAATTTCGGCCCCACCCAGACATGCAATCGGTCCCACCGAGTTTGCTTGGTTAATTCTCTGTTCCGCTTATTACCCAAATCGGTCCCACCGATTTTGTGTAATCGGTCAAACCGATTTGAGGCTTTACCCTAACCCTAGCACATCGGTCCCACCGAGTTGATCATGTCGGTCCCACCGAAAATCCTAACATTCACATTTTGAACTAAATCGGTCTGACCGAGTTTGGTGATTTGTGTGTAACGGTTAGATTTTGTTGGAGGCTATTTATACCCTCCACCCACTCTTCATTCATGGAGAGAGCCATCAGAACATGCCTACACTTCCAACATACATTTTCTGAGATAGAACGACCTACACTTGTGTTGAGGTCAAGATATTCCATCCCAACCACATAAATCTTGATCTCAAGCCTTCCCCAAGTTGCTTTCCACTCAAATCTTCTTTCTACCAAATCCAAATCCTGTGAGAGAGAGTTGAGTGTTGGGGAGACTATCATTTGAAGCACAAGATCAAGGAGTTCATCGTCAACACACCATCTATTACCTCTTGGAGAGTGGTGTCTCCTAGATTGGTTAGGTGTCACTTGGGAGCCTCCGTCAAGAGTTGAACCAAGGAGTTTGTAAGGGCAAGGAGATCGCCTACTTCGTGAAGATCTACCCGAGTGAGGCAAGTCCTTCATGGGCGACGGCCATGGTGGGATAGACAAGGTTGCTTCTTCATGGACCCTTCGTGGGTGGAGCCCTCCGTGGACTCGCGCAACCGTTACCCTTCGTGGGTTGAAGTCTCCATCAACGTGGATGTACGATAGCACCACCTATCGGAACCATGCCAAAAATCTCCGTGTCTCCAATTGTGTTTGCACACTCCAATCCCATCCCCTTACATTCTTGCAACTTGCATGCTTTACTTTCTGCTTCTCATATACTCTTGTCATCACTACAAAAAAAGACACATTCGTGACATTTTGGGCCAAACAAATTTTTTTTCTGTCATACATATGACACTTCTATGACGATAATTGTGACAAAACCCGGTAGCATCATAGATGTGGTGGGCTCCTACTTCTATGACAAAAAATCATGACAGAAAATGGGCTTTTCGTCCTGGGCGGGCCGGAGACGCAGCTGCATGACATTGTTTGGGCCGTCCATGACGGAAAAAACCATGGTAGAAGCGAGGGCGAGGAAAATTTCGGGGAGTTCCCGGTTACGGTGGGAGGTTGGGGGCCGAGCGATGCGCATTTCTCTTGTACATGTACGCGCGTGTGTGCGAGGCGTTGGCTCTAACTGAACTCGAGCGATCGATCGATGGCTGTTAACTGAACCCGATCGAGAGATTCCTTCGCTACTGCTGCTAACTGAAGCCGATCGATTGGATGAGTAGTGAGCATTGCGGGGGGGGGGGGGTTGGATGAACAGTGTGCGGTGGCGTTGCCTCTGGATGAACAGGACCCCGTGGTGTGGTGGAGGGCTGGATGAACAGTAGACGGTGGAGGGTGCGCCCGTGGAGGGGTGGTCGAACAGGACCCCATGGTGTGGAGGGCTGGATGAACAGTAGACGGTGGAGGGGTGCCCGTGGAGGGGTGGTTGAACAGTAGCCGGTGGAGTAGCGCGCGGTGGAGGCTGGAGGAGGTCGACGGTAGCCCGTGGAGGCTGGAGGAGGTCGACGGTGGAGGTGAACAGTATCCCGTGGAGTCCCGTTTTGCGGTACGCCACACCCCTCCCGATCAACAGGACCCCCGTTTCGACCGTAGGAGGTCCGTTTCGTCCGTTTTGCGGTACGCCACACCCCTCCCGATCAACAGGACCCATGTTTCGACCGTAGGAGGTCTGTTTCGTCCGTTTTGCGGTACGCCACACCCCTCCCGATCAACAGGACCCCCGTTTCGACCGTAGGAGGTCCGTTTCCTCCGTTTTGCGGTACGCCACGCCCCTCCCGATCAACAAGACCCCGTTCCGAACGTAGGAGGTCCGTTTCCTCCGTTTGCGGTACGCCAGGCCTCGTTTCCATCGTCTATTCCGTCCAAGCCCTCCCGATGAACACGACCATGCATTCCATTCCGACCCAGCCGGCTGGCTCCCATGCGTTCCGTTGCCTCCTGATGAACACGAGCATTCCGTTGCCTCCCCATGAACACGACGCATTCCGTTGCCTCCCCATGAACACGACGATGACGCTGTTTCTCCGTTCCGACCCAGCCATGTACACGAGCCCTGGCTGTACATATGCGCGAGTAGGTGTTCGAGACCCCGCCCGTATGTACACATACGTGGCCGTATTTTCTTTCTTGCACCTTGGCCGCTGTACGTACATGTACATGCTACGTGCGTGCCTCTACTACGACACGTACGCGCCTCTACTACGACACGTGCGCGCCTCTACATCCACCAGTATATATGTATGTACACGTTCGTGACCAGAATGACAACGCTACGTACGCTTCGACCAGGTGGGTCCCGACTGTCAGGCACTTCCTTGCCTGCGAAGATGTAGCTGGTGGGTCCCAGCAGTTAGGGGGACGAATCGTCTTTTTTTTCCCGGGTGCACTTCCTTGCGTGCGAAGATGTAGCTGGTGGGTCCCAGCAGTCAGGGGCATACATTTTTTCGTGAAATACGGTGGCCCGTCCGGTGGGTCCCCGCTGTCAGGTGAAGGAATAATTATTTTGCACTTAATAAGGAGGCACTTCCTTGCTGTGGCCGTGTATCTAGCTGTCAGCCTCTCCACGTACAATCCACGTCCGATGGAAGCCGTTCCTTGACCACGTTGACCACACTGCGCCGAGAGCACCAGGGCGGTGGACGACGGCGAGGCCTAGAAAGGGGACGATGCGGAGCCGGGGAAGACTCAGTAGTGGATGCCCGCACGTAGAGGAGTACGAGGGTTCACTGGTTCGCTGCGGTGTGAGGCTGTCGTCGCCGCAGAATAACAGGGGGTGTGGGTGAGTAGAGGGATGGCCTAGCCAGCGGTGGGAGTAGTAGGGGGCGGTGAGGCGCCCGCCGCATCGCAGCCGGCCACGGGAGGCAGGAGCACGAGGCACGACCGGCGCTGCTTTGGGCGGCTGGAGCAAGAAGACCAGAGGTTGAAGAAGCACTACGGCCATTGGATGGACATCGTACGGTCACTGGAGCTAGAATCGCGCATATTGACTAAGTTGACAAAGCCCTCCATCCCCGTCAACTTAGTAGGCCCACAAGTCAGCCTGCCACTATACTGGGTCCCAGCTAACAGGGGGAGTATTCATTTTTTTGTGCGTAATAAGGAGGCACTTCCTTGCGTGTGAAGATATAGCTGGTAGGTTCGAGCTGTCAGCGGCAGTAACATTTTTTCGCAAAATACAGAGGCCCTTTCGGTGGGTCCCTGATGTCAGGTGGAAGAATCATTATTTTGCGCGTAAAAGGAGGCATTTCCTTGCGTGCAGCCGTGGACCCAGCTGTCGGCCTCTCCACGTACAGTCCACTTCAGATGCATGTCGGTCGTTGACCACGTTAACCAGGCCGCGCCGAGAGCACCAGGACGGTGGACGACGGCGAGGCCTAGGAAGGGAACGACACGGAGGCAGGGAAGACTCGGAAGTTGTTTCCCACGTGGAGGGGAGTACGATTGTACGAGGGTTTACTGGTTCATCTGCCGTCGCCGGAGAATAAAAGCAGGTGTGGGTGAGTAGAGGGATGGCTAGGCCAGCGATGGGAGTACGGTGGGGTGGTGAGGCCTGCGCGGCAGCAGAGCCGGCCGCAGGGAGGAGGGAGCAGGTAGTCCCGCCGGCGCTTGTTTGAGCGGCTGGAGCAGGTAGAGCAAAGATTGAAGAAGCACGACATCCGTTGGATGGCCATCCAACAGTCACTGCTTGTGCGTCAACCTTTTTTTAGGAAAGCCTCAAATCTGTGGAAAACAACATACAGCTCATCTGCCATTATTTCTAATAATTTATAGCCCATTTGCTAATTATTAAGGTTTTTTTGACGCCCATATTCTTTTTGTTAGCATTACATCCCATATTGTGGCCACGGTTAAAAAATTATACGAAATTTTGCATATTTCGGTGCGGTCCGAACTATTTTTAATCCCGAAATTTTGACTCACATTCAAATTGATTTTAAAAATAAATGTATATCAATATAAAATCCAACAAATTCTCCACGCATAAAATTAATGTAATTTAAAATCTCAAAATGAAAAAAAAGATATTTGAAACTAATTGTCGGTTTGATGTGTTTTAAAAATGTACAACCCATTTCTCACTACTGATGGGCCATTTTCTCGGCCAGCCGAATGAAAGCTCTCCTTGTCTTGAAAGATTTGCAGCCCAACAGGCCTGACAAAGCGACTTACTTGGCAAATCACAAAAAACTGGGCTGTGACCGTGGACCCAGCTGTCAGCCTCTCCACGTACAGTACTCTTCTGATGGAAGTCGTTCCTTGACCATGTTGACCACGCCGCATGGAGAGCACCACGGCGGTGGACGATGGCGAGGCCTAGGAAGGGGACGACACGGAGCCGGGGAAGATGCGGCAGTGCAAGCCCGCGCGGAGAGGAGTATGAGGCTTCACTGGTTCAGCTGCGGTGTGAGGATGCCGTCACCGCAGGGCCTGGCCAACGGTGGGAATAGTAGGGGGCGGTGAGGCCTCCGCGGCAGCACAGCCGGCCACGGGAGGCAGGAGCATGCGGCACGATCGGCGCTGCTTTGGGCGGCTGGAGCAAGAAGACCAGAGGTTGAAGAAGCGCTACGGCCGTTGGATGGACATCGTACGATCACTGGGGCTTGAATTGTTCATATTGACTAAGTTGACAAAGCCCTTCTTCCCCGTCAACTTAGTAGGCCCACAAGTCAGCCTCCCACCAAGGTGGGTCCCAGCTAGCTGGGGGAGTATTCATTTTTTTGTGCGTAATAAGGAGGCACTTCCGGTGGGTCCGAGCTGACAGCGGGGGGAACGTTTTTTTCGCGAAATACGGTGGCCCGTCAGGTGGGTCCCAGCAGTCAGGGGGAAAACATTTTTTTTGCAAAATACGGTGGCCCGTCCAGTGGGTCCCTGCTGTCAGTTGGAGGAATCATTATTTTCCGCGTAATAAGGAGGCACTTACTTGCTGCGGCCGTGGACCCAGCTGAGACTCTCCACGTATAGTATGACCACGTTGACCTCGCCGCGTTCCGTTGCATGCATGCATCCATGGGTGTGGTGTGTCCCCACTGTCAGCCTCTCACGTACAGTCATCTTTCGATGACTCTCGCTTGTTGACCACATTGACCGCACCGTGCCAAGCGCACCCAGACTGGAACGACCCGGAGGTGGAGAAGACGGGGCAGTGGAGTCGCAGATGGAGAGGAGTGGGAAACTTCACTGGTTCGGGTGCACGGCAGCATAGCCGTGGTGCCGCCCACGGGAGAAAGGAGCAAGAACAGAGGTTGAAGAAGGAGCACGGCTGTTGGATTAACATGCAATGGTCCAGCTGCTAAAATCATTTGTTGATTAAGTTGACAAAGCCGTGCGTACACGTTCGCTTAGTAAGCCCACAAGTTAGTCACCAAATCTGACGGGTCCCAGCTGTCAACGGGATGAATATTTTTTTTGCAAAACAAGGAGGCACTTCCTTCTGTACGAAGATACAACCGGTGCATCCCACCTGTCAGGTGGAGGAAACATTTTTTTCAGCTTAATAAGGAGGAACTTTCCTTGCGTGCGACCATGGACCTCGTGGGTCCCAGTCGTCAGGCTCTCCACGTACAGTCCTCTTCCGATGAATCTCATTTGTTGACCACGCTGCACCGAACGCAGCGAGGCGGTGGACGACGGCGAGGCCCCGGACGGGAATGACTCGGAGATGGGAAAACGCGGCAGTGGAGTCGCAGATTGAGAGGAGGAGAAGGGTTATAACTAGTTCTGTTGCAGCGTGGGGCTGTAGTTTGTGGAGAATAACAGGAGGTGTCGAGGGGTGGAGGGATAGACTGGCCGGCGGTGGGGTAGCGCTTCGCAGCGATGCGTGCTAAGCAGAGCCGCTAGCCGCCGGAGGCCGGATCAGGCTGTCCCGGCGACACCGGAGGAAGAAGATGAGATATTGAAGGTGCATGCCGGCCGTTGGATATAAATCAAATGGCTGTGGATGATGCAATCATTTTTTGACCAAGTTGAAAACGCCCTGCGTAGGCTTCGACCTATTGGCCCACATGTCAGCCTCCAAAAATGTGGCATATATTTAACCCATGTTTTCTAGAATGTACAGTCCATTTGCTGGGTTGGGTGAACAAATAGTTTCACGTCAATCAGGCCCATTTATATTTTCTAAGAAATCCCAGCCCATTTGCACTTCCTTGAAATACACGTATTAGGTGCGCTCGTTATATATATAATGTTATGTTAGAAGGAGCAATTAATATCAAAGAATAAACCGGAGAGGCACATTATATATATATATAATGAAGAAACTAGTGAGTTATTTCTGAAAATAAAAATGAGCGCATTATTATTAAATTGGTCCTTAAAATCTTCACAAGCTTTTGTACGCAATCACCAAGATTTTCCTTGTCTGTGAGTCAAAAACAACCAGGATATTCCTTGCCAACTTCCATTAAACATTTACTTTTATAAGTTAATAACACATGGGATGTTTTTATAATGTATATATAAGTCCCTATAAAATATACGATAATAGTAATAATATAAATATATATAATGTGGTTAGAAGGGAAAATATAAATTGAACACAACATTACTTTTATAAGAGACCTGCGTTTTATACCCCAAGTAGGCATACTAACAAGTTCACACACAAATACAACAGAAAAGGTAAACATTCATATCAAACTCAGGTTCACACGACACGTTCATATTCATAGGCAAAATTCCCTATCAACAACTCAAAAGATTCATATATACACAAGCTTATCTATGCATCCAAATGATTGATAGATCACACGACAATATTCATACATAATTCACAAAAAGATTCAGATATACAGATGTTCAGTATGTTTATGCATCCAAATGATTGAGATCACATCCAATATGATCCATGGATGAACTTTAATTACCTAGGGTACAGACTGGTAAATGGTGTTCAATCGGAGGTACTTCTTGCTAAAATTAGTTCTTGTACGAGTAAACTTTCGAGTACATAAGAGGCAGCACAGACAATCCGAACTTTGCTTGTAGGTTTATCCTCAAATAACGACCTCGTGCCGAGGGAGGTTTGAGAAACTTGGCCACTACTTTCACCCAACTAGTTTGCTGGCTCATCTTGGTCCTATATCTCGCCAAAATTCTACATTGCAGACGAGAAAGGAGGTGGTTGAGAAAATGAACCACCCAAATTTTTTGTGCAGTTCAACTGAAATGGAGCATCCTTGGCGTGCAGACTGATTAAGTGCCAGATGAATATACACGTCAACCAACTTGTCTGGAATCTTTAGACTCCATGCCATATAGTTCGCTACCATATGTGCCGATAAGCAAAAGGCACAAGTTGGGACCAAAGACTGGACTGCGTTTTTCTAGGCTATGCACCAAGCAACATTTTTGGCGTTCACTCTCCTAATACTTGGAGTTTGACAATTGGTTGACGCCGGTTGATACTCGAATGAATATAGGCACTTCTTGTCAACATCGATGCTTGTCTGAGTGGACTTTGGAGTACATAGCAGCAGCATAAGTACCTGTCCATCTGATCATTTTATGCAGTTCTACTGAAATCACCTGATGTAATGATTTGCCTGCGAGTTCAGGCTCCAAATTACTCCTTTATGAAATCGGCAAATAGTAGCACAATACCAAATTACCAATACATATGACAGGCACAATAATCAGGATAAAGACCAGTACCAACATGTGTGAGGTAGCACATCAATTCCTATTTCCTTTGACTGGAAGCCAAGATAAGCCAAGCGACTCACAGCAAAGGAAAAAAGCAAGCGGAGATTAGCGACTGACAGGAAAGGACGGAAGTTGTCGAGGCAATGAAGCACCCAAAGTTTTTGTGCAGTTCCACCAAAATCGAGCATCCCTGTTGGCCCATATATTGAGAGAGTGAGATTACTGTAATAGTGGGACTAGTTGATGAAACATACACTAACAAATAGAAGCACCCTCATTATCTTAATGGGTAAAGTTAGCAACATAGTAGTCTTGCTTAAAGAGAGGTATTAGTTTATTTAATCAGTGCCAATTAGCTCAACTCAACACTCAAAGCATTTCCATTTATCATAGGTTGCAAAACTTTAACATGCAAAGATAAAGGAGTTTCTCATGACAGTAGCACGATACAAATAGAGATGACAGCAAACTAATATGGATGAAGGCCTTAGGCCCGTACCAACCTAAGAAAAAAAGCTTATTCATGTAGTCCCATAAGAGATGATAAAGCACTCACTAGATTCACACACTAGTATATATTTTTGTGCACTTCAAATGTATGGTTGAAATCACTCTTGTTTACTAGTGCTGAGATTATATCGAAAGATTATCAAGAACTTCCAGAAGAGTTAAAGCACTAGCTGGGATAAAGTTCATTGTATTGTCTTGTGTAGTTCCACTAAAATGTATGATTGGCACAACATGATCCCTGTTTGCACAAGTAGGAACAAGGTGAAACCTTCATTAGCTTAGTGAGAAAGGACAGGAAGACATTAGCATATTACTCAAACAGTAGCATCAAATTCATGATGGACAATACGCAAAGCATTGCCTCATTGAACCAATGGCAATAAATTCACATGCAAAACAATAGCACTATTATGTCATGATACTAATAATATTCCCTCCCTGCTCCACCACATGATTCACCTCCATAGACAAATATACACACGTACATGATTCAGCATAGGTCCTACTAAAGATTTGTTTAACTCCAACAGGAAAATTAGGTAGCAATAAATTAGTGGTACTTCAGTACTCCTAATTAATTAAGTGAGACAACAAAAGTGGAAGGGCTCCCTGGAGGATCGTCTCACATGTAAGGTAGTCATTGCCGGAGCCCTTGAATGGCCTCGACTAAGGCCTCTGGCTTCAGCAAGATCGCCTAGGCACTGTTTATTCTTCTTCTTCCTCCTCTTCATGCTCTGTTTCTCTTTCTCCTCACCAGTTGGTGAAACCAAGTACATGATTGGCCTTCTAATTCGGAATTGGTTTTGTCAGTGAGGGAGTACAAGTGTACTAGTAAAAAACAACATTATTTTCTCATGGCAGTCGGAAAATAGAGATGAACACGTGCATTAAATATCATTCTTACCTAAAGGAAGGTTATGGCGCCAATATGGATGATGAGGATTGGAACACATATCTCCCTTTGTGCAGTTCCACCAAAATGAACCAACTGTTCCATTCTGACATTCCAGTTAAACATCACAAAAGTCACTTCTTTTAAGAAGAGTTTTGTGCAATGCACCAAAAGGTCACAACAGCAACCAGTTGAATAGGATATCCCTATTTGCACAAAAAGGCACAGAGGAAACAATTAGAGTCTCAAACAATTACAGGCAAAAACATTTGGCTAAACTTGTCATGGTTTATAACAGTGGCATGGCTTCATTTTTACCAGGGACATTAGATTAAGAATATCTAAGGCTGCGCTCGGTTCACAGGTTTAGTGCAGGATTTTCATAGGAACACAATTCCTACGGTATTCTTTCCCTTCCAACCGTTCGAAACACGGGAAAGGTGAATAGTGTTTCATAGGAAAGCTGGTCTGGTAGTACTGATTCCATAGGATTAGAAACATCCATGCGCTACTCATTTTTTGGGCGGAAGCCCGAGGCAGGCGCTCGCTTCCATGCATTAGACATGTTGCTGTGCTATGTTGCCGGAATAAAAAAATCAACCTATGTGTGGTACATGAGGTGAGGACAAGAGTAGTCAATGTGCAGCTGAATAAACAAATAGCATCTCATACTGCCAAGCATGCTACTCTAAAAAACAAATCTGTACATTTCGTAGTCCATCCGAACACATTCTCTTGAGAGTTTCCTTCGGTTCGCTGTTCCGTAGTTTTATACCTACATTCCTTTCCTATTCCTCTATTTTCATCAAGACCTATGTTTTCTGCCCCTTTATTCCGAACGGAGCCTAAATATTTGGTATAAGGGCATGGGACAGTGGGTGCACCAGCAGTCCAGCACCATGCACGTAAATAGGGGCATAAAGTGGTGATTCATAGTTTGTTGCCCCGAGAAACAAACATCCAAGAAACATATCTGGGTTGGTCCCATTTTTGTTCACTCTAGCCACCTACTCCTATGTGTGGATAGAAAATCTAGTCCTTTTCATACCACTGTGTACAGCGTTACCCCTATATTTCCCTTTTCGACCAAGAGACCGGTTGGATGACCAGTCTGTACTACTTTCACCCCCTTTCCTTCCTATTTGTACCAAGTCCAATGTACATACTAAATTCCCCCACCCCCACTTTATTTCTTGTTTGAACCAAGTACTCCCTCCGTCCGGAATTACTTGTCATCAAAATGGATGTGTCTAGAACTAAAATACATCTAGATACATCCATTTCAATGACAAGTATTTTCGGACGGAGGGAGTACAAGATTTGACTCCATGAAGTAGCTTTACCTCTAACAATAGAAGAAAAAAAATATGTGACGTTGGACCATCCGATCGAGAGGGGCTGAGAGGTAGAAAAATGATGCACATGCAGCGACGTAGCGAGCTGGGGAAGTAGAGCTAAGGCGGTTTCGAACGAAGATATACCTAAAGGTCATCGGGATGTGGATAGGTGGGCGGCGGGACGCCGGATCCGCCCACAAGCAATGACGAAGGGATCGGAGGACCTCCCATGCCGGAGCTCGGCCAGAGATAATGGTGCGGCCGGCAGTGGGTCTCCTCCCTCGCTGTCGACGATGGCCTAAACGCTGTCCCTCCTCCCCTTCACCGGCGGAGGGGGATACGTCCGGATCTGTAACCAGCAGTGAGGATAGAAAGCCAGTGTTTTTGAAAGGGAGAAAGACAATGTTACTACCCCTATCTTGTTTAGATCTGGAGAGGATGAGAGTGTATGAATAGAGCAACCCTAGCAAGCAAGCGCGGAGGCTTCGGCCTATATATACATAGTGGGGTAGTTTTCCTTTTTCACTCCATCAAAACAATCGTTTAAAATTGTGTACTACTACATGCCAGGTGGCGGTTTTTTTAGTTGTTGATTGTTTTTTGAGTTAGCTACCCGCTTGTTCCAAGTGGTGTTACGGTGTGCCAGGTCGCACTTTGTATCGTTCAAGTCTGGTACTACAAGTCCCTCCATTAAATGAAGAACCACCCCCTGATAAAAATTGTGAACAAGCCCACGGCTAAAATTAGCAGAAACGTGGGTTGCCCCAACATGCATTATTATTTATATTTTCTACTCCCTTCATTCCTAAATATAAGTCTTTTTTATTAGCCACACCTAAGACAAGAATTTTTTATTAGCAGCGAACCCCACATGTCATAGACACAAAAATTGTGGCAAGATTCCCTTAGGCAAGCCAAAGTGTGTCTAACAATTTGAGCAACTCAGGTTAGGCAAGTGTGGCAAGTGTGGGAAAAATAATGTGGCAACATAAGACAAACATAGTCACAATCCAAACAGCCCCGTAATTTTTTGTGACATGCATGAAAATTTGGTTAGTTAAATTTATATTCAAAATTTGGCAAGGTGCATCAAATCAACACATGCAAGTATCAAAAGGAAAGTCATGGCATGCATGCATGCGTTGTACTCCCTCCGTTTCCAAATATAAGTCTTTTTAGAGATTGCAACAAGTGACTACATACGAAGCAAAATATGTCTACTCCTACATACGAAGTAGCCCATTTGAAATGTGAAAAAAGACTTATATTGAGTGCAGTGCTTTGATGTGTCGCGTCAACTCGTACAAGACCGAGAAATTTGATTACTACAATGCCCTCTCCCTCGTGGACTGAGCTCCGGTGCCTTAACTGCACCTGCCTTTGGCTACATGACAGGAGGGCCAACCACCTGTTGGGCCCACCTGTCATAGACGCAAAGTTAGGAGCAGTAAGTAGAAGCTTTCGCTACAAGCTATCCCTCCCGCACGAGGTGGACGGATATGCAGCAGTGGATTCGATACTGTAGAAGTAGGAGTAACATCATTGTTCGTCTTCTCGAAGAGGCGTAGAGCCAAGCGCAACCCAAACGTGGCAGTTGCGAACGCTCGCGTGGTGCGGTTCCTTGGAGTACTAGCGAGGCTCTTGCATGAGACAAAATTGCTATTGTTTAACAATTAAGCTCCGTTATCCATAGGTTGATACTCATTCTGCATAGGTCCACGTGCTTAGCATCATTTGCTCCTGGGGTCACCTTAATAGCATTGCATGCAATGAACTAGACATTGCAAGTCATTAAAATCATGCACACCTCTCATCTCTTATTGGTTGATATGTCAAGAAACAAGAAACAAGGTAGAAGTTAATGCACCGCGCCTAAGTGTTTTGGGACTCTTTGGTTTTCGTAAGATGACTTACACACCTAGACGGAGGGAGTAGTATAGCCCTGTAAACCGGAAAGGAGTATTTGCCTTTTTGGAGATTTCAACAAGTGACTAGACTACACCGTGTGCAGTACTCCCTCCCTTCTGGTTTATAGGGCTCAAATCTCAAATCTCATGAACCAGGGCATTTTGCGATTGGAGGAATGTATCTCGTACTTTATAAAACTACCCTAATTAGACTCATGCATTAATTACATAGTTCTCTCGTTTTCCTCTCCGCCTTGGTCGCGGTGCACAATATTGAGCACTCCTATATGACTAGCCGCTTTATATACATGCGGGACATTTCAAAGCATCCAGGCCCGCATGCCATCCACCAAATCATAGTGAGGTGCTACAGTCGAGGCTAACCTGTCACCCCGGTGTGGCCGTCATGACCTATCATATCACAAAACCCACACCTTTACCAGCTGTGGTAAGGTGGCCTCCAAGTTGGACTGGACAAAGCAACCATCAGCTCAAGCCCTTTCTTCCCTTTCTTGAAGAAAACGTCACTCCAGGCTACTCACTTCTGCCATTTTCTTCCGTACCGACAAAGGAAAGGTGGGCGAATCAGTTATGCTGCTATATTTTCATTCCAAGAATCTTCTTTTTGTGAAGCACCAAACGATTCTCACATCCTATTCTTTTCCCGTTTTCATTGTGATTGTGGTTTCCTTTCGATTGCTTTTTGTTTATCAGTTCAATGATGGATCCTGGAGCACTAGGCAAAGAGTTCCGGCGGACAACCCACTGGAGACAGCGATCTCCAGGAAGCGAGCACCGGCCAAAGAGTTGACCATGTTGGCGGGCCAACCCATGGAGACGAAGAACTCCAAGAAACAAGCACTGGCCAAAGAGTTGAGGATGTTGGCGGACGAACTCCTCAAAGAAAGTTGGAAGAACAGCAAGGGCCCCACCGTGCCTACCCCAGGAACTCTAATTGCCACCTATGTGAGGATCAAGACCGAGTTTAAGGAGATAGTCGCTGTTGAGAAGCAGTATTCCCCTGGCAAGGTGATGGTCCCCATCGAGGAACAGGAGATGGCCCCCAGAGGGATGAGATCCCCCCGTGAGCTGCACAAGGTAAAAATAATGGCTTATTAACATAGTTGTGGTTTTTTAATTAATTGCAATGTGCTTGCTAATATGTTAGGGTTGTGCAGGTGCCGGTGGACGTCCTTGATGATTCCGATGTCGTGGCCCGTCCTGTTGGCATCGCCCCAGAGATCGATTCCGATGCCGCTGTCCATCCTGTGGACATCGCCCCAGAGATCAGTTCCGATGTCGCGGTCAGTCCTGTGGACATCGCCCCAGAAATCGATTCCCATGCCGCTGTTCGTGCTGTGGTCATTGCCCGAGAGATCGATGACAAGAAATAGTTGGTCGCGCTAATCCTTCAGGGTAGTTTGCATTGCCCTGTGTTTAATTACCAGAACGATGCGTGTTGTCAAACCATCTTAGGGCTAGTGCACTGTCTTGTGTGGGCGGATCTTGCTACTTTTGTTTGATAGTGAATCATGCGATGAATCTTGCGGACCCTCTCCAAGTTATAGAAACAGATGTATCCTCACCAGCTTTTGATGTAATATATGGCATGCTTAGACGTAAGTTTGAACTGTTTATCATATCAGCAAGGCTTGTTTGATGATTCTTAGTGTTAGTAGGCTAGCTACTGTGCGACCTATAGTACTTGCAAAACACTCACCGAAGAGAAACGTTGGGGCTGATGAGCTCGTGGTACGCTTATACTTATCCCTTGTCGATCGACCAATAGCCCTAGCTCCTAAAATTGTAGGCTTAGCGATCGATCAGACAATAGTCGACATACATTCAGGCCTCATTTGGTTCGTAGGGTAGGAAAATCGTAGCAAAAGTACAGAGAACGTGCAACACAAAATCATAGCAGTGCAGAGATGTACTCCCTCCGTTCCAAAATAGATGACCTAGGCGGGCTAGTTTGGCCTAGTGGGTTTCAGTGATATGATGTGGTACAGTGCTGTCCAGTCTTCGCGTGTGGTAGAAGTATTGCGGGTACAGTAAGTTTTCTTGAAGAAGCGGAATTCAACGAAGTCATGATGGTTCCTTCGTCCGAACAACTTACAGTGGGAAAGGTTGGGCCTGCGATACGACCGGGGTAGACCAGGATAATTTTGTGCATGGCAGGTGGACCAGGATGGTCGATGTCCCACATGTCGGCGAATGAAAGTATTCTTTTGCGATATAGAGGACGAGCAACGAGTATTCATTTCTTATTTTTGATGAAAGCTATTGTCTCCACTGTTACGACAGAGGAGTGTGAAACACGGCAACCCAGTGAACTTGGCATGTGCACCACTCCCTCCTTCCTCATGTAATGCCCAGGTTACAACTTTTTCTCACTTTCTCTCTATCTATTTCCTCTCAAATGTTTTTTACCTTTCTTTTTTTGAGACACAATTGTTTTTATGCCTTTTTTTAGTATTATTTTTTATACCAAGGAGCACATGTAGAGACGGGCTCTTGCAGAGCCCACTCCTTGACTTTGTCAATGCCTCTCTCTCCTCTACATAAGGAGTACTACTTGCTATGCATGCATGCGGCGGGCAGCTGGCGTCTTGAGGGGCCAGGGCGGTGAGAGCGGGCTCCGGAAGCGGTTCGGACTCCAGCATGGCCCACCTCACATTTCTTGGAGTCTGTGCGCGGCGGGCGGGCGATCTCTTCTCCCTCCCCCGTTTCTCTCTTCTCAGCCGACGCTCGCCGAGCGATTAGATTTCGGCTATCGACGGTTTATTCAATTACGGTCCCACATGTCAGTGAAATTGCAAGACAACGTGTGTCCCCTCTGGTGAGCGGCGTGCGAGCCGGGCTGTCGGGGTTGCGACGCGTACGAGTCGTAAGTGTGCCGCCTTTTCCTTTAGAACTTGCGAAGCGTAACATTTTCGCGCGATCAATCGATAGAAATCCAGAACAAAATGACGAGGGCGGTGCTTTCCCCCTTGTTAGGCGGGCTAGTTCGAGTGATATGACGTGCTACAGTGCCGCCCACTTTCTCCATTTTTATGTAAGCAAGAGTTTACACTCTTACGCGGGAGGAGTGGGAAACACCGCGGATCTAATTTTTATCAAGGGATAACTGTTCCCTGCCAAATAATGGAGGATTGTTAGCGATTATAGTATGATAGTTAGGGCATCTCCATTGCTGGCCCACAAATTTACACCGGCATCTGTCCGAGGACACTGACGGATGCCATCCGATGCTGCCCGCATACCTTTCGACAACTATATGAACTAACCGGACGAAATTCGTGCAAACAAAGCAAATTTCAAATTAACCGGATGAAATTCATTACATTTCAAAAACTTTTCCTACAAACCGGACGAAATTCATTACATATTTCACACAAACCGTACTAAAACCTACTGTAAACTTAATCTAAACGATCGCCGGCGCCCGACCACCATGTCCGGCCATGAACCCGAGAAAGCCGGCCATTGCCTTTGCCTCCTCCTCATCCGCCTCGATAACCTCCTCCTCCGGTGCACAAGGTTCTGAAGATTTCCGCCTCCACGTCGCCGTCAAGTGGCTAATCGGCCACCGATGTTTACCCCACCAAGCTTGGCGTCGACTGAGTGGTGTAGCGGTGGCCTTCCCGCACTACTAGAGAAAACCTTATACACAGAATCTTACCAGTAGCGCGTGTTAAAATGAGGAGCTACTGCTACTTAGCAGTAGCGCGTGGTCAGAAAGAGCGCTACTGCTATCCACTTAGCAGTAGCGCGGCAGGAAAAAAACGTGCTACCAGTATAATTCCCACATCGTTGCCGACATGCTAGGTATAGTGGTAGTGCCCTTCTACAAACCACACTACTGCTATCAAATTAGTAGTACCGCGCTTTTAGGGTAGGACACTACTGCTAAGTTTGAACTTGTCCACAGGATGGGCCCAGCTTAGGAGTAGCGAGTTTATGAGGAGCGCGCTTGTCGGTGTCAAAACCGGCGGATCTCGGGTAGGGGGTCCCGAACTGTGCGTCTAGGCCGGATGGTAACAGGAGGCAGGGAACACGATGTTTTACCCAGGTTCGGGCCCTCTTGATGGAGGTAAAACCCTACGTCCTGCTTGATTAATATTGATGATATGGGTAGTACAAGAGTAGATCTACCACGAGATCAAGGAGGCTAAACCCTAGAAGCTAGCCTACGGTATGATTGTTGTATATGGAGTTGATTGCCTACGGACTACAACCCTCCGGTTTATATAGACACCGGATAGGGTTAGGGTTACATAGAGTCGGTTACAATGGTAGGAGATCTTGAATATCCGCATCGCCAAGCTTGCCTTCCACGCCAAGGAAAGTCCCATCCGGACACGGGACGAAGTCCTCAATCTTGTATCTTCGTAGTCCAGGAGTCCGGCTGAAGGTATAGTCTGGCTACCCGAACACCCCCTAATCCAGGACTCCCTCAGTAGCCCCTGAACCAGGCTTCAATGACGACGAGTCCAGCGCGCAAATTGTCTTCGGCATTGCAAGGCGGGTTCCTCCTCCAAGTCCTTCATAGAAGATTGTAAACACCAAGAGTAGTGTCCGGCTCTGCAAAATAAGCTTCCACATATTGCCATAGAGAGAATAATATTAACACAAATCAAATCTGCTGACGTATTCCGCAGTGCGTCATCACACTACATGCAAGTCCTTCACTCGAATCGTTTTCACTTTTCCACCTCGGCGTGTTTTGCGAGGCGGTTTCCTTGGCACGTCTTGTCAAAGCAGAGATCGTGTGCCCCCCTTTTACGGGATTCTCATCAATACGGACGTGGGTAACCCAATCGTGCCCGTTAGCATGTTTTCTCGATTAAAGGCGAGTCCCAAACGGTTAAGGGGAGGGCTCCTGGTATTCAACCTCTTATAAAGAGACCAGGGCCTTACTCCTTTTCTCCAATCCCAAAACAAGTTCGCCTGTCGCCTCGAGTTCCAACACCCTAGGCTCCAGATTCCGGGCGCCTCAGATCTTCGACAATGTCCGGTTCCGACCTTCAAGGCCGATGGATGCCCTCCTCCGTCACGGAGGAGGACGTGCTAAAGTTGAGAGAGGCTAAGTTCTTAACCGCCGAAATTTCGCACAGGTTGCCTGCTCAAAGGCAGGCTATCCCCAGTCCCCAGCCCGGTGAGAGCGTAGTGTTCGTGTCTCACTTCCTTCGGGGGTTAGGCTTCCCGATGGACCCCTTTGTGAGGGGACTGCTGTTTTATTACGGGCTGGAATTCCACGACTTAGCTCCGGAGTCCATCCTCCATATCTCCTCGTTTATCATTGTATGCAAAGCGTTCCTCCGTGTTACCCCTCACTTCGGATTATGGCTCAAGACTTTCAAAGTGGAGCCGAAGATGATCAAGGACGGCACGCAGAGTGCGGAGGCACTGTTTTAAGCAAAAATGCTGATGCTCCATGGCCCGAGGGCTCTTTTCAAGAGGAGCTAGGCTTGTGGCAACAAGAGTGGTTTTATATCACCGCTTCCCGGAGCACCAAGTGGGTGGCGCTTCCTGCCTTTCACTCGGGTCCCCCACCACGGCTAGCATCATGGGTTAACAGAGGG
Organism: Triticum urartu; assembly: GCF_056163025.1. Taxonomy (NCBI): domain Eukaryota; kingdom Viridiplantae; phylum Streptophyta; class Magnoliopsida; order Poales; family Poaceae; genus Triticum; species Triticum urartu. Next base: position 533,329,440 of record NC_141877.1, on the reverse strand, counting down.
TTAGATTGGGGTTTTCCCAAAGACGTGCCCCTGTTACAGGGCCGAATTAAGGATCTCTTGGAAGGAGACCTCAGCTTGGTCAAGGTGACGCATGTCATTCTGATTCGCCGAATATTGCCAGGCAAACGTCGCCCCCTTCGCCTGTGGGAGTTGAATCCAGAGGGACCGCGAGCTCTCCAGAACTTTATGGGCGCAACGCCCGTGGAGATGTATAGACTGTTCTTCGGATCACAAGAGATGTGTCCGGATTTAACCGAGGACGCAGGCCTAAGCTGCAATCGCCCGGATATTCAAGTAAGCAACCTTGTGCCCGGACCTTCTATCCGTATAACTGTCATAAACTTGCCCCTAAAAGAGCCCCCCTTTTAAACAGGAGTGGATAGCGAAGGCAAAGCTGATCAGGTGTCCGGCTCCCCTTCCTGAAACCAGGCCGGATCCCGTGCTGGTCAGGATGCTGGAGATAATGCCTTTGGAGGGGGAGGACAAGGAAGCTATAGCCTCCTCGAAGGATGCTGCTCCGAAGGGAGGAACCGACAATTCCTCTCCTAAGGGGAAGAAGAGAGCCGCCTCTGACGACCTGGAAACCATGGCCTCGAAACGGGGGAGAAAATCCTCGTCAGAGGGTCCGACGTTGGGGAGTTCCTCGGCCGGACTATGCCCTCAAGGGGATCATCCCTCCAGCGAGCCATAAGTGGAGAAAAGATTTTCCTTTTGAGGGATGAGGGAAGTCCTTGATTTATATCTGAAAAGATTAACCAAACCTTTATCTTGTAGCTCGGACCTCAGCCCTTCTCAGCAGATCTTGTCTTTAGGGGATCTCCTTCCGGAGATGATGGAGAGCGGGACGCCTCCCCCTGCCGTGCCGCCTAGCGAGGCGGGCGACCCTGAGGTGTCGTCGCGGAGGGTTTCTCCAAATCTGGCAGGGGCGGAAGGTGGCTATGCGCCCCCCCGAGGTTCTCCGTGTCCGGCCTTCGAAAGAGGTCATGGGACGAGCCCGGAACCGTCTGGTGCTCGGTCGGAGGAGCTAAAGATTCTGCTGGGGCGAGCTTCTATCTCAGAGGAGCACCGCGCATTGGTGGGCTCGGTGATTGAAAGGATTTCATCCGTAGAGAGCGGATTGTATGAGGCCATCAAAAGTTTACTGACGGGTTTCGAGGTACATTAGATAATGTATACTTTTGTCAGTTGCGCATGAGTAAGATGCCCCCTGTGTAGATAGTAGCCCCTGAGACTCTGCGCGTCGTCAAGAAATGACGGCACGCAGAGGATCATAATCCCAGGTCTAAGATGTCGCCTTTGAATGTAGGCGGCAGGGTGTCCGGAATCGAGCCGAACTGACAATTTTGCCGAACTAAAGCGGCAACTGGACGTGGCAGATGCTGACATCACGCTTGTCAATAAGCGGCTTGATGAGGCTCAAGGTATGTAATTCCTCGGGCGGCATCAGGTAAGAATAATTTTATGCCTATGTCTTACGATGTGTGTGCTTGACGCAGATGGTGCGGCCGCCTCGGAGAGGCTTAGGGCAGAACTTGCCCGAGCTAAAGAACAATCCAGCGAAAGTGATGCGGCCACCAGGAAAGCCCTTGAAGAGCTGAGAGCCGAACAGGCTGCTCATTGCCGAAGCAAGGAAGAGATGGCCGAGATGGCCGAAAAGTTAAAAAGCGCTACAGACCGTTGCAGACTTCTTGAAAAAGAAGACCAGGAGAAACAGACGGACTTAGAGAAGGCTGTTGCCAATGCCAAGGACGCACGCTCTGCGATGAGAGCTGCGAAGGAGGAGCTGCGTCAGGCCGAACAGATTGCGGCTGGAAAGCCCTTTATGCTGCGAAGGAAATTTTGTGATCCGAAGTTTGCTCCGTTGGACCGGATGTGGAGTGTGGAGGATACCTATCTAGACTTGGCAGCGAGTGCTGCTGATGCGACCGAACACTTTCGAGATCAGAAAGATCGCGAAGTGGAAAAGCTTTTCTGGTCGCAGTTTCACAATCCAGAGCGTCCACTGGCAGTGGATGATCGTTTGGCTCAATGGGCCGAATTGAATAGGTTGTCTGGACTCGCCGTGAAGTACGTCATGGGTCACCTGTGGCCGGGGAGATCGGAGCCGAAGAGTTATTTCAGCTTGGTGCAGCAATTCCCTGACGCGGTGCCGCGTATAAATGCAATGAAGAGGTCAGCATGCATAGAGGGCGCTAGGATGGCTCTTGCCCGTGTTAAGATATACTGGGCAGAGATGGAGACCACCGTTGTTGCGTCCCAAGATTCGGACAAAAGCCGAGTACCCTCCGAGCACTATTTTCAGGAAGTTCTTGATGGCGCTCATGTAATAGAGACGCAGTGACCGAAAGATGCTATGTTATGATAGCATATGTAATTATAAAGTAATATTTTGATAAACTATAGTGGCCTTTTTTATACTTGTGCCTCCAAGTATTTGGAACACCTCCTGTGCGGTCGTTTTAAGATATATATATATATACAGAATCTGAAAGATGGCAGTCGTTGGCTTCAGCCCCCATGCACATAGTGCGGGGGTGCTCGCAGAAGATGCATTTTCACACGTAACCCAATGTCTTGGTCCTACAAAGGAGGTGATAGCGTAGCGGGCCAAGCAACCGGACTATAATGCTTTAACACTTTCACTTAGCCAAAGGAGTTTGACAGTGAGACTATTTAGGTAGCCCCTTGGTGGCAACTGCGCTCGTCCGAGTTCGGGGCGCGTATGTGCCTGACCGGGAAGCGGCCTTTCGTTAATGCGGAGGAATCCGATAGATTCCGATAGGTCATCGAGTGGCTGACCAGTCTCACGCTACATCATGACAGTCAGTTTTCGGCTTTCTCTACTGAGGTGCTCGCCCGGCCGAACCGGGGCACAATCACAGTAGTTCTCCTGGTGCTACCTTAGCCGATAGAGCGGAACGTAAGGTAGCCGAACTCAGGAGCCATGCAACCCAATATTTGACCAAAGACATGATTCGGAGCTGATGCATATAATGCCAAAACTCGCGACGCCGAACACTCCCTAAGGTGTTCGGTCTTTATGAGTGCGGGCGAAACAACACTCTTTATTAAAAAAGCCCCTAGTGTCCAGGTACGTGCAAAAATTCTGACGTGGCCACATGCCAAGACGCCAGCCTCCTACTTGGTTATATCAGAAAGAAAAAACCAGGGGATGTGTAGCAACAAGAGACAGTAAAAGAGGTTTACGTAGGGTCTTAATCTAAAAAGAATCCTTTAGGATGGGTCCCTACTGCACGTCTGCGCCTGTGTCTCCGTTGTGCCGTATCCTGGACAGGCGCCGCACGACGTTCATCTGTAAAACAGAGGAACTGAGTTGAAAACGGGTCGTGCCGAAAAAGTTTAAAATAAGCAAAGTATAAAGTAAGATATATAAGATTGAGCTATATTGTCTCTTATTGTATATGCGTGGAGCCCCTAGTGCGGGGGTATATGGCTTCTAGGCTTGCATCAATGATAATTTTGCACCGAACTCGTCTATCCGCGTTCATGGTCTTGAATGACCTATTTCGAAGTTTTTTGGCCGGTGAGGCCATTTTGCTGTGGGGCTGTCAAAGCGGCCGCACGGTCCTCCGCTTGGGGAGGCACACTTTAGTGCTTCCCCTTCAAAGAGATGATGCCTCATGGACCGGGCATCTTAAGCGTAAGAGATGCATAATGCGGTATTGCGTTAAAGCAAGCGAAAGCTTCGCGTCCCAATAGTGCTTGATAGCGACTTGAGAACGGGACGATATGGAAGGTCAGCTTTTCGCGGCGGAGGTTATCAGAAGAGCCGAATATGACTTCGAGCCGGAGAAAACCCATACAATGGGTGTCCGGACCAGGTATTACCCCTTGAAAGGAGGTTTTGCTACGGCGGATTCTTGCTGGGTTTATCCCCATGTGCTGGATTGTATCCTGATATATCAGGTTTAGTCCACTGCCGCCGTCCATAAGGACATTTGAAAACTGGAGTCCGCCAATTATTGGATCAAGTATCAAGGCAGTCCAGCCTACATTCTTGATATTCCTAGAATAATCTAGCTGATCGAAGATGATCGGTTTTGACAACCAGTGGCAGGACCCTTCGGGGATGGGCCGTGTGGTGCGTACCTTTATGGGCGCCGCACGTTTTGTTATGTGAAGTGAGTTCATTGTTTTTACTTCTTGTGGGAAGTTCTTTTGTTTCCTGTTGCTCTGCTTTTGGGGTTCGTCCTCGTCTTCGCTTGGTGTGTCGAGCCCCTTGTGTTCGGCATTGAGTCTGCCGGATTGTTTGAAAACCCAACAGTCTCTGTGGGCATGGTTAGCAGGCTTCCTGGGAGTACTGTGTATCTGACATATCCTGTCCAGGATTTTATTTAGGTTGGATGGATCGTCCCTGTTATCCTGGGTGGCGATTTTTCCTGATTTTGTCGTGAGCCTTTGAATCCGGCATTGACTGCCGTGCTCTTCGGACTTTTATCCTTAGTCCAGCGACGGTCCTTGTTGCATCACGGTTTTCCGTTTCCATCCCTAGTTTCGGATGTACTTGGGTCGCTGGGGCTGTACCTTGCCAACCAGCTGTCCTCCCCTGCACAAAAGCGGGTCATGAGGCTTGTTAGTGCGGCCATTATTCTTGGCTTTTCTTGGCCGAGGTGTCTGGCGAGCCATTCGTCTCGGACGTTATGCCTGAAAGCTGCTAAGGCTTGGGCGTCCGGACAGTCGACTATCTGATTCTTTTTAGTGAGGAATCTATTCCAGAACTGCCGAGCTGATTCTCCGGGTTGTTGAGTTATGTGACTAAGATCGTCTGCATCCGGAGGGCGGACATAGGTCCCTTGAAAGTTTGCTCGAAAAGCATCCTCGAGCTCTTCCCAGCTTCGAATTGTGTTTTCAGGAAGGCTTTTAAGCCAATGCCGGGCTGGCCCTTTAAGCTTAAGGGGTAGATATTTTATGGCGTGGAGATCATCTCCTCTAGCCATGTGTATGTGGAGGATATAATCCTCGATCCAAACTCCAGGGTCTGTTGTTCCATCATATGCCTCTATGTTTACGGGTTTGAATCCCTCTGGGAATTCATAGTCTAGGACCTCACCGGTGAGACATAGGGGGTGTGTGGCGCCCCTGTATTTGGGTGTGCCGGATTCTGATGATGGCTTCATAGCATTGCTTACGAGAGCTTGATTTCTTGGCCCATAAATGGACCTGACTGGGCCATGATGCGAATCCTTAAGTGGGTCGCATGCCGATTTAGGTGCGGTGCCGCTTGCCGCTTTATGGGGTCGTCTATCCGACCGTGTGGCTTTTTCATTTTTTGAATGCGAGGGCTCAAGGGCCTCTTCATCGAATTCAGGCAGTAGCTTTCTTTTCGGATAGCTTTTAGTGCGGCGACTGTCGCCGTACTTATCTGTGGTATTGATTACTTTGCTCCATCTAATCCGGAGTGCATCTTCCGCTGTTTTTAGCTTTCGCTTCTGCTTTTTTAGGCTGTGTGCAGTTGCAACAAGCCTCTCGTGGAGATTCTTCTGCTCCATAGGTTTATTCGGTGTGAGGTTGTCCGGAATGCCGTTTTCGCCGGAGGAGGGATGTTCGGTTTCTCTATCCGTGTTGCCCTATTCGGACGGTTGCTCTAAGGCTTGCTCGTCATCTACCGGCTCGTCCTGCTCTATGGCTGGGTTTTTGTCGAGGCGGGGCTTGGGTCGGCGTTTACGCCGGCGCTTTGATTGCTTTTCGGGGGGTTGATCTCCCGTCCCATCCCCTTTTTCCTCGTTGTCGCTTCCTTTAGGGGTATCCACCATGTACACATTGTGAGATGAGGTGGCTGTCCAATGCCCTATGGGCGTTGGTTCGTCGGTATCTCCTGCATCGTCATCCATGCTGTCGATGTCTCCGGAGTCGAAGTTGAGCACGTCGTTTAAATTGTCGACAGTGGCTACCAAGTGGGTGGTGGGTGGGCTTTGAATTTCTTCATCGTCCGTATCCCATCCTTGCTGACCGTAGTTCGGCCAGGGCTCTCCTGATAAGGAGAGAGATTTGAGAGAGTTCAGGATATCTCCACAAGGCGAGTGCTGAAAGATGTCTGCGGCGGTGAACTCTATTATCGGCGCCCAATCGAGTTTGATCGGCAGGGGCGCGGGGGGTTCGGAGTTCGGAAAGGAATCTGGATCCTCGGAGTCATGGATCATGCAGAGTGCGGGGCTAGCGTTCCGCTCGACCGCCTTTGAGATCGAAGCCCCCGAGGTGACGTCCAACCGCTCATCCTTGATTGGCGCAATAGGCTCCGAGTTAGGGGTCGGAACTGATGCGTGTGCGGCCTCCAGGACACTGTCCGGAGGCAGAGCTAGATCATGCCACTCAAGATAGTGCGGCGCGCTTGGCCGTGGCTCGAACCCGTCGAAGATCAAGTCCCGCGGATGTCAGCCGTGTAGTTTAAGCTTCCAAACCTGACTTGATGGCCAGGGGCGTAGCTTTCGATCTGCTCCAGGTGGCCGAGCGAATTGGCCCGCAGAGCGAAGCCGCCGAAGACGAAGATCTATCCGGGGAGAAAAGTCTCACCTTGGACCGTATCATTGTTGATGATCAAAGGAGCCATCGGGCCTAAAGGCGACGACACAGAGGAACTCTCAATGAAAGCACCAATGTCGGTGTCAAAACCGCCGGATCTTGGGTAGGGGGTCCCGAACTATGCGTCTAGGCTGGATGGTAACAGGAGGCAGGAAACACGATGTTTTACCCAGGTTCGGGCCCTCTTGATGGAGGTAAAACCCTACGTCCTGCTTGATTAATATTGATGATATGGGTAGTACAAGAGTAGATCTACCACGAGATCGAGGAGGCTAAACCCTAGAAGCTAGCCTACGGTATGATTGTTGTATATGGAGTTGATTGCCTATGGACTACAACCCTCCGGTTTATATAGACACCGGATAGGGTTAGGGTTACATAGAGTCGGTTACAATGGTAGGAGATCTTGAATATCCGCATCGCCAAGCTTGCCTCCTGTTTTCCCACGCGGGCTTCCCTCCTCTGCTTTCTCCCCCAATTCCGCACTCTCTCTTCTCCCCTCGTCGCCTCCGTCGTACCCCCTGCCCTCGCCCTTGTCGGAGCCCCTGTCCTCGCTCTCCGTCGGAGTCTGCCCTTGATGTCGCTATGCGCCTATGCCTCCTCCTCGACCTTGCGGGAGCCCCTGCCCTTGCTCTCCGCCGCCGTCTCCCTCGACCCCGCCTCGCTGCTGTCTCCCTCGACCCTGCCTCGCCGCCGTCTCCCCCGACACCGCCTCACCGTCGTCTTCCCCGACTCCGCCTCGCCGTGCCTCGGTGTCGTCGTCTCCCCCGACCCCATCTCTCTCTCCGCCCTCTGTAAGCACTCTCCCCTCCCCTCTTCTCTGCTCTCTGCTCTCTCTCTCTCTCTCTCTGTTAGTATGAACCCTAGCTATTTAGTGCTAGTTAGTATTAACCCTAGGCTATTTTTAGTGCTAGTTAGTTAATTACAATTAGTATGAACCCTAGTTAAAAAACCTAGGACAAATTATTGGCTATTTTTAGTGGTAGTTAGTATGAACCCTAGGTTTCAAACTATTGCTAGTTTTTAATTAAAGCAATTGCTGCTATTTTTAGTTAAAGCAATTGTTGCTATTTAAAAAACTTCTTGCATTTTTCTTCAAGTTCTATATTTTTCTTCCTGCTATATGCAAATTTGAAGTGGACATGTGATTTGGACATGTCACATTTGGAATTTGGACATGTCATATTTGTACATGTGATGTTTTGGACATGTTATATTCGAAAAATGATTATTATGTGCAGGGTAAATGATCTGAGCAGTTCTCGGGCACCAGCCATAAATGGTTTAAAAGCAGACATGAAGCAGAAGCTAGTTACTTGAGGTTCATGCTAACGCGAGAGAGGACTCATAACCGTCACCTCATGTACTGCATAGTTCTGCTCTCAGTAATAGTGATAGCTCTTATTGTCTATATCTTTGTTTAGATGGATGACAATGTAGTTGCAAGTATTTGAGGCATCTCATAACTTGTATCGCTATTTTGAGAGAGACCTCATTTTGTGTTGGATGATGATTATGGTGACGACATGATCGATTTGATGAGGCTATTTGTATGTGTGTGATATGATCAGATTTGTATGTGTATGATATGCTGGAGACTATTGTATAAAACACTAAACAAAATTCAGCAGCACAAAATATGGAGCAGAATTTTTTCCATAAACTAATAACAGTAGCGTGGGGTATGGCTTTAGTAGCAACGAGGTCTTAGCAGTAGCGCCTTTTATACTAGGGCGCTATAGATATTAGCAGCAACGCGTTTTTACGACGACCGCTATTGCTATCCCTAGATAGCAGTAGCGCGGGTCAGCACGCGCTGCTGCTAAGTGTTAGCTGTAGCGCCGTATCAGTAGCGCAGCTGCCCACGCTACTGACAAGCATTTTACCCGCGCTACTGCTAGGCTTTTCCCTAGTAGTGCCGGGACCAGAGCGGTGGCGACCTACCATGTACTACTCTTCCTCACTGCCGGCTGCGCCCGCGCACACGTGCCGGCTTTGTGGTCGTGGCGGAAGAAGGCGGCCGGGGGGGTGCCGGCGATCTCCTTCGTTTGCTCCTGCGACAGTACGTCGAAGAGAGCTTCGGAGCACGCCCGGAGCGGAGCCGCCGATGTGCCTCGTCTGCTCCTGTGACAGTACGTCCAAGAGAGCTTGGGAGCGCCAGGAGGCCATGGTTGAAGTGGTGCCGACAGAAGGAAGGTACGGAGGAGAATAAGTGTGGGTCTTTGGCTATGGCTGGGAGCTGGGGCTCAAGTTAATATAGCGGGCGAATGGCAATGAGCCACGGCAGACGGATGGACAACTGGCGCCGGAGTAGGTTCGTCGGGCGTGAATGTGGATTCTTCTTCAGTGACTTAACTGCAGATGCGTTTGGGTTACTGACATGTGGGCCCAACGGGCATCTGGCCCGCATGTTAGTGACACACCAATTGCACCTGCAGTTAAGTCCGGTGAATGCGGCATTGACATTCTGGAGAGACGGTGACCGTTTCAGGCAGGAAGCACGTGCTAGCGATGGAGGGGGTTTCGGTGTGTAGTGGCACTAAGATCGGTCGCTCACGATAGTGCATAGTCCGTACCATACTACCATAGTGCCCTCTCTAGCTTAGGCTGTTTTATGGATTGTCGTTGTGATGGACGATATACAAGAGCAAGACGGTTCGAGTATGACCGTTGGTGTTGAGCCAGGTGAATACATGCTCGGCGTTCGCGTAGGCCTCCATCAAACGTCTAAACAGTAATGTCAGGCACCGCCGGGGCGCGCAGGTGATGGGATCGCCGTTTGCGTTGCGCCATGAGCAGTACTTTGATTTAGAGGGCGACGTGCATGCATTAGCATGCTTTGACAGTGTGAGCGTGAGTGTCTGACGCGAAGTATTTCATTTTCATTTGGCTGACGAGGGTGCGTTGCAGCGACGAGTCCGTGGTTTGATTCCCCACATACGCATAATTTTGGTTTTTATAGTATTTCTTTCTCCATTGACAGGCAGGCCCGCGTAGATAGATAAAGAACACGAGCTGATGAAGTGCATGCGGACTGTTTGACTGGTCAACCAGACAAATACGGAGCTATACGTTGAGCCAGTGACCGTATAATCACCAGATCTCATATACAATGATCAAATTGAGCTATCAAGAGAAGTCCGATGACCGCCAATGCATTTTACTCGGTAATAAATGACCAGGATTGAAGGGGAATCCAAATTTTCTTTGTCTTCTGTCCTTGAGCTCTTGACAAACCAATGCACTATACGGTTGTCCGGTCATTCCACCCCAGAGCTCTCACCAAGCACCGTTCATGCCACCACGCCGCACACTAAACGGTAAGGCAGCGATGGCATCCCGCCGCGCCAAGTTCCTCGCCGCCCACGACCGCACACAAAATGGTAGGGAAGCGATGGCATCCTGCCGTGCCGAGTTCATCGCCGCTCGCGACCTCACGACTATGTGGGAGGAATTTGAATATGCCAAGGCCGAATGGGCGGTAGAGCAACAGGCGGCCAAAGCCACACAGAGGGAGCGGAAAAGACAGAAAGCACTCAAGAAAAGAGAGGCCCACCACCGCAAGAAAGAAAAGGACGCATGCGCTGCTGCGGAGAGGTCGGTGGAGATCGAAGCATGGTGGGGTTTCGCCGACAAAGCCGGGAAGGAGAACGACGGTGTCTGGCCAGCATGTGAGAAGTAGTAGTACTAGTAGTTAGTGTGTGTGTCTGTGTCTGAGTACGAGCATGTACCAATACTACTAGTTACTACTGTAGTTTTTAGAGCAAATTACCAGTACATTAGCCTAGACTAAATGGAAAAATTCCTATCCTAAGCATCAAATGGCATCTCTTTCTCTATAGGAATTGAGATGCATGTCATCTCACTTCCTATGATTTTCATATTCCTATCCTATGAACGAAAGGAGGCCTCTGTTGGAGTAACTACTGTAGCTAGCAGTACTGCTGGTACAGTAGTTTTCTTCAAGAAGTGGAATTCAACGAACTCATGATGGTTTCTTCGTCCGAGCAACTTCAAAGTGGGAAGTGGGCCTGTGATTTGGCGGCTCATTATTCATTGTTACTGCGGCGCGATGACCTGGGTGACTCTCCCTTGGAGTTCTGCGTGCATGGCAAGTGGACCAGGATGGTCGACGTCCCACACGTTGGCGAACGGAAGTATTCTTTCCGATATCGAGGAGCAAGGAAACCGCGTGGTATATTATCACTGCTGATTGGTTCGCAAAATAATAGTATCACTGCCGATTTATAATTATTTTTTATTTTTGATGAATGCTAGCGTTTCAACTCTTACGACGAAGGATGCCAAACACGGCACGTGCTGGATGTCCCACACGTCAGCGAAAGAAGTGAGACATTAACAGCGTGGTAGAGCCCAGCGTAAAAAAATAGTGTGGTAGAGCGTCTCCACTTCTTCCACTTCTGGGTCGGAGACCACACGTAGTAGTACTTAGTGGTATGAACGATACAAAGTGCGACCTGGAGAGAAAATTCACGTCTAGTTGGAAGGTCTCGGGGCATACACATAAACAAATATAAAAGTTAATATGTGACTCCAACTAATATAGTAGTAGTAGACTACTTAGGCACATACTCCATAACATCACCGTGCATTGCACGTACAACATTTAGTGGTAGTATGTAGTAAGAGACAAATGCCGCCCAAGAGTTCCCTTCTCGACCTACTTTTGGGTGTTTGGTAGAGTGTATGGAGGGTGCATGATTCCACACTAGTTTAGCACAAATACACTAGAAGCATGCTTGAAGAGAGCATGCATGAAGAGGGGTGTTGAGTTGAGCATGCATGAAGAGGGAACAACTATGCTGAGACGAGAACGCAACCAAACACACCCTATATGCCACGCATGTTCATACCATTTGTGCCTTTCTACTTCACTTACTGTGCTACATTACTCAGGTTCGTACGTCCACTCCTGGGTACATGTCCGTCTCGTAGTTCCAGTCCCACGTGTTCTTCATATAGATGGAAAGATCCTTGCATAACACATGCACCTTGATGCTAGATGTCTAGCGTGTTGGCAAAAGGATGAACAAAGCTCACGTAAAAAATAGAGTGGAAGAACATAGATTTCGGACGACCGAGAATTAGCAAGGAACCTCGTGGTGGAGCCTCTGCACTCATAATATTTAATATTATTCAGCGATATAAAATTAACCAATCATCTCCACAGTGCACTGGAAGAGTACGAAACACGACAGCCCAATGTAGTTACATCATACTAGTACATGGCTAACCCACGCTATCACCATATTTCTTGGCTTCCGTGCGACGCCTATCTCTAGTAATCCAGCAGCCTGTATCGCTTCTCCCTCCTCGTCTCTATCAAAGTGCGGCGGGCTGGCGTTTCTGCCGTCTATTGAGGTCGGTTAACTATCACATGGTAGCGACATGCCAAGAGAACTCTAAAAAAATTCCTTTCACGTTACGTTTTCAAAAAGAAAAAAAATCCTTTCACGTACGAATTTGCCTGTATGCTTTGAGCAACTTGCATGTCCTATACTGCTCCTGTTTGATACTCTAACTTAGCTAGAGGTTAGACTAACTCATGACTAACCCTGAACTAACTGTAGTAAAGAGGTGTTTGGGTGACAGGGTTAGATTGACAATAAATGCACTTCATGGAGAGAGAAAAGTGATTTTTCAATGGTCCCAATGAGAACTATCTCCAGTTAGCACCTCTTGGATGGGATATTTTTTTGTTGGGTTCGGTGCAACTTGCTCCAATTTAAACCCTCATGCTTGGACACTTTAGGGCTATTTGAGCCCCAACTAGCTCAAACTAACTCTAACCCATGGATCCAAACAGGGCCTATGGCCAGTCTCGACGCGGAGCAGTCGCGTGCACCGGGAAGCGGCACTCTCTCGACCATCGCGCCACTTCAAAGCCGGTGCCAGTGAGAGGTCGCCTACACTCTGGCCGGGCATTAATGCGGCACTCACACTCCAGGGCGACGCTGACCGTTTCACGCGGGAAGCGCGCGCTGGCAAGGGAGTATAGGTTTTGAACCATTTCAGGTGTAGTACTGGTAGTTTGCAAAACTACTCAATTATTGCACTCAGTTTCCTAAGAAATTGTGGTAAAAAAACGTTACTCCACAGCCCGCTTCCCTTCTCCTTCCTCTTCCACCGCCCGCGCACGTCCGCGGGAAGCGACCGGTCAACCCTTATATAGGAGTGCTAGCACAAAAAGATGCATGCATGACCACTAAAATTTCCATATTAAAGCGCCGCTCCGGCGGCAGTATGGCGTATGTTGTTACCTTCGGCCGGCCCATGGCTACCGGGCGACGGCGACCAGAGAAGAGGCGGCGGGAGGGGAATGAATGCAACTACTGTTTGGGTTCGCCTTCCGGCCTAAATAAATGTGCAATATCACGTGTACCCGCGAGTGCACAAATTGTAACATACGTGTCTGCTTAAGTGGGCGTCACGTAACTGGTGTGTGTGTGTGAGAGAGATTCTAAGAGACAGAGTGCGTGTGTGCGACTCTACTCTTCGGACATGTACTCAACCTTTTGCATCGGGATATAAGTATAATGGTATTTACTTTAGCTAGTGATTTACGTGGCCATGTTAACGTGGTTGTATCAAAAAAATGTCACTTCCTGCTCGTGATTTGCGTTATATAATTACAAGCAAGATTCTAGTGCATTGCATGAAACATCAATATGAATTTTTTTACAAAACACCTGTTGTGATTGACCCATGCAGGAGTAATCCCATGTGTAAAAACTAATGATATCTCGAGAATTTTATCGGAAAACTGGTATCTCGAGAATGTCATCGAAAAAATGAAAGATGAGAGATAAGGCGAGGAGGAGTGGAGCGTGGTGGTGACTGGTGGTCGGAATGGGCGGAGGCATGGGGATGGACGGCGCCGGCAGGCGGTAGCGGCCACCATGCATGCTAGATTGTTCCAGAGACTTATTCATTTTTTAATTGCTGAGCAATGAGGTTGCGGGAGATAATGATGTGGAGAGAGGTGCGGGTAACTTTTGTAAAATTATCATAGTTTGCTTTCTATCCTCAGATATAGATCATACGGTCTGTATTACAAGATGGCAGGCACACCATCACCGCCAACTAGTTTATTTATAAGGGTACAGATGATAAGTTTGCTGACTACTAAAGTAAAGTGGAATTTTTCCATGTTATGAAAGTAAATAAAGGTGATTGTTTATCATACGGGTAAGGTTGTATGAAGGGTGGTAGGAACAAATGCTCCGCCTATAGCATGTGTGTGTGAGATGGAGTCTTAGTGTGTGTGTGGGGTGGTGTGTGTGTGTGAGAGAGAGAGGGGAGAGAGAGAGATGGAGTCTTAGTTTGTGTGTGTGTGTGAGAGAGAGAGAGATGGAGTCTTAGTGTGTGTGTGTGGGGGGGTGCGTGCGTGTGTGTGTGTGAGAGAGAGAGAGAGAGAGAGATGGAGTCTTAGTGTGTGTGTGGGGGGGTGCGTGTGTGTGTGTGCGTGCGTGTGTGTCGCAGGGTCCTCTATGGCGGATGTAATTTAAGTGTACATGGCTTCATCATAGAGAGGTGATGTGTATGGTAGAGGCCACCAACGATGGGGTGCGAGAGAGAAAATGCACGTAGAAAGGGAAGAGAAGGTATGTGCGCGTGAGAGGAGTCGACATCGAGAGAACATGTTTGTTCGAGAGACACCAAGGAAGACTACTATATATCGATGGTGCATGTAGGCGGGAATTAAACAAAGGGATGGTCTTATTGGTTTCGGGGATATAGGTGTAACATCCCAATTTTCAATTTGGAATGTTATACATTAGATCATCATGCATATCATGTTTTATTTTGCTTTTGGTTTTGATCCTAGAAAATCCTAAGCAACTCAAGGACCCACGGAGAGAGTTGGAGATTTCGTTATTTACATATTTGAGTTTTCTCAAATTGTGTAAACAGGATCATTTGATTTTATTTATTTTATCATCAATTATTTCTATTACAAAAATGTGAGAGAGGGAATAAAATGACTTTCCCAAAATATAGAAATATTGAGGATTTAATAAAAAATCAAATAAGAAGTTTTTCGGAGTTTTTCGGTATTTTTATTTGAATTTAGGAAAAAATGCGCGTTTTTCAAAGTTGTAGTTTGGGCCCAGATAAATGTTCACTTTATCGGGCTTGATTTTAGAAACCCGGGAAAATTTATTTCGTGATTTTTGGAGTCCGTTTAGTATTTCTTTTTATTTTTCTTCCGAGCGGAATTATTTAAAAAAAACGCGGAACCGACTATGGGCCGTACTCGGCCAGGACACCGCCGGCTGAGATTTATAAGCCGCCGCCCCGGCCGGAGAGAGCCCAGCCGCCCAGCCCCGAAACCCTAACCCTAGCGCGCCGCCGCCCCAGCCGCCGCCGCCGCCGACTCGCCGGAGTTGCACGCCGCCCGAGCTTCGCCGCTGCCTCGACTTCCGTGCCGTTTAAAAAAATTCTGTTCGTCGTTTTTTCTTTTTCGTCGGATTTTTCGCGGTTATTTTCTGATCGCGATTTCTGATCCGATTTTCGTTTTAGTATAACTTTTTCGCTCGTTTATCGGAATCAGGCGATTTCAAGCGCCTGGAGTTTCAACTCGAAACCCTCTTTCCGAATAACCAATTTAAACAAGTTTTTGCTACTGTAGAATTTGCCTTAGATCCAGATTACTAGAACGAAGTTGTTTTCTTTCGCCGTTTGATTTCTTTTGCTTCGTTCGATTTGATTCTTTTTGCAAACCAGGGTTCTTAAGTTGAACTTTCTGGTTAGATCTTCTATTTGAGTTTTACCTGTGCATTAGATGAGTACTTATTGTATGCTTGTTTGTTTGTCTGCGATAGAATACCCGGAGTGCGCCGCCTGTTACTTCGAATCTCTAGGTTTCGCGGATCATCAGCAAGGCAAGTAACACTTTGACCATACCTTTTTCTACAGCCCAGTTTTATTGCATTAGATCAATCCTCACACATTGCATGATTAGGATCTAATTAAATTGTGGGATGGGAAGTAGATGAGGTAGTACCTATTACCTGGTTATTATCAAACCTTTGGGAGTTACTTCTATGTTTGCTTATTATGCCATGCTATGCTTGTAGACGTGGATTGGGTGAGTGATATCCATGACAGATGTGAGATTGTTAATTGATGGTTTATCTAAGGTGGCAACCTAACACACATCTGGGTGGATTGAGGCACCTGGGTATCCCAGGACTTGCCTGTTTTTCTTTTGGACCGCCATCCAGGCCCAAAGGGATCATGAGATTATTCATACTAGAAACTTCCGTGTGCAGCCACAAGCCATTATGGGCTCTGGCATAGTTCATTAAGTTGTGCGAACTCTTACAGTGGTAGACTAGCAGATGTAGGGGATGTAGGTGGTACGGTCTACCCGATCGTAAGGTGCTAGCGCTTCTGAAAGACTATGTTTCGGTCATCCGTTTCTCAAACACCATGTAGTGCGAGAAATCCAACGGAGGTGATCGAGTCTTGTGTGGAAAAGTGCGCAAACCTCTGCAGAGTGTAACAAACTAATCATGGTTAGCCGTGTCCTCGGTTATGGACAACTCTTGAGTATCTAGTACCTGGATTATCATGTGAATCTCAACATGTTACTCTAAAGTTAATTTTATTGGGTTTTTAAAGATGTTATTTAATTGGGATTGAGAATGCTGTCAACCATTCTCAATGTTTAACAACCACCATGATAGTAATTAAATTTATTCCTTTGAAGTAGGGAAAAATTGGCTTTACGCAAAAACTGTAACCATAGAGCTTTCCACCAGCCAAATATGCATCTAGTATAGCTGTTGCATTTCTTTACTCTCTATGTGTTACCTTGCCAGCATATTCCATGTGCTGACCCGTTTTCGGGCTGCAACATTAATGTTGCAGACTTTTCAGACGATGATTGAGGAGTTTTAGGTCGTGGTTCTATACTCAGTGATGCCGTTGGAGTTGATGGACTCACTTACCTTCCAAGCCTTCCGCTGTTATCGTTATTAGATGGCCTTAAGCCATATTTATTGTACTAAGTTCTCTTTTGAGACACTCAATTTAATAAGTGTGTGATTGCTACTCTGCTATAAATCCTTCGAGTACTGTGTGGTGTCAGCATTACTGATCCAGGGGTGACACCGGAGCACAGAGATCAGACTGTTTGAGGTCTGGTCGCTACAGAGATGGTATCAGAGCACACGCTGACTGTAGGACACAACCACTAAGCCAAAGACCTAGATCACTACTCACTCCCTTCTGACCTCTCATCTTTTCTACTCTTTAGGATGGCGGATGCAAGGAACAAGTTCACACAACCAGATGAAGATACCCCCTTTGGACGCCACTTGAAGGAAGTCACTAGATACCTGAACATAGGAATACCAAGCTTCACGGGAACCTACAACGCCACCTTACCTGAAGAAGAGCGCTGGATGATTCAAGTTCAACTTCCAGGAAGGACGTTCATGCCAGTCACTGAGCCCATAGAGTTTTCTTTTGATGCACCAACTTGGAGTCTAGGAAAGAGTATGGCAGCTCACATCGCCATGGGACGCATTGGAGAAGTCTACCGCAAGGATCTCAAGGATACTATCTACCAGATTTGTGGGCACCGAGATGAACACTGGGAGATGATCAGCACCAGGAAGGATAGATCAATTGCAGCTTTTATCCAGGAGTTAAACCAGCACATTCGACGACAGGAGAATCAGATGTGCGCCGACATGATAGATCTGAAGAAGGCTAAGACTAGAATCAAGGAACTGGAGGAAGAACTCAAGGCTACACGCGAAGATTATGAAGAAGAAATTGAAGTATTGGTGGATAAGAATGACGATCTGATCAAGAAGATTGGAATATTTATGGGAGGCCCGACACCAGTAGATGAAGACGAAGAACCCAAGGAGGTTAGCCCGGAAGACTACATCATCATTGACGGCACCGACTCGGAACAAGATAGTAGCAATGATGACTATGTTGATGAAGCAGGAGCAGATATCATGGAGTCTACAACCGTAGTATATTTCTAGTAGACCACCTCATCAGTAGTAGTAGACCACCATGTAAATTGAGTAGTCCGAGCACTTTTGCGATAATTAGATTGATTGTATGCCCTTGTTTGATTGATTGAAGTGAATTGTTTGCTTTTGCCTCATGTGCATATGGGTAGTGTTTTCTCTTTAGACCCCCTCTATTCTTATATCTCATCTTTTCTAAAACCTCAGATGCCTCCGAGACGTGACCCCGGATTTGCCTTTCCTCCGGAGCTCACCCAGTTGATCCAGCAGCAGAACACCCTGATGCAGTTGCTAGTTCAGAATCAGAATCAGGGGAACAACAACAACAACCCACCACCACCACCACCACCTGTTGACCACTTAGCCCGTTTTCTTAGGCTCAATCCACCGGTGTTTTCCAGTAGCACCGAGCCGATAGTAGCAGATGATTGGCTCCGCAAGACAGCTAGGGAGTTGACCACAGCAGGATGCACAAATGCGGAGAAGGTGAAGTTTGCCGCACATCAGCTAGAAGGACCCGCAGCATCCTGGTGGGAGAATTTCACAGCCACCTTCCCAGTCGACACTGTCACATGGGACCAGTTTCAGCAGGCTTTTCGTACTGCCCATGTTTCAGCAGGAGCAATGTCCATGAAGAAGCGTGAGTTTCGAAACTTGCGCCAAGGAGGATGGATAGTTGGCCAGTATGTGGAGGAGTTTAGTAAGCTAGCACGTTATGCCCCAGATTATGTTGCTACGGATGCAGCTAAGCAGGAGAAATTCCTGGAAGGATTGAATGATGAGTTAAGTATGCAGTTGATGGTAGCCACCTTCAACAACTACCAGGAGTTGGTAGATCGTGCTCTTATGATTGAAGGGAAGCAGCAGCAGATTGAGAACCGCAAGAGGAAGTATGGACAAGGAAAGTATAATTCAGGAGCTCAGCAGAAACCTCGTTTTACCCCTTGCCCGGGAGGACATTTTCAGCATACCCATGGAGTAGATAGCTCGCACAATCACAATGGCACCAAGAATGGTAATGGGAATGGAGGAAGCAATGGCCATAACCACAGCACCCCATCAACCCCAGCCAAGAAGGACTTGAGCCACGTCACTTGCTATAAGTGTTCGAAGTCAGGACATTATGCAAATGAATGTCCTGAAGGCCAAAACGGCAATGGAAGTTCTGGAAAGAAGCCGAACCCTTTTAACAGGGGACAGGTGAACCACGTTAATGTGGAGGAGGTTGAAGCTCAGCCCGATGCAGTAATAGGTAAGTTTTTGGTTAAGTCATTTACTGCACTCGTTCTTTTTGATACTGGTGCATCGCATTCATACATATCAAGGGGATTTGTGGATAAGTATACCCTACCAACCCAAGCCCTTAGGTCACCCATGTTAGTAACCTCGCCAGGAGCAGAGTATGTGGCTAGTCTATGGTGTGATCGGTTACCATTAAGGATTGGTAACTACGTTTTTCCCTCAGACCTAATAGTATTGGAATCTCAAGGATTGGATGTGATATTAGGCATGGATTGGTTATCAAAGTATGAAGGGAATATTGAGTGTGCTAGTAAGTCAATTTTGCTTACCACACCAGAAGGGAGAAGGATCAAGTATGTATCCCGGCATGTGCCAAAGAGGACACAAGTAAATTCCTTATCAGGAGTTGTGCAGGAGGAAGTACCAGTGGTAAAGGATTTTCCTGATGTATTTCCCGAAGAGTTGCCAGGCATGCCACCGGATAGAGACATTGAGTTTTTGATTGAGCTTTTACCAGGCACTGGGCCAATATCAAAGAGACCATATAGGATGCCAGCAAAGGATTTGGTGGAAATTAAGAAGCAGATTAAGGAGTTACTGGATAAGGGATATATTCGCCCAAGTTCTTCGCCTTGGGGATCACCAGTACTTCTAGTGGAGAAGAAGGATGGATCGTTAAGAATGGTTGTTGATTATCGAGGATTGAACGAAGTAACAATCAAGAACAAGTACCCGCTACCAATGATCAATGATCTGTTTGATCGATTGCAAGGAGCTAAAGTATTTTCCAAGATCGATTTGCGATCAGGATACCACCAGTTGAAGATCCGAGAGCAGGACATACCTAAGACAACATTCACCACAAGATATGGACTGTACGAGTATACCGTTATGTCATTTGGTCTGACTAACGCGCCTGCCTATTTTATGAACATGATGAACAAAGTGTTTATGGAGTTTTTGGATAAGTTCGTCGTAGTGTTCATTGATGATATCCTGGTTTATTCAAAGAATGAACAGGAGCATAAGGAGCATTTGCGTTTGGTACTTGGAAAGCTCAGAGAACATCAATTATATGCCAAGTTCAGCAAATGTGAGTTTTGGTTGAAGGAAGTAGGATTCCTCGGACACGTTATATCTGGAGAAGGTATAGCAGTAGATCCCGCTAAAGTTGAAACCGTGACCAAGTGGGAAGCACCAACAACAGTTGGAGAGATCCGTAGTTTTCTTGGACTCGCAGGATACTACCGTAGGTTTATTGAGAATTTCTCAAAGATTGCGAAGCCTATGAAGGTGTTGCTGAAGAAGGATACTAAGTTCAAATGGACTGAGGAGTGTGAGGCTAGTTTCCAGGAGTTGAAGAAACGCTTGGTTACCTCACCAGTGTTGATTTTGCCAGATCAAACCAAGGATTATGAGGTGTATTGCGACGCTTCACGTCGAGGACTTGGAGCAGTGCTTATGCAGGAAGGGAGAGTTGTTTCGTATGCCTCAAGACAACTGAAGCCCCACGAATTGAATTATGCCACGCATGATTTGGAGTTAGCAGCCGTAGTGCATGCATTGAAGACATGGAGACATTTCCTCATTGGAAACCATTGTGAGGTGTACACGGATCACAAGAGTTTGAAGTACATTTTCACACAGAGGGAGTTGAATCTCAGACAAAGGAGATGGTTGGAGCTTATCAAGGATTATGATATGAAATTGCATTATCATCCCGGGAAGGCTAATGTAGTAGCTGATGCATTAAGCCGCAAGAGCCATGTCAATACGTTAATGACGGGAGAAATACCCAAGGTGTTAGCAGAAAATCTTCGTGAACTATGTTTGGAAATAGTTCCGAGAGGCTATGTAGCAGCGTTGGAAATTCAGTCAACCTTGATGGATAGAATCAGGGAAGCTCGGAAAACTGACAAAGAGATTGCCGCTATAAAGGAGAAACTGAGCAAAGGAAAAGCTAAAGGATTTCGTGAGGATGAGCACGACACCCTATGGTTTGAAGACCGTGTTTATGTACCCAATCACCCGGAGATCAGAAATTTGATTCTGCAAGAGGCACATGATTCACCGTATTCAATTCACCCAGGAAATACCAAGATGTATTTGGATTTGAAGGATATTTTATGGTGGACCGGAATGAAGAAGGATATTGCGGAGTATGTAGCAGTTTGTGACGTATGTCAGAGAGTAAAGGCAGAGCATCAGAAGCCAGCCGGATTGTTGCAACCATTGCCGATACCCGAATGGAAGTGGGATAAGCTAGGCATGGATTTTATCACGGGATTACCAAGGACTCGTTCAGGCTATGACTCGATTTGGGTTGTAGTTGATCGATTGACAAAGGTAGCACATTTCATCCCAGTAAAGACCACTTACACCAGTGCTAAGTTGGCAAAGATATACATGACCAGGATCGTATGTTTGCATGGAGTTCCGAGGAGCATCGTATCAGATAGAGGAACCCAGTTTACCTCAAAGTTCTGGAAGCAGTTACATGAGACTTTGGGTACCAGGCTAGAATTTAGTACAGCTTTTCATCCACAGACAGATGGACAGACCGAGAGAGTCAATCAGATTTTGGAGGATATGCTGAGAGCTTGTGCGCTAGATTATGGATCTAGTTGGGATGATAATTTGCCATATGCAGAGTTCTCTTACAATAATAGCTATCAGACCAGTTTGAAGATGGCACATTTCGAAGCTCTGTACGGAAGGAGGTGCAGGACACCGTTATCATGGGACGAAGTTGGAGACCGCCAGTTGTTTGGACCAGATCTGATTAAGGAGTCTGAACAGAAGGTGATGTTGATTCGCGATAGGCTCAAGGTAGCCCAGTCCAGGCAGAAGAGCTACGCAGATTCTAAACACGAGGAGACAGTTTACGAAGTCGGAGACAGAGCTTATCTTCGAGTATCCCCACTTCGAGGGATTAAGCGCTTTGGAGTTAAGGGGAAGTTAGTGCCACGATTTGTAGGGCCATATCGAGTTTTGGAGCGTAGGGGAGAAGTGGCTTACAAGTTGGAATTGCCAGAAGGATTGACAGGATTTCATGATGTGTTCCAAGTTTCTCAGTTGAAGAAGTGTCACGCGAAGATAGCTGACATACCTTTGAGAGACACAGTGCCATTGGAAGCAATTCAGTTGGATAACAATTTAACCTATGAGGAAAAACCAGTCAAGATTCTTGAGTTTGCCTGCCGAGTTACTCGCAGAAAGGTTATCAAGTTTTGCAAAGTTCAGTGGAGCCACCACACGGAGGATGAAGCCACCTGGGAGCGAGGGGAAGATTTTCTCAAAGACCACCCTCACCTATTTTCTAGCCAACCCGAATCTCGAGGGCGAGATTCATCTTAATGGGGGTAGTTTGTAACATCCCAAATTTTCAATTTGGAATGTTATACATTAGATCATCATGCATATCATGTTTTATTTTGCTTTTGGTTTTGATCCTAGAAAATCCTAAGCAACTCAAGGACCCACGGAGAGAGTTGGGGATTTCGTTATTTACATATTTGAGTTTTCTCAAATTGTGTAAACAGGATCATTTGATCTTATTTATTTTATCATCAATTATTTCTATTACAAAAATATGAGAGAGGGAATAAAATGACTTTCCCAAAATATATAAATATTGAGGATTTAATAAAAAAATCAAATAAGAAGTT
This sequence comes from Triticum urartu, assembly GCF_056163025.1. Classification (NCBI taxonomy): domain Eukaryota; kingdom Viridiplantae; phylum Streptophyta; class Magnoliopsida; order Poales; family Poaceae; genus Triticum; species Triticum urartu. The sequence continues at coordinate 533,306,972 of NC_141877.1, read as the reverse complement.
TTTCAGAGTTTTTCGGTATTTTTATTTGAATTTAGGAAAAAATGCGCATTTTTCAAAGTTGTAGTTTGGGCCCAGATAAATGTTCACTTTATCGGGCTTGATTTTAGAAACCAGGGAAAATTTATTTCGTGATTTTTGGAGTCCGTTTAGTATTTCTTTTTATTTTTCTTCCGAGCGGAATTATTTAAAAAAACGCGGAACCAACTATGGGCCGTACTCGGCCAGGACACCGCCGGCCGAGGCTTTATAAGCCGCCGCCCCGGCCCGAGAGAGCCCAGCCGCCCAGCCCCGAAACCCTAACCCTAGCGCACTGCCGCCCCAGCCGCCGCCGCCGCCGCCGACTCGCCGGAGTTGCACGCCGCCCGAGGTTCGCCGCCGCCTCGACTTCCGTGCCATTTAAAAAAAAATCTGTTCGTCGTTTTTTCTTTTTCGTTGGATTTTTCGCGGTTATTTTCTGATCGCGATTTCTGATCCGATTTTCGTTTTAGTATAACTTTTCGCTCGTTTATCGGAATCAGGCGATTCAAGCGCCTGGAGTTTTGTCTCGAAACCCTCTTTCCGAATAACCAACTTAAACAAGTTTTTGCTACTGTAAAATTTGCCTTAGATCCAGATTACTAGAACGAAGTTGTTTTCTTTCGCCGTTTGATTTCTTTTGCTTCGTTCGATTTGATTCTTTTTGCAAACCAGGGTTCTTAAGTTGAACTTTCTGGTTAGATCTTCTATTTGAGTTTTACCTGTGCATTAGATGAGTACTTATTGTATGCTTGTTTGTTTGTCTGCGATAGAATACCCGGAGTGCGCCGCCTGTTACTTCGAATATCTAGGTTTCGCGGATCATCAGCAAGGCAAGTAACACTTTGATAATACCTTTTTCTACAACCCAGTTTTATTGCATTAGATCAATCCTCACACATTGCATGATTAGGATCTAATTAAATTGTGGGATGGGAAGTAGATGAGGTAGTACCTATTACCTGGTTATTATCAAACCTTTGGGAGTTACTTCTACGTTTGCTTATTATGCCATGCTATGCTTGTAGACGTGGATTGGGTGAGTGATATCCATGACAGATGTGAGATTGTTAATTAATGGTTTATCTAAGGTGGCAACCTAAAACACATCTGGGTGGATTGAGGCACCTGGGTATTCCAGGACTTTCCTGTTTTTCTTTTGGACCGCCACCCAGGCCCAAAGGGATCATGAGATTATTCATACTAGAAACTTCCGTGTGCAGCCACAAGCCATTATGGGCTCTGGCATAGTTGATTAAGTTCTGCGAACTCTTATAGTGGTAGACTAGCAGATGTAGGGGATGTAGGTGGTACAGTCTACCCGATCGTAAGGTGCTAGCGCTTCTGAAAGACTATGTCTCGGTCATCCGTTTCTCAAACACCATGTAGTGCGAGAAATCCAACGGAGGCGATCGAGTCTTGTGGGGAAAAGTGTGCAAACCTCTGCAGAGTGTAACAAACTAATCATGGTTAGCCGTGTCCCCGGTTATGGACAACTCTTGAGTATCTAGTACCTGGATTATCATGTGAATCTCAACATGTTACTCTAAAGTTAATTTTGTTGGATTTTAAAGATGTTATTTAATTGGGATTGAGAATGCTGTCAACCATTCTCAATGTTTAACAACCACCATGATAGTAATTAAATTTATTCCTTTGAAGTAGGGAAAAATTGGCTTTACGCAAAAACTGTAACCATAGAGCTTTCCACCAGCCAAATATGCATATAGTATAACTGTTGCATTTCTTTACTCTCTATGTGTTACCTTGCCAGCATATTCCATGTGCTGACCTGTTTTCGGGCTGCAACGTTAATGTTGCAGACTTTTCAGACGACAATTGAGGAGTTTTAGGTCGTGGTTCTATACTCAGTGATGCCGTTGGAGTTGATGGACTCACTTACCTTCCAAGCCTTCCGCTGTTATCGTTATTAGATGGCCTTAAGCCATATTTATTGTACTAAGTTCTGTTTTGAGACACTCGATGTAATAAGTGTGTGATTGCTACTCTGCTATAAATCCTCCGAGTACTGTGTGGTGTCAGCATTACTGATCCAGGGATGACACCGGAGCACAGAGATCAGACTGTTTGAGGTCTGGTCGCTACAATAGGGGAAGAGTGAGAGGCGAGGTGGGTAGCTAGAAGGAGATTTTTAAGTGTGAGTGTGTGTTTTACCCATCCAGGTGGAAGGTATGTGCACAAAAGAGGAGAACAATTCGATGTGGCGTTAGGATTGAGGGTAATTAACTACGTATGGAGACATAGAGACCTTCAGCGTGCATGTGTGAGAGGTATACATGTATACGTGGGATGTGTGTGTGTGCGCGCGTGCATGATCGAGATAAAAGAAAGAAGACATAAGTCATAAGATCAACGACATGGGAGAGACGGATCGGTATGACAATATGCATGCATGTGAGAATGCAGGGAAGAAGGCCCGACAATTGAGCATGTGTTTTTGTCTTTAAGAGATAGTGGCGTAGGCTGGAGCATGCATCTATGGCGAGCAGAGGGAGTGAGGCGTAACGATTGTGCAAAAGAGACCAACCTATAAATGCATATGTATGGAGAGACATATATAGTGTGGGTGATAGGAAGCAAGACTCCGTGCGAGAAAGAAATGTTGACGGAGAAACTACAGATAGATACAGAGATGGAGATGCTAGCTAGAGGGACATCCGCTAGTTTGTGTGTTGGAGATGACCGTCGGGTGGTTCAAAGGGTGAAGTTATATATGTGTGTGAGAGGGCACTTGACTGTTTGTAGAGAGAAACATATGTAGTGTGCGTGCTTGGAATCAAGAGTGAGGGCAAGAAAGAAGGTTGATGGAGAAACATATAAATAGAAAGATAAAGATGCTAGCTAGTGTGCGTTAGAGATAGGAGTCAAGTGGATCAGAAGGCTGGGTTATGTGTGTGGGTGTGAGAGAGATAGAGAGAGGGTGCATGTGAGTCACATACAAACATATATCAGAGAGAAATGAGATCCAGAGAGACGGAGTTTTGCATCTGCGAGAGAGAAAGATATTTCACAACGAGAGTGATAGCTAGAGAGACATACGAGGGAACGCAAGATATCACTAGGGAGAGAGGGTGTGTGTGAGCGACATACAAGAGAACAATGGAGAAATATGAGACCCTAGGAGACAGAGTTTGTGTTTGTGTGTGAGAAAGAGATATTGAAGAGGAAGAGTCGTAGGTTCTCATATCTAAGGAGCGAAAGACATCTCTGTATGAGGGGTGTGCGAGTGGCACACATCGGAATAGTAGAGAGAAATGAGACCCCGGGAGACAAAGTTTTGTGTTTGTGTGAGGGAAAGAGATTCCACATGGAGAACCATAGTTAGAGACACATAGCAGGGAGCGAGATATACTTAGAGAGAGATAGAGTGATGAAGGTCGAGGGAGAGAGTACCATCAGTGTGTTACGAAGATAAAAGATCATTGTCGACATACAGGTAGCACGAGAGATACCTGAGAGACGATGAACGCGTATAGGTACAAAGAGATAGTCCTATATAAGCATGAGTGATAGCTATATGAGACGAATATCTGGATCAAAGGGGATTCAAATATTTAAACTGGAGATCACGACATCAATAATATCATAACGCAAATTGGTGTATCAAACATGCACATTCATTTGAATTTGGGCACACGTGTAATGTTATATAGTTTATCAATATTGGTGATCCATAGATTCTTCAATTACAAACAATGCATGGTTTATATGCAATTAATGTCTAAACGGGATTACACTATATGTTGCGTGTGTGAAACACATTATACATGTTTGAGAAGTAAAAAAACCTGCATGAAACACACATTAATTGGAGACAGTTAGCGAGGAATGCATACATTAGATTTCAACATAAAGTGGTTTCAACTATTTGAAAATCCAAATTGATGGATACAAACTTATGAATTTCAGATCATGCCATTTGTAAACCATATTTATTTATAAATGGCGTTGTGCTTTTGAAAGTATATATAAAAATGATGTATATAGAATGTAATTCCAATTGAAAATGGATCCCGCCCGAAAAAAATATATAATACAAACGGGATTCGAATTGAGTTGGCACGGTACACGTGCACTCTGCAAAATTTGAACGAAGCGGGCAAAGTCGCAGTAACCGCCTGAAACCAAAATCTAAGAGATGGAAATCACTACTGCCTATCCCTGCCACGCAAAGCCTATCTGGTGGATTTCTATAGGTTTCGATAGGGGTAGGTTTGTAATTTCACCCAAACGTGACGTAACCGCCTCTCACCCGGATTCATACACGGTGGGCGCCAAAACACAGTGTGTCCTCGGCCGAAATCGACTCCCTCCCCGATTGATATTCATACACGGTGGGCGCCAAAAACAAACTCTCGTCGGCAAATATTCGTTGTATGCGAGATTACCGTCCTATCCCAAACTGACTAATGTTGCTGTGATGTAGTAGAAATTTGAAACGGGGCTAAGTTTGTAAATTTCCTCGCATTTGAGACAAGCGCGCCCTGAATACATGGTTCCCCCTTCCTTTCTACATCCCTTTTCCCCATTCGTACTCCGTGGGCGCCAAAACACCCTCTCCACCCCACCCTCCTCCATCCGCCGTCGTCCGCCACCCCATCCACCGCCGTCCTCCTCCACCATGCCGGAGCTGATACCCCGCCGCCGCTGTCCATTACAAGAGATCCACCTCACTCATCCACGGCTTCGGACCGGGATCCTTGCATCCCGTCCTCTTGCTTCATCCCCGCCGTCGTCCACCTTGCCGGCGCCACTCCTACGACCGTCTCCTCCACCGTGCCCCGCCGCCACCGTCTATCCTCCTAGATCTGCTTCCACGCCGCCGACAGCCATCGCTACCGCAGCACCGTCAAATTCTCAGCAGATGCGTACACGGCGCCGCACCAGAGGCGGTACTCTTTCGTATCTGCTCAACTTATTTATCGCAGCAAGAAAATAGATCACCACTGCTTTACTCTGATTTCTTGTCTTGGCTGCGCAGTTGCCTTTGTCCGGTTTGCACCTTCAGATCCGCCATGGCACGCTCAACACTATACTCCCAATTCTTATGGTTTTCCCCTTTTATATTCCACACTAGTTAAATCGCAGTAGACTAAATTTCAAAATTGGGTCAGTCAATTTTTCAGAGCTCGCCGGAGTTCGCCGGTGCGATTGAAGGGGCTCGGGAGGTTGTGGGGCCTCGCTGAACGAAGAAAACTCGAAGCGGGTGGGGGTTGGGGTGGGGGTGGGGTGGGGGTGGTGGAGGAACACAGGCGGTGGGGGCCGGTGGTCCGGTCGGCGGCCCGTGCGGTGTTCTGTATGAGAAGAATCATAGACGAGGAAGAAGACGGGTTAGGACACATATGATCTTCATCCAACCGCCTGAAATGGTCGAGAGACAGCTGGGAGTTGCATTCTTAATGCGCTCTGGTTCATCATGTGTGGGCACTGCGCAACCAACATTTTATTATCCAAAATTTGCTTGCTCTACTTTACCATGTTCCTCTTCCGTTCTTCTTTAATATGTACTCTCTCCGTTCCTAAATACAAGTCTTTGTATAGATTCCACCATGGACTACATATGGAGCAAACTGAGTGAATCTACACTCTAAAATGTATCTGGATACATCTATATGTGATCCATAGTGGAAATCTCTACCAAGACTTATATTTTGGAATGGAGGGAGTATGATAGTAGTACAATATGTTCCTTGTACTGAAGATGAGCAGGGACATTTGCAGTGTAGAGGTCTATACGATCGGTTGTGATGGACACTTTGAGCCTCTTTGATTCGTAGGATCTTGTAAACATAGGAATAGGATTTGTAGTGGCCTGCCCACTTGAATCCTATAAGAATAGAAAGGAAATGCGGGGAGCTGTGTCGCCTTTGAGAGTTACACTGATATTAACAGTACCGCACCTTCACTTGAAGAGAGCTGGTATCCGAAGCCTTTCTAGCCGTACCGGCAATACTAGCACATATATTCCAGCAAGTTCAAATTTGCTGATTTTACTCTGATGCTTAAGGTTTTCCCGTTATATCTACACTATGATCTGTGTAGCTGCTTTGTGTCGCACTAGCAGCAGTCCACTCTTGAAGCTAAACACTGCAATGACTTACAAAATTGGCACCAAGGCATTGAGTGCCATTTTGGATGCAATGAAACTCATACGCTCCCCACCTGTTGATTCTTGTTCAGAATATGATCCTAATGACTATTCTAACCTCGAGGAGTCAAAGGCAAATGGCCTGTCCTGTTCACCCATCAAGGTGCCTGTTCTAATTTGGCAATGTTTTATTGATTGCGGGTATCTTGCATATGTTGTCTTGCATTTCTTCTACTTTGTTGCACCGCCATCTGCTTAGTTTACTCATCATATATGTCAAGATGCCATGCCCATCCATTATCAATACATATTCCATCTGTCATCATACCATGTTTTTCCACTCAAATGTTGTTCTTGTGCATCAGACATAAAAAGGAAGAGGGTGATTGTCGAACCTGAAGGAGCACCAGCAAAGTCCTTGAAAAACGTGGTGGTGCCGGAGAAATCATACAACACCCCACTTATATTGGCTGTACAACCAGTGACACAAAACGTAGGACCGACTCCAGCTGACTGTACCCATACTTCACTGGCCACACCACTAGCCCCACCACACAGGACCTGCACTCCAGCGAAAGGTATACCGATTTCATTTGCCATAGCACTAGCTGTACCATAGAAAAATCCCACTCCAGCAAAAAGTACGGCAAGTCCACCGGCCGAAGACCTATCCCAACTGCAGAGACGGCCAATTCCTGCATATTGGAACCCCATTCCATTTATTCCCAGTTTAAAAGACAATGCTTTCAATGTTGTCAGGGACTACATGCATATATTCCCATCATGGGAAGATTATTGTGAAGACAAACACCATTTTCACATCTTCTTGTCCAACTTACGTGTAACTGCTCTTATTCATGGTTATTATTTTCCTATTTTCTGCTGATTCAACACATCAATGATTTACATTAAATTGTTGTAACTAGGCGAGGGTCAATCCGGATAGTCATGACGAGCAAAGCTTGCTTGTGCTTTTCAAGGAAGCATTGCAGTAGTATCGGTGTTACCTGAGGAAATCACACTTTGATGGCAAGTCTATAAACGAATTTCTGGTGAAGTCTCCTGTGCTAAATTTAGAAGACATTGAATGGAAAAACCTTGTTATGCACTGGTCTCATTCCCAGGATGAGGTACTGTCTATGAAATCACATGACAATTTGAACTTCTACTTTTCCGCATGTGCCTTACGAATCTTTTTTGCAGGAAATCTACTCGAAGAAGAATTCCGGTTTGACAAGAACGATATGATATCGCAAATATGCTGCCCGCTGCTTTGCTCTTGTTAGTACCTGTTGTCCTGTATCACTGTACTTGCATACATACCTGGTTCATTATGTGACAGCAGTATGCATGATAGCTTGGTTATCAATTGTTCGCTCCAAATTATCTGATCTGTACGAGTGGTTACATTAGTGTAGAATATATCCAATACCAATGTTTTTTTAGCTCTGCATTATTCTTGTAAGTACATGATGTCCTATATCAGTGTACTTATAATGACAGGTAGTTGTTCATGTAACATCACTCTGTAGCTTATTTTCCTTTGCCCTCCATTTTCTACACATCAGATCTATATTTACTCTTAACATAAGGTTGGTACTGAAGAAGTTTAGCTGTGCATTGCTCTTGGCTGTACCTTTTGCCTGTATCGCTGCACTTACATTTATAGCTACTTGGTTATGTAGCATCACTCTTCATTTTATCTTAAATATTCTCCATTTTTTCGTATATTATCACATCTATATTTACTCTTAACAAAATGTAGAATAAAGGCAATGCTTTTGAAGAAGATTCTATGGTAAACTTCTTGAATTGCCCCCCCCATCAGCATGGACAAGGCCTTTATAGAGCCTGCCTTCACCAATAATGTAAGTTTGTCCATCTCAAGCCTTCAAACTTTGTTGTATATATTTGGTTAGGCATGACTGCAACTGCTATTTATTTTTGGTGTTTCCATCAAATTGCTTGTTTAAAGTTTATTATGTAGTTCATAAACAAAAGTTTGTCCTTTCTCAATTTATGTTTTCAGTTGTACAACCAAGTTCCTTCTTCATACCATGTAAATTAAACTATACAGAGCAAGTGATCTTCTTTTGCACTGCGTGTATGCTTATGTTCTTCATCCGTAATCCAGTGGTGTGGTGAACCTACCCACTACAGCACAATGTCATATTCTGCAATGTCTTAACTATGAACAATGTCATATCATTCTGCTATTATTTAAACTGTCTCTTTATTTGCCAATCTGAAATGGTATAAATTGACAGCACACTAACCATTGATACTTATGAGTTCTTGATCTGTAATCCAGTGGTGTCGTGAAGCTGCCAACTCCTTCACAATGTCATTTCATGCCATGTCTTGACCTGAACAATACCATATTGTGTTAATGCAATTTTAAACTGTGTCACTTTATTCGTCAGTAAGAAATGTGATGAATTGTCAGCACTGATACTTTTATGTGCAAAACCTGTCATCTGTCTTCTTGTTTATCTTTCAGAGTGAGGAAGATATAAGTGTTGAACAAGCGCAGTCTCATCATCTTGCTCAGCTGCTTGCGCTGCAGCTCCCCAGCAGGGCTAACCTTTCTTGAACTCTATTGAAGTGCTGTCGGTTTTGTATATTATTTTGTCGGCGTGTTTATTCGCACTGGTGGCGATCTTTGATGCCTAGTGTATGTAATCTACTATCTGCTTGTGCTTTATTATCATAGTGGCGAACTTTGATACCCACTGGATGTAATATGCCGTAATTTATTTATTGTATAGTCTAGGTTTTTTCTTATTCATGATGCCGCAGTTATTTTACTGTATATATATCCTGTCTTCGCAGTAAACCGGCCAAACCGTAAAATTACGGTACATAATCGGGACGTCATGCAATCACGATGTTGGTTGGGCCAGAAACGTGCCGAACAGCTCACGGGCCGGCGGCAGCCTGAAATGAACCCCGGCCCATGATTGTGCGAATCAAATAACGGGCTTTTAACAGGCCAAAATTGTCTCGTTCCTTGTTTGGCCCAATCAGATATCGGCTGCGAGCAGGCCGGATGCAAACCGGGCCGTAGTTAGGCCCAACTATATGACGGGCTTTTAACATGCCGAAATTAATATATGGCTGAAATGTTAAACGGGCCCTTAACAAGCCAAAACTAATTTGAGGCCGAATTACTAAGTGGGCCTTTAGCAAGTGGGCCCAAAAGAATAGTGTCCAGTTGATGAGCCGAATTTGATATGGGCCATAATTGAGCCCAAAGGCTCTTAAAGGGCCGGACCTGATCTGGGCCGTAATTTGGCCCAGAACGTGGTAGGCTTTCAACGGGTCGGATCTCATATGGGCCACTATTAGGCCCGGAGCATGGCAGGCCATTAATGGACCGGATCAAACATGGGCCGGCATTTGGCCCAAAACATGGCAGCCAATTAATGGGTCAGCCTACTAGGGTCCTCAAAATCTTGTGGGCCTACAGCTGGGCCGGCCCATTAATGTCGGCGAAATCTCGTGGGCCTTTAGCTAGGCCGGCCCATTATGATCCGCAAGAATCTTGTGGGCCTTTACCTGGGCCGGCCCATTATGGCACACAAAAATCTTGTGGGCCTTTACCTGGGCCGGCCCATTATGGCCCGCAAAAACTTCTGGCCCTTTAGCTGGGCCAGCCCATTATGGTCCACAAAATCTCATGGGCCTTTAGCTGGGCCGGCCCACTATGGTCCGCAAAATCTTGTGGGCCTTCAGTTGGGCCGGCCCATTTAAACTTGATGGGTCGGTCCACGTGTCAACATATCATAGGCGCGTCTTGCCCATTGGATGAGTGACACGTGTGCCAATGCGGAACTAACACGTCTCTCCTCCAGCCAATGATGATTTTACACGTGGAAAATCCCCATTGGTTGGGGCTGTTAATGGGTTATCAGATCCAAAACCCGACCCGATAGCTTAACAGTGTTCCGTTACGGTGGATGCCACGTGTCGGTCACCCTTGACGAAAGCACTTCTGTGACGCGTGATTTATTGTCATGGAAGTGGACACTTCCGTGATGATAATTTTGGTAATGTCATGGAACACATCTACGACAGCACATGTATGACTATCTTGATTCTGTCATAAATTTGTCATGGATGTACATGCATGACAAAAACGCGACCTACTGTGACAAACACATATCATCATGAACATGTTTTTTTTGTAGTGCATGCTTGCTTGATATGTATTGTTAGTGTTTAAACTTGTGCCAAAACTCCACTTCAACTTAAAGAAGTTAAAAACTGCAACTTTTCTTACTTAGAGTCTATTCACCCCCCCCTCTAGACACCTCTTCTCGATCCTTTCAATTGGTATCAGAGCATTGGTCTCCATTGCTTTGGTTTAATCACCATTGGAGGAAGATGGATGAGTCTACGTTGGGGAGTCTTAGACGTAGAGTGCCTATTCTTGATGGAGATTTCTTTCATGAGTGGAAAAATGAGATGCTTGAGATTTTCAATGAATATCATTTGAACAAGTACATTACTAGCCCTTGTTCACCTCATGTTGATCCTTTGCATCCTACCCTTGATGAGTCTATTTACATGATCCGCAACCTTAGAACTGTTAATGTTATCACTAGAGGCTTGCCTAGAAACTTGATTGGATGTTTGCCTACTCTTGATTGTGCCTACACTATATGGAGATTTCTTGAGGAAAGATTTCCAAACTATTCCTTGCAAAACTTAGATGAAATTCTTCATAAGTTTATTGCCTTGAGTAAGATGAATTCTAATGATCCTATGTTTGGTGATTGTCGATTTGAGCTTACCAATCTCATGCATGCCAAAGGAGATGTTGGAATTATTAGCAATATCATATCCGAAGCTATTAGAATTCATAAGGGTGACCACTGTGATGATCATTTATCTAATGAATTACCCTCTCTAGGAATTGATCAAATACAAGACGATCTTGAACATGGATACTTTGATGAGGATGATGATAGTGACAGTGATCTTGACGATGCGATGAGACATTTTGGTCTTATGGCTAATCTTTGCGGCTACATGGCTGGAGGAAAGGAATGGGTTCTTGATAGTGGATGTACTGATCATATGACCGGCGACAAAGATATGTTTCGTGAGCTTGCTGAAAATGACGACCCTCGAAAGTATGTCACTTTTGGTGATAACTCAAAGGGTAAGGTGGTTGGCCTCGGTAAGGTGGCCATCTCACATGATAGCTCCATACAAAATGTCATGCTCGTTGAATTTCTTGGGTAGAATTTACTTTCAGTATCTAGACTTGCTGATTTCGGTTTCAATGTCCTATTTACTGAAGTAGACTGCCAAGTGTTTCGAAGAGACAGTCATAAAATGGTCTTTACCGGTATACGTAGAGGTGATCTTTACATTGTTGATTTCACTAAAAAGGGTCAACCTAGAACTTGTTTAATTGCTAAATCCTCCAAAGGCTGGCTGTGGCATAGAAGGCTAGGTCATGTGGGCATGCGAAATCTTGATAAGCTTATTAAAGGTGATCATATCCTTGGAGTAAAAGATATCATATTTGACAAGGATAGACTTTGTAGTGCTTGTCAGGCAGGAAAACAAGTTGGAGGGAGTCACCCCATGAAGAACATCATGTCCACGAGAAGACCGCTCGAGCTACTTCACATGGATCTCTTTGGTCCCAATGCCTACAAGAGTCTCGGTGGTAACTCATTTGGTCTGGTCATAGTCAATGATTTTTCAAGATTTACGTGGGTGTTCTTTCTTGATGATAAATTGCAAGTCCAAAAGATCTTCAAAAACTTCGCTAAGAAGGCCCAAAATCAATTTGACGTGAAGATCAAGAAGGTCCAAAGCGACAACGGAACGGAGTTCAAGAACGCAAATGTGAATACCTTTCTTGACGATGAGGGGATTTAACACGAGTTCTCGGCTACGTACACACCTCCACAAAATGGAGTTGTTGAGAGGAAGAACCGGACTCTTATTGAGATGGCAAGAATGATGCTTGATGAGTACAAGACTCCAAAACACTTTTGGGCGGAAGCGGTTGAGACAGCTTGTCATGCAACAAATCGCTTGTATCTTCACAAGCTACTTGGCAAGACGACATACGAGCTCCTCACCGGTAACAAACCCCAAGTTGGCTACTTTCGAGTATTCGGCTCAAAGTGCTACATTCTTGATAAGCATCATCATTCTAAATTTGCTCCTAAATCTCATGAAGGTTTCCTACTTGGTTATGGCTCAAACTCTCACACTTACCGTGTCTACAACAACTTCACCCAAATAGTTGAAGAGACGGTAGATGTGAAGTTTGATGAATCTAACGGCTCACAAGTAGAGCAATTGCCAATTGATGTAGGAGACAAAGACCCTTCGGAAGCAATCCAAGACTTGTCTATTGGCAAGATTCATCGAACGGAGGTGAAGGAGAGTACCTCGTCCGTCCAAGTGGAAGCTTCCACCTCACGACAAGGTGAACCAAGAGTTGATACGGAAGCATCCACAAGTGGGACACACCAAGACCAAGAAAACGAGGAAGTACACCAGGATGAACATCAACAACCTCCTTCTCCACCACGACAAGAGAACGACAATGTCAACAATGAAGAAGGCCAAGAAGAAGAACAAGATGAAGAGGATGTTCCACCCCGTGCCAAGCAAAAGCTCCCACGAGTTCGAGCAAGAGTCGCCAAAGACCATCCCGCTGACCAAATCTACAATGATATCCAAACCGGGAGAATCACTTGCTCTAAAACTCGTTTGGCTAACTTTTGTGAACATTATTCATTCATCTCTAGCATTGCACCTGTGAAGGTTGAAGAAGCATTGGAAGATCCAGATTGGATAAACGCCATGCATGAAGAGCTACACAACTTTGAGAGAAATCAAGTGTGGACATTGGTCGAGAAGCCCGACAACAACCACAACATCATTGGTACCAAATGGGTGTTTCGCAACAAGCAAGATGAAGATGGTCAAGTCATCTGCAACAAAGCATATCTAGTAGCCCAAGGCTACACTCAAGTCGAAGGTATGGACTATGGTGAGACATACGCTCCCGTTGCTAGACTTGAGTCCATTCGCATCTTACTTGCTTATGATAATCACCATGTTATCACCTTGTACCAAATGCACATCAAAAGTGCTTTTCTAAATGGTGAAATTGAGGAGGAAGTTTATATTAAGCAACCTCCCAGCTTTGTCAATCCTAAGAAACCTAATCATGTTTACAAACTTCACAAAGATCTTTATGGTCTTAAATAAGCTCCTAGAGCGTGGTATAAATGCTTGACAAGGTTCCTTATTGAAAAAGGCTTTGAAATCGGAAAAATAGATTCTACTATTTTTACTAAAAGGGTTAATGGAGAACTATTTGTGTGCCAAATTTATGTTGATGATATAATATTTGGTTCAACTAACCCTCATTTTAGTGAGAAGTTTGGAAAGCTAATGTCGGAGAAGTTTGAGATGTCTATGATGAGTGAACTCAAATTCTTTCTTGGTTTGCAAATCAAACAAACTAAGGAAGGTACCTTTGTCTCTCAAACAAAGTACACCAAGGAATTATTCAAGAAGTTCAACATGCAAGAATGCAAAGGTATGACTACACCCATTCCTACTAGTGGACATCTTGATTTGACCAAATATGGTGAGCCGGTTGATCAAAAGGTTTACTGCTCCATGATTGGCTCATTGTTATATCTATGTGCCTCTCGTCCCGATATTATGCACGATATGAAGCGGCTCCTAAAGAATGTCATCTTAAGGCTGTGAAAGGATAGTGAGATACTTAATACACACACCAAATTTTGGCATTTGGTATCCTAAGAGGTCTTCTTTCAATCTTGTTGGTTACTCCGATTCGGACTATGCCGGACACAAGGTTGATAGAAAGTCCACTTAGGGTACTTGTCAATTTCTTGGTAGATCTCTTGTGTCTTGGTCTTCCAAGAAACAAAACTCAGTATCCTTATCCACCGCCGAAGCAGAATACATTGACGCATGTTCATGTTGTGCTCAATTACTTTGGATGACCCAAACTCTTAAAGATTATGGGATATATGTGAAACATGTTCTATTGCTTTGTGACAATGAAAGTTCTATCAAAATTGCTCACAATCCCGTGAACATTCTCGAACTAAGCATATTGAAGTTCATCATCATTTCATTCGAGATCACGTTGCCAAATGGGACATTGATCTTAAGCATGTTCGTACCGATAAGCAATTGGCAGATATATTCACCAAACCGCTTGATGAGAAAGTCTTTTGTCGTTTAAGAGGAGAATTGAACATCATTGATGCTTCAAACTTGGAGTATAAACTCCATTTGGATACATGCAAGGCATGAGCCTTTGACTAATCCTTGATATTTCTTTCATGATGCTATTTATATGTCTTGGATATACTTGCATCCTTGCATGCTACCTAACCCTTGTAGGTACTTGGATGAATCTAAATCCATGAGATTGTAACTCACTCATATCTTGAGCAATCACTACATCACCAAGTCTCTACACAATGGTGGTTGAAGTCAAGGAAGCACGAAACCCTTCAAACATATCCTTTGACAAATTCTACATTAAGTTTTATGATTGTCATCTTGGATATACAAGTTCTCTTCCTTGCAAAGCAAACCCATGTAGGAAGATGAACTCAAATTCCAAGTGGTGCTCCCAGCTCTTGATGAGCTACATCAACCTTGAGCAACCCACACAAGTTCAACTACATGATCAAGATCAACACCACCACCCAAGGTATGTTATTCCATCTTAGAGAAGCTTTACTCCAAGACATGGATCAAAGCAACTCAACAAGATGTGCATACATCAAGATGCTTAAACAAAAAATGGTAACCCCATTTTGAGCTTAAACGATGAGTATGACCTATGATCAAGTGTCCTCACTTGACTCCTAAGTCAATATACTCTAACATAGGTGACTTTGTCGCCGACCAATTCTAGATGAAGTTCTCTTGTGTTTCTCTGTGCTCTTGCATTTGTCTCGTGCATATTTATTTCCCCTTTCAAAAAAACTTCATCTAGATTTCCTTTCTGATTATTTGGGTTCTGCATTCCCTACATCCAATTCATTACAAATCTTTCAGCAAATTCCTTGCAAATCCTTGTGAGATCTAAATTGCCTAGTGAGCCGAGGTGACAAGTGTTTTCTCTATGATGTACTCGGTCACACCGATTTGTTTCCTTCGGTCCAACCGAATTCTTTCGGCGCCACCGATTTATCTACAGGAAAGACAGCTTGCCACTTGATTCCTGCATTCTTTTTGCTCCAGCTCCACTCAATGTTTCTTGTCCTCTACCAGCACCACATTCGACTTGCTACTTTGCATTGTGACTCAAGGACCGAACCGATTTGTAATAACAATCCAGAAGAGCCCTTCATGGAAATTGATGTCAAAGGGGGAGAGAGAGATCACATCAAAGCTTAAGCTTAATCATTTCTATAGGGGGAGAGCATACTCAGGAGGGGGAGTGTAAGAAACCCCAGATGCTTGGTATTCCATAAGAGAGAAGTCACATGTCTTTAAGAGGGGAAAGACATGTTCATATTTGATTATTTGCATTAGCTCTATTTCTTTTCATTGCTCTGATTTTCTATTCCCTATCTTCTCCCAATATCCCATGCAAGGTTCAGGGGGAGCAAGACATCTAAGGGAAGGAAATCCTTGAATTCATTGCACATCTTTACCTTTGGGGACATGTCTATATCCAATAGAGTACTCAGTACTCACTCTCTACATGCCATCCCAGTCTTGGTACTCCTGTGGTTTCTTTTGTTTGCTAGTAGGTGTATCTGTGTTATCTAACCTTGTTTACTCAGGTTCATTCCTTCCTAAGCCAACTCAAGACCACAAGGTAAGTATATGCATCACAGTCATGTGTATGAGGATTTCTTGCTGTTGTACATATTGTTTGCAAGAAGGACTCATGAGCATGAAGGTACATTTCCCATATTCACATCATTTTCTCTGATGCATATAGCCAAGATACATGTAAAACATTGCTTAGTCTGTCATGCTTATGCATTCACATGCTCCTACATTCCATATTTACATGTTTGCATACATGTAGCGGGAGCCTATGCATGTTACATGTCTTTCCAAAGCTTTACTTGTTATTCTCTATATCTTTATCTAAAGCTTTGATGTATGTTGTCATGAATTACCAAAAAGGGGGAGATTGAAAGCACAAGTGCTCCCTGGGTGATTTTGGTAATTAATGTCAACATATCTCTTGTTGAACTAATGCTTCTACCTAGTATAGTTCAGATAAGTTCAACAATGGAGTGGCACGGACTAGAGGATGTGGAACCCCTTCAAAATGTCGAGGATAAAGGATTGGCTCAAGCTCAAAGCTCGGGACTCCATTCTTTCCATTTTAGTGATCCAAGATCACATTGAGTCCATAGGAAAGCCAATACTATTAAGAGGGGATGAGGTGTTGCTCAATGGCTTGCTTGCTCAAAGTGCTTAGTGATATGATCCAAAGCCCTCAACCACTTTCTCATATCCACATATGTCCCAAACCAAAAGTCAAATTTGGCCCCACCGAAACTTTCTATCTAGCACCACTGAGTCCAGTTGACATAGCCACTGCCAGAAACCCTAATCGATTCGGTCTCACTGATGGGATCTTGGTCTCACCGAGATGGGCTTCCAAACTCTCTGTTGCCTATTGCAATAATTTCGGTCCCACCGAGACATGCAATCGGTCCCACCGAGTTTGCTTGGCCAACTCTCTATTTCGCTTATTACCCAAATTGGTCCCACCGAGTTTGCGTAATCGGTCAAACTGAGTTGAGGCTTTACCCTAACCCTAGCACATCGGTCCCACCGAGTTGATCATGTCGGTCGCAACAAAAATCCTAACGTTCACATTTTGAACTAAATCGGTCTGACCGAGTTTCATGATTCGGTCCCATCGAGTTTGGTGATTTGTGTGTAACGGTTAGATTTTGTGTGGAGGCTATTTATACCCCTCCACCCACTCTTCATTCATGGAGAGAGCCATCAGAACATGCCTACACTTCCAACATACATTTTCTGAGATAGAACCACCTACACTTGTGTTGAGGTCAAGATATTCCATTCCAACCACATAAATCTTGATCTCTATCCTTCCCCAAGTTGCTTTCCACTCAAATCTTCTTTCTGCCAAATCCAAATCCTGTGTGAGAGAGTTGAGTGTTGGGGAGACTATCATTTCAAGCACAAGAGCAAGGAGTTCATCATCAACACACCATCTATTACCTCTTGAAGAGTGGTGTCTCCTAGATTGGTTAGGTGTCATTTGGGAGCCTCCGTCAAGATTGTGGAGTTGAACCAAGGAGTTTGTAAGGGCAAGGAGATCACCTAGTTCATGAAGATCTACCCGAGTGAGGCAAGTCCTTCATGGGCGAAAGCCATGGTGGGATAGACAAGGTTGCTTCTTTGTGGACCCTTCGTGGGTGGAGCCCTCCGTGGACTCACGCAACCGTTACCCTTCGTGGGTTGAAGTCTCCATCAACGTGGATGTACGATAGCACCACCTATCGGAACCATGCCAAAAATCTCCATGTCTCCAATTGCGTTTGCACACTCCAATCCCATCCCCTTACATTCTTGCAACTTTCATGCTTTACTTTCCGCTGCTCATATACTCTTGTCATGCTTGCTTGATATGTATTGTGAATGTTTAAACTTGTGCCAACACTACAAAAAAAGACACATCCGTGACATTTCGGGCCGAACGAAAAAAAATTCTGTCATACATATGACACTTCTATGACGATAATTGTGACAAAACCCGGTATCATCATAGATGTGATGGGCTCCTACTTCTATAACAAAAAATCATGATAAAAAATGGGCTTTTCGTCCTGGGTGGGCCGGAGACGCAGCTGCATGACATTCTTTGGGCCGTCCATGACGGAAAAAACCGTGGTAGAAGCGAGGGGGAGGAAAATTTCGGGGAGTTTTCGGTTACGGTGGGAGGTCGGGGGCCGAGCGATGCGCGCTTCTCTCATACACGTACGCGCGTGTGTGCGAGGCATTGGCTCTAACTGAACCCGAGCGAGGCGTTGGGCTCTAATTGAACCCGAGCGATTGCACTGCAGGCTACGTGTTACTGAACCCGAGTGAGGGGCTGGACGAACAGGACCCCGTGCAGGGCTGGATGAACAGGACCACCCCGTGGTGGGCAGGATGAACAGTAGATGGTGGAGGGCCGGATGAACAGTAGCCCGTGGAGGGGTGGTTGAACAGGAGCCCGTGGAGAGGGCTGGTTGAACAGTAGCCGGTGGAGTAGCGTGCGGTGGAGGCTGGATGAACAGGAGCTCGTGGATGAACAGTCGCAGGTGGAGGCTGGAGGAGGTTGACGGTGGATGAACAGTAGCTCGTGGAGGCTGGAGGGGGTCGACGGTGGAGATGAACAGTATCCCGTGGAGTCCCGTTTTGCGGTACGCCACACCCCTCCCAATGAACAGGACCCCCGTTTCGACCGTAACGCTCCAACACAAGTCCGTTTCGTCCGTTTTGTAGTGCGCCACACCCCTCCCGATCAACAGGACCCCCATTTCGACCGTATGAGGTTCGTTTCCTCTGTTTTGCAGTACGCTAGACCCCTCCCGATGAACAGGATCCTGTTTCGAATGTGGTCGGTCGAACACAAGGCCGTTTCCTCTATTTTGCGGTACGTCAGGCCTCGTTTCCATCGCCTGTTCCGTCCAAACCCTCCCGACCACGCATTCCATTCCGACCCAGCCGGTTGGCTCCCACGCGTTCCGTTGCCTCCCCATGAACACGACGCATTCCGTTGCCTCCCCATGAACCCGACGCATTCTGTTGCCTCCCCATGAACATGACGACGACGCTATTTCTCCGTTCCGACCCATCCATGTACACGAGCCCTGGTCGTACATATGCGCGAGTAGGCGTTCGAGACCCCGCCCGTATGTACACATACGTGGCCGTATTTTCTTTCTTGCATCCTGGCCGCTATACGTACATGTACATGCTACGTGCGCGCCTCTACTACGACACATGCGCGCCTCTACATCGACTAGTATGTACGTACACATTCGCGACCAGAATGACAACGCTACGTACGCTTCGACCAGGTGGGTCCCGACTGTCAGGTACATCCTTGCTTGCGAAGATGTAGCTGGTGGGTCCTACCAGTCAGGGGCAAACGTTTTTTCGTGAAATACGGTGGCCCGTCCGGTGGGTCCCCGCTGTCAGGTGGAGGAATAATTATTTTGCACGTAATAAGGAGGCACTTCCTTGCTGCGGCCGTGGACCCAGCTGTTAGCCTCTCCACGTACAGTCCACGTCCGATGGAAGCCGTTCCTTGACCATGTTGACCACGCCGTGCCGAGAGCACCAGGGCGGTGGACGACGGCGAGGCCTAGGAAGGGGACGACGCGGAGCCGGGGAAGACGCGGCAGTGGATGCCCACGCATAGAGGAGTATGAGGTTTCACTGGTTCGCTGCGGTGTGAGGCTGCCGTTGCCGCAGGATAAGAGGGGGTGTGGGTGATTAGAGGGATGGCCTGGCCAGCGGTGGGAGTAGTAGGGGGAGGTGAGGCCTCCGCCGCATCGCAGCCGGCCACCGGAGGCAGGAGCACGAGGCACAACCGACGCTGGTTTGGGCGGCTGGAGCAAGAAGACCAGAGGTTGAAGAAGCACTACGGCCGCATATTGACTAAGTTGACAAAGCCCTCAGTCCCCGTCAACTTAGTAGGCCCACAAGTCGGCCTCCCACCAAGGTGGGTCCCAGCTAGCAGGGGGTATTCATTTTTTTGTGTGTAATAAGGAGGCACTTCTGGTGGGTCCGAGCTGATAGCAGGGGAACGTTTTTTTCGCGAAATACTGTGGCCCGTCTAGTGGGTCCCAGCAGTCAGGGGCAAACATTTTTTTTGCGATATACTGGTGGGCGTCCGGTGGGTCCCTACTGTCAGGTGGAGGAATAATTATTTCCCGCGTAATAAGGAGTCACTTCCTTGCGGCTGCCGTGGACCCAGCTGTCAACCTCTCCACGTACAGTATTCTTCTGATGGAATTCGGTCGTTGACAACATTGACCACGCCGCGCCGATAGCACCATGGCGGTGGACGACGGCGAGGCCTAGGAAGGGGATGACGCGAAGCCGGGGAAGGCGCAGCAGTGGATGCCCATGCGGAGAGGAGTACGAGGGTTCACTGGTTCGGCTACGCTGCCGTCGCCGCAGAATAACAGGGGGTGTGGGTGAGTGGAGTGGAGGGATGGCCTGGCCAGCGGTGGGAGTAGTGTGGGGGCGGTGAGGCCTCCGCGGCAGCACAGCCGGCCATGGGAGGCAGGAGCAGGCGGCACAACCGGTGCTGCTTTGGGTGGCTGCAGCAAGAAGACCAGAGGTTGAAGAAGCGCGACGGCCGTTGGATGGACATCGTACGGTCAGTCAAGCTAGAATTGTGCATATTGACTGAGTTGACAAAGCCCTTCGTCCCCGTCAACTTAGTAGGCCCACTATACTGGGTCCCAGCTAGCAGGGGGAGTATTCATCTTTTTGTGCGTAATAAGGAGGCACTTCCTTGTGTGCGAAGATATAGCTGGTGGGTCCGAGCTGTCAGCAGCAGTAACGTTTTTTTCACGAAATACAGAGGCTGTTTTGGTGGGTCCTAGATGTCAGGTGGAGGAAATCATTATTTTGTGCGTAATAAGGAGGCATTTCCTTGCGTGCGGTCGTGGACCCAGCTGTCAGCCTCTCCATGTACAGCCACTTCAGATACATGTCGGTCGTTGACCACACTGACCACGCCACGCCGAGAGCACCAGGGCGGTGGACGACGACGAGGACTAGGAAGGGAACGACACGGAGGCAGGAAAGACTCGGCCATTATTTTTGTTTTCCCACGTGGAGGGTAGTACGACTGTACAAGGGTTTACTGGTTCGTCTGCCGTCGCCGGAGAATAACAGCAGGTGTGGGTGAGTAGAGGGATGGCTAGGCCAGCGAGGGGAGTACGATGGGGCGATGAGGCCTGCGCGGCAGCATAGCCGACCACGGGGAGGAGGGAGCAGGCAGTCCCGCCGGCGCTTGTTTGAGCAGCTGGAGTAGGAAGAGCAGAGATTGAAAAAGCACGACGGCCGTTGGATGGACATCCAACAGTATACAGGCCATCTATGGAAAGCCTCAAATCTGTGGAAAATAGCATACAACCCATCTGCCATTATTTCAAATAATTTACAACCCATTTCCTAATTCTTACGGGTTTTTTTGGAGCCCATATTCTTTATGTTAGCATTACAGCCCATATTGTGGCCACGGTTAAAAAATTATATGAAATTTTGCATATTTCGGTGCGGTCCGAACTGTTTTTAATCCCGAAATTTTGACTCACATTCAAACTTATTTTAAAAATAAATGTATATCACTATAAAATCCAACGAATTCTCCATGCATAAAAATTAATGTAATTTAAAATCTCGAAATGAAAAAAAGGTATAATGTAATATAAAATCCAACAAATTCTCCACGCATAATTAATGTAATCCAACAAATTTTGGTGTATCCCAGAAATGCCACTGCAATTTCCAAACTTTGAGAAATGCCACTACAATTTTTGCAAACTTTGAAAAACGCCACTGCAGTTTGCAAACTTTGAAAAACGCCACTCCAGACTTCGAAAAATGCCACTAGAAATGGCATGAAATGGCATTTTTCAAAGTTTGGAAATTGTAGTGGCATTTCTTGGATACACCAGATTTGGAGTGGCATTTATCAAATTAACCCAAAACAAAAATAACTGGGCGAGCTGCTGGGTCCCTGGTGTCAGCCGCTCGTTGTGCAATTCTCTCGTTTATTAACTACGTTGACAATGGCATGGGACCCAGATGTCAGAAATCCACTAGGAGGAGCCATTTTTTATTGGCTTGAAATAAGGAGGCACTTGCTTGCGTACTGCCATGACCTTGGTGGGTCCCTGCTGTCATCCTCTCCACGTACAATCATCTCCTAATTGTGTACGCGTCAACTTGCTAGGCCCACATGTCAGCCTCTAAACCGTGGAGGACAAATACAACCTATTTTCTCTGCGTACAGTACCAGTTAGTTGTGCTTCAAAACTGATCGACACGCCATTAAACAAATAAAGGTCGATAACTAATGCGGCACCTCGGGCCAACGCGGCCAGGTCGCATTTTGCATGAGAAATTACACACCATGTTTCGTTGACATGTGGTCCCGTTCCAACATATCAGTGAGACGAGGCGAGTAGTAGGAGTATTTCTGAACGGACATGTAGGCCGGGGCGCCTCTTCATGAACCGTGGCAAACTCGCTACCGTCCACCGACTCTTCGCCTTTCCCTCTTGATTTGGAGCTGTTGTCGCACGCTCTTCCTCTCCCTCCTCCATTTTCCTTCAGCCCTTCACCCTTTCTTCTGCCATTGTTCGATCATCTTCTCCATCGAGGGAACAGGCCGGAAACGACCCCGTTATTCTTGCCCCGATCTGAAAGATGACGTGGTGGAGGAACTCATTGATCGGTGCGATGTCATCACCTCGGCTAGCATGGCAGGTTCGTTCAAGCCCATTCTCGACTCAACTAATAACATCATTGCAAGGAACCCAAGAGTCAAGGAGCGGTTTGATCTCCCCTATCTTCTTCGCCATGACACTGATGACTGGCGCCGGCACGACGGAGGCCTCGCCCTGTGCAAGTTGATGCCGCTTTATAATGATACGTATGATGTTAAGATGCCATCGCTTGAGGGCAAGGCTTGGGCGGGCACAAATGGAGATTGGGTTGTTTACATTGGGCCCAACTGCGAGTGGGAACTTGTGAATGTGTACACTCGTCACTGGGTTCCACTTCCAAAAATCTCAGCACACTACCCAGAGGTTGAGCACACCAGTAATGTACGCACGTTCAAATACGATCATGGTGACTGTCCTCTACGGAAGATAGAAATTTGTCGAGTTCCCAACCGCTCTTGGAATTACAACAACTATCAAGTTTTTGCTATCTTCGAAAAGCTTGTTGCCGTCCTTCGTGGTTCGACTCGATGGATATTGCTCAAAAATCAGTTTATGTACACAGATGAGTACTGTGATGTAATTCAATACGAGGGCCTTGTGTTTGCTGCCACCACTCGTGGCACTGTTTTTGCATGGCATCCTAGTAGTTTCGGTACGTTTGTCTTCCACCGTAATTATAATTGTTTCATCCACATGCATGCGGGTTAGCAAGTTTCCCTTTACTAATTAACCTTCTTCTTGTGTTTCCAAGGTCCTGTGAACATCCCAGCACCTATACTTGAAAATTTTTATAACCAAGGGGGAGATGCCGATGGTGATGATCACGAGCAGCGCCCATATACTCTGTGGCACCTGGAAACTAATTCCGATGGATCACCTCTTCTTGTGTGTATACAGCCCACTGATGATGTTACTGCTAAGGAAGCAGGTGTCTCCCATGGTCGCACTCTCCGGACCTATTCCAACACCCGTTGCATGGTATTCGGGATGGATACTAGTGTGCTAGAGCCAACTCCTTCTCCCTGGCACAGAATTGATAGTCTTGGAGAAAACTCGCTCTTCCTAGGACAAAACTATCCAATGATGGTGAAAGGCGATCCAACTGCTGTTGACACATTTATGAGAAGCAACTGTGTCTATACCTCGGACATTTGGGTGGTTCCGTACCCTGGTACTGATATAGTAGGCCGCTTCAGCCTGGATGATCAGTCCTGCGTTGGTCTCCAGGTCGACAACGGATGGCCCGTCCCAGAGAATCACTTGTGGTTCAAAGCAAGCGTTTCCAATGCCGCGGATTGGTTGAGTTGAAGTTCATTTCATGGCTTGTTATTTGTTGTGTGGTGAAAACTTTAGTATTTATAATGTATCCTCGTTGTCGATGTGGGTTGATGACCTGTTGTATGTAATAAAATGATATGCCTGTGATAAACTTACTAAATTTATGAATGGCTTTCGAGTCGCTTCTCTGAGTGAGTGGTGCGACGAGGCAAAAATATATTTTCCGAATACATAATTGTATGTGCATTGCAACAGGTTATCGGATGAGGCCAATCAACAATAGTAGTACACTATTTGTACTAGCTTCACATGCTTCGCGCGTCGGGCGGGTGTTTTTACTATAGCCATATGTTAATGTGTTCGTTGTATGTAACCAGCACCTCGAATCCTCGATACTAGTATACTATATACTAGTAGGAGTAAGTAGTAGGAGTAGTAGGGTGGCATGGGCCAGAACAAGCATTCACGTCCAGGAGTATGGCACATGCCACCACCACGACGTCCATCTAACATCATATTATTTCTTGGAGTCCGTGCTAGAGCAATCTCTTCAACCTCGTCGTTTCTCTAACTTCAGCCATCGCGCGGCGGGCGAGGTGGGGGTTTGCCGATAGTCGGTTTCCTTAACTACGGTCCCACTTGTAAGGCCAACTCCAACGCACGACCCAAAACGCACCTCCATTTTGCATGAACTCCAACGATAATTTTGACTAGAAAAGCAAGACCAAAGAAAACAAGAACCACAAGAATACATTTTACTACTCCTGTAAGTTGGATTAGTGCCTTCTCGATGCATTCATTGTTGATCCGCGGAGGCTCGATCTTACGTCTGTGCTCGCTAAAAGTGATAGAACATCTACTAAATTGCGCTCTATCAATATATGGATGTACTCTTCTTCCTAATACAAAAACTTGCATCCATTCTACTCCCTCCCTTGCACAATACATGCCTTCTATTTGTCAAAATATATATGTATCTAGACATGTCTTAGTATATAGGTACATCCATTTTTGGACAAATGGAAGTCAAGTATTTTGGAACGGAGGGAGTACACAATAAAATTTTTAAGTTAGCACAACTAGTCTAATCCGATAGTAGAACCGAAGATTTGGTTGGGTTCTCCCTCCTTTTGCCGACACGTGGGACATCCAGCATCCAGGTCATGTCATGAAAGAAAATAGAGTGGTAGTTGAAGCCACGAGATGTGCATCTTGGGTTAAACTGTAAATAGAATCTTACTACTCTTGAGTAACTCCAAAAGCGGCCACCGAAGATCTTTATTGGATTTGTTTTTCATCACCAGCACGTCGAGGTGAAAGATGTGCAGGTTCAGTGGGTCCTCTTGCGTTTTCACTGACATGTGGGGCCGCATGTGAGCAAACAGACGATAGGCTCCACGCGTCCACTGGCTTGCTGAGAAGAGAGATAGAGGACGGCTGAGCACGGACTGCAGGAAATTTGTTCTACGTACCTCGATATAGGCTCGATATAGTGGGGTGGCATGGGCCATAACTAGCATTCACGTCTAGCAGTACGGCACACGCCACCCACACGAGTCCCATCCGGCACCAATTTTCTTGGAGTCCGTGCTACAGCCATCTCTTCTCCCTCCTGTTTTCTCAGCCATCACGCAGTGGGCGGGGTGGGGGTTTGCCCATAGTCGGTTTGCTCAACTGCGGTCCCACTTGTAAGTGAAAATGCAACACCGCACACATTCCCGCTTGAACGGCGTGTCGGACCAACCATGTGGGGGTGCAACGCGAACATGGCAGGCTTTTACTTTTGAACTCGTAACTTGTAAAATTTGGTTCTGCTCCATGGCGCGACCGATAGATAGAAAATAATGATTTTGCCTAGAGTAATGAGAAGTTTGGTTCTGGCGCCATTCATGCATGGAGTACGTACAATAATTATGAAGTTGATGCGAAAGGTAAGATAATTACTGTAGTATCATATAGTACTACATGGATTTGACGGAAAGATAAAAATACATGTTTATCCATCAATGTTCAACGACATCCTCACGCCCTAGTGCGCCGGGTCACCAACTGACGTGTGAGGAGCAGCGGCGTTGGCGGCGAGCTCAACGTGCTTCTGAACAGTGTCGTCCAAGGTTGCCCTGCGCTCCAAGAAGGCCAGCGTCCTATCGTCCTCCTCTTGCATGTAGTAGTCCTTGTGGACGATTTCGCGTAGACGTGGGTGATTATGTCGATGGTGTCTTGCTGCGCCAGGCGCTGCGCGGCGAGCGTGACCTTGAGGTGGACATTCTCCGGCGCGACGACGGGTAGTCGCAGGGCCACCAGTGCGTCGAAGAGGTTGTTACCATAGTGGTCGTTGAGGGTGGCGGGCATCGCAGAGCCTGGGCGCGTCGGCTGGAGGCTTACGTCAAAGTCGTCCGCAAGCTTCTTGACAATGGTGAACTTGTGGAGGAAACCGACGAGGACCTCGTTGAACAAGGAGACGAAGCTGTCGTCCAAGCGGCCCCTCGCCCTGGCGGCCTCAAGCAATACTACCTGGAGACGTTCCTCGGTGCCGGGCCGCAGGCCGGCGTCGTGGACCATCTAGCACAGCCGGCTAATGCTCGCGCTCATCACCTCCATGGGTCTAGCGTAGCTTCTAGTCAACTGATCCTGCGATTCGAGTGATCACTCAGCACTTGGTTAGCATGCGTAAGTGCATAGGATTTCGTACTACTCCTCGGCCCTCTACTGCACCTGCCTTTCGCTGTATGATAGGTGGACCAGCCACCCCCTGGGGCCACGTGTCATTCACCCAAAGGTAGTTGCCGTAAGTCAATGAAGCTGTGTCCCCCTCTGTGCCGGTGCAGTATAGTCATCTCACCGGACCTCTAGTTGGGGCCAAACGAGAGAAGTTTGATGTTTACTGGTTTATTGGTCCCCTTTGCATTTTGCACCAAGTTTTGACCTTTGATTTAACTAATAAATTGTTAATGCATGTAAACAAAAATGTTGTGTTAGTCACCTTACGAAAACCAAATAATCCCAAAATACTTAGGCACGGTGCATTAACTCCCTCCTTATTTCTTATTTCGTGACATATCAACCAATGAGAGATGTGGGCCGTGCATGCTTTCAGTGATTTGAGACTACCCAACATGACATGCAGTGTTTAGTTCATTGCATGTAATCCTATTAGTACTCTAGTTAGGAGTAGCAAAAAAACATTAAGTTCTCTCGCCGATAGGAATAAAACACCATGTATTTATTTACACAGGGGGTAGTACATTTTTGGTGACATGCATTACTAGATATTGCTAGTCAAATACTAAAATCTAGATGGACGTGGTAGTACTCCTAAATCCAGATGGTGGTGCTACTAATACTAGTAGTAGTACTACCAATGTAGTAGTAGGAGTACTAGCACTGTACTACCTGTTGGTCAAATTATTACGTGCTGCTCCTCACAGTGAACTGACAAGACCCTGCGCTGGAGATGACACCTGAGTATAGGCGCCGTGTTCGGCATACCATAGTCAGCCTCACCGTCTGTAGTCACTATCATCATGGCTGTAGAGCTAGCCTGCTTTACAACTAGCCCTGTTCGACATAATTTCCCGTGCGTAGATGCTCGTGCATTGCATGGAACACCAAGATTGGGGTGGACGGCTCCGGCAGCGGCCATCGCGCCAGATTTTTCCACGGCCTTCTACTCCTAGATGTGATGGGAGGAGATGAGGCTGATTGTGAGAGACAAGGAGTTGTTTGTAAATAGGGAACAAGTGCGGGCATCTTTTTGCAAAATGGAGAAGCTTGGTTTGTATGCGTCAGATCTAGATCCGACGGCTATTGGTGAAAGATGGGAGGCACAACATCATCACCAACTTAGGACCTGTTTGATTCGCAGGATTTTGAAAACGCAGGAATAGGACATGGCAATATTACAAGTTTCAAACTGATCTACAAATGTTAGGAGTAATGCTGCACCTACGAAGAGGGAATTACTAGGAAGTTTACGTAAGAACTTTCGTTACTTTAGGTGGATGCAGCATTATCATACAAACTAAAATCCACCGCCCTGACAAGTCACTAATGGGCAAATATGTTTTCGAGTCTCTGGCCACTTGATGTTTCAAAAACAAATTCAGCTTCTGCGGAGACTTTGTCATTTAGGCTTAGACTCTTGCGGTGATCAGCACGCCATTCATTGTTGTGCCAAAGAACGCCAAACCTCATTACCTTGAGCACACTTGCCTCTAGAACAAAGAACCTGGCCAATTTAATCTCAGATGTGCTTCCTCGGTAGTCGATCAAATCAATTTATGTAAGATGGAGATCAAGGCATTCATTGAGATTGTTATAGTGCAGCACATTTTTCACTTTCGGGTCTTTTTTTATCTGCAAAAGAAGAGAACATATTTCTGCAAAAGAAGAGAACATATTAGAGCAGCTGGCTGCATAAGATTGCCGTGTCATCAAGAGGTACCAATATCATTCGCTCATACGATAGGGTTGGCTAGCTAGTGATATTTTTTCACTCTCTCTCTCTCTCTCTCTCTTTCTGTTTCCTCTCATTTAACTAGGAGCATGTGAAGAGCTTGGGCATTTGTTGCCTTCCACTATGTGGCCGATGCCATATTTCGCAAAAGTATGCCACATAACCCGCATCGATGTCAAATCAAAAGATTTTGGCACCGCTCTTGCAATGTGAGAGAGTTGGCACCGCTGTGCACACAAACCCACATGTATAAACAAATCAATCAAACCAACTACACCAGCCTCTGACTCTCCCAAACAAGTGTTTTTTTATTGCCTCAGTTCTCTCTCTCTCCCACGCAGTGTTTTTTCATTGCGTGAGTTAATTTGGCACGGAGCAAAGTAGGTGATACAGATTGGGACACCAGGTGAGCAATGGAGGGGCATCGATGCCAAATGCATCACAAGTGAATTTGGCACATGTTTTGGCCTACATAGCAAACTTTTGTAATACTACCTCGTATTTAGTATAAAATTTTGACCATAGATTTACCTAAGAAAATGCCAATGCATGTCACTAAAAATTCCACCATTTGAAATTATGTTCAAATACGAATCCAATGATATAGTTCTTAGTGACATGCATTAACATTTTGTCAGTTAAATCTATGGTCAAATTTTGATACTACAAAATTGGAAGATTAAACCAGGACGGAGGCGTTACTTCCTCTTAGGGTAACCATAGAGTTACTGGAGTAGTCTAAGTTACTTTCCACTATGACTAGCCTAGGCTACTATAGTAGTACAGCATAAAAATGATGCAGGTGATCACGTGAGAAAAAATACTAAAAACATTTCTTTCGGTGCAGTGCATAGATGCAATTTTGAACACTACACTTGTCATTGTAATTTGGGAAAATTACGAAAAAATTGAGCTACGTTCTGATTACCGTTTACTTATAGGAAAGAAGTTTCACCTCGATGAGTAGCTTCTCCGTGTACGGAAAGCATGTAAGGAATCCAACAACTTGATCCAGATTGGGGCCGATAGATTTTAGTGCTAAGATCTTCACTGTGCGCATGGATTGGGTCAAGCTTGTGGGAATCATTTTCTGGAAGACGGTCGTAAATACATCAAGAAGAAATTTAAAAATGTGAATTTCAGGAAGACGGAGAAGAAGATGAGTGTTGTACCTGAACGATTACGGATCCAATAAAGAGTTCGGAGAATTTGGCAGACGAGTGCACCAACGCTGTCAATTTTGGCGTGTCACTGACCCTGATTTTTGTTGGACCTTCTAGATCCGATACAAGCAATCTCTCAAGGAAAGGCGCATTCTCAATGACCATAACGTGGAACAGCTGGAGTGATCTCCTCCCAATTGATTTCTTGTTGCGGGGCCAGCAAGACACATAAATCCATCGAAGATTCGTCGAGGCGATGTGGAGGCTAATGAACCCATGGATCTGCTCAAGACGAAGGTACTCGAGTGCAGTACAGCTGCGGAGCAGGTGCTCCATAGCCTTCTTCGAGATGACAACGTCGAAGAGGTCGATCTACTTGAGTTGAGGGAGAAGAAGAGCGGACGCGACATTAATCTGGGGAAGATAGCAGGAGCTGAAGCTGGCGCGGTGCAACGTTGGCGTGAGGCGGAGCGCGGACGGTGGCAGAGAGCGACATCGTCCAGCTTCAAAGCTGAGCTCGTCGAGCTGATCTAGGGCAGGGGTAAGAACCACTCGTTAAACTTGGGTTGGACCTTGCAGTTGGTACTGAACATGCGGATGTCGAGGCATTTGGCTGGCCCAGGGTGCGATGAAAGGATCTTGGAGACTGCGGCCATGTGTTTGCAATCCCCATCGCAGAGGCAGCTGTCGACGCTGAGGTTGAGGGGGACGTAGAGCCAGAGGGGGCGCCACCGCCGGGAGAGCAGGGCGGTCTGCACGGCAGATTTGGTGGGGAGGAGGCCAATGATGACGAGCAGCGTGTCGTCGGGGAGGCTGCTGATGAAGTCCAGGCTCGCCAGATGCGGTTTTGGCTCGAGCCGCCTCCGCTTGTTGGCTGCCTCGCCGTCCATCTCAACCGGCAGCGACGCCGGTGTACACGTGTGCTGGTGTGTGTTGTGTGCTGGGTGTGCGTGAGTGCGTCCTTCTGTGCATGCCACCGCGCAGTGGTGAATTGTGCGCGAGTGCGTCCTTCGTGCGCAAGAAGTTTGTCCTCAATGCGCCCTCAATTTACTAGCATGCGAGGTGCTACCCCGAGTGGTTTCAACTTTGTTTACTTCACCATGTGTCAGATGGGCCTCTAGTTTACTTATTTTCACCCACTGCCACATGGGCCAGCACACGAAGATACAGAACACGAGCTGACAAGGCAGCATGTGGATTGGTTGACCGGTCAACTAAACAATATACGGAGCTATACGCTGACACAGTGTGCGTATAATCCGTCAGTATAGAGAGTTCGAGTGAGAGGGGAGGCCCATGAGAGATAGCAGAGAGAGAGAAAGAGCTACTCCCTCCTTTCGATAATGTAGTTCCAACATTTTTTTAATTCAAACTTTTGAAACTTTGACCAAGTTTATAAAGAAATTACTTATATCTACAATACCAAAGATAAATGATAGTATGAAGTAAGTACTTGTTGTGATGAATGTAATGATCGTTCCAGATGTAAATGTTTTTCTCCACATATACCTGGTCAAATGTTTCTGAGGTTTGACTTTTCAAAACATCCATATGCTTATGGACATGACAGAGTCCCTAACAAGAGAGAGAGAGAGAGAGTGAGTGAAAAAAGTGTGTGTGCGTGTGTGAAACAGACATGGACAACGCACAATAAAAGTACAGAAAAAGCGTGCATGTCTTATGCAAACATATCACACATGCATCTTCGACAACGAAGGCAAGGTGAGGAGATAGTGTGTGGTTGTTTGGAACCGAGAGAGCAAGACCCCTAGCACGTGGCCAAGAGGGGTTTGACAAACTAGGGAGAGAGGTTGAGAGAGACGTACGGAGAAAATGCAGACATGGGGAGGAGAGAGTGTATGTTTGTCATAGAGAGATCCCCTGGAGATCGTGATGGGACTACATGGGTGGGAGATATAGTGACAAGGTGTGTGCGCGATAGAAGATGCCCTGAGAGATATCGAGATAGACGTATGGATGGAAGGAGACAACACGTGTGTTCCTGTTGGCTAGTAAGAGATAATAATACTTAGGAGGGGGGAGTGCTTGCGCCTATGATGGATTGAGCGATTATGGTACTTAGGGGGGTGCGTGTCACATGGAGAGAGAACAAGGGCGGAGAGTGTTGGATGGGTCTATATGTATAGTGCGAGCGAGACATGTGTATCTGTGAACCAGGGAGATATAAGGCCAGTTTGGCTTGCGTCCTAAGCATCTTTTGCCTGGCCTGGGGTTGTGGCTGGATTTCATGCACGCTTGTTTGGTTGCTACCCTGTGAAAAAGAAAGCCCGCCTGGCCTGGGTTCCCTTGCACTTTAATTAGCCTGGCTAAACTCTAGATAGTGCAAGTAGCCTAGCCCAGGCGACCGATTTCAAATGCCTGGTCATGCCTGGTCGTGTGTCCACGAGGCTAACAGCAACATGGATGGATATTAGCATTAAGTAATTGATGCATGTATTGATTGATGAGACGTTGATGCTTTGCCTGGCCCAGGCATGAACCAAACGCTTCAGCACCACACAAGCCTGGCCAGGCAGAAATATTTTACATCTCACGTCGACACCAGGCAGTACCGGCCATCAAGGCACGAGGGTCAGGTCATGAACCAAACTGACCAATAAAGTTTGAGAGAGATTGAGGAGCCCCGATAAGGCTGAGTGGTGCGTTAGATAGCTGAGAGGGGGAAAGAGATATTCCATCCGCTCGATAATGCAGTGCATGTAATTTTTTTAGAAGTCAAACTTTGGAAACTTTGATCAGGTTTACGCAAATGTTATTTATATCTACAATATCAAAGATACATCATACAAAACTACATCTCATGGTGAATCTAATGGTATATGTTTGTCGTACTAGATGTAATTCTTTTTCTCCACGTACATGGTCAAACTTTGTGATGTTTGACTTTTCAATAAATCTATATGCTATGGACCGAGGAGAGTGCCTCAGTTGAGACAAATCAAGTGCGTGTGAAGGAGAATGAGTAAGTGTGCAAAAAGAGTATGTGTGTGAAAGAGAAAGTGACAACAAACGATAAATTAGAGAGAGTGTGTGTTTTTTCGTTTATTATGCGAACATATCACGCATGCATCTCCGAGATGGAAAAGCGAGGCGAGGATATACACGAAGATAGCTAGTGTGTGATTGTTTGCAATGGAGAGAGACACCCCTGTAGCACATGTCCAATAGAGGTGTGGCCAACAAGGAACAAAGGTCAAGAGGGACACATGGATGGCATGGACGCATCGGGAGGGAGAGAGGGTGTGTTTGTGATAGAGAGATCCCGTCGAGATCATGAGGGGACTATATGGGTGGGAGATCGAGGGAGTGTGTGTGCGATAGAAAGATGCCCCGAGAGAAATCGAGATAGACCATGCACATGTTTGTGATGGAGACTAAGATTAGCTAGTCATGTACATATATATAGGGGGACTGCGTGTGCCTACAATTGAGTGAGAGACCATCATACTTGGCTAGCTAGGCATGGGATTGTGTGTGTGCGCGTGTGAGATGGAGAGAGAACGAGGGGGAGAGATAGAGTTTTAGATGGGCCTATCGAGTGTGAGTGAGATATGCATGTGTATGTGTGACCCAGGTGGATGGAGAGTTTGAGAGAGAGGGGGAAGAGCTCCAAGACGACATAGTGGTGCGTGAGAGAGTTAGAGGCAAAGAACCAAGGAATCTGTGCGCGTACGATGAGTGCACCCAAGATATCTAGCTTGGACTAGCTAGAGTATCATACATAGTGTGCGAGAGAGACCTATAGATGGTGTATATATGCATGTGAACTAGAAAGACCCCCCCACACACACACACAAAGAGAGAGAGAGAGAGATGGAGAGAAAGGGAGAGGGACGAACAAGGTTTTTGTGTCAGATGCGTGCGACAGAATTGAAGATTGTCGGCGAGAGAGAGAGATAAAGAGAGAGAAAGAGAGAGAGAACAGGAGTCCGGGAGAGGGGGAGGTCGCGTTTTATGGATCAAAGACTGATATAAACCATGTTTCAGTAATCTTAAATTCAAATATTTAAATTGGAGAACATGTTTTCTGCAATCCACACATGAACGGATATATGCATATATCAAACAAGTTCATTAATTTGACTTTCAACATGTTCATGGAGTACTATAATACTGTACAACATGCTACTCGATTGAGGTGTTCAATTTTGGATTTAGTTCACTATTTTGACCTACTGAACGAGCTATTTCATTGAATCGAGATATTTCATTTTGGGTTTGATTCACGTTTTTGAGTGGGTCAACTATTTGTCATATAGTAAATCGCTAGCAACGAGCATGTAAAAACACATTACTCCCGAGCATCATCTCTCCATCTATAAAAGAAGTGGCAAGCTAATATTTCAAAATTTGATCCGAATCGACTTGGTAAGGTAGACGTGGATGCTCGTTCTCCCAAAATTTGAACGAACCGTTAAACATCCTCTCTGCTCGGTGGAATTCGCCCGAGCAAATAAATGGGAGACGCGAAATTACCATCCTATGTGGGACACGCATCAATTGGCCCGTTGTACATCGAGGGTAGGTTCGTAACTTCATCCAAGCACGCCTTCTCCTCAGCCGAAATGACATGTGACGAATAATTCATAAACCATGGTCGGCAAAACATGCTCTCCTCGCCTGAAATAGCCCACGCCCACTATTCCAAAACACGCTCTCCTCGCCCGAAATTGCTCGCGCCCACTATAGTTGAAAACACGCCCTCCTACCCCGAAATCGCTCCCGCCCAGAGAAGCAAAGTTACTCTACTATCCCCGACCCTTAGTACACAGACCCAAGACGAGAAGCCTATAGGCAAGGGTAGAACTGTAACTCCCCTTCACATTTCAGACAAATGCGTCTGTAAGACATGGTTCCACTCCCCTCCCAATGTCCCCCGCCCGCCCCCATTCATACCTCGTGGGCGCCAAATCACCTTCTCCCCGGGAAGCTCCCTTCTCCCGAGCCGCGAAACCTCAGCCCCACCTCCATGGCGCCCCCAACGCACCAATTTCACAGCCGCCCTCCTCCCTAATGCCGGAGACGCTGTCCATTTGCCGTCGTGCACTAGGCCGTGTGCCTCTTACTCCATGCTGCTGGTGCTGCCTCGATGACGGCCACGTGAACCGTACCGGAGCCAATTCACCCCCGCCGTTGTTCACGGCGCTGGAGTGGCTCCAACTTCGGATCCGTCCAGAGTCCTGGTGCTGCTTCGGCATAGCCGTCGATCATCACGACATCGCTCTTTCCCTGCTGCCGGTCGCCACCGCAACCGCGCCGGCCTCACCGACTCGGCAGCTGGACCTGCCTACTTCACCATGCTGCCAGATAGATCGCACCCTCATCTCAAATCACTTTATTTAGGCGTTAGTTGTCTAAATTTTTATTCTGGGCCAATCGATTTGCAATGGGAAGCAGCACCGCTCGAGGCGGCGGAGCTCCTAGGCTGCCGGTTGGCTGGTGTCTAACGTAAGGGTGTGGGGCCGCAAGTTCGCCGTGGAAGCAGCGCATAGATGGCTATCTTTTAGAGTTGCGTGGGTTGAAGGTACTGCCGCCGCCAGATCTGGATGACGGGTAGTCTTTGTGGATTAGCCCAGGGGCGGCGCAACCACGGTAGTGCGGTGGCGCGGGGATTGGGGTTTTGGCCGGGGCCACGGACGACGGAGGCAGGCTGCTCTGCCGTTGGTCGCTGGCTCTTTGGGGAAGATTCCGAATAGTGTCAGCCGGGAGGCACGAGACGGCCACCCATCCGGCGTAGATCGGACAGTACCAAAATAAAATAAAATCGTGTGACCCCAATTTAGTCTTCAGTCAACAGACGTGTGACCACTCTCGTACCTTGCTGTTGATCTCTTAGTGTATTTCTTCAGATCAAAGAGATATGTCGTTCTTAACATTATGCGTTATCTGCATCTTTAGACACACCATCTTCCGACTCACCGCAGCTTCTCCAACAAGGGAAGCATACACCAGAAGGGAGCTATAGTCCCCACTCAACAGTTCCCTGCATTGAATGTGCGTGCCCGACATGCACAGCCACAACAACTGCAGGGCCATCGACAAGTCAGCACATGATGCTCACTCCTATGGATGGCGGCCAGATAGGTTGTACCCTCATCTTACTCGTGTGCAACATTTATGGCTTTGTGAAAGTGCGTTATATCGACTAGAGGGGGGGTGAATAGGCGATTTTTATGAACGTCTTCAATACGTGAGAGTTATGAAGACAAACAGTGAAGATTATACCTATTACTATGCAGCGGAAGTTGGATTACATGAGGCCAGCCATGGTCATGTATTCAATAGAGTGAAAGCGCAATGACAAACAGCTTCAGTGTAATAAGGATCAGGTAGGAAGAAGTTATGAAGCCGAACAGATCATACATTCATGTTGTGAAGACAAAAGATAAAGCAAGCATGCAATGGCTTCACAATGAATAACTGTAAGTGAAAGGAAGTGAAGATGAAACCAGTGACACGTTGAAGACAATGATTTGTTGAACCAGTTCCAGTTGCTGTGACAACTGTACGTCTGGTTGGAGCGGCTAGGTATTTAAACCAAAGGACACATAGTCCCGGACACCCAGTCAAGGACACTTAGTCCAAGACACCCAGTCCTCACCGTTTTCTCCTTGAGCTAAGGTCACACAGACCTCGCCCAATCACTCAAGTAAGTCTTCAAGGTAGACTCCCAAACCTTCACAGACTTCGTTCACTGGCAATCCACAATTTCTCTTGGATGCTCAGAACGCGACGCCTAACCGTCTGGAGGATGCACAGTCCTCAAGTGTAATAAGTCTTCAAATCACACAGACACGAAGACTTAAGTGATGCCCAATTTACTCTAGCTCTGGGTGGTTAGGGCTTTTCTCCTCACTAGGAATATTTCTTTCAAAGGCTTCGAGGTGGGTTGCTCTCAAATGACAAAAGCCGTGCGCTGAAATCTGAGCAGCCCCCAGTTTATGGTTGTGGGGGTGGACTATTTATAGCCACTTGGCAGCCCGACCTGATCTGTCCGAAATGACCCTGGGTCACTAAGGAACTGACACGTGTACCAACGGTCGAATTTTGAACTCACACGGCAACTTTACTTGGGCTGCAAGTAAAGCCGACTTGTCTCACTCTGGACAAGATTTTCTCTCAAAGTCTTCGCTCGAAGACATAGGATTTGAATTAGGCATCACTACAGTCATTCTGACTGGTTCTTTTGGACCCCACTTAACAGTACGGTGATTCCTATGACACTACATAAATGAAATAAAACTACGAAGGATCTAAGTCTTCGAGTTCAATAAGCTTCATAGGGAGTCTTCTCATGTCATTGTCTTTAATATGAATATCTTCATAAACCACCATTGTCTTCAATGTCTTGGTACATTTTTAGGGGTCATCTCTGGTAATAAAACAGAATCAATGAGAGA
This sequence comes from Triticum urartu, assembly GCF_056163025.1. Classification (NCBI taxonomy): domain Eukaryota; kingdom Viridiplantae; phylum Streptophyta; class Magnoliopsida; order Poales; family Poaceae; genus Triticum; species Triticum urartu. The sequence goes on along the minus strand of NC_141877.1, from coordinate 533,270,037 downwards.
CTTCTACCTGTGTTTCCCTGCAATTCTCACAAACACGTTAGTCCCTCAACTAGGTTTGTCGTCAATACTCCAAAACCAACTAGGGGTGGCACTAGATGCACTTACAATCTCCCCCTTTTTGGTGATTGATGACAAACTAGTTGAAGTTTTCAACGGGGAACATTATTTGTGAAATAGTAAAGGAACTTGTGTTCATAAGTTGCAAGGGCTCCCCCTGAAGATGTGCATATAAGTAATTTGCCTTTTGAATGCAAATGCACATGGCAGGTGGTACTTGTGGAGATCCACTTCAACTTATGATGACAATCCACTATGCATGTGAAAGTATATGAATATAATGACATGCAAAATGGAAGATGGACGTCTGCAGTAAGAGATGAGTGCGGAATTTATCGTCGCACATGCGGAATTTATCTTCGCATAACGGAGTGACAAGCAGGTAGCAGACGGCCATCAAGGCTAAGTGTTACAACTCAAAGAAGCAAATGTAGCAAAAACGGGAGTTGTAAGCACGAAGCAAAAGGTAGCAAAATATAGAGGCACCCGCCCAACGTGACCCGCTTGAAGACTATAAACACCATGCTTCTCCCCCTTTTGTCAGTGATGACCAAAAAGGTTTGAAGACATAGAGTTTTCTACGCGTTTCCAGGCGCAGCAGGGTCGGTGGAGTTGTTTGGTGGCGGTGCAGATGAGCTTGGTGCAGATTCGACGTGTGTTGAAGCAGGTGGAGATGATGTTGCATCGTCGTCTTCTTCAATGATCCGGGCAGACATGGTGGCAATAGAAGAAGAGAATTCTGACTCTTCAAGTGATGGTGTGCTTCGCATCACAGCTCTTCTTGGAGGCGTGGAGTCAAATTGGAATCTCTCTCTGAAGCCATCCTCTTGCAGTTCAGCTTCATTGCTCATCATGGTGAGGCCTTTCGAAGTGCGGCGATAGGTCTCGTGTGCGACAAACGGATTCTTGGTTGCCAGATTTCTGATGCGATTGACGTCTTGCATGATGCTTCTCATCTGCCGTTAGAGCCAGTCGTGATGCCTATCTTGCTTTTGGTGAAGAGCCACAAGAAGCTCTCTGTCATTGAGTGCTCGAGCGCGCTTCTTGGCTCTCTTGGCAGCTGTGCTGTCAGTGGCTTCAGTTGATGCAGGGGCACGTGTGGTGCCAGCCATTGGATACACTCGGGAGAGAGCTTCAACACCTTCAATATTTTGAGTGAAGCTCTGGTGTTCTGCATTTTGAAGACTTAATGGTTGCTTGCCAGGCTCTGGATATATTGCTTCAGCAGATGTGTCCACATCTGGCAGAAATATCTTATGGTTGCGGGCTGAGGGTTGATAGGAGAGTGCAGAGTGAAGCTTGATCAGCCTCATAACCCAAGGAGCATAGAACTTCAATCCAAACAGTTCTGAGGCAGACGCTGCAAAGTGACGGATGAAGAGATCCTGTGCATTGAAGCATTTGCCATGTAGGATGCAGAAGATGAGAGTCTTCATTGCACCATCAATTGTCGCATATCGAGAGTGTCCCTTAACAGGCCATAGAGTCCGCCTTATGATTTGATATATTGTTCTGGGCAAGTACTCTAAGTCTTCAACGAAGAACCTAGTTGGATAGGGTGCATTAGGAGGCAGTGGCTTCATCATTGAGAGCATCTGACTCATATCTGGCTCAGGACGCTGAAATATGCTCTCAATTGCTTCAGCATGGAGTTGGCACCCTTCTTCAAAGAATTCGCCAGGAGTGGGAAGGCCGGTAAGCTCAATTAGGTCGAAAGCATTGGCTTCATGATGGATATTGCCTGTCATCCACTCCAGAATCCATGTCTTCGGATCTCTGTTATAGCCTTTGATATGCAAAGTGGCATAGAACTGGAGCAGAAGCTCTTCGTTCCAGTGCTCTTCATCAGTTATAAACGGCAGCAAACCAACTTGCTTGAAGCAATCCAGTGCTTCTTCCAGACCAGGCAGACCAGCAACAGCTTCAACCTCAAGGCGCTTGTGAGGAAAGATGCGACCTTGGTTGTATAGGATGCATGAATAATAGCTGCGCTGTTGATGGCTCCAGAACCTATCTGATACAATCCGTTCCCTTGAATAAGGGTTCTTGGAGCGGTCGAAAAACGTGTTATCTACCCTGAAGCCATTGATGTTGAAGGAACTAGGAGCTGATGCAGGACCTGGGAACCTTGGCACTCGTGGGATCGGCTTCTGGACCTGGGGTCTGTATGCAATATGATAGTTGAATTGTGGTCCTGCAGCAGACTCAGGCACAGAATGTTCAGAAGCAGTAGCTTCATTGTCTTCTGAAGCCATTGTTGTGTTGGGCTCCACATTTGCTTCGGCGTTGTTTGTGGCAGCCACAACATTTGGAGACTGAGGCACGTTCTCCTGGAGAACTGCTTCTTGTTGGTGTGGGGGAGTTGGAGCTTGTGGTGTCTCTGCATGCTCTTCGGCTGATGCAGCCGGAATGTCGTCAGCAGCCTGAGCCCTTGGCCCTTTGCGAAGCCTACGGAATTTGGGCGACGCTTGTGGAGTTGCAGTGGGCTGTGGCTCATCTTCCTCCTGTGGTCGATCTGCCCATGATGCTTCTTGTGTGATTGGCGTCAAGGGACGACCAATACTGATCAGTTCGCTTGTTTCAAGCTGAGGAAGGGCTGCATCACCTTGCACATTGTCTTGGAGACCAATGTCTTCAGCAGCGTAGGGTTCGTCTGCTGGAATGTCTTCAGTGTTGGGTTCATGCACAGTCAACTGACGATCTGTGTCAGGATAGCAGACGCAGAGGGGTTCAACTATCAGGGGCTCTGTGGGAGCAGCCCGAGATTTCTTGGTCTTGCGCTTCTTGATGATGGGTTCAGAGGGAGAGGCTTCAGAGTGTTTTCTCTTCTTAGCTTCAGCCTCTGCAGTCCGTGTCTTCTTGTGCTGTGAAGCGGTTGATCTATTCTTTGGCTTCGAGCCAGTTGTTGCAGCGGGGAAGACAATCGGAGCAGTTTCTGACCTTGGCGCTTCAGGTTCGGGCACAGCCGCCTTCTTTTTCTTCTTCGCGGCCATCCTGGGGTCAATGCCGGGACGCCCAAGTGCCTTGCGCTTTTCTGCCTCATTGTAGGCTTGCACGCAGCGATCAGCTAAAGTCTTCATGCGTTCTCGCGAGCCTTGAGCTTCAGCACGCGTCTTCAGGAAGTTCTCTTTCAGCTCGTGCAACATGATCTTGAAGTTTTTCACTTCTTGCACACTGAGCTTGGCCACGTGCTTCTTGAACTGAGCCTTTTCATGATCAATTTTCTGCTTCAGTTCTACAATTCGCTGGGCTATTGCAAGTTCTGAAGCAATTGCACCTTGAAAGGCAACGCTGAGGCCAATTGGTAGCTGCAGATCATTGAAGCTTATGTCTGGTGTGTCAAACCATTCATCGATGAAGTTTTGGATGATGGCGACATCAAACAGAGGCAGATTGTTGAAGATTTCAGCCTCCTCCTTGCTCTTGATGAGCTGCTCAAGAGCATCATCTCCAAGATCTTCATCGCTTGAGAGATCAATGGCTTCGCAGCGCAGAATGTCAGCAGCTGTGAGCTCTTTGCCTGTGTGTGGCTGAGGCTTCTTGGCTTCTTGGGGCTTGGACACTCGTGATAAGCCTTCTGACTGCACACTGGCTTCAGGAGGTGCAGTTGCTAAAGGCTTCGCTCTTTTGATCTTGGGAGAAGCTGCTGGCTTTGAAGCTTTTGGCTTCTTCTGCTTTGGCTTCGGCGCAGCAGGGGCGTCATCTGACTCAGTATCTGCTGGAGGGTCATTCACAGCAGTCCCTTGGACTAGGATGCGAGTGATGAGGCCTGCAAGATTGGCATACGGCCTGATGATATTGGGATCGGCGTTGCGTGTGCCATCTGCCCTTGGTGAGGAGGGACCAGGGTTGAAGTCAAGCCCAAATTTCTTCTTGTTTATCTTCGCTGACTGTTGTGCAAACTAAAAGTTGCGCTTGAAGAGATTATCATCGCGGCACCAGAGAAGTGATGACGGATGTGCCTCAGCTGGCTGTGGTCCTCTCACCATGCATGGATAGAAGCCTTGAGCAATGGCTTCGGCTCTGGACCTGGGTACGAGATTTTTGTATAGTACGTCTCCCCACGGTCTCTTGATGGCGCACTTCTCCGCATATTCCTGAGTGACGAAGCGGTAGTGGAACCATTGCTCTGCCCAATATCTTCGAATCCATTGGATTCGTGTCTTGTGCTGGCCATAGCTTTCTTCAGGATCAGTTTTGTACATTTCTACCAATTCATCAGGTAGATCTTTGGATGTTTCACCACGTCGCTGTCTGCCTCCCTTCCTTGCTGCAGTTTCTAAAGCCATGAATAACTTGGAAGGCTTCAAAATGCTCAAAGGCTTCAAAGGCTTCCTTTTGCAAGAACTGGCTTTAGGAGAGTTGATGTGATGCTGCAAGTACTCTGCAAATGAATGCAGACTATGAGAACCAAAGGATTCTCCCACGGACATGTACCTGTGACATCATTAAGGTGCGAGGGAAGGGGAAGAGGTCATATGCATTCTCAGAAGATTTTGAAGATAAATCGGTTTAGAAGACATAGACCTCATTGTGCGAAGACATTCACTCACAGATAGGAAGTTGGTTGCAGATTTGTACGAACCCACAGATCAGTACAAGTGAGGAATCTAACTACCTTATGAAGCACAAGTGAATATACTAGGCATGTCATGAGATGTAGCGAGATAACTAACTGATGTGAAGAGAAACTTCTTATGGCAGAAAGTGACTAAACTGTGGGATCAAAAGAGACTGTAAAAAGAGGTTTTATTTACCACACTTGGAACTGCTAGACGAAGTGAGAGTTGAGGTCGAGCAGTTCGATCCTCCGTGCCCTAACTTGGCGACGGAAGACACCTACGGCAACGGCGGAGAGAGCGATGTCCGCTGTCGGCGTGAAAACGGCGTCGGAGAGGTTGCGGCAGTGAAGCGCTTCGTCGCCGGCGTCGTCGAGTGCTAGCGGTGGCGCTAGGGTTCGTGCGAGGGTGGAAGAAGGAGACAATGACCGCAGTGAATCGTGTATTTATAGGGATAGAGGCGGCACTGCGCTATTACGCAGGTACCCCTGGCGGTTCGTATTTGAGGCACGCGTGGCCAGTTAGAGGAAGATTGGGATTTGTTCCACGTCCCACGCATGCCTAAATTGTCGGGCGGTCGTTCCTGCTTCTCTGGATCTTATGTGGAGGAATGAGCATTAAAACTGGACTTTTATGGTTGTCACAATGTCTTCAGCTGACAAGGACACAGTGAAGACATTTGACAGTTTCAACAGAATGCATATGACTTGGAGAGATAGAGTTTGGGATAGGAAGCATAGAGAGGTTAGGGTCCGATCACATTCACTTAGTTCAAAAAGATTCAACCAAGAAGACATAGCTATAAGTGAATGCTGCAGAGGACAGAACATCAGTACATATATATCCATATAATCAACGCAGTGAAGATAATCATGAAGACATACTGAGAATGAAGCCAAACCAATTGTGAAGACATTGAGAGGTAACGCCATGAGAGAAACACTTCAAAATGGAACGTTTGCTGGTGGCGTTACCCACCGTATAGGAAGTATTAGACCCAGACACGGCGCACAATTATCGTGGCGCTCCGAAGTCAAATTCCACATTAATGTATTCACACTTAGAATGTATGTCTTCATTGTTTTGAAGATATACGCTACTTCATGTGTTGCACATCTAAGTCATCAATATGCTTAAGTGTTAGGATGTGTGCCTGATCACAGGACATTTGAGGATTCCAAGATATTTAGCTCACACCGTAACTTGCAAAATCTCTTCTCATCCAAGGGCTTGGTAAAGATATCTGCCAATTGCTCTTCAGTGTTGACGTGTATGATTTCAATGTCTTCCTTCACAACATGATCTCTGAGAAAGTGATGACGAATTTCAATGTGCTTTGTCTTCGAGTGCTGAACTGGGTTGTTGGCAATCTTGATGGCGCTTTCGTTGTCGCAGTAAAGTGGCACTTGCTTCAGATGAATGCCATAATCTTTGAGTGTTTGCTTCATCCACAGAAGCTGAGCGCAGCAAGATCCAGCAGCAATGTATTCAGATTCAGCAGTGGAGAGTGATACACAGTTCTGCTTCTTTGAAGACCAACATACAAGTGATCGTCCCAGAAAGTGACATGTGCCTGATGTAGACTTGCGATCAACTTTGTCACCAGCATAATCAGCATCCGAAAATCCAACCAAATCAAATTCTGAGCCCTTTGGATACCATAATCCTAGAGTTGGGGTGTGAGCCAAATATCGAAGAATTCGCTTCACAGCTAAGTGATGCGACTCCTTTGGTGTCGCTTGAAATCGAGCACACATGCAAACACTAAGCATGATATCTGGCCTAGATGCACATAAATAAAGCAAAGACCCAATCATGGAGTGGTATACCTTTTGATCGAACTCTTTACCATTGTCGTCGGGACCCAGATGATGCTTGGCTGGCATTGGTGTTGTGAAGCCTTTGCAGTCTTGCATACCGAACTTCTTCAGGCACTCTTTAAGATATTTCTCTTGAGATATGAAGATGCCGTTGCGTTGTTGCCGTATTTGAAGACCGAGGAAGAACTTCAGCCCCCCCATCATGGACATCTGATATTGCTCTTGCATCATATATCCAAACTCTTCACTATACTTCTGATTGGTGCAGCCGAAGATAATGTCATCCACATATATTTGGCACACAAACAGTTCACCATCATATGTCTTCGTGAAAAGAGTGGGATCCAGGGAACCAGGTATGAAGCCTTTGCTTTTCAGAAAGTACTTGAGTGTATCATACCAGGCCCTAGGGGCTTGTTTGAGGCCATACAGTGCCTTGTTGAGCTTGCATACCATTTCAGGATGTTTTGGATTTTCAAAGCCAGGTGGTTGTGCAACATACACTTCTTCTTCAATCTTGCCATTGAGAAAGTCACTTTTCACATCCATCTGATAGAGAAGTATGTTATGATGACTTGCATAGGCCAGCAGTATGTGTATGGCTTCAAGCCTAGCCATAGGAGCAAATGTTTCATCGAAGTTAATGCCCTCCACTTGAGTATATCCTTGAGCAACGAGACGAGCTTTGTTCCTGACAACTTGACCATGCTCATCTTGCTTGTTGCGGTATATCCATTTGGTGCCTATTATGTTGTGCTTCCGTGGATCAGGATGCTTAACCAGTTCCCATACATTATTCAGCTCAAACTATTGAAGCTCTTCTTGCATACCTTGAATCCATTCAGATTCCATGAAGGCTTCTTCAACTTTCTTGGGTTCTGATATTGAGACGAATGAGAAATTCCCACAGAAGTTTGTTAGCTGAGTTGCCCTTGAACGAGTGAGTGGACCAGGTGCATTGATGCTGTCAAGTATTTTGTCAATTTGTACTTCATTTGCAACACGAGGGTGTGTGGGGCGAAGACTTTGCTCTTGCTGATCTATGTGGTCACTTAAAGGTATATCTTCAGGCTGAGCATTGTCTTCATGTGGATCAGGTGCTGAGATGATAAGTTCTTCCTCAGGATGAGCTTCAGAAGGTACAATTTCTCCAGTTCCCATAAGCTTGATTGATTCATTTGCTGGAACTTCATCTAGCACATTTGACAATTGCTCTCTTTGTGATCCATTGGTTTCATCAAATCTCACATCCACTGTTTCAACCACTTTGTAGTGGAAGAGATTGAAGACTCTGTAGGAGTGCGAATCCTTTCCATATCCAAGCATGAAGCCTTCATGTGCTTTTGGTGCAAACTTTGAGGTGTGGTGTGGGTCCTTGATCCAGCATTTTGCGCCAAATACTCTGAAGTAACTGACATTTGGCTTCTTGCCAGTTAGGAGTTCATAAGATGTCTTGTTCAGAAGCTTGTGAAGATAAACACGATTGATTGTATGGCATGCAGTATCAATGGCTTCAGTCCAGAATTTTCTTGGAGTCTTGTATTCATCCAGCATGGTTCTGGCCATCTCAATGAGTGTTCTGTTCTTGCGTTCGACGACGCCATTCTGCTGTGGCGTGTATGGATCTGAGAATTCATGTGTGATGCCCAAGGTATCCAGATATGTATCAAGGCCAGTGTTCTTGAATTCAGTGTCATTGTCACTTCTGATGTGCTTTATCTTGGCGCCAAAATTGTTCATAGCTCGATCTGCGAAGCGTCTGAAGACATCCTGCACTTCAGTCTTGTAAAGAATTATGTGCACCCAAGTATATCTAGAATAATCATCAACAATTACGAAGCCATAGAGGCATGCAGAAGTAGTAAAAGTTGAGTAGTGAGTGGGACCGAAAAGATCCATGTGGAGCAGTTCGAAGGGTTGAGTAGTGGTCATGATTGTCTTCGAAGGATGTTTTGCCCTTGTCATCTTCCCTGCTTCACAGGCACCGCATAAGTGATCTTTCTTGAACTTGACGCCTTCGATGCCTATGACGTGCTTTTTCTTCGCAAGGGTGTGGAGGTTCCTCATGCCAGCATGCCCAAGCCTTCGATGCCAAAGCCAGCATTCTGAAGCTTTTGCAAGAAGACATACTGCAAGTTGTGGTCCTGCTGAGAAATCTACCACATACAAATCACCTTTCCTATACCCTTCAAACACTAGAGATTTGTCAGATTCCATTAGCACCAGGCAGCGATATTTGCCAAACATTATAATCATATTCAAATCGCAAAGCATTGAGACAGACATTAAGTTGAAGCCAAGGGATTCAACAAGGATGACTTTATCCATGTGTTGATCCTTTGAGATTGCAACTCTACCTAGACCCAATACCTTACCTTTACTAGTGTCAGCGAATGTAATGTGGCTCTTGTCGGATGGATGTAAAGTTGAGTCCATAAGAAGGCTTCTTCTGCCAGTCATGTGATTTGTACACCCACTGTCAATAATCCATTCTGAAGACTTTGAAGTCTCTGGTGTCGTACCCTACAGTGCAGTTAGGTGGATAGGCTTCACGAAGAGTGTTGTGAAGCATAAACATTTGGCGAACCAGTGGGTTATGAAAACTTAAATCCAGATTAGGACTATTGGGGAGAGTAGCATGCGATTCAGGAACGAAGTACATAATGATGCCATTTGGGCAGTTTATCTTGCGCCCCACAAGATTTTTATGGTCCCCAGCAATAGCATCAGAAGATTTTGTTTTTGTGCTGGAGACCTTTCCCTGCAAAAGAGAGTTAAGCTTTCTTAACCACCCACATCTTCAAGGGTGGCTTAGAAGCTATGAGTCTAAGTGCAGCATCTGAGAATTTTGGCTTTGAAGCCTTAGCAAACAGTCTAGCAGGGGAACAATAATACTCATAGGCATAAGCAGAATAATGTTTGGTCATATGAACATGACGGTTCGATGAACCGCTCTCATATTCATATGCCTGAGTGTGGTTTCCCTGCAAAACATTTGCGTTAGTGCGACTCAGGTGAGTCCTCTGTCTGTATGAAGCCTTTTGACCGAGGTTTGTCTTCTTCAAGTGAGGTGTCATGAAGACATTCACAGGAAGATTTTCTAGACATGTTTTCGGAACCCAGATCTTCTTCATAGGCGGTCCATTCCTGCAATTAGTACCAATGTACCTGGCAAACACTTCACCATTCTGATTCTTAAACATTTTATAGTTTGCATCAAAGGATTCATCAATGACAATTGCATTAGCACAAGTGAAGCCAGATAAATTGGATGGATCTACTGAAAGTTCCTTTGCAGCAACCCATGTAGTTTTGGGGTACTGCTCAGGTTTCCAGTAAGAGCCATCTGCATTGATTTTCCTCACGAACCCAACACCCTCTTTCCTAGGGTTTCGGTTCAGAATCTGCTTCTTAAGGACATCATATAATGTTTGATGTCCTTTCAGACTTTTGTACATCCCTGTTTCAAGCAATGTCTTCAACCTAGCATTCTCATCAGCAATAGCAGTGGTATCCTCAGCAGAGGGATTAGTTGCCACATCAACAGTTGAAGATATTGGAACAGTAGTAGCAGTGGAACATTCAGCAACAGAATTAGCATTATTACGCTCAATGCATTTAAGACATGGTGGTTCAAATCCTTCCTGAGCGGGACTGATCTGTTCGGCGCGAAGTGACTCGTTTTCCTTTTGAAGATCTTCATGAGCCACCCTCAATTTCTCAAGTTCTTGCTTCCTTTGAAGATAGTCATAGGAAAGCTTTTCATGAGTTGTTGAGAGAGTATCATGACGATCTTCAAGTTCCTGATACTTAACGTGAAGGTTTTTTATGTCTTCAATTAAGGATTCAGATCGAGTCATTTCAGCACCCAACAGATCATCGCTTCTGTCTAACAGTTTTTGAATATGTTCCATAGCTTTCTGTTGTTCAGTTGCAATTTTAGCAAGTGTTTTGTAGCTAGGTTTTGAATCACATTCAGAGTCATCGTCACTGGTTGTTTCATAGCGAGTGGTGCGTGTGTTTACCTTGGCACCGCGTGCCATGAAGCAGTAGGTAGGAGTGGAGTCGTTCTTGTCATTTGCATCGGTGACAGTGATATAGTTATTGTCTTCAGTGTTGAAGATGGACTTGGCGACGTGTGCTGTAGCCAGACTCGCAATGCCAGAATCAGACTCCTCCTTAGACTCCACCTCTGCCTCCTCAGATGCGGACTCCTCTTCTGAGTCCATCTCCTTTCCAACAAACGCACGTGCCGTGCCAGATGAGCTCTTCTTGTGTGATGAAGACTTTGATGAAGACTTGGAAGAAGACTTTGAGTGTTTCTTCTTCTTCTTGTCGTCAGAATCATATTCCTTGCTCTTCTTCTTCCTTCTGTTCTCATTGTCCCACTGTGGACACTCAGAGATGAAGTGCCCAGTTTTCTTGCACTTGTGACATGTTTTCTTCTTGTAGTCATGAGCAGAAGTCTCATCATCCCTTGAGCTTGACCGTGAAGATTTTCTGAAGCCTTTCTTCTTGGTGAATTTTTGAAACTTCTTCACTAGCATTGCAAGTTCTCTTCCAATGTCTTCAGGATCATCAGAACTGCAGTCAGATTCTTCTTCAGATGAGGAGACAACTTTTGCCTTCAAGGCACGAGTTCGCCCATAGTTTGGACCATAGATATCTCTTTTCTCAGAAAGCTGAAACTCATGTGTGTTGAGCCTCTCAAGTATGTCAGACGGATCGAGTGTCTTGAAATCAGGACGTTCTTGAATCATCAAGGCTAGAATGTCAAACGAACTATCAAGTGATCTCAGCAGCGTCTTGACGATTTCATGTTTGGTGATCTCAGTGGCGCCGAGGGCTTGAAGCTCATTTGTGATGTCAGTGAGCCGGTCAAATGTGTGCTGGACATTCTCATTGTCATTTCGCTTGAAGCGGTTGAAGAGGTTGCGAAGAACACTGATTCTTTGATCTCTCTGGGTTGATATGCCTTCATTATCTTTGGAGAGCCAGTCCCAGACCAGTTTGGATGTCTTCAAGGCACTCACACGGCCATACTGTCCTTTGGTCAGATGACCACAGATGATATTCTTGGCAGTAGAGTCCAGTTGAACGAACTTCTTGACATCAGCAGCAGTGACACCTTCTCCAGCCTTGGGAACACCGTTTTCGACGACATACCATAGGTCGACGTCAATGGCTTCAAGATGCATGCGCATCTTATTCTTCCAGTAGGGATATTCAGTTCCATCGAAGACGGGGCAAGCAGCGGAGACTTTGATTATCCCTGCAGTCGACATAGCTAAAACTCCAGGTGGTTAAAATGAATCACACAGAACAAGGGAGCACCTTGCTCTGATACCAATTGAAATTGCGTTATATCGACTAGAGGGGGGTGAATAGGCGATTTTTATGAACGTCTTCAATACGTGAGAGTTATGAAGACAAACAGTGAAGATTATACCTATTACTATGCAGCGGAAGTTGGATTACACGAGGCCAGCCATGGTCATGTATTCAATAGAGTGAAAGCGCAATGACAAACAGCTTCAGTGTAATAAGGATCAGGTAGGAAGAAGTTATGAAGCCGAACAGATCATACATTCATGTTGTGAAGACAAAAGATAAAGCAAGCATGCAATGGCTTCACAATGAATAACTGTAAGTGAAAGGAAGTGAAGATGAAACCAGTGACACGTTGAAGACAATGATTTGTTGAACCAGTTCCAGTTGCTGTGACAACTGTACGTCTGGTTGGAGCGGCTAGGTATTTAAACCAAAGGACACACAGTCCCGGACACCCAGTCAAGGACACTTAGTCCAAGACACCCAGTCCTCACCGTTTTCTCCTTGAGCTAAGGTCACACAGACCTCGCCCAACAACTCAGGTAAGTCTTCAAGGTAGACTCCCAAACCTTCACAGACTTCGTTCACTGGCAATCCACAATTTCTCTTGGATGCTCAGAACGCGACGCCTAACCGTCTGGAGGATGCACAGTCCTCAAGTGTAATAAGTCTTCAAATCACACAGACACGAAGACTTAAGTGATGCCCAATTTACTCTGGCTCTGGGTGGTTAGGGCTTTTCTCCTCACTAGGAATTTTTCTTTCAAAGGCTTCGAGGTGGGTTGCTCTCAAATGACAAAAGCCGTGCGCTGAAATCTAAGCAGCCCCCAGTTTATGGTTGTGGGGGTGGACTATTTATAGCCACTTGGCAGCCCGACCTGATCTGTCCGAAATGACCCTGGGTCACTAAGCAACTGACACGTGTACCAACGGTCGAATTTTGAATTCACACGGCAACTTTACTTGGGCTGCAAGTAAAGCTGACTTGTCTGACTCTGGACAAGATTTTCTCTCAAAGTCTTCGATCGAAGACATAGGATTTGAATTAGGCATCACTACAGTCATTCTGACTGGTTCTTTTGGACCCCACTTAACAGTACGGTGATTCCTATGACACTACATAAATGAAATAAAACTACGAAGGATCTAAGTCTTCGAGTTCAATAAGCTTCAGAGGGAGTCTTCTCATGTCATTGTCTTCAATATGAATATCTTCATAAACCACCATTGTCTTCAATGTCTTGGTACATTTTTACGGGTCATCTCTGGTAATAAAACCGAATCAATGAGAGACTTCTACCTGTGTTTGCCTGCAATTCTCACAAACACGTTAGTCCCTCAACTAGGTTTGTCGTCAATACTCCAAAACCAACTAGGGGTGGCACTAGATGCACTTACACTTTGTTATTCATCTAAGCATGGAAAATAGATCATCACATTTCACTGTATATTCATGCTGATCTCTTACGGGTCTTGTTCAGGCGTTAGCGTTGTTCCATAGTTCAGCTAAGATACTTGTTCTTTAGGCAACACTGTTCCACAGTTATCATCCATCAGCCAATGCTATCCCACAGGCTGGTGATTATGGTATTATACCACTTCTAGTATTTCCTATGTTGTTCTTTAATACTTTTGTGTGCCATCTAGTTAATCTCGAGTACAAACAATACATATTCTATAGCTTTCATCTGTGTTCTGCCTTTAGTTTATGAGACCTGTAGCTGCTAATTAACCCCAGTCCTACTATTTATGTCGTCTCCTACAGGCACTCATTACATAAATCTAACTACTAGTTGTCTTCCATGCATGTCAGATATAATTGCACACACTGATATATCCACAAGAACCTCACGGGGCAATGTAAAGGCCAATAAACTTGATGTCAGTGATACCCAATATGATGGAACATGTAAAGGCAGTTCTTCAGAAGACTTGCAGAAAGATGATGAATCCTCTTCACCCCACAAGGTCCTGCTCTAACTTGGCCTGTGATATGGGTACAACATGCATATAATGTCCTCGAGTGTATCTACTCTGTTGCAATGCCATGTGCTTAGCATGCTAATCATGCATGTAAATATGTCATGCCTTCCTGTTTTTCAGTACCTATTCCGTTCATGATAACATGTTTTCAAATTCAAGTACTGTCATTCTACTCTATCGCAATGCCATCTGCTTAATTTGGACATCATGCTTCTGAATATCTTATGCATTGTTTTTCATCAGTATGTACTTCATCTGTCTACCATACCATGTTTTTTTACATTGAACTGTTGTTCTAGTGCTCTGTTGCAATGCCATCTTATTTTCCCAATCATACACGTGTATGTTGCCTTAGTTATTTCTGTACGTATTCCGCTAGCATACAGTTTTACATTCAACTAGTGTTTTTTTTGCTGTGTTGTCCTATCGTATCCCTAGCTTTTACACCATACTCCCTCTGTCCGGATTACATGTTGCCGAAATGGATAAAAAAGGATGTATCTAGAACTGAAATACGCCTAGACCCATCCATTTTCTATTCTTCAGTACCTATTCCATCTCTCTGCTGCCGCATGTTTTATAATTAAAGCACCATTCTTCTATACAAGGCATGCAAGGGGAAGACGACTATGTTAGAATCTGAAGGGTTACAAACAAGGCCTTTGCAAAAGATCAAAACGCCAGGAGATAATAAACAAACTCCAGTTTTTATAGATACTGCTCCAGCACAGAGAAACCCAACTCCTACTGATAATAAGCAGATTCCAGTGGCCACAGAACTAGTCCGCTCCAGTCCAGCAAAAATATGTCAACTCAATTCTAAGAAGCGTATGAGTATCCTTGCATCATGAAATTTTATAGCATGCTGATCATATTGTCTACATGTTTCTTACCCATCTCTCTTTTAGAAAATAAGCTTAACAGATAGAAGATTTTCTGCAGTGGTATCGTTTATGGGGAAAGATTCTTGCAGGAATTCTCTGTGCTCCAATGTAGATGTAAGTACCTGTTGTATATCACTATATTTTACATCAGCATGTATTTTGTTAATCGGCGTGAATCCAACCTTTATCTGATCTAAATTTAGTTGTAGCAAAATGTATGATTAAAGGCCACAATGTTGATTTTTGCAAGGAAAATTGTCTGGTAGTTTTGCATCCGGAGCTGCATGAGTGTACTATCGCATACAACTTGGTTTGAATACTTTGGTTCTGCAGTGGGTTTTTTAGTGTTTTTTTACTGTGTTGTCCTGTCGCATCCCTAGTTCCTACATCATACTCCCTCCGTCCAGATTAAATGTCGCATAAATGGATAAAACTGGATGTATCTAGAACTGAAATACGCCTAGACCCATCCATTTATTTCCGGATGGAGTGAATACATGTCAATATGTCATGCCTTTCTATTCTTCAGTACCTATTCCATCTCTGCTGTAGCATGTTTTATAACTGAATCACCATTCTTCTATATAAGGCATGCAAGGGGAAGACGGCTATGTTAGAATCTGAAGGGTTACAAAGCAGGTCTTTGCAAAAGATCCAAACGCCAGGAGATAATAAACCAACTCCATTTTTCATAGATACTGCTCCAGCAGAGAGAAACCCAACTCCCACTGATAATAAGCAGATTCCAGTGGCCAAAGAACTAGTCTGCTCCAGTCCAGCAAAAGAATGTCAACTCCAATCTAAGAATCGTGTGCGTATCCTTGCATCATGAAATTTTATAGCATTCTGATCATATTTTCTACATGTTTCTTACCTGTCTCTCTTTTAGAAAATAAGGTTAAACGATACAAGACTTCCTCCATTGGGAAAGTATTAGAGGAAAATATCTTGCGGGAATTCTCTGTGCTCCAGTGCTGATGTAAGTACCTGTTGTATATCACTATATTTTTACATCAGCATGTATTTTGTTAATCGGCGTGAATCTAACCTTTATCTGATCTAAAATTAGTTGTAGCAAAATGTTAAAGGCGCCAATGTGGATTTTTGTAAGGAAAACTGCCTGGTAGTTTTGCGTACTGAGCTGCATGAATGTGCTATCTCATATCACGCACATTCCTGAATTGTAGTGCTTCTCTGGTTGCCCATTCATTCATTGTGTCAATGTTGCTTTCGTACTACCTTACCTGGCTGATGATAGCTTTGCCATATTGTGTTAATTTGGTGTAGGCTAGTTGCCCAAACGTTCGTTGTGTCAATGTTGCTTTCCTATTATCTGACTTGGCCAATGATAGCAATGCTCGTGTGTTAATTTTGTGTAGGCCGCTGAAGTTAAGAAGACAAACTCTGAAAACATCAAGGCAACCCCATTGTTTCTTCCAGTAAATATAGGCCAGGTAATATGGAAATAACTCATGATTAATCTGTTTGGTTCCTAAGGGAGTCCTGGATTAGGGGGTCTCCGGACAGCCGGACTATATCCTTTGGCCGGACTGTTGGACTATGAAGATACAAGATTGAAGACTTCGTCTCGTGTCCGGATGGGACTCTACTTGGCGTGGAAGGCAAGCTAGGCAATACGGATATGTATATCTCCTCCTTTATAACCGACCTTGTGTAACCCTAGCCCCCTCTGGTGTCTATATAAACCGAAGGGTTTTAGTCCGTAGGACAATATACAATCATACCATAGGCTAGCTTCTAGGGTTTAGCCTCTCCGATCTCGTGGTAGATCAACTCTTGTAATACTCATATCATCAAGAATAAATCAAGCAGGACGTAGGGTTTTACCTCCATCAAGAGGGCCCGAACCTGGGTAAAACATCGTGTCCCCTGCCTCTTGTTACCATCCGCCTTAGATGCAAAGTTCGGGACCCCCTACCCGAGATCCGCCGGTTTTGACACCGACATTGGTGCTTTCATTGAGAGTTCCTCTGTGTTGTCGCCGTTAGGCTTGATGGCTCCTACTATCATCGATAGCGATGCAGTCCAGGGTGAGACTTTTCTCCCCGGTCAGATCTTTGTGTTCGGCGGCTTCGCACTGCGGGCCAACTCGCTTGGCCATATGGAGCGGATCAAAAGTTACGCCCCTGGCCACCAGGTCAGGTTTGGAAGCTTAAATTACACGGCCGATATCCGCGGAGACTTGATCTTCGACGGATTCGAGCCCCTGCCTTGTGCGCCATGCGGTCACGATAAGTACGATTTAGCCCTACCATCGGACCGTATTCAGGAGATCGCACCGGCAGCCGCTCTGAGCCTCAATTCGGAGCCAGTTGCACCATCCATGGACGGGTGGATAGACCCCGCCACGGAGGCCGTATCCTCTGCGGCGATCGAGCCAAATATCGACCTTACCCTTCACGAGAGCCGTGTTGCCAAACTGTCGGATCCTTCTCCGGCCACAGACTCCGAACCGCCTGCGCCCGTTCCTATCGAATCCAATTGGGCGCCGATCATGGAGTTTACCTCCGTGGATATTTTTCAGCACTCGCCCTTTGGCGACATACTGAACTCATTAAGGTATCTCTCCTTGTCAGGAGGATCCTAGCCGAACTATGTCCGGCAGGATTGGGATGCGGATGACGAAGAAATTCGCCGCCCACCCACCACCCACTTAGTAGCCACTGTCGACGACTTAACCAACATGCTCGACTTCGACTCCGAAGACATCGACGGTATGGACGATGATGCGGGAGACGAAGAGGAACCACTGCCCATAGGGCACTGGACAACCACCTCATCATATGATATATACATGGTGGACACACCCAAAGAAGGCAATGGCGACGAGACAACGGAGGATGACCCCTCCAAGAAGCAACCCAAGCCCTGGCGTCAGCGGCGCCACTCTAAGTCCCGCCAAGGCAAAAGTGGTGATAACGGCACCAGAGATAATAGCACTCCGAACAGTGCCGAAGACGGAAACAATCCCCTCTAGCAAGATTTAGGGCAGGAGGATGGAGAGGCCAGCCCTCCAGAGAGAGCGGCAGATGGAGAGGCGGAGGATGATAATTACATGCCTCCCTCCGAAGACAAGGCAAGCCTCGACGATGACGAATTCGTCGTGCCAGAGGATCCCGTCGAACAAGAGCGCTTTTAAGCGCCGGCTTATAGTAGAGACAAATAGCCTTAAGAAAAAGCAGCAGCAGCTTCAAGCTGATCAAGATTTGCTAGCTGACAGATGGACTGAAGTCCTGGCAGTCGAAGAATATAAACTTGAACGCCCCTCCAAGAGTTACCCAAAGTGCAGGTTGCTACCCCGACTGGAGGAGGAAGCACCGAAACCCACATCCCCGGTGTATGACGCAGCTGATCAGCCACCTCGTGGTCGCGACAGAGAGGCATTCCAGCCAAAAACTCAGCTCGCATCCCCACGCCATTCAAATAAAAAGGCATGGGGAAATACGCCTGACCTGCGAGATGTACTGGAGGACAAAGCAAAACATGCAAGATCGATCTACGGATCACGAGGGCGCGCCACTATGCGAGACGATAATCGTCACGCCGGATATGGTAAAAGTAAGTCCAGTCGGGCCGAACACAGTGGGCAAGACTCATTTGAGCTGCGTCGCGATATAGCCCAGTACAGAGGCGCCGGACACCCCTTATGCTTCACAGACGAAGTAATGGATCATCAAATCCCAGAGGGTTTCAAACCCGTAAATATAGAATCATACGATGGCACAACAGATCCTGCGGTATGGATCGAGGATTTCCTCCTGCACATCCACATGGACCGTGGTGATGACCTACACGCCATCAAATACCTCCCACTCAAGCTCAAAGGACCAGATCGGAATTGTCTCAACAGCTTGCCAACAGAGTCCATTGGCTGTTGGGAAGATCTGGAAGCCGCATTCCTCGACAACTTTTAGGGCACTTATGTGCAACCACCAGATGCTGATGACTTGAGCCACATAATTCAGCAGCCAAAGGAATCGGCCAGGCAATTCTGGACACGGTTCCTAACAAAGAAAAATCAAATCGTCGACTGTCCGGATGCAGAGGCCCTAGCAGCTTTTAAGCACAACATCCACGATGAGTGGCTCGCCTGGCACCTTGGCCAGGAAAAGCCGAAATCTATGGCAGCCCTCACGACACTCATGACCCGCTTTTGTGTGGGAGAAGACAGCTGGCTGGCTCGTAGCAATAACATATCAAAGAACCATGGTACTTCAGATACCAAGGACGGCAACGGCAGGCCACGTCGCAACAAACATAAGCACCGCATTAACAGTGATAATACCGAGGATACGGTAGTCAATGCCGGATTCAAAGGCTCTAAACCCGGTCAGCGGAAAAAGCCATTCAAAAGAAGCACTCCAGGCCCGTCCAGTTTGGACCGTATACTCGATCGCTCGTGCCAAATACACGGCACCCCCGACAAGCCAACCAACCACACCAACAGGGATTGTTGGGTGTTCAAGCAGGCCGGCAAGATAAATGCCGAAAACAACGATAAGGGGTCACATACCGATGACGAGAAGGAGCCCTGGCAGCCGAACACCAGAGGACAGAAGAGGTTCCCCCCATAAGTGCGGATGGTGAACATGATATACGCAACCCACATCCCCAAGAGGGAGAGGAAGCATGCGCTCAGGGACGTATATGTGTTGGAGCCGGTCGCCCCAAAGTTCAACCCATGGTCTTCTTGCCCGATCACCTTCGACCGCAGGGACCACCCGACTAGTATCCGTCATGGCGGATTCGCCGCATTGGTCTTAGACCCAATCATTGACGGGTTTCACCTCACTCGAGTCCTTATGGATGGCGGCAGCAGCCTGAACCTGCTTTATCAGGACACAGTGCGCAAAATGGGTATAGACCCCTTAAGGATCAAACCCACTAAAACGACCTTTAAAGGCGTCATACCAGGTGTAGAGGCCCATTGCACAGGCTCAGTAACACCGGAGGTGGTCTTCGGATCTCCGGATAACTTCTGAAGCGAAGAGTTAATCTTCGACATAGTCCCATTCCGAAGTGGCTACCATGCACTACTCGGGCGAATCGCATTTCCAAGATACAATGCGGTACCACATTATGCATATCTCAAGCTCAAGATGCCAGGACCTCGGGGGGTCATCACAGTCAATGGAAACACAGAGCGCTCTCTCCGCACGGAGGATCACACTGCAGCCCTCGCAGCAGAAGCGCAAAGCAGCCTCTTAAGGCAATCCACTAGTTCAGCGATTAAGGACCCGGACACCTTCAAGCGCGCCTGGAGTAATCGGCAACAGGACCGCCAGGCACGTTCCGAGCTCGCATAGCAATGCGGCCCCCACCCCGGTCACAGCCAAACGGAGAAATTTGTGCCATGCGTACATAATTATGCATTAAAAATACCATGGACACAGGCGAGGAGGGGGGCACTACTGCGGCACGCTCCAAGTCGCGGCTTAAACCGCACTAGGGGCTTCCTACTTTATTATTTTTCTCTTTCAGGACTTTAATCTCTGGAAACCCTGTCCAGCAGCATGCTTGCCGAACACATGATGCAGCAACCAAGGAGGCAGAAAGCTCCGTCACACCATGGAACTCCCAGGTGGATTACGATAACGAGTGAAATATTTTCTTTAATACTATTCCTCAGCTTGCCCTTGGAAGGGACATGTCAAACAGTCCTACTTTTTGCTTATCACACTACTTGTGTCATTCTGCTTTAATGCACCTTTTTGAATAAACAATGCATAGCATTAAGACTATTATTGCATTCTTCCTTTCTATATATATATATGTTCATTCATGACATCTAGGACCCGTATACTCTGGTACGGCCAATATGCTAGGGGCTTAAGCATACCCCATAATACGGCGTGAGAAGTCCGAACACTTTCGACAGTGCGGCACCCCGAACTTATAGCATTATATGCATCAGCTCCGAATCATGTCTTGGGTAAATAGTTGGGTTTGCCCGGCTCCCATGTTTTGGTACCTTACGTTCTGCTATATCGGCTAAGGTAGCACTGGGAGAACTACTGCAATTGTGCCCCGGTTCTTCTGGGCTAAGCACCTCAGTAGAGAAAGCTAAAACTGACTGTCATGATAAGGCGATAGACTGGTCGCTGTTCGAGAGGTATCGAGTCCCTAAATACTTATGCCGCTTAGAGCGAGGAGTCGGCCCTGTCCGGCTTAAGGCGTGTATCGCGCCCCGAATTCGGCCTTCTAAATACTAGGGGCTTCGCCGAAATTTAAAATTATAGAATTCTATGGCTAAGTGAGAGTGATAGCGCATTATAGTCTGATTGCCTTGTTCGTTGTGCTGAGCACCTCCCTCAAAGGACCCAAAAATGGGAACAAGAGTGCTGAGGTTTATCCCGAACACCCCAGCACTCGTGGTGTGGGGGCAGAAGCCAACGACTAGCCATCTCTCAGGTTTGATAAACAACCGAACAGAAGGTAATATTTTAAATTCAGACAAGCGTTGCATAGCGCATATGAAGAAGTTTTCATAATATAGGATTACACGAGAAAGTTTGCTCAAATATTACATCTTTCGTACACTCGTCCGCTACGAGACGGGCACCCTTCAGGACACCCTCATAGTACATCTCGGGGTGGCGATGCTCCTTGCCCTCCGGTGGCCCTTCCTTCACCAGCTTCACGGCGTCCATCTTGGCCCATTGCACCTTCACACGGGCGAAAGCCCGGCGTGCACCTTCAATGCAGACGTACCGCTTGATGACTTCCAGCCGTGGGAAGGCATCCATAAGATGCCTCACCAGGCCACATCCGGACTATAAAGCCCTTCATGGCCTATTCGGCCGCCTTGTGCAGCTCGACCAGTTGCTTCAGCGGGTCGCTCAGAGGCATTGGGTGTTCGGTCCTCGTATACTGAGACCAGAACAGCTTCTCCGTTGAGCTTCCCTCCTCGGCCTAGTAAAACTGTGCGGCATCCGACATGCTATGGGGCAAATCTGTGAATGCTCCAGGAGAGCTCCGGATTCGGGTAAGTAACAAGTAATTTACTTTCACATGCTTGCTTTGCATATAGAATGCCTTACCCGCCGCTATCTTCTTCATCGCATCAATCTCCTGGAGGGCCTTTTGGGCTTCGGCCTTGGAATTCTTTGCACTCTCGAGGGCCGCGGCAAGCTCGGACTCTCACGTCTTCAAGTCAAGCTCCAATGACTCATGCTTCGTCACGAGATCGTGGATCTCTTGCTGCACCTCGCCCACCCGAGCCTCCTGCCTTTCCCGCTCGGTGCGCTCCTTGGCCGCTTTGTTTTCGTCCTCGGATAGCGCTTGCTTCAGGGTCGCCACCTCGATCGTGGCCCCTGGCAAATTTACGATGATCCTGTCATTTTGCAATTGCATTCTTTTTATATATATCCATAGACTAGGTACTACTTACCTTTGTTCTCCTCCAGCTGCCTCTTGGCAAGGCCGAGCTCTTCCTTGGACCCTTTGAGGTCCTACTTCAGTGCGGCGACCTCCGCAGTCAGTGCGGGAGAGGCCAGCAGTGAAGCCTGCATACGCATATAGACATACTTATATTAGACTCCTGCGATATTGTTTGATCCTCTGTTCGGCTTTTCTTTGTGAACACCGAACAGAGCATCCGGGGCTACTGTCTATGCGGTAATATTTTCCTATATTTCAAAAACTTACCTCAAAGCCTGTTAGAAGGCTGGCATAGGCTTCGGTCAGTCTGCTCTTGGCGGAGTGAACCTTCTGGACCACCGCACTCATAATAGTACGGTGCTCTTCGTCGATGGAAGCGCTGCGAAGCGCTCCCAGCAGATTGTTCGGTGCCTCTGGATGGACAGAGGTCACCGACACATGCGTCTTGCCCCTTTTGGAAGGAGGCTGCCTGCCCGAGTCCGGAACCACTGGGGGTTCCGGCGCGGTGTTCGGCTGAGGGCCGAACTCGGAGCCCTCGGGAGCTTTACTCCCTCTGCTCCTGGAGTCCGGAAGGTCGCCTAGAGGCACCTCAGGGATTGTCTCCCCTCGACCCGGTGCCTCTTAAGACAATACCTCGGCATTGTCCGTAGGGCACGGGGAGGTGGCGGTCAGAAGTGGATCGCTATCCATATCCGACGAGTCCAAGGAGCTGCCCGACGAAGATACGTCGATACGGGCTTGGGGCGGTTTGCATAATCATATTCGGCATTAGGGAAAGCAGTGCGACGAAGGTATGCTATGAGTTACTCTGGTATCCGAATACTTACAACTTCGCCAGGGGCTTGGCCCTGAGCAGCCACTCGTCTTCGCCTTCGGCAGCGGTGGTGGAGTAGTCCGGAAGGAGGGTTCTCCCCTTCTTGGACCCTTCGCCCCCCCGGTCGGGGCGGCCTTCCTTTTCTTGTCTCCCCAACTGAAGGGGGAGCATCTTCATCTTCCTCCTCATCGTCAGGGGAGGAGTGCGTCGCGGAGTTATTGGACGATGAGTCCGATAACACCTGGCGTCGGGAACTCTTTCGGGTTCCCTTGGCCTTCTTGGTCTTCTCTGGCACCTTGTAAGGAGCCGGAGTCAGCATCTCCGTCAGGAGCGTGTCCACAGTGTCTTCGGGCAGAGGGGCCGGACAATTAATCTGCCCCGACGTCTCCACCCAGTCCTGTCAAAGGCATGGAGCTCAGACCGCGAACATGGTTAAGCTAGGGGAAATAAATATCCTACCGGATGTATAGAACTCACCGAATGCGCTAGGCGCTTTGCGCTTAGCCCGCGGTCCTCGGTGAGAGAGGGAGGGATCTCGGCGCCCTTGAACAGCACTCTCCAGACATCCTTGTGTGTCGTGTCGAAGAGCTCGCTCAGTGTCTCGTGCTGGGCCGGGTCGAACTCCCACAAGTTGAAATCTCGTTGTTAACACGGGAGGATCCGGCGGATGAGCATGACCTGGACTATGTTGACAAGCTTGAGCTTCTTGCTTGCCATATTCCGGATACATTTCTGGAGTCCGTCCAGCTCCATCGATGAACCGCAGGATGGGCCCTTCTCTTTCCAGGAGGTGAGCCGTATGGGGATTCCGGATCGAAACTCGGGGGCCACCACACAGTTGGTGTCGCGCGGCTCGGTGATGTTGAACCACGCCGATTGCCACCCCTTTATGGTCTCCACGAAGGAGCCTTCGAGCCATATAACATTGGGCATCTTGCCCACCATGGCTCCACCGCATTCTGCTTGTTGGCCCCCACCACCTTCGGCTTGATATTGAAGGTCTTTAACCACAGGCCGAAGTTGGGCCGAATGCGGAGGAAAGCCTCACACACGACGATGAACGCCAATATGTCGAGGATGAAGTTCGGGGCCAGATCATGGAAGTCCATCCCGTAGTAGAACATGAGACCGCGGGCGAATGGATGGAGGGGAAACCCCAGTCCGCGGAGGAAGTGGTGGAGGAAAACTACCTTCTTGTGAGGTACATGGGTAGGAACGATCTGCCCCGCAGCGGGAAGCCGATGCGCGATATTCGCGGTTAAGTATTCGGCTCCGCGCAGCTTCTTGATGTGTCGCTCTGTAACAGAGGAAGCCATCCATTTGCCTCCCGCTCCGGACATGATTGGAGAAGGTTGAGGGGAAGGATGTGGACTTGGGCATTGGAGCTCGAGTGCGCAAGAATGGATAAGCAAGGAGTAAGAAGGTGTGGATAGAGAAAGGTTAAACCTCATCCCCTTATAAGGGCGGCCGAAACTATGCGCCCCCACTAGCCCGGTAAAACTCGCTTATCCCCAAGCACCGTAATTGATGGCGCGGTTGGGTTACCCACACTCGTATTGATGAGAATCCCGTGATAAGGGGGACACGATCTCTGCTTTGACAAGACGTGTCAAGAAACTTCCTCGCGTTATGTGCGGGGCTAGTTAAAAGAAATGGTTCGAATAATCACTGGGCACGGCATGATGTCATGATTGCCGAAACATGTCAGTAGATTAGATTTGTGGAAATATTATTCTCTCTACGGTGGTATGTGGAACTTTTTTGCAGGATCAGATACTATCCTTGGATTCAGATTCTTCCGTGGTGTATTCGGAGGAGGAACCCGCCTTGCAATGCCGAAGACAACACTGCGCGCCGGACTGATCGTCATTGAAGCCTGGTTCAGGGGCTACTGAGGGAGTCCTGGATTAGGGGGTCTCCGGACAGCCGAACTATATCCTTTGGCCGGACTGTTGGACTATGAAGATACAAGATTGAAGACTTCGTCTTGTGTCCGTATGGGACTCTACTTGGTGTGGTAGGCAAGCTAGGCAATACGGATATGTATATCTCCTCCTTTGTAACCGACCTTGTGTAACCCTAGCCCCCTCTAGTGTCTACATAAACCGGAGGGTTTTAGTCTGTAGGACAATATACAATTATACCACAGGCTAGCTTCTAGGGTTTAGCCTCACCGATCTCGTGGTAGATCAACTCTTGTAATACACATATCATCAAGAATAAATCAAGCAGGACGTACGGTTTTACCTCCGTCAAGAGGGCCCGAACCTGGGTAAAACATCGTGTCCCCTGCCTCCTGTTACCATCCACCTTAGATGCACAGTTCGGGACTCCCTACCCGAGATCCGCCGGTTTTGACACCGACAGTTCCGGTCCTAATTTATGTTATGATGCAGTGGTCAAGACACTCTCCACTATCAATAATACAAGCATGCCAAAATCGCCATCTGAATCTGTTCAGTATCCTCTATCTCTATTGCAACAGAATAAATGTATGTTTGTGAACCTATTAATGGCTGAAGCAATGATGGAAATGGTGGATGAATGAGAGGTGCAGAGTCGTGTGACACAACAACTGATCAATGTTTTCAGAGACAGTGTGGCAAAGCAGCAAGAACTTGCCCACATGCTTATGGGCGTCATCTGTGCTGAGGTTGCAGATTGTGATGTTGTAGATGGTTAGGTTCTGCTCATTTATTTGCACTGGCATCAATCTTTGATTTCCTAGTGGATGTAATTTCCTGTAATATATTCTGGATGTGCAACGTTATTCCCTGTATGCCGTACCTTTGCTCGTCGTAATGGGCTCAAATTATCTAATTTGGCCTAAAGACATGAACGAACTTTAGTGGGCCCATTACGTTAATGGGCCGTTACTAGGCCGAAAGTTAATGGTCGACCCTCTTACCTCCCGGGTCGTTAACAGGCCGACATCGAAGTGGGAAACAGGTGGCCCCAATTTATTTCACGGGCCGTTGATAGGTCGTTACTAAGTTTGGGCTACATATGGCCCAACTATATTGTAGGCCTTTAGCAGGCCGAAAGAGACAGCGGGCTTGTATTGGACCATGAAGAGCATGGGCCGCTAAGAGGCCTAAAGTCAGGTCGTATTGTAAACGGCCCAACTATGTTGTGGGCCTTTAGCAGGCCGAAAGAGCAACTGGGCTGGTATTGGACCATGAAGGGCATGGGCCGTTAAGAGGCCAAAACTAAGGTCCGACTACAAATGGCCCAACTCATTTATGGTACGTTAACAGGCCGAAAGGCACACAGGGCCGGGAATTGACCCAACACTTAAATGGGTCGCTAAAAGGCCAAAACTCAGGTCCGACTACAATTGGCCCAACTGATTTATGGGTCGTCAACAGGCTGAAAGTGACACCGGGCCAGAAATTGGCCCAACACTTAAATGGGCCGCTAAAAGGACAAAACTCAGGTCCGACTACAAATGGCCCGTCAGATTTATGGGACGTCAACAGGCTGAAAGACACACCGGGCCGGAAATTAGCCCAACATTTAAATGGGTCGCTAAAAGGCCGAAAGATGTACATCCTAAAAATTGGCCCATCCATTAAATGGGCCGTTAACAGGCCAAAATCTCATCAGGCCGATATTGAGCCCAAATATATAGCGGGCTGTTAACGGGCTCGAACTGACGATGGGTTGCAATGGTGTCAAACCTTTAACGGGCCGAATTGGCACATCTCGTATGGGCCGTGGGCTTAAATGGACCTGACACAAGTAGGCCTTATATGGGCCGGCCTGCTAATTTTTACTGGGCCGGGCTTTTTCACAGGAATGGGCCACTGTTGGGTCGTGCCACGTGTCGACCTATCATAGGCACCTCTTGTCCAATGAGTGCATGACATCTATCCCAATGATGAGCCGACACGTGTTTCCTCTAGCCAATGATGATTTTACACGTGGAAAATCCCCATTGGTCGGGGTTGTTAACGGGTTATCGGATCCAAAACCCGACCCTATAGCTTAACGGCATTCCGTTATGGTGGATGCCTCGTGTCGGTCACCCTTAACGAAAGCACTTCTGTGATGCACAATTTATCGTCATGGAAGTGGACACTTCCGTGATGATAATTTTGGTAATGTCATGGAACACTTCTATGACAGCACAGGTATAACTATCTTGATTTTGTCATAAATTTGTCATGGATGTACATGCATGACAAAAAACACGACCTACTGTGACAAACACGTATCATCATGGAAGTGTATTTTTTTGTAGTGGCAAAACTCCTGAGGGAGTCCTGGATTAGGGGATCTCAGGACAGCCGGATTATATCCTTTGGCCGGACTATTGGACTATGAAGATACAAGATTGAAGACTTCGTCCCGTGTCCGGATGGGACTCTCCTTGGCGTGGAAGGCAAGTTAGGCAATACATATGTATATATCTCCTCCCTTGTAACCGACCTTGTGTAACCCTAGACCCCTCCGGTGTCTATATAAACCGGAGGGTTTAGTCCGTAGGACAAGACATACAATCGTACCATAGGCTAGCTTCTAGGGTTTAGCCTCTACGATCTCGTGGTAGATCAACTCTTGTAATACTCATATCATCAAGAACAATCAAGCAGGACGTAGGGTATTACCTCCGTCAAGAGGGCCCGAACCTGGGTAAACATCATGTCCCCTGCCTCCTGTTACCATCCGCCTTAGACGCACAGTTCGGGACCCCCTACCCGAGATCTGCCGGTTTTGACACCGACATTGGTGCTTTCATTGAGAGTTCCATTTTATCGTCACTGTAAGCCTTGATGGCTCCTTCAATCATCGCTAGCGATGCAGTCCAGGGTGAGGTTTTCCTCCCCAGGCAGATCTTCGTATTCGGCGGTTTCGCACTGCGGGCCAATTCGCTTGGCCATCTGGAGCAGATCGAGAGCTACGCCCCTGTCCATCAGGTCAGGTTCGGAAACTTGAACTACATGGCCGACATCCGCGGAGACTTGATCTTCAACGGATTCGAG
Source organism: Triticum urartu (assembly GCF_056163025.1). NCBI lineage: Eukaryota > Viridiplantae > Streptophyta > Magnoliopsida > Poales > Poaceae > Triticum > Triticum urartu. Next base: position 533,242,203 of record NC_141877.1, on the reverse strand, counting down.
CCCATGTCAGGTGTGTCGCATAGTCATGACGAGCATGACGTAACTCTGTCGTCGGACAATGTTCGGGAGATCGCATCTGCAACTACTATGTCCATCAATCCGGAGCAAATCGCACCATCCGAGAGCGGAGGGATAGACCCCGCCATGGAGACCGCACTCTCAGTGGCGATAGAGTCGAATACTGACTTCACCCCTTACGAGAGCCGTGTCACCGAAGCACTGGATTCTTCTCCAGCCACGGACTCTGAGCCGCCTGCATCCGCACCCATCGAATCCAATTGGGCGCCGATTATGGAGTTCACCTCCACGGATATCTTTCAGCACTCACCTTTCGGCGATGTGCTAAATTCATTAAGGTCTCTCTCCCTGTCAGGAGAACCTTGGCTGAACTATGTCCAGCTAGAATGGGACGCGGACGACAAAGAAATTCGCTGCCCACCCACCACCCACTTAGTAGTCACTGTCGATGATTTAACCGACATGCTCGAGTTTGACTCCGTAGACTTCGACGGTATGTACGACGATGTAGGAGAGACGAACTGGAACCACCGCCCACAGGGCACTGGACCGCCACCTCAGCATATGATATATACATGGTGGACACTTCCAAAGAAGGCAATGGCGATAAGACAGTGGAGGATGACCCCTCCAAGAAGCAACCCAAGCGCCGACGTCAGTGGCGCCGCTCTAAGTCCCGCCATAGCAAAAGTAGTGATACCGGCATAGGAGATAATAACACTCGGGATAGTGCCGAAGACAATAGCAATCCCCTCTAGCACGATGTAGAGACGAAGGATGAACAAGCTAGCCCTCCAGAGCGGGCAGCAGATGGGGAACCAGAGAAGGACAATTACATGCCTCTCTCCGAAGCTCAGCCTGCACCCCGCCGCCACTCAATCAAAAATACTAAGGCCCAGGGCAACACAGGGGGCCTGCGAGACGTATTGGATAGTAAGGCAAAAACCGCAAGGTCAATATACGGGTCATGGGCACACGTGCCAACACGGGACGATGATCGTCGCGTCGGATACACCAACAGTAAATCCGGCCGGGCCGAATACAGCAGACAAGACTCATACGAACTGCGTCGGGATATACCCCGGCACAGAGGTGCCGCACACCCCCTATGCTTCACTGATGAAGTTATGAATCATGAATTCCTGGAGGGTTTCAAACCCGTAAATATTGAATCATACGACGGCACAACAGATCCCGCTGTATGGATTGAGGATTTACTCCTTCACATCCACATGGCTCGCGGTGATGATCTACATGCCATCAAGTACCTCCCACTAAAACTCAAAGGACCAGCTCGACATTGGCTGAACAGCTTGCCAGCAGACTCCGTAGGCAGTTGGGAGGATCTGGAAGACGCATTCCTGGACAACTTCCAGGGCACTTATGTGCGGCCACCGGATGCCGACGACTTGAGCCATATAACCCAGCAGCCAGGGGAATCGGCCAGACAATTCTGGACATGGTTCCTAACTAAGAAAAACCAAATCGTCGACTATCCAAACGCAGAGGCCCTAGCGGCATTCAAGCATAACATCCGTGATGAATGGCTAGCTCGCCACCTTGGCCAGGAGAGGCCGAAATCTATGGCAGCCCTCACAACACTCATGACTCGCTGTTGTGCGGGCGAGGATAGCTGGCTGGCTCGCAGCAACAACACATCGAGGAATCCGGGCACTTCAGATACCAAAGATGCCAACGGTAGGCAACGTCGTAACAGACCAAAGCGCCACAATAACGGCGATAACACAGAAGACACGGCAGTCAATGCCGGATTCAGAGGCTCTAGATCCGGTCAGCGGAAAAATCCATTTAAGAGAAATACTCCGGCTCCGTCCAGTTTGGATCGCATATTGGATCGCTCGTGTCAAATCCATGGCACCCCCGACAAGCTAGCCAATCACACCTACAGAGAATGCTGGGTGTTCAAGCAGGCCGGCAGGTTAAACGCCGAAAACAAGGACAAGGGGCTGCATAGTGATGATGAGGAGGAGCCCAGGCCACCGAACACAGGAGGACAGAAGGGGTTCCCCCCACAAGTGAAGACGGTGAACATGATATACGCAACCCACATTCCCAAGAGGGAGCGGAAGCGTGCACTAAGGGATGTCTATGCGATGGAGCCCGTCGCCCCAAAGTTCAACCCATGGTCGGCTTGCCCGATCACCTTTGATCGCAGGGACCACCCAACTAGCATCCGTCATGGCGGATCCGCTGCACTGGTCCTAGACCCCATCATCGACGGATTTCACCTCACTCAAGTCCTTATGGATGGCGGCAGCAGCCTGAACCTGCTCTATCAGGATACAGTGCGAAAAATGTGTATTGATCCCTCGAGGATCAAACCCAGCAAAACAACCTTTAAAGGCGTCATCCCAGGTGTAGAGGCCCATTGCACAGGCTCAATCACACTGGAAGTGGTCTTCAGATCACTGGACAACTTCCGAAGCGAGGAGTCAATCTTCGATATCGTCCCATTTCGCAGTGGCTATCACGCATTGCTCGGACGAACAGCATTTGCAAAATTTAACGCAGTGCCGCATTACGCATACCTCAAGCTCAAGATGCCAGGACCTAGGGGGGTCATAACGGTAAATGGAAACACAGAACGCTCGCTCCGCATGGAAGAGCACATTGCGGCCCTCGTAGCAGAAGCACTAAGCAGCCTTTCAAGGCAAACCACCAGTTCGGCGATACAGCCCCCGAACACTTTTAAGCGTGTCCGGAGTAAACTGCAACAGGATCGCCTGGCACATTCAGAGCTCCCCTAGCAAATCGGATCCCGTCCCAGTCCCAATCAAGCGACAAAATCCGTGCCGCGCGTACATAATTACGCACTGAAAATACCATGGACATAGGCGGGGGCACGATCAGGGCACATCCCGCAATGCGGCTTAACCGCCCTAGGGGCTGTATATCATATCATTTCTTTTCTCTTTCAGGTCCTAACTCTCTGGAAGCCCTTTCCGGCAGTATGATTGCCGGACACATTACGGGAAGGAACAACCAAGGCGGCAAGAAGCTAAGACGTACATGGGAACCCCCAGGTGGTCTCTAATAATAATACCCGCTTTCTATACGCAGCTTGCCCTTGGATAGGACATTTTGAATAAGTCCTACTTTCTGCTTATTGCACTACCTGTACCAGTACGCTTCAACGTATTATTTAAATAACAATGCATATCATTAGTCTATTATTGCATTATTCATACTTCTTCTCTTTTTTCTTTATGTCCATTTATGACAACCGCACCCGTCATTCGGGTACGGTCAGTACGCCGGGGGCTTTCGTTTACCCCATAATATGGCGCAAGAATTCCGAACACTTTCGATAGTGCGGCACCCCGAACTTATAGCATTATATGCATCAGCTCCGACTCATGTCTTTGGTCAAATGTTGGGTTTGCCTGGCTCCCATGCTTTGGTACCTTACGTTCCGCTATATCGGCTAAGGTAGCGGTGGGAGAACTACTGCGATTGTGTCCCGGTTCTTTCGGATGAGCACCTTAGTAGAGAAAGCCGAAAACTGACTGTCATGATAAGGCGAGAGACTGGTCGTTATTCGAGAGGTCTCAAGTCCTTAAAGACTTTTTCTGCTTCGGGCGAGGAGTCGGCCTTGTCCGGCTTAGGCGTGTATAGCGCCCCAAATTTGGCCTTCCGAATACCAAGGGCTTCGCCAAAATTTAAAATTATAGACTTCTATGGCTAAGTGAGAGTGATAAAGCATTATAGTCTGATTGCCTGGTTCGTTGCGCTGAACACCTCCCTTGAAGGACCCAAAATTGGGGTAAAGAGTGCTCAGGTTTATCCTGAACACCCCAGTACTAGTTACATGGGGGCAGAAGCCGACGGCTGGCCAACTCTCAGATTTTATAAACGGCCGCACAGAAGGTAATATTTGAAATTAAAAAAAAGCGTCGCATGGCGCAAATGAACTCGTTTCATATTACAGGATCACACAAGCATGTTCATTCAAAAATTACATCCTTGGCACACTCATCTGCCACTAGGCGGGAACCCTTCAGGACACTATAATAATAATTTTCGGGGCAGCGATGCTCCTTGCCCTCCGGCGGCCCCTCCTTCACAAGCTTCACGGCGTCTAGCTTAGCCGAGTGCACCTTCGCCCGGGCAAAAGCCCTGCGCGCGCCCTCGATGCAGACGGGCCGCTTTATGACTTCAAGCCATGGGCAGGCATCCACAAGCCGCCTCACGAGACCGAAGTAGCTGCCGGGCAGGGGCTCGCTAGGCCACATCCGGACTATAAGGCCCTTCATGGCCTGTTCGGCCGCCTTGTGAAGCTTGACCAATTGCTTCAGCTGGTCACTCAAGGGCACTGGGTGTTCGGTCCCAGTATACTAAGACCAGAACAACTTCTCCGTCGAGCTCCCCTCCTCAGCTCGGTAAAACTCTGCGGCATCCAGTACACTGTGGGGAATCCTGGAGAGCTTCGAACTCGGGTAAGAAAAAGGAAAGTCTCCTTCATGTGCTTGCTTTGCATAATGAATGCCTTACCCACTGCTATCTTCTTCATCGCGTCAATCTCATGGAGGGCCTTGTGGGCTTCGGCATTGGCACTCCGGACGCTTTCCAGCGCCTGCGCGAGCTCAGACTCTCGCGTCTTAGAGTCAAGCTCCAAGGACTCGTGCTTCTTGGCGAGAGCCTCGAGCTCTTGCTGCATCTCGCCTACTCAGGCTTCTTGCTTCTCCCGTTTAATGCGCTCCTTGGCCACCTTGTCTTCCGCCTCGGGCAGCGCCTTCCTCAGGTTTTCCACTTCAGTCGTGGCCCCTGGAAAATCCATGATGATCCTATTACTTTACACCCGAATTTCTTTTTAACTATATAGACAGGGGTATTTCTTACCTTTGCTCTCCTCGAGCTGCCTCTTGGTAAGGCCGAGCTCGTCCTCGGACCGCTTCAGGTCCTGCTTCAGTGCAGAGACCTCCACAGTACGTGCGGTAGCAGCCAGTAAATACATATAAATACATTTTGATTAGACTCCTGAGTCATCATTTGATCATCTATTCGGCCTTTCTCCTTGAACCCCGAACAAAGCATCAGGGGCTACTATCTATGCGGTAATATTTTATTATATTTTGATTACTTACCTCAAAGCCTGTTAGGAGGCTGGCGCAAGATTTGGTCAGTCCGTTATTGGCGGACTGAACTTTCTCGATCACCGCACTCATGATAGTGCGGTGCTCTTCATCGACGGAAGCCCCGCAAAGCGCTTCCAACAAGTTGACTGGTGCCTCTGGGAGGACAGAGGACACCAGCATGGGCGGCTGGCACCCCTTAATAGGGGATCGCCTGCCGGAGTCCGGAACCATTGAAGGTTCCGGTGCAGTATTCGGCTGGGGGCCGAACCTGGAACCCATTGTTCGGCTCCCATTGCGCCCAAGGTCCGGAAGGTCGCCTTGAGGCTCCCCCAGGACTGCCTCCCCTTGGCCCGGTGCCTGTTGAGACAACACCTCGACGTTCTCCATAGGGCAAGGAGTGGAGGCGGTCGGAAGAGAACCGCTGTTCATATCCGACGAGTCCAATGAACCGCTCGACGAAGATACGTCAAGATGGGCTCGGGACGGACTGCATAATCATGTTCGGCACGAGGAGAAGCAGTGCAATAAAACATACCATGAATTACTATGGTGTCCGGATACTTAGGACTTCGCCAGGGGCTTGACCCTAGGTAGCCACTCGTCGCCGCTGTAGGCGGCTGTCATGGAGCAGTCCGGAGGGAGGGTCCTTCCCTTCTTGGACCCTTCGACCTCCCCGGTTGGGTCGGCCTTCCTTTTCTTGTCTCCCCCAGCTGGGGGGAGAACTCTCCTCCTCCTCCTCATTTTCGTGGGAGGAGTGCGCATCGGATTCATCGAACGATGAGTCTGATACAACCTTGTGTCGGAGACCCTTTTGGGTCCCCGGGGCCTTCTTCTTGGCCTTCTTTGCCGGCACCTCGTAAGGTGCCGGAGTCAGCATTTCCGTTAGGAGAGCATTTACTGGATCTTCAGGCAGGGGGCTGGGCAATCGAGCTCCTCCTCTGTCTTTATCCAGTCCTGTTAATGACATGGAAGCTTAGATCCCGCACATGATTTAACTGGGGCAAATAAATACCCTGTGAGATATCGAAACTTACCGGATTGGCATGGCGCTTTTCGCTGAGTCTGCGGTCCTCGGTGAGGGAAGGAGGTACCTTGGCGCCCTTGAACAGCACCGTCCAGACGTCCTTGTGTGTCATGTCATAGAGCTCTCGCAGCATCTGGTGCTTGGCTGGGTTGAACTCCCACAAATTGAATGCCCGTCGTTGACACGGGAGAATACGGCGGAACAGCATGACCTGGACCACGTTCATGAGCTTGATTTTCTTGCTCATCATGTTCCTGATGCAGGTCTGGAGTCCGGTCAGCTCTACCAAAGAACCCCAGGATAGGCCCTTCTCTTTCCAGGAAGTGAGCCGCGGGGGGTTCCGGATCGAAATTTGGGGGCCGCCGCCCAGTTGGTGTCATGCAGCTCGGTGATGTAGAACCACCCCGATTGCCACCCCTTTATGGTCTCCACATAGGAGCCTTCGAGCCAGGTAACGTTAGGCATCTTGCCCACCATGGCGCCTCCGTACTCTGCTTGCTGGCCGACCACCACCTTCGGTTTGACATTGAAGGTCTTCAGCCACAGGCCGAAATGGGGCTTGATGCGGAGGAAGGCCTCGCACATGACGATAAACGCCGAGATGTTGAGGATGAAATTGGGGGCCAGATCATGAAAATCCATCCCGTAGTAGAACATGAGCCCGCAGACAAACGGGTGGAGGGGAAATCCCAGTCCGCGGACGAAGTGGGTAAGAAAAACTACCCTCTCATGGGGTTCGGGTGTAGGGATGATCTGCCCTGCATCTGGCAGCCGGTGCGCAATATCCACGGCCAGATATCCGGCTTCCCGTAACTTTGTGATGTTCTCCTTCGTGACGAAGGAGACCATCCACTTGCCTCCCGCTCCGGACATGCTTGGAGTGGTTTGAGAAGAAAGACGCGAACTTGGCGTTGGAGCTTGAGTGCGCGAGAATGGGTAAGCGGGGAGGAAGAAGGTGTGGGTAAAAAGGGTGAATCTTTGTCCCTTTATAAGGGCAGAGGAGGCGATGCGCCTCCCCACTTACCTGTTAAAATCGCTTACTCCCCGAGCATTGTAATTGATGGCGCGGTTGGGTTACCCATACCCGTATTGATGAGAATCCCGTGATAAGGGGACACAATCTCTGCTTCGACTAGACGTGTCAAGAAAACCGCCTCGCGATATGTGCGATGCTGGTTGAGGAAAACGGTTTGAATAATGACCGAGCCACGACGTGATGTGATGTTGCTAAACGTGTCAGCAGATTAGATTTGTGGAAATATTATTCTCTCTATGGTGGGGTGTGGAACTTGTTTTGCAGAGCCGGACACTGTCCTTGTGTTCAAAAAATCTTCCGGGGAGTATTTGGAGAAGAACCCGCCTTGCAATGTCGAAGACAATACTACGCGCCGGACTCATCGTCATTCAAGCCTGGTTCAGGGGCTACCGAGGGAGTCCTGGATTAGGGAGTCTCCGGACAGCCGGATCATATCCTTTGGCCGGACTGTTGGACTATGAAGATACAAGATTGAAGACTTCGTCCCGTGTCCGGATGGGACTCTCCTTGGCGTGGAAGGCAAGCTAGACAGTACGGATGTGTATATCTCCTCCCTTGTAACCGACCTTGTGTAACCCTAGCCCCCTCTGGTGTCTATATAAACCGGAGGGTTTAGTCCGTAGGACACGACATACAATCATACCATAGGCTAGCTTCTAGGGTTTAACCTCTACGATCTCGTGGTAGATCAACTCTTGTAATACTCATATCATCAAGAACAATCAAGCAGGACGTAGGGTGTTACCTCCATCAAGAGGGCCCGAACCTGGGTAAACATCGTGTCCCCTGCCTCCTGTTACCATCCGCCTTAGACGCACAGTTCGGGACCCCCTACCCGAGATCCGCCGGTTTTCACACCGACAACTCCACATCAACTTAAAGAAGTTAAAAACTGTAACTTTTCTTACTTAGAGTCTATTCACCCCCCCTCTAGACACCTCTTCTCGATCCTTTCAACAAGTTCAAGGTGTTGACTACGATGAGATTTTCTCACTCATATCGATGCTTAAAAGTTTGTTCGAATCATGTTAGTAGTTGCCGCATGTCGGTGTCAAAACTGGCGGATCTCGTGTAGGGGGTCCCGAACTGTGCGTCTAGGCCGGATGGTCACAGGAAGCAAGGGACACGAAGTTTTACCCAGGTTCAGGCCCTCTCGATGGAGGTAAAACCCTATGTCCTGCTTGATTAATATTGATGCTATGGGTAGTACAAGAGTAGATCTACCACGAGATCGAGGAGGCTAAACCCTAGAAGCTAGCCTATGGTTTGATTGTTGATGTGTATGTTGTCCTACGGACTAAAACCCTCCGGTTTATATAGACACCGGATAAGGTTAGGGTTACATAGAGTTGGTTACAATGGTAGGAGATCTTCATATCCGTATCGCCAAGCTTGCCTTCCATGCCAAGGAAAGTCCCTTCCGAACACGGGACGGAGTCTTTAATCTTGCATCTTCATAGTCCAGTAGTCCGCCTGAAGGTATAGTCCGGCCATCTGGACAACCCCTAATCCAGGACTCCCTCAGTAGCCCCTGAACCAGGCTTCAATTACGACGAGTCCGGCGCACATATTGTCTTCGGCATTGCAAGGCGGGTTCCTCCTCCAAGTACTTCATAGAAGATTTTGAACACAAAGATAGTGTCCGGCTCTGAAAAATAAGTTTCCACATATTGCCATAGAGATAATAATATTTACACAAATCTAATCTGCTGACGTATTCTGTAGTATGACATCACACCACGGCCAAGCTTTTATTCGAACCATTCTACACTCTCATCTTAGTGCGTTATGCGAGGCGGTTTCCTAGGCACATCTTGTTAAAGCAGAGATCACGTCCCCTTATCTCGGGATTCTCATCAATACGGGCGTGGGTAAACCAACCGCGTCTAGGACTCCTAGATTATAGGCAAGTCCAAACGGACACGGAGAGGACGCTTGATATTCACCCTCTATATAAAGGGGAGAAGGCTTCTATTTTTCCCTCCCGTGCTCAATCAAATCCTTCCCCCACCTCAAGCTCAAACGCCCGAAGTTCAGGTCAGGTGCTCCGAACCTCCAGTCATGTCCGGATCTAGCATTCAAGGCCGATGGATGCCTTCCTCCGTCACGGAAGAAGACATCAAGAAGTTGAGGGAAGCCAGATATCTGACCGCCAAGATTTTGCATCGGCTGCCTCCCCGGGGGCAGGCCATGCCCACCCCTGAACCAAACGAGAACGTCGTGTTCGTTCCCCACTTCCTCCGAGGTCTAGGTCTTGCCCTGGATCCTTTTGTCAGGGGTTTGATGATTTACTATGGGCTACATTTTCATGATCTAGCTCCAGACTCCTTTCTTCATATCACGACATTCATTATCGTGTGCGAGGCCTTCCTCTGGGTTACCCATCACTTTGGCCTATGGCTCAAGACCTTTGAAGTGAAGCCGAAGCTGGTCGAGGGGGAGCATGCAGCATGTGGAGGTGCCTCAATACGCAAGATGATGGGAGCTCCGTGGCCCAAAGGTTCCATCCCAGAGGTGTCTGAATTGTGGCAACAGGAGTGGTTCTACATCACGGCTCCTAGAAGTGCCAAGTGGGCGGCCCCCTGTTTTCTGCTCGAGCCCCCCACCACAACTGATGTCATGGATCAGCAGAGGTGTGAGCTGGGGGCCAGCTAAGGACGTGCCTATACTGCAAGGCTGCATTCGAGATCTCTTCAATGAAGATTTCAGTTTGATTGTGGTGATATAGGTTATGCTGGTTCGTCAAGTCCAGCCTTGCAAACGCCGGCCTCTTCGCCTGTGGGAGTTCAATCCTGAGGGACCGCGTGCCATTCAAAATTTTCTCGGCCTGACGTACGAGGAGATGTACAAGTCATTCTTCGGACATGAAACGGAGCGTCCGGAAATCACCGCGGATGTGGGCCTGAGTAGCAACCGCACCGCCGAACAGGTAAGGCATCTTGCGGCCAAACATACTTTCTCTACTTTGTTATGAAGTTATCTCTGAGAGTTTGCTTTTTGACCAGGACTGGCTAACAAAGGCGAAGTTGATTCGGTGTTCGGCCCCCCTCCCTGAGGGTTTGGAAAATCCGGTATTGGAAAAGATTCTCCAGACCGCACCTCGCCCGAAGCCCTTGAAGGAAGATACTGTGGAGGATAATGCGGGCGGACGCGGGCTCCCAACGCTGCCCACTCTATCCAAGGGAGCGAGCGTCTCCATGAAGGAAGGCGACCAGAAGAGGAAAAGGACTGCGCCCGGGGATTCGGAAGCCAAAGCTTCCAAACGGGAGATGAAGTCTCCCACGGAGGGTCCTACCTCAGGGGGCGCTGTTGCCGCACAAAGTCCGCGGGGGGATCAATTCTCCCTTGATTCGTAAGTGACCGGAAATACCTTTAATAGTACATATATGCCATTTTTCGTCTGAGAAAATAACCACCGCATATATTTTGCAGTTCGGGCTTTAGCCCCTCTCAAATGAGCTCATCTTCGGGGGACCATCTTCCAGAGATGATGGAGAGCGAGACGCCTCCTCCGGACTCCTCCGCTCCAGAAGCGGGCGACCCTGAAGTGTCGTCGCGGAGGGCCTCTCCGAGCCCGGTGAGGCCAGAAGATAATCCCATTGACCCCCGAAGCTCCCAATGTCCGGCTCCTGAGGAGAGCAGACAAAAGAGTCCGGCACCGTCTAGTGTGCGATCGGATGTTCTGAGGGAGTTGATGGAGCGAGCGGCCATCTCAGATGAACACCGTGTGCTGATGAACACGGTGATGGAGAGAATATCGTCCGCCGAAAGCGGATTTCATGAAGCTTTTACGAGTCTACTGACAGGCTTTGAGGTATGTAAAAGAATGTATAATAACCCTGCACATGTTAGGTGTGCCCTGTTTAGATAGTTGCCCCTGAGACTCTGGTTGTCGTCGGAAACGACGACGAACAGAGGATCATATTCCCAGGATATAAGCATACTGCCTTTATGTGCAGGTGATGGAAGCTCCGGTGGCTAGCCAGACTAGCGAATTTGCCCATTTAGAACGGCAGTTGGATGCGGCAGACGCCGGCATCGAGCTTGTTAACAAAAGGCTTGACGTGGCACAGGGTAAGTACCAATATCTGGTAAACGCCACATAGGAAGAGCAGCATGATGCCAGTATCTTAAATATGTTGTGACTGCAGATGGAGCTGCCACTGTTGAAGCCTTGCGGGCAGAACTTGCCCGAGCCAAGGAACAAGCGAGGTTAGGTAATGCGGCTGCTGTGAAGGCGGCCGAAGAGTTGCAAACCGAGAAGGCTGCGCATGGCGAGACCCGAGAGAAGATGGCCAAGATGGCTGTGGAATTAAAAGCCGCCGCCGACCGGTGCCTAGTTCTTGAAAGGGAAAACCAAGCGAAGGCATCGGACCTTGAGAAGGCTGCTGCGACAAAAAAGGATCTCCGCTCTGCTATGAGGGCGAAGAAGGAGGAGCTGCGGGAAGCCGGGGATATTGTAGCTAGGAAATCCTTTATGTTGCGGAGGAAATTCGGAGATTCGGCTGTGGAGTTCGGAGGATGTGTATATGGATTTGGCGGCGAGCGCTGCCGATGCGGCCAAGTACTTCCAGGGTCAGACAGACTGTGGAGTAGACCAGCTGTTTTGGAGACAATTCCATTCCCCCGAGCGTCCACTTTCATTGACTGATCAATTAGCCGAATGGGCCGAACTGAATAGGTTGTCCGGACTCTCCATGAGGTCTGTTGTGGATCAGTTATGGCCGGAAGGGTCAAAACTGAACAGCTATTTCAGCTTGGTGCAGCAGTTTCTTGACGTGGTGCCGTGCATTAATGTGATGAAGTGGTCGGCGTGCATAGAGGGCGCACGGATGGCCTTTGCCTGTGTTAAGGCATACTGGGCGAGATGGATGCTACCAATGTTGCAGCGCGGGATTCGGCTATTGGTCGAAAGGCTGCCAAGCACTATTTTGAAGAAGTTCTTGAGGGTGCCCGCTTGATAGAGACCCAGTGCTCAAAAAATATTATGTTTGAGTGATATGTAATCTAACTGTAAGCGAAATGCTTTTATAAATTTTTTTATAAGGCTCTTTTTATACTTTTGCCTGAAAGTAATATGATGCCTCCTGGGCGGCCGTTTATGTATACATGTGTATAACCTGAAAGATTGCAGTCGTTGGCTTCAGCCCCCACGCATATAATGCGGAGGTGCTCGCAAAAACACGCGCTCACACTTAACCCAACGTCTTGGTCCTATTAAGGAGGTGATAGTGGAGCGAGCGAGGCAACCGGACTATAATGCTTTAGCACTTTCACTTAGCCATAGGAGTTTGACAGTGGGGCTACTAGATAGCCCCTGGTGGCTCCGCACTCTCCCGGTTCCGGGGTGCGTACATGCCTAGCCGGAAAACGGCCCTTCGTAAAGGTGGAGGAATTCTAACATTCCCACAGGTCATCGAGTGGTTGACCAGTCTCACGCTATATCATGACAGTCAGTTTTCGGCTTTCTCTACTGAGGTGCTCGTCCAGATGAACCAGGGCACAATCGCAGTAGTTCTCCTGGTGCTACCTTAGCCGGCAAAGCGGAACGTAAGGCACCAAAACACAGGAGCCGGGCAATCCCAACATTTGACCAAAGACAATGATTCGGAGTTGATGCATATAGGGCCAAACTCGCGACGCCGAACGCTCTCTAAGGTATTCGGTCTTTGTGGTATAAACCGGGCCTAAATAATGGCCTTTGTAAGAAGCCCCTTGTGTCCAGGTATGTGCATTGTTCTGGCGTGGCCACATGCCAAGACGTCAGCATCCTTCTCAACGGTGGATATGTATCAACAAGAGACAGTAAAAAAGGTTTACCCAGGGTCTTAATCTAAAAAGAATCCTTGGAGCGGGTCCCTGCTGCACGTCTGCGCCTGTGTCTCCGTTGTGTCGTATCCTGGACGGGTGTAGTACGATGATCGTCTGTAAAAGAGAGGAAGTTAATTGAAAAGGTTTGTCGTGCAAATAGGATAGTTTTTAAAGAAACCATGTGTAATGCAAGATGATAAGAAATTGCCACTTGTCTGCATGCATTGAGCCCCTTGTATTGACAAATAGGCGTGTGACCACTTATTTCCGTGTAAATAGCGGCGCCGGACTGGATTAGTTGTATCTGAGGTCTTGATGACCTATTGGATGCTTTCGTTTGTCCGGGCGCCTTTAGTGTGCGGTGGCCAAGGCAGCCTCACTCTCTTTGGCGCACAGAGATCGCTTGATATTTCCGTGCACTGTGATGATGCCCCGTGGACCAGGCATCTTGAGTGTGAGGGAGGCGTAGTGCGGTATGGCATTAAAGCGAGCGAAAGCTTCGCGTCCGAGCAGTGCTTGATAGCCACCTTGAAGCGGAGCGATGTGGAAAGTTAAATGCTCGCGACGAAAGTTATCGGGGGAGCCGAATATAACTTGTAGTGAGAGGGAGCCCGTACAATGAGCCCCTGGGCCTGGCGTTACTCCTTTAAAGGTAGTATTGCTATGGCGAATTTGTGTTGGGTCTAACCCCATCCTGCGGATTGTATCCTGATATATTAGGTTTAGGCTACTGCCGCCGTCCATCAAGACCCTTGTGAAGTGATATCCGCCAATTACTGGGTTTAATACCAGGGCAGCCCATCCTACGTGTCGGATACTTGCTGAGTAATCGTGATGGTCGAAAGTGATCGGTTGAGATGACCAGTGGCAGGACTTCGTAGTGATAGGCTCTTGGGTATACTTTCCTGGGAGTGTCGTGTTGTTTTTTCCCTTCATTATGTGTAACACGTTTACTGTTTTGACTTCTGGTGGAAATTTCTTTTGTTCCGCCGCGCCTTGCTTGGGAGGCTCGTCCTCGTCTTCACTTGGTGTATCCTCCCCCTTGTGCACGGCGTTGAGCTTGCCGGACTGCTTGAAGACCCAACATTCTCTGTGGGTATGATTAGCAGGTTTACCAGGGGTACTATGGATCTGACATACTTGATCCAGAATTTTGTTGAGGCTGGACAGTTCGTCCCTGGTGCCTTTAGGCGGCTTTTGACCTGGCCGAGAGCTTTTGAATCCGGCATTTACTATCGTGCCCTTCGTGCTGTCTTCTTTATTCTGGCATTTATTATTGCTGTTGCGCCGTGATTTCCCATTTCCATCTCTAACTTCAGATGTACTGGGGTCGCTGGTGCTGCATCTGGCTAGCCAGCTGTCCTCCCCCCGCGCAAAAGCGGGTCATGAGGTTTGTTAATGCGGCCATCGTTCTCGGCTTATTTTGGTCGAGGTGTCTGGCAAGCCATTCGTCACGGATGCGATGCTTGAAAGATGCTAAGTCTTCGGCATCCGGACAGTCGACAATCTGGTTCTTTTTAGTAAGAAACCTGTTCCAAAGCTTTCGGGCTGACTCTCCGGGCTGTTGAGTTATATGACTCAAATCATCCGCATCCGGAGGTCGGACATGTTGGGGAACGTAGCAGAATTTTAAAATTTTCTATGCATCACCAAGGTCAATCTATGGACTCATCTAGAAACGAGGGAGAGAGGAGTGTATCTATATACCCTTGTAGATCATGAGCGGAAGCGTTCAAGAGAACGGGTTGATGGAGTCGTACTCGTCGTGATCCAAATCACCGAAGATCCTAGCGCCGAACGGACGGCACCTCCGCGTTCAACACACGTACGGAGTGAGGACGTCTCCCGCGCCTTAATCCAGCAAGGAGGAGGGAGAGGTTGAGGAAGAGGGCTCCCACAGTAGCACGACGACGTGGTGGTGGTGAAGCTGCAGTACTCCGGCAGGGCTTCGCCAAGCTCTTATGGAGGAGGTGAGGTGTTGGGGAGGGGCTGCGCCTTGGATGTTGTATGCAGCCCTCCCCTCACCCCTCTATTTATAGGGGAAGGGGGAAGGGGGCCGGACCCCTCTAGATGAGATCTAGAGGGGGGCGGCGGCCAAGGGGAGGGGGCATGCCCCCCAAGCAAGGGGGCGCCTGAAAGTGCAACTATCCCTAGGTGGTTTTGGTAATTCATAACAACATATAGCTCATTGAGCTAATGCTATTGCAAGATGATTATTTCAGGAAAGCTCAATGATTGGCATGGCATGGATGTGAAAGTGGAACCCTCAAAATGCTAAGGACAAAGGATTGGCTCAAGCTCAAAAGCTCAAGACTCTTCATTTTATATTTTAGTGATCCAAGATCACATTGAGTCTTTAGGAAAAGCCAATACTATCAAGGAGGGATGAGGTGTTGCTTAATGAGCCTCTTGCTTCATGTGCTTAGTGATATGCTCCAAAACCCTCAACTACTTTCCCATATCCACATATGACCTAAACCCTAAGCCAAACTCGGTCATACCGATTCTTTCTATCCGGCGCCACCGAGTTTCACTTGTCATAAGCCACTGCCAAACCCTAGCAATTCGGTTCTACCGATAGGGATCTCGGTCTCGCCGAGATGGGATTGCAAACTCTCTGTTTCCCTTTCATAACTTTTCGGTCTCACCGAAAGAGCGGATCGGTCCCACCGAGATTGCAACGTAAACTCAGTGTTTCCTTTTTGTAACTTTTCGGTCTCACAGAAAGAGCAAATCGGTCCCACCGAGTTTGCCTGACCAACTCTCTGGTTAGCTAATTACCAAAATCGGTCTCACCGAGTTTGTGTAATCGGTCTCACCGAGATTACGTTATGCCCAAACCCTAACCATATCGGTCCTACCGAGTTGCATGTCAGTCCCACCGAAAATCTCTAACGGTCACTAGGTTTACCTTTTCGGTCCGACCGAGTTTGTTGATTCGGTCCCACCGAGATTGGAAAACTGTGTGTAATGGTTGGATTTTGTGTGGAGGCTATATATACCCCTCCACCTCCTCTTCATTCGTGGAGAGAGCCATCAGAACACTTCTACACTTCCAACTCATATGTTCTGAGAGAGAACCACCTACTCATGTGTTGAGACCAAGATATTCCATTCCTACCATATGAATCTTGATCTCTAGCCTTCCCAAGTTGCTTTCCACTCAAATCTTCTTTCCACAAAATCCAAATCCTATGAGAGAGAGTTGAGTGTTGGGGAGACTATCATTTGAAGCACAAGAGCAAGGAGTTCATTACCTACACACCATTTGTTACTTCTTGGAGAGTGGTGTCTCCTAGATTGGCTAGGTGTCACTTGGGAGCCTCTGACAAGATTGTGGAGTTGAACCAAGGAGTTTGTAAGGGCAAGGAGATCACCTACTTCGTGAAGATCTACCGCTAGTGAGGCAAGTCCTTCGTGGGCGATGGCCATGGTGGGATAGACAAGGTTGCTTCTTCGTGGACCCTTCGTGGGTGGTTGCTTATTCATGGACCCTTCGTGGGTGGAGCCCTCCATGGACTCGCACAACCATTACCCTTCGTGGGTGGAGCCCTCCATGGACTCGCACAACCGTTACCCTTCATGGGTTGAAGTCTCCATCAACGTGGATGTAGGATAGCACCACCTATCCGAACCACGGGAAAAACATCCGTGTCTCCAATTGCGTTTGAATTCTCCAAACCCTTCCCTTTACATTTTTGCAAGTTGCATGCTTTACTTTCTGCTGCCAATATACTCTTTGCATGCTTGCTTGAATTGTGTGATAATTGCTTGACTTGTCCTACAATAGCTAAAATCTGCCAAGAACTAAAATTGGGAAAAGGTTAAGTTTTTATTTGGTCAAGTAGTCTAATCACCCCCCCTCTAGACATACTTTCGATCCTACAAGTGGTATCAGAGCTTTGGTCTCCATTTGCTTTGATCTCCATAGCTTTTGGTGGTCATAGCCTTGGTTTCACAACCTAGGAGAGTATGGCGTCTAGCGAGGGAAATTATCATCGTAGAGGTCCTTACTTTGATGGTACTAATTTTGCTAGTTGGAAGCATAAAATGAAAATGCATATTCTTGGACATAACCCCGCCGTTTGGGCTATTGTGTGTGTTGGTTTGCAAGGTGACTTCTTTGATGGGAAAGAACCAAACCGTGAAGCTACCGCGGATGAGTTGAAGATGTTGCAATACAATGCTCAAGCTTGTGATATTCTCTTCAACGGATTCTACCCCGAAGAATTCAACAAAATTAGCCGTCTTGAGAATGCAAAGGAGATTTGGGACACTTTGATTGATATGCACGAAGGTACCGACTCCATCAAGGAGTCCAAGTTGGATGTGCTTCAAAGTCAACTTGACAAGTTCAAAATGAAGGATGGTGAAGGTGTCGCTGAAATGTACTCTAGGCTTGCTCTCATCACAAATGAGATTGCCGGCTTAGGAAGTAAAGATATGACCGATAGATTCATCATCAAGAATATTCTGAGAGCCTTGGATGGAAAATATGATACCGTGTGCACATTGATCCAAATGATGCCCAATTACAAAGATCTCAAGCCAACGGAAGTGATTGGAAGAATTGTTGCTCATGAGATGTCACTTAAGGATAAAGAGGAACTTCACAACAAATCAAGTGGTGCCTACAAAGCCTCATGTGAAGCCCCTACATCATCAAGTGAGAAACAAAACTTCAATGAAGAATTGAGCTTAATGGTGAAGAACTTCAACAAGTTCTACAAGAGTAGAAGAAAAGATAGAAGCTTCAAGTAAAGGTCCTACAATGACAAAAGATCTTCTAGTCGAGAGCGAAACTGCTACAGTTGTGGAAGACCCGGACACTATTCCAATGAGTGTACGGCTCCCTACAAGAGAAGAGAAGATTCTCCAAAAAGAAGAAGCAAAGAATCACCACCAAGAGAGAGAAGGAGTAGAGATGATCGTTATGAACGAAGATACTCACGGAGAAGCAAGGATTCGGAAAGGAAGGAAAAATCATCAAGGAGCTACACAAAACGAAGACATCAAGCTCATGTTGTTGAATGGGTATCCGGCTCCGACTCCGACAGCCACTCCGAGAGAAGTTATCACTCCGACTCCGAAGATACTCAAGATGAAGGTGTTGCCGGTCTAGCACTTGTGTCAACCAACTCCTACGACATATTTGACTCACCAAATGAAGGAATTGGAAGATGCTTCATGGCCAAAGGTCCTAAGGTAACACACCCCGAGTATGTTGATTTCAATAGTGATGAAGATGACTTGTTAGGTGATGATTTGCTTGTTGACAACTCTAGTGATGAATACTGTGATGAAACGTCAATTAATCATGCTAATCAAGATAAAACGAATGACAATGATAAGGAGAAGATTGAGGCTCTAACTAAAGAACTAAACACTCTTAAGTTAGCTCATGAAACTATCTTCGAAGATCATCGAGAACTTTTAAGAGCTCATGAGAAATTACGCTTTGAAAAGCTCAATCTTGAGCAAGAGCGTGAGTTCTTAAAAGCAATCAATGATGATCTCGTCAAGAAAAGTTCTTCTTACATTGCCAAGCGTTTACTCTTATCCACTTACATGCCTCAAGTCAAGTCTAGTAACAAGAACAAGAAAGATTCTTCCTCTAGCAGTAACAATGATCATGCTAAATCCAATATTGTTGCTTCTAGTAGTTCTCTTGATTCCACTAATGATTCTCTTAGCCAAGTTACACTTGAGCAAGAAAATAGCTTATTGAAGGGAATTATAGAGAAAGGAGTGTACAAAAGCCTTGCCGGGAGTAAGCAATTCGAGGAAATTGTGCGCAAGCAAGGAATGCACCGGAAGAATCAAGGTGTTGGTTTTGAACGAAAGTTCAATGCCAATGGAGTTGAGTGGGAAGAAGATCAATACCCCAAGACAAAGTTTGTTCCTCAACAAGAGAAGTATGATACTTCTTTCAAGGGGACACAAGCTCAAGATGATCTTCCACCACAAGACTACAAGCAAAAAGGCAAGGACAAGCTTCAAGAGGAAATTGATGCACTTGAAGAAGCTCCTAAGACCTTAGTCAAGTGGATTCCCAAGACTACTTCAAGTTCCACTTCATCAAGTACGACTACAACTCCAAGGATTCCCATCAAGATGGTGTGGATCCAAAAGAAGAAGAAGAACTAGAGAGTTCTTGAGGGTGACTCCGCCAACATACTTCACTCTTATCATTTTGGCAAGAACAAGTGCAATCAACTTCCACATCTTGCACTAGTTCAAGGAGTCACAAACCCTCTTGTTGGTAAGACAAGGGACAAGGTAATCTAAAAGTTTTCATGGACATCATCTTGTGTGTGCATCACTCTATGTCTATGGATATCCTTGTTTGTTCCTTGAGGGACTAACCCATGTAGGTATTGAAAGTGCAATTCACTCAAATGGATAGCTCCAAGTGATCTACATCAACATTGAGCATCCACATCTTCAACATCTACATGAAGTCATCATCGACAAAACCCGAGGTTAGTTCATCCCTCTAACGGGGGATATCACATCTAGGGGGAGCTTTACTCTAAGACTTGAGCTAAAGCAACTCTAAAGATGTGGACACAACAATGCTTTATGTAAAAGTGGTAACCCCACTTGAGCTTAAACGATGAGTATGACCTATGATCAAGTGTTCTCACTTGACTCCTAAGTCAATATACTCATATATAGATGACCTTGTCATCGCAAATTGCTTGATAGATGCTAGAATTGGTTGTGCATGCCTTGTCACATATTTCATTTGCCATCTTATTGTGTGAGCATGCTGGCTGCATATTTTACTCATTCGAGGACATCCACTTGTTGTTTTGATTGTTTGGTTTTATTTCCTTTTGCCAAGTGGATGGACAAGAATGCCTAAGAACCTCCTCTAGCTATCTATGCTTTTCACGTCTCAAACTCTATTCATGCTACATCACAAAATTTGATCAAGTCAGATTCGAACCACTCTGTGTGAGGAGCGCTCGGAGTCCCCGATTCGTCATAGACTTAAACTTCCAAAACCTCTTTATGATTCTTGGTCTGACCGATACCCTACTTTCGGTCCTACCGAGATCATTAAGTTGATCTAGGTTTTCGATCTCGGTGCAACCGATTTGAACCATTCGGTCACACCGAGTTGCAACAACTGTATACAGTTTTGCATCTCGGTGCCACCGAGTTGTTCCACTTGGTCACACTGACAGGGTCGGGCTATATAGAGTCACGGGCAAAAATTTGGAAATTTCTCCGAACCCCTTCGCCCGCGCGATAGCCTGCTCTGCCAACTTGGTCTCCGGATCGTCTCCTCGCCGCCAGCCGCCTCCAGTCGCTGGTCTCCATCGCCGTCAACGGAATTCAACCCTGTCGTTGCCGCCGTAGCGAGTCTCCGCCGAACTAGGGTATGGACTCGATCACAGTGCTATTCCCCGTCCGATTCCTAGCACATTGTGTTCTTAATGATTCTTGCCACGATTGAAACACTCCTATCCAGTCAATGAACTCGTAGATTAGGTTTAATTCGAAAATTTTAGGGTTAGGTTTCCGCCGAAACCATCTCGGACCCACCGAGTTGAAAAACTCGGTCCCACCGATTTGGCTTATGCCATTGCACAAGTGAGACTCGGCCTGACCGAGAATTACTTATCGGTGTGACCGATTTTGGAACTTTGTGAAACCCTAGCAGTCTCGGTGCCACCGAACTGTGACTCGGTCTGACCGAGTTCACTAGTTTAGGTTCCAAAACTGCTTCGGTATCACCGAGTTTAAAAATCGGTAGATCCGAGATGATTTCAGTGGGAAACTAAAACTAAGTTTTTGAATTATTCTTTTGCAAAAATCTCTTCATTTTGTGATGCTCATCCACTCTACCTCATCTATAAACTATTCACAGGGTCAGCAGTCAGCTTGTTCATCATGTCAGACCAAAGTGATAGCCAGAACATGTCAGAACAGCCAGTGCAGATGAGTGAGGGCACTAGTCCCTCAAGTTCTTCAGATGAAGGCAGCAGGAGCACCCCTAGCAATCTGCCAAAAGCTGCCACAAGACAAAGGAAGAAGAGAACCTCAGAATCAGAGGATGAGGACTATGTGGCAGAAGAGGAAGCAACTTCAAAGAGAGTAGTGCTCGAGAAGGAACATGGCTCAGCTCAAGGCACAAAGCCAGGATTGAAAATCAAAAGGCCAGCAGGTAGGCGGCCTATGCCAAAGGCCAGAGCTTCAACTCAGACTCCTGAGAAGCCTGCACCCATTGAGCCAGTTGCTGCTGAAGGCAAGAAAAGGAAGGAAAGGATCAAGAAGACCGTAGCCAGAGTGCTTGGAAAGGCTTCCATCATGGAAGAAGAGGAAGAAGAAGAGGTAGCTGCACCAGCACCTAAGGCACCCAAGCTGATGGGTGATGCCATAAGATCAAGGGCAGCTGCTTCCAAGGCCAAGCCAGCTCCAAAGCCCAAACCAAAGAGGAATACAAGAAGCATCCCAGCTGCTGAGAAGAACAAGGCCCCAGTTCCTGACACTGCAGAAGATGATGAAGAGCAAGTTCTCAGAAAACTCAAGCCCAAGATCCCAGACCACAATGATGCTCATCCTGTGGCTGAGGACATGAAGCTCAGAAGAGACTCAGGGCTGAGGAAGTGGAGAGAAGCAGATCCATATGCTTCAAGGAGAAGAACTGCTATTGATTACATGTTTCACACTAAGGAACAGCAAGATTTCTATGAGACAGTGCTGCTTGATAAGAAGCCCATAGTTTGTGACATGCGATGGGTTGATTGGGAGTACATCAAGGACAATGAAGAACACTACCCTGGAGTGTATGACAGCTTCAATGCTTGTGGAGTAGCAGACTTTGTTGGGCAGAAGTTCACAAAGTGGAACGAGGAACTCATTATGCAATTCTACTCCACAGCACATTTCTACCCAGATGGAAAGATCACATGGATGTCTGAAGGTACGAGGTACCAATCTACTATTGCTGAGTGGGCACAGCTCATCAATGCCCCAGAGGAGCATGAGGATGACTTGGATATCTATGCCAAGAAGAAGATGGACCACAACTCTATGTCCAATATGTACATGGAAATTCCAAATGAGGCACTTGATACTTTCAAGTTTGGGTCTGTGCATTATCTTCTGTCAGGGCTGCCAACCATTAACTGGATCCTTAGGCACACTCTCTTGCCCAAGTCAGGTGATCACAAGATGATCAGAGGCCATGCAATCAATTTGCTTCATGTATTTGATGTGCCTCAGAAATTCAAGGTCATGAGCCTCATAGTAGAAACTATCAAGAGGACTGCAGCAGATCAGAAGAGGAGCTGTGGTTATGCCCCTCAGATTCAGGAGTTAATCAACTCGAAGATGGGCATAGGCATATACTTGTTGGACAAGGAACACTTGCCTATTCATCCAGACTTTGAGGACAACCAAGTTGTGATGAATGAGAATGAACCATCATCAGTTCAAGCACAAGCAAAGAAGGAGCAGGCGAGGAAGGAGAAAGCTGCCAAGATGCCAACTCAAGAGGAGGCATCTGAGTATTTCTTGAAAACCAAACAAGAGCAGCTTGGTTACTTGATTGCATCCACACTGAGGATTGAGCAAGGACTAGCCACCCTAACTCAGAACCAGGCAAGCTTAGAGAGGATCATGGAACAAAAGTTCTATGACTTGGATGTCAAAGTGACAGAGATTCAGACTGCAGTGGAGCAGCTCCAGGATGACATGCAGGAGAGGAGAGGCAAGACTACAACTGATGCATTTGCTAGAGTGCCAAGAGCTCAGAGATCACATGCAGTGCCAGTTGCTGACACCAGAGCCACCACTTCTGCACCAGCTACAGCCTCAGTTCCACCAGCTCCAGCGTCCAGTTCAACCTCGACTCCGACCACGTCTACAGAAGGCTTCGTCCTTGGAGTGCTCCGGACTCCACCACCACCTGAAGATCAAGCCTGAGCGTCGATCTAGCACTATGCATTTTCTAGGAACTTTTTGGTAACTTGTTGCCAAAGGGGGAGAAAAATGTATAGATCATAGGCTTCGAGAGAGAGAGTGTTGCTTTTTTCTCTGTTGCTTTATTTGGTGGTTTTTCGAACTTTGTTTGCTTTTGAGTACTTGATATACTATGCCGTTATCTGTGAGACATTGATGATCATGTGTTTGATCATAAGCTACACTTATGCATGCTTGATATATCTTATCTATCTTATGTGATCATTCACTATTCTTGGTGATGAGTGCATGTATTTCATTCTTATCATTTTAAGCGCTCCACCAAGATGTATGTGACATGGAAGAGTAACCCATGACTCTAACTCTTTGTGCATTTGCAGTCCAAAGCAAATTTTAAATATGCACAAATTTAGGGGGAGCTCTTACTTGTCACATACTTCTCAAAGCGATGATATATTTCATGCTTATTATCATTTGTCGAAGCTTTGATCTATATGTTGTCATCAATTACCAAAAAGGGGGAGATTGAAAGTGCAACTATCCCTAGGTGGTTTTGGTAATTCATAACAACATATAGCTCATTGAGCTAATGCTATTCCAAGATGATTATTTCAGGAAAGCTCAATGATTGGCATGGCATGGATGTGAAAGTGGAACCCTCAAAATGCTAAGGACAAAGGATTGGCTCAAGCTCAAAAGCTCAAGACTCTTCATTTTATATTTTAGTGATCCAAGATCACATTGAGTCTTTAGGAAAAGCCAATACTATCAAGGAGGGATGAGGTGTTGCTTAATGAGCCTCTTGCTTCATGTGCTTAGTGATATGCTCCAAAACCCTCAACTACTTTCCCATATCCACATATGACCTAAACCCAAAGCCAAACTCGGTCATACCGATTCTTTCTATCCGGCGCCACCAAGTTTCACTTGTCATAAGCCACTACCAAACCCTAGCAATTCGGTTCTACCGATAGGGATCTCGGTCTCACCGAGATGGGATTGCAAACTCTCTGTTTCCCTTTCATAACTTTTCGGTCTCACCGAAAGAGCGGATCGGTCCCACCGAGATTGCAACGTAAACTCAGTGTTTCCTTTTTGTAACTTTTAGGTCTCACAGAAAGAGCAAATCGGTCCCACCGAGTTTGCCTGACCAACTCTCTGGTTAGCTAATTACCAAAAACGGTCTCACCGAGTTTGTGTAATCGGTCTCACCGAGATTACGTTATGCCGAAACCCTAACCATATCGGTCCTACCGAGTTGCATGTTAGTCCCACTGAAAATCTCTAACAGTCACTAGGTTTACCTTTTCGGTCCGACCGAGTTTGTTGATTCGGTCCCACCGAGATTGGAAAACTGTGTGTAACGGTTGGATTTTGTGTGGAGGCTATATATACCCCTCCACCTCCTCTTCATTCATGGAGAGAGCCATCAGAACACTTCTACACTTCCAACTCATATGTTCTGAGAGAGAACCACCTACTCATGTGTTGAGACCAAGATATTCCATTCCTACCATATGAATCTTGATCTCTAGCCTTCCCAAGTTGCTTTCCACTCAAATCTTCTTTCCACAAAATCCAAATCCTATGAGAGAGAGTTGAGTGTTGGG
This sequence comes from Triticum urartu, assembly GCF_056163025.1. Lineage (NCBI taxonomy): Eukaryota > Viridiplantae > Streptophyta > Magnoliopsida > Poales > Poaceae > Triticum > Triticum urartu. The sequence goes on along the minus strand of NC_141877.1, from coordinate 533,217,672 downwards.
GAGACTATCATTTGAAGCACAAGAGCAAGGAGTTCATTACCTACACACCATTTGTTACTTCTTGGAGAGTGGTGTCTCCTAGATTGGCTAGGTGTCACTTGGGAGCCTCCGACAAGATTGTGGAGTTGAACCAAGGAGTTTGTAAGGGCAAGGAGATCGCCTACTTCGTGAAGATCTACCGCTAGTGAGGCAAGTCCTTCGTGGGCGATGGCCATGGTGGGATAGACAAGGTTGCTTCTTCGTGGACCCTTTGTGGGTGGTTGCTTCTTCGTGGACCCTTCGTGGGTGGAGCCCTCCGTGGACTCGCGCAACCATTACCCTTCGTGGGTGGAGCCCTCCGTGGACTCGCGCAACAGTTACCCTTCGTGGGTTGAAGTCTCCATCAACGTGGATGTAGGATAGCACCACCTATCCGAACCACGGGAAAAACATTCGTGTCTCCAATTGCGTTTGAATTCTCCAAACCCTTCCCTTTACATTCTTGCAAGTTGCATGCTTTACTTTCCGCTGCCAATATACTCTTTGCATGCTTGCTTGAATTGTGTGATGATTGCTTGACTTGTCCTACAATAGCTAAAATCTGCCAAGAACTAAAATTGGGAAAAGGTTAAGTTTTTATTTGGTCAAGTAGTCTAATCACCCCCCTCCTCTAGACATACTTTCGATCCTACAGCGCCCCCCCTTAGGGTTTCCCCCAAACCCTAGGCGCATGGGCCCTAGGGGGGTGTGGCGCCCTAGCCCACTTGGGCTGGTTCCCTTCTCCATACAGGCCATAAGGCCCTCCAGAAGAGGTGGCCCCTCCCGGTGGACCCCCGGAACCCCTCCGGTGGCCCCGGTACAATACCGATATGCCCCCGAACCTTTCCGGTGACCGTATGACAACTTCCTACATATAAATCTTCACCTCCGGACCATTCCGGAACTCCTCGTGACGTCCGGGGTCTCATCTGGGACTCCGAACAACATTCGGTAATCACATACAAGTCTTCCTAACAACCCTAGCGTCACCGAACCTTAAGTGTGTAGACCCTACGGGTTCGGGAGACATGCAGACATGACCGAGATGACTCTCCGGTCAATAACCAACAGCGGGATCTGGATACCCATGTTGGCTACCACATGCTCCACGATGATCTCATCGGATGAACCACGATGTCGAGGATTCAATCAATCCGTATACAATTCCCTTTGTCAATCGACATGTTACTTGCCCGAGACTCGATCGTCGGTATCCCAATACCTTGTTCAGTCTCGTTACTGGCAAGTCACTTTACTCGTACCGTAATGCATGATCCTGTGATCAACCACTTGATCACATTGAGCTCATTATGATGATGCATTACTGAGTGGGCCCAGAGATACCTCTCCGTCATACGGAGTGACAAATCCCAGTCTCGATTCGTGCCAACCCAACAGACACTTTCGGAGATACCTGTAATGTACCTTTATAGTCACCTAGTTACGTTGTGACGTCTGGCACACCCAAGGCACTCCTACGGTGTCCAGGAGTTGCACAATCTCATGGTCTAAGTAAATGATACTTGACATTCAGAAAAGCTACAGCAAACGAACTACACGATCTTTGAGCTATGCTTAGGATTGGGTCTTGTCCATCACATCATTCTCCTAATGATGTGATCTCGTTATCAATGACATCCAATGTCCATAGTCACGAAACCATGACTATATTTTGATCAACGAGCTAGTCAACTAGAGGCTCACTAGGGACGTGTTGTGGTCTATGTATTCACACATGTATTATGATTTCCGGATAACACAATTATAGCATGAACAATAGACAATTATCATGAACAAAGAAATATAATAATAACCATTTTATTATTGCCTCTAGGGCATATTTCCAACAGTCTCCCACTTGCACAAGAGTCAATATTCTAGTTACATTGTGATGAATCGAACACCCATGCAGTTCTGGTGTTGATCATGTTTTGTTCTAGGGAGAGGTTTAGTCAACGGATCTGCTACATTTAGGTCCGTATGTACTTTACAAATCTCTATGTCTCCATTTTGAACACTTTCACGAATGGAGTTGAAGCGACGCTTGATATGCCTGGTGTTCCCGTGAAACCTGGGCTCCTTGTCAAGGGCAATAGCTCCAGTGTTGTCACAGAAGAGAGTCATCGGGCCCGACGCATTGGGTATGACTCCTAGGTCGGTAATGAACTCCTTCACCCAGACTGCTTCTTGTGCTGCCTCCGAGGCTGCCATGTACTCCGCTTCACATGTAGATCCCGCCACAACGCTTTTCTTGCAACTGCACCAGCTTACTGCCCCACCATTCTTAATATACACGTATCCGGTTTGTGACTTAGAGTCATCCAGATCTGTGTCGAAGCTAGCATCGACGTAACCCTTTACAACGAGCTCTTCGTCACCTCCATAAACGAGAAACATTTCCTTGGTCCTTTTCAGGTACTTCAGGATATTCTTGACCGCTATCCAGTGTTCCATGCCGGGATTACTTTGGTACCTTCCTACCAAACTTACGGCAAGGTTTACATCAGGTCTGGTACACAGCATAGCATACATGATAGACCCTATGGCCGAGGCATAGGGGACGACACTCATCTTTTCTCTATCTTCTGCCGTGGTCGGGCATTGAGCCGTGCTCAATCTCGTACCTTGCAATACAGGCAAGAACCCCTTCTTTGACTGATCCATTTTGAACTTCTTCAATATCTTGTCAAGGTACGTACTCTGTGAAATACCAATGAGGCGTCTCGATCTATCTCTATAGATCTTGATGCCTAATATATAAGCAGCATCTCCAAGGTCCTTCATTGAAAAACACTTGTTCAAGTAGGCCTTTATACTTTCCAAGAATTCTATATCATTTCCCATCAACAGTATGTCATCCACATACAATATGAGAAATGCTACAGAGCTCCCACTCACTTTCTTGTAAATGCAGGCTTCTCCATAAGTCTGCATAAACCCAAACGCTTTGATCATCTCATCAAAACGAATGTTCCAACTCCGAGATGCTTGCACCATCCCATAAATCGAGCATTGGAGCTTGCACACCTTGTCAACATTCTTAGGATCGACAAAACCTTCCGGCTGCATCATATACAATTCTTCCTTAAGGAAACTATTAAGGAATGCCGTTTTGACATCCATTTGTCATATCTCATAATCATAGAATGCGGCAATTGTTAACATGATTCGGACGGGATTCAGCTTCGCTATGGGTGAGAAAGTCTCATCATAGTCAACCCCTTGAACTTGTCGATAACCCTTAGCGACAAGTCGAGCTTTATAGATGGTCACATTACCATCCGCGTATGTCTTCTTCTTAAAGATCCATTTATTTTCTATGGCTCGCCGATCATCGGGCAAGTCAGTCAAAGTCCATACTTCGTTTTCGTACATGGATCCTATCTCGGATTTCATGGCTTCCAGCGATTTGTCGGAATCCGGTCCCGCCATTGCTTCTTCATAGGTCGAAGGTTCACCGTTGTCTAACAACATGATTTCCAAGATAGGGTTGCCGTACCACTCTGGTGCGGAACATGTCCTTGTGGACCTACGAAGTTCAGTAGCAACTTGATCTGAAGTTTCATGATCATCATCATCAACTTCCTCACTAGTCGGTGCAGGCACCTCAGGAACATTTTCTTGAGCTGCGCCACTTACCGGTTCAAGAGGCAATACTTCATCAAGTTCTACTTTCCTCCCACTCATTTCTTTCGAGAGAAACTCTTTCTCTAGAAAGGACCCATTCTTGGCAACAAAGATCTTGCCTTCGGATCCGAGGTAGAAGGTATACCCAACAGTTTCTTTAGGGTATCCTATGAAGACGCATTTTTCCGATTTGGGTTCGAGCTTTTCAGGTTGAAGTTTCTTGACATAAGCATCGCATCCCCAAACTTTTAGAAATGACAGCTTAGGTTTCTTCCCAAACCATAATTCATACGGTGTCGTCTCAACGGATTTCGATGGAGCCCTATTTAAAGTGAATGCGGCAGTCTCTAAAGCATAGCCCCAAAATGACAGCGGTAAATCGGTAAGAGACATCATAGATCGCACCATATCTAATAGAGTGCGATTACGATGTTCGGACACACCATTACGCTGAGGTGTTCCAGGTGGCGTGAGTTGTGAAACTATTCCACATTTTCTTAAGTGTGTGCCAAATTCATGACTCAGGTATTCTCCCCCACGATCTGATCGCAAGAAGATGATTTTCCTGTCACGTTGATTCTCATCCTCACTCTGAAATTCCTTGAACTTTTCAAAGGTCTCAGACTTGTGTTTAATTAAGTAGACATACCCATATCTACTCAAGTCACCAGTGAGGGTGAGAACATAACGATAGCCACCGCGAGCCTCAACACTCATTGGACCGCACACATAAGTATGTATGATTTCCAATAAGTTGGTTGCTCGCTCCATTGTTCCTGAGAACGGAGTCTTGGTCATTTTACCCATGAGGCATGGTTCGCACGTGTCAAATGATTCGTAATCAAGAGACTCTAAAAGTCCATCTGCATGGAGCTTCTTCATGCGTTTGACACCTATGTGACCAAGGCGGCAGTGCCACAAGTATGTGGGACTATCATTATCAACCTTACATCTTTTGGTATTCACACTATGAATATGTGTAGCATTACGCTCGAGATTCATTAAGAATAAACCATTCACCATCGGAGCATGACCATAAAACATATCTCTCATATAAATAGAACAACCATTATTCTCGGATTTAAATGAGTAGCCATCTCGAATTAAACGAGATCCTGATACAATGTTCATGCTCAAAGCTAGCACTAAATAACAATTATTGAGGTTTAAAACTAATCCTGTAGGTAAATGTAGAGGTAGCATGCTGACGGCGATCACATCGACCTTGGAACCATTCCCGACGCGCATCGTCACCTCGTCCTTCGCCAGTCTCCGTTTATTCCGAAGCTCCTGCTTCGAGTTACAAATGTGAGCAACCGCACCGGTATCAAATACCCAGGAGCTACTACGAGTACTGGTAAGGTACACATCAATTACATGTATATCACATATACCTTTCGTGTTGCCGGCCTTCTTGTCCGCTAAGTATTTGGGGCAGTTCCGCTTCTAGTGACCACTTCCCTTGCAATAAAAACACTCATTCTCGGGTTTGGGTCCATTCTTTGGCTTCTTCCCGGCAGCTTGCTTACCGGGCGCGGCAACTCCCTTTCCGTCCTTCTTGAAGTTCTTCTTACCCTTGCCTTTCTTGAACTTAGTGGTTTTATTCACCATCAACACTTGATGTTCCTTTTTGACTTCTACCTCTACTGATTTCAGCATTGAATATACCTCAGGAATGGTCTTTTCCATCCCCTGCATATTGAAGTTCATCACAAAGCTCTTGTAGCTCGGTGGAAGCGACTGAAGGATTCTGTCAATGACCGCGTCATCCGGGAGATTAACTCCCAGCTGAGTCAAGAGGTTATGCAACCCAGACATTTTGAGTATGTGCTCACTGACAGAACTATTTTCCTCCATCTTACAGCTGAAGAACTTGTTGGAGACTTCATATCTCTCGACCCGGGCATGAGCTTGAAAAACCATTTTCAGCTCTTCGAACATCTCATATGCTCTGTGTCTCTCAAAACGCTTTTGGAGCCCCGGTTCTAAGCTGTAAACCATGCCGCACTGAACGAGGGACTAATCATCAGCACGTGGCTGCCAAGCATTCATAACGTCTTGGTTCTGTGGGACGGGTGCGTCACCTAGCGGTGCTTCTAGGACATAATCTTTCTTGGCAGCTATGAGGATGATCCTCAGGTTCCGGACCCAGTCCGTATAGTTGCTGCCATCGTCTTTCAGCTTGGTTTTCTCTAGGAACGCGTTGAAGTTGAGGAGAACGTGGGCCATTTGATCTACAAGACATATTGTAAAGATTTAGACTAAGTTCATGATAATTAAGTTCATATAATCAAATTATTCAATGAACTCCCACTGAGATAGACATCCCTCCAGTCATCTAAGTATAACATGATCCGAGTTAACTAGGTCGTGTCCGATCATCACGTGAGACGGACTAGTCAACATCAGTGAACATCTTCATGTTGATCGTATCTTCTATACGACTCATGCTCGACCTTTCAGTCTTCTGTGTTCTGAGGCCATGTCTGTACATACTAGGCTCGTCTAGTCAACCTAAGTGTATTGCGTGTGTAAATCTGGCTTACACCCGTTGTATTCGAACATTAGAATCTATCACACCCGATCATCACGTGGTGCTTCGAAACAACGAACCTTCGCAACGGTGCACAGTTAGGGGGGACACTTTCTTGAAATTATTACGAGGGATCATCTTATTTAAGCTACCATCGTTCTAAGCAAATAAGATGTAAAACATGATAAACATCACATGCAATCAAATAGTGACATGATATGGCCATTATCATTTGCTCCTTTTGATCTCCATCTTCGGGGCTCCATGATCATCGTTGTCACCGGCATGACACCATGATCTCCATCATCATGATCTCCATCATCGTGTCTTCTTGAAGTTGTCTCATCATCTATTACTTCTACTACTATGGCTAACGCTTTAGCAATAAAGTAAAGTAATTACATGACGTTTATGTTGACACGCAGGTCATAAATAAATAAAGACAACTCCTATGGCTCCTGCCGGTTTTCATACTCATCGACATGGAAGTCGTGATTCCTATTACAAGAACATGATCATATCATACATCTCATATATCATTCATCACATCCTTTGGCCATATCACATCACAAAACACTTGCTGCAAAAACAAGTTAGACGTCCTCTAATTGTTGTTGCAAGTTTTTACGTGGCTGCTATAGGATTCTAGCAAGAACGTTTCTTACCTACGCCAAAACCACAACGTGAATTGCCAATTTCTATTTACCCTTCATAAGGACCCTGTTCATCGAATCCGATCCGACTAAAGTGGGAGAGACAGACACCCGCCAGCCACCTTATGCAACTAGTGCATGTAAGTCGGTGGAACCGGTCTCACGTAAGCGTACGTGTAAGGTTGGTCTGGGCCGCTTCATCCCACAATGCCGCCGAATCAAGATAAGACTAGTAACGGCAAGATAATTGACAATATCGACGCCCACAACTGCTTTGTGTTCTACTCGTGCATAGTAACTACGCATAGACCTAGCTCATGATGCCACTATTGGGGAATGTAGCAGAATTTTAAAATTTTCTACGCATCACCAAGATCAATCTATGGAGTCATCTAGCAACGAGGGAGAGAGGAGTGCATCTACATACCCTTATAGATCACGAGCGGAAGCGTTCAAGAGAACGGGTTGATGGAGTCGTACTCGTTGTGATCCAAATCACCGAAGATCCTAGAGCCGAACGGATGGCACCTCCGCGTTCGACACACGTACGGAGCGAGGACGTCTCCCGCGCCTTGATCCAGCAAGGAGGAGGGAGAGGTTGAGGAAGAGGGCTCCAACAGCAGCACGACGATGTGGTGGTGGTGAAGTTGCAGTACTCCGGCAGGGCTTCGCCAAGCTCTTATGGAGGAGGAGAGGTGTTGGGGAGGGGAGGGGCTGCGCCTTGGATTTTGTATGCAGCCCTCCCCTCACCCCTCTATTTATAGGGGAAGGGGGAAGGGGGCCGGCCCCCTCTGGATGAGATCTAGAGGGGGGGCGGCCAAGGGGAGGGGGGCTTGCCCCCCAAGCAAGGGGCGCCCCCCTTAGGGTTTCCCCCAAACCCTTGGCGCATGGGCCCTAGGGGGGTGTGGCGCCCCAGCCCACATGGGCTGGTTCCCTTCTCCATACAGCCCATAAGGCCCTCCGGAAGAGGTGGCCCCTCCCGGTGGACCCCCGGAACCCCTCCGGTGGCGTACAATACCGATATGCCCCCGAACCTTTCCGGTGACCGTATGACAACTTCCTACATATAAATCTTCACCTCCAGACCATTCCGGAACTCCTCGTGACGTCCGGGATCTCATCCGGGACTCCGAACAACATTCGGTAATCACATACAAGTCTTCCTAACAACCCTAGCGTCACCGAACCTTAAGTGTGTAGACCCTACGGGTTCGGGAGACATGCAGACATGACCGAGATGACTCTCCGGTCAATAACCAACAGCGGGATCTGGATACCCATGTTGGCTACCACATGCTCCACGATGATCTCATCGGATGAACCACGATGTCGAGGATTCAATCAATCCGTATACAATTCCCTTTGTCAATCGACATGTTACTTGCCCGAGACTCGATCGTCGGTATCCCAATACCTTGTTCAGTCTTGTTACTGGCAAGTCACTTTACTCGTACCGTAATGCATGATCCTGTGATCAACCACTTGATCACATTGAGCTCATTATGATGATGCATTACTGAGTGGGCCCAGAGATACCTCTCCATCATACGGAGTGACAAATCCCAGTCTCGATTCGTGCCAACCCAACAGACACTTTCGGAGATACCTGTAATGTACCTTTATAGTCACCTAGTTACGTTGTGACGTTTGGCACACCCAAGGCACTCCTACGGTGTCCAGGAGTTGCACAATCTCATGGTCTAAGTAAATGATACTTGACATTCAGAAAAGCTACAGCAAACGAACTACACGATCTTTGAGCTATGCTTAGGATTGGGTCTTGTCCATCACATCATTCTCCTAATGATGTGATCTCGTTATCAATGACATCCAATGTCCATAGTCACGAAACCATGACTATATTTTGATCAACGAGCTAGTCAACTAGAGGCTCACTAGGGACGTGTTGTGGTCTATGTATTCACACATGTATTACGATTTCCGGATAACACAATTATAGCATGAACAATAGACAATTATCATGAACAAAGAAATATAATAATAACCATTTTATTATTGCCTCTAGGGCATATTTCCAACAGGACATATGTCCCTTGAAAATTTGCCCAAAAAGCGTCTTCGAGCTCTTCCCGACTTCCAATGGAACTTTCGGGGAGGTCTTTGAGCCAGTGACGAGCTGGTCCTTTGAGCTTGAGGGGTAGGTATTTGATGGCATGGAGATCATCTCCTCGAGCCATATGGATATGAAGGATGTAGTCCTCAATCCAGACCCCAGGGTCTGTTGTTCCGTCGTATGCCTCTATGTTTACGGGTTGGAATCCCTCTGGAAATTCATGGTCCAGCACCTCATCGGTGAAACATAGGGGGTGTGCGGCACCCCTGTAGCTGGGTGTACCACATTGTTCGGATGTTTGTTGTGTTGCATTGCATGCTGGGGCGTGCTTGCGTGGTCCATAGATGGATCTGGTTGCGCCGTCCTTTGGGTGTGATCCCTCGCCTGGGTCGCGTCTTGTATTGTGAGCGGCTTTGTATGCCACCCTGTGTTGGTAGAGGGGTCGTCTATCCAACCAGGTGGCTGCTTTGATATTTGTTTGTGGGGGTTCTGAGGCCTCCTCATCGAATTCGGGTAGCAGCTTCCGCTTTGGGTAGCTTTTGGAGAGGCGATTGTCGCCGTACCTTGCTGCAGTGCTGAGTATTTTACTCCATTTGAATTGGAGGGTGTCTTGCGCGGCCTTGAGCCTTTGTTTCTGCTTTTTCAGGCTCCTCGCGGTGGCAACAAGCCTTTTACGGGCAGTCTATTGCTCCAGGTGTTTGTCCGGCGTTATGTCGTCCAGGCCATTATCCTTGATAGGATTTGTTTGTTCGGTTTGATTATCCGGACTGCCGTTGTTCGGCAGCGGTTCGCCCTGCTCCAATGCTGGGTGTGCATGATCGCTATTTCTGTCGAGGCAGGATTTGGGGCGGGCTTGCATCGCCGTTTTGACTGCTTTTCGAGGGAACAAGCCTTCGGTGCGTCCTTCCGCTCCTCGTCGTCATCTTTTGGTGCATCCACCATGTATATGTCATATGACGAGGTGGCATTCCGGGGCCCAATATGCGCCTGTTCTTCATCATCTCCTTCATCGGCGTCCATACCGTCGATATCTTCGAAGTCAAAGTCGGGCATGTCGGTTAAGTCGTCGATAGTGGCTACAAAGTGGGTGGTGGGTGGGCTTTGAATTTCTTCATTGTCCGTACCCCAACCTTGCTGACCGTAGTTCGGTCAGGGCTCTCCTGATAAAGAGAGAGACTTCAGTGACTTCAGGATATCGCCAAAAGGCAAGTGCTGAAAGATGTCTGCGGTGGTGAACTCCATGATCGGCATCCAATCGGATTCGATTGGCAGGGGCGCGGAGGGTTCGGAGTCCGGAGAGGAGTCCGGCTCCTTGGAGTCACGAGTCTTGCAGAGCACGGGGCTGGTGTTTGGCTCAATCGCCATTGGGGTTGCAGCCCCCGAGGTGGCGTCCAACCACCCATCCTCGATAGGCGTAGTTGGCTCCGAATTAAGGGTCGGAGCCGATGCGGATGCGGCCTCCAGGGCACCGTTCGGCGGCAGAGCTAGATCATGCTCGTCGTGACAGTGCGACGCGCTCGGCAGTGGCTCGAATCCATCGAAGATCAAGTCCCCGCGGATGTCAGCCGTGCAGTTTAAATTTCCAAATCTGACCAGACGGCCAGGGGCGTAGCTTTCGATCTGCTCCATACGGCCAAGCGAATTGGCTCGCAGTGCGAAGCCGCCAAAGGCGAAGATCTGTCCGGGGAGGAAGGTCTCACCCTGGACTGCATCGCTATCGATGATCGTAGGAGCCATCAAGCCTGACGGCGACGACACAGAGGAACTCTCAATGAAAGCACCAATGTCGGTGTCAAAACCGGCGGATCTCGGGTAGGGGGTCTCGAACTGTGCGTCTAGGCCGGATAGTAACAGGAAGCAAGGGACACGAAGTTGTACCCATATCATCAATATTAATCAAGCAGGACGTAGGGTTTTACCTCCATCGAGAGTGCCCGAACCTGGGTAAAACTTTGTGTCCCTTGCTTCCTGTTACCATCCGGCCTAGACGCACAGTTCGGGACCCCCTACCCGAGATCCGCCGGTTTTGACACCGACATTGGTGCTTTCATTGAGAGTTCCTCTGTGTCGTCGCCATCAGGAAGGATGCCTTGCCCCGTCTTTAACGATGACACCGTCGCTAAGGGTGCTTTGGTTGTCGGCCAAACCCTCCGGTTAGGTGGATTTCTTATGACCGCCTGTTCGGCTTCTGCGCCAACGATGACCTCTCGAGCCACCGAAAACAATCTTCATGTCAACTCGGAACTCGCCGAGCAGTTAGATCCAATAGAGCTTTCCTCCATAAACGAGCTCTTGGATCGCTTCGCCGCCCTAGGAGTCGCCACGGATTACGACGAGCATGATCTAGCTCTGCAGCCGAACGGTGACCTGGAGGCCGCATCCGCATTGGCTCCGACCCTTAATTCGGAGCCAACTGCGCCGATCGAGGATGGGCGGTTGGACGCCACCTCGGGGGCTGCAACCCCAACGGCGATTGAGCCAAACACCAGCCCCGTACTCTGCGAGACTCGTGACTCCAAGGAGCCGGACTCCTCTAGGGACTACGAACCCTCCGCACCCCTGCCAATCGAATCTGATTGGACGCCGATCATGGAGTTCACCGCCGCGGACATCTTTCAGCACTCGCCTTTTGGCGATATCCTGAAGTCACTGAAGTCTCTCTCTTTATCAGGAGAGCCCTGGCCGAACTATGGTCAGCAAGGTTGGGGTACGGACGATGAAGAAATTCAAAGCCCACCCACCACCCACTTTGTAGCCACTGTCGACGACTTAACCGACATGCCCGACTTTGACTTCGAAGATATCGACGGTATGGACGCCGATGAAGGAGATGATGAAGAACCGGCGCTTATTGGGCCCCGGAATGCCACCTCATCATATGACGTATACATGGTGGACGGACCAAAAGATGACGACAAGGAGCGGAAGGACGCACCGAAGGCTTGTTCCCTCGAAAAGCAGTCAAAACAGCGACGCAAGCACCGCCCCAAATCCCGCCTCGACAGAAATAGCGATCACGCAGACCCAGCGCTGGAGCAGGGCGAACCGCTACCGGACAACGGCAGTCCGGATAATCAAACCGAACAAACAAATCCTATCATGGATAATGGCCCGGACGACATAACGCCGGACAAACACCTGGAGCAACAGACTGCCCGTAAAAGACTTGTTGCCACCGCGAGGAGCCTGAAAAAGCAGAAACAAAGGCTCAAGGCCGCGCAAGACACACTCCAATTCAGATGGAGTAAAATACTCAGCACTGCAGCAAGGTACGGCGACAATCGCCCCTCCAAAAGCTACCCAAAGCGGAAGCTGCTACCCGAATTCGATGAGGAGGCCTCAGAACCCCCACAAACAAATATCAAAGCAGCCACCTGGTTGGATAGACGACCCCTCTACCAACACAGGGTGGCATACAAAGCCGCTCACAATACAAGACGCGACCCAGGCGAGGGATCACACCCAAAGGACGGCGCAACCAGATCCATCTATGGACCACGCAAGCACGCCCCAGCATGCAATGCAACACAACAAACATCCGAACAATGTGGTACACCCAGCTACAGGGGTGCCGCACACCCCCTATGTTTCACCGATGAGGTGCTGGACCATGAATTTCCAGAGGGATTCCAACCCGTAAACATAGAGGCATACGACGGAACAACAGACCCTGGGGTCTGGATTGAGGACTACATCCTTCATATCCATGTGGCTCGAGGAGATGATCTCCACGCCATCAAATACCTACCCCTCAAGCTCAAAGGACCAGCTCGTCACTGGCTCAAAGGCCTCCCCGAAAGTTCCATTGGAAGTTGGGAAGAGCTCGAAGACGCTTTTCGGGCAAATTTTCAAGGGACATATGTCCGACCTCTGGATGCGGACGATTTGAGTCATATAACTCAACAGCCCGGAGAGTCAGCCCGAAAGCTTTGGAACAAGTTTCTTACTAAAAAGAACCAGATTGTCGACTGTCCAGTCGCCGAAGCCTTAGCAGCTTTCAAGCATAGCGTCTGTGACGAATGGCTCGCCAGACACCTCGGCCAAAATAAGCCGAGAACGATGGCCGCATTAATAAACCTCATGACCCGCTTTTGCGCGGGGGAGGACAGCTGGCTAGCCAGATGCAGCACCAGCGACCCCAGTACATCTGAAGTTAGAGATGGAAATGGGAAATCACGGCGCAGTAGCAATAATAAACGCCGGAATAAAGAAGACAGCACGAAGGGCACGACAGTAAATGCCAGATTCAAAAGCTCTCGGCCAGGTCAAAAGCCGCCTAAAGGCACCAGGGATGAACTATCCAGCCTCAACAAAATTCTGGACCAAGTATGTCAAATCCATAGTACCCCTGGTAAACCTGCTAATCATACCCACAGAGAATGTTGGGTCTTCAAGCAGTCCGACAAGCTCAATGCCGTGCACAAGGGGGAGGATACACCAAGTGAAGACGAGGACGAGCCTCCCAAGCAAGGCATGGCGGAACAAAAGAAATTTCCACCAGAAGTCAAAACAGTAAACGTGTTACACATAATCAAGGGAAAAAATAACACGGCACTCCCAGGAAAGTATACCCAAGACCTATCACTACAAAGTCCTGCCACTGGTCATCTTAACGGATCACTTTCGACCATCGCGATTACTCAGCAAGTATTCGACACGCAGGATGGGCTGCCCTGGTATTAAACCCAGTAATTGGCGGATATCACTTCACAAGGGTCTTGATGGACGGTGGCAGTAGCCCAAACCTAATATATCAGGATACAATCCGCAGGATGGGGTTAGACCCAACACAAATTCGCTTATAGCCATACTACCTTTAAAGGAGTAACGCCAGGCCCAGGGGCTCGTTGTACGAGCTCCCTCTCACTACAAGTTATATTTGGCTCCCCCGATAACTTCCGTCGCGAGCATTTAACTTTCCACATCGCTCCATTTCAAAGTGCCTATCAAGCAATGCTCGGACACGAAACTTTCGCTCGCTTTAATGCCATACCGCACTACGCCTCCCTCACACTCAAGATGCCCGGTCCACGGGGCATCATCACAATGCACGGAAATATCAAGCGATCTCTGCGCGCCGAAGAGAGTGAGGCTGCCTTGGCCGCCGCACACTAAAGGCGCCCGGACAAACGAAAGCATCCAATAGGTCGTCAAGACCTGAGATACAACTAATCCAGTACGACACCGCTATTTACACGGAAATAAGTGGTCACACCCCTATTTTTTAATACAAGGGGCTCAACGCGCGCAGACAAGTGGCAATTTCTTATCATCTTGCATTACACATGGTTTCTTTAAAAACTATCCTTTTTGCACAACAAACCTTTTAAATTAACTTCCTCTCTTTTACAGACAATCATCGTACTACACCCGTCTAGGATACGGCACAACGGAGACACAGGTGCAGACGTGCAGCAGGGACCCGCTCCAAGGATTCTTTTTAGATTAAGACCCTGTGTAAACTTTTTTTACTGTCTCTTGTTGATACATATCCACTGTTGAGAAGGATGCTGACGTCTTGGCATGTGGCCACGCCAGAACAATGCACGTACCTGGACACAAGGGGCTTCTTACAAAGGCCATTATTTAGGCCCAGTTTATACCACAAAGACCGAATACCTTAGGGAGTGTTCAGCATCGCAAGTTTGGCCCTATATGCATCAGCTCCGAATCATTGTCTTTGGTCAAATGTTGGGATTGCCCGGCTCCTGTGTTGAGAACTACTGCGACTGTGCCCTGGTTCATCTGGACGAGCACCTCAGTAGAGAAAGCCAAAAATTGACTGTCATGATATAGCGTGAGACTGGTCAACCACTCGATGACATGTGGGAATGTTAGAATTCCTCCGCCTTAACGAAGGGCCGTTTTCCGGCCAGGCATGTACGCACCCTGGGACCGGGAGAGTGCGGAGCCACTAGGGGCTATCTAGTAGCCCCACTGTCGAACTCCTATGGCTAAGTGAAAGTGCTAAAGCATTATGGTCCTGTTGCCTCGCTCGCTCCGCTATCACCTGCTTAATAGGACCAAGACGTTGGGTTAAGTGTGAATGCGTGTTTTTGCGAGCACCTCCGCATTATATGCGTGGGGGCTGAAGCCAACGACTGCAATCTTTCAGGTTATACACATGTATACATAAACGGCCGCCAGGAGGCATCATATTACTTTTAGGCAAAAGTATAAAAAGAGCCTTATAAATTTTTTTATAAAAGCATTTCGCTTACAATGAGATTACATATCACTCAAACATAATATTTTTTGAGCACTGGGTCTCTATCAAGCGGGCACCCTCAAGAACTTCTTCAAAATAGTGCTCAGCAGCCTTTCGACCTATAGCCGAATCCCGCGCTGCAACATTGGTAGCATCCATCTCCGCCCAGTATGCCTTAACACGGGCAAAGGCCATCCATGCGCCCTCTATGCACGCCGACCTCTTCATCGCATTAATGCGCGACACCACGTCAAGAAACTGTTGCACCAAGCTGAAATAGTTGTTCGATTTTGACCCTTCCAGCCATAACTGATCCACAATAGATCTCATGGAGAGTCCGGACAACCTATTCAGTTCAGCCCATTTGGGTAGTTGATCAGTCAATGAAAGTGGACGCTCGGGTGAATGGAATTGTCTCCAAAACAGCTGGTCTACTCCATGGTCTGTCTGACCCTGGAAGTACTTGGCCGCATCGGCGGCGCTCGCCGCCAAATCCATATACACATCCTCCAAACTCCACAGCCGATCCAGAGGAGCATACCGTGGATCTCCGAATTTCCTCCGCAACATAAAAGATTTCCCAGCTACAATATCCCCGGCTTCCCGCAGCTCCTCCTTCTTCGCCCTCATAGCAGAGTGGAGATCCTTTTTTGTCGCAGCAGCCTTCTCAAGGTCCGATGCCTTTGCTTGGTTTCCCTTTCAAGAACCAGGCACCGGTCGGCAACGGCTTTTAATTCCACAGCCATCTTGGCCATCTTCTCTCAGGTCTCGCCATGCGCAGTCTTCTCGGCTTGCAACTCTTCGGCCGCCTTCACAGCAGCCGCATTACCTAACCTCGCTTGTTCCTTGGCTCGGGCAAGTTCTACCCGCAAGGCTGCAACAGTGGCAGCTCCATCTGCAGTCACAACATATTTAAGATACTGGCATCATGCTACTCTTCCTATGTGGCGTTTATCAGATATTGGTACTTACCCTGTGCCTCGTCAAGCCTTTTGTTAACAAGCTCGATGCCGGCGTCTGCCGCATCCAACTGCCGTTCTAAATGGGAAAACTCGCTAGTCCGGCTAGCCACCGGAGCTTCCATCACCTGCACATAAAGGCAATATGGTTATTTCCTAGGAATATGATCCTCTGTTCGTCGTCGTTTCCGACGACAACCAGAGTCTCAGGGGCTACTATCTACATAGGGCACACCTAACATGTGCAGGGTTATTATACATTCTTTTACATACCTCAAAGCCTGTCAGTAGACTCGTAAAAGCTTCATGCAATCCGCTTTCGGCGGACGATATTCTCTCCATCACCGTGTTCATCAGCACATGCTGTTCATCTAAGATGGCCGCTCGCTCCATCAACTCCCTCAGAACATCCGATAGCACACTAGACGGTGCCGGAGTCTTTTGTCTGCTCTCCTCGGGAGCCGGACATTGGGAGCTTCGGGGGTCAATGGGATTATCTTCTGGCCTCACCGGGCTCGGAGAGGTCCTCCGCGACGACACTTCAGGGTCGCCCGCTTCTGGAGCGGAGGAGTCCGGAGGAGGCGTCTCGCTCTCCATCATCTCTGGAAGAAGATCCCCCGAAGATGAGCTCATTTGAGAGGGGCTAAAGCCCGAACTGCAAAATATATGCGGTGGTTATTTTCTCAGACGAAAAATGGCATATATGTACTATTAAAGGTATTTCCGATCACTTACGACTCATGGGAGAATTGATCCCCCCGCGGACTTTGTGCGGCAACAGCGCCCCCTGAGGTAGGACCCTCCGTAGGAGACTTCTTCTCCCGTTTGGAAGCTTCGGCTTCCGAATCCCCGGGCGCAGTCCTTTTCCTCTTCTAGTCGCCTTCCTTCATGGAGACGCTTGCTCCCTTGGTTAGAGTGGGCAGCGTTGGGAGCCCGCGTCCGCCCGCATTATCCTCCACAGTATCTTCCTTCAAGGGCTCCGGGCGAGGTGCGGTCTGGAGAATCTTTTCCAATACCGGATTTTCCAAACCCTCAAGGAGGGGGCCGAACACCGAATCAACTTCGCCTTTGTTAGCCAGTCCTGGTCAAAATGCAAACTCTCAGAGATAACTTCGTAACAAAGTAGAGAAAGTATGTTCGGCTGCAAGATGCCTTACCTGTTCGGCGGTGCGGTTGCTACTCAGGCCCACATCCTCGGTGATTTCCGGACGCTCCGTTTGAGGTCCGAAGAATGACTTGTACATCTCCTTGTACGTCAGGCCGAGAAAATTTTGAATGGCACGCGGTCCCTCAGGATTGCACTCCCACAGGCGAAGAGGCCGGTGTTTGCAAGGCTGGACTTGACGAACCAGCATAACCTGTATCACCACAATCAAACTGAAATCTCCATTGAAGAGATCTCGAATGCAGCCTTGCAGTATAGCACGTCCTTAGCTGGCCCCCAGCTCAGACCTCTGCTGATCCATGACATCAGTTGTGGTGGGGGGCCCGAGCGGAAAACAGGGGGGCCGCCCACTTGGCACTTCTAGGAGCCATGATGTAGAACCACTCCTGTTGCCACAATTTAGACACCTCTGGGATGGAACCTTTGGGCCACGGAGCTCCCGTCATCTTGCGTATTGAGGCACCTCCACATGCTGCATGCTCCCCCTCGACCAGCTTCAGATTCACTTCAAAGGTCTTGAGCCATAGGCCAAAGTGAGGGGTAACCCGGAGGAAGGCCTCGCACACGATAATGAATGTCGTGGTATGAAGAAAGGAGTCTGAGCTAGATCATGAAAATCTAGCCCATAGTAAAACATCAAACCCCTGACGAAAGGATCCAGGGCAAGACCTAGACCTCGGAGGAAGTGGGGAACGAACACGACGTTCTCGTTGGGTTCGGGGGTGGGCACGGCCTACCCCCGGGGAGGCAGCCGATGCAAAATCTCGACGGTCAGATATCTGGCTTCCCTCAACTTCTTGATGTCTTCTTCCATGACGGAGGAAGGCATCCATCGGCCTTGAAGGCTAGATCCGGACATGACTGGAGGTTCGGAGCACCTGACCTGAACTTCGGGCGTTTGAGCTTGAGGTGGGGGAAGGATTTGATTAAGCATGGGAGGGAAAAATAGAAGCCTTGTCCCCTTTATAAAGAGGGTGAATATCAAGCGTCCTCTCCGTGTCCGTTTGGACATGCCTATAATCTAGGAGTCCTAGACGCGGTTGTGTTACCCACGCCCGTATTGATGAGAATCCCGGGATAAGGGGACACGATCTCTGCTTTAACAAGACGTGCCAAGGAAACCGCCTCGCATAACGCGCTAAGAAGGGACAGTAAAACGGTTCGAATAAAAGCTTGGCCGTGGTGTGATGTCACACTATGGAATACGTCAGCAGATTAGATTTGTGTAAATATTATTCTCTCTATGGCAATATGTGGAAACTTATTTTTCAGAGCCGGACACTATCTTTGTGTTCAAAATCCTCTATGAAGTACTTGGAGGAGGAACCCGCCTTGCAATGCCGAAGACAATATGCGCGCCGGACTCGTCGTCATTGAAGCCTGGTTCAGGGGCTACTGAGGGAGTCCTGGATTAGGGGGTGTCCAGATGGCCGGACTATACCTTCAGCCGGACTCCTGGACTATGAAGATGCAAGATTAAATACTTCGTCCTGTGTCCATAAGGGACTTTCCTTGGCGTGGAAGGCAAGCTTGGCGATACGGATATGAAGATCTCCTACCATTGTAACCGACTCTATGTAACCCTAACCTTATCCGGTGTCTATATAAACCGGAGGGTTTTAGTCCGTAGGACAACATACACATCAACAATCATACCATAGGCTAGCTTCTAGGGTTTAGCCTCCTCGATCTCGTGGTAGATCTACTCTTGTACTACCCATATCATCAATATTAATCAAGCAGGACGTAGGGTTTTACCTCCATCGAGAGGGCCCAAACCTGGGTAAAACTTCGTGTCCCTTGCTTACTGTTACCATTCGGCTTAGACGCACAGTTCGGGACCCCCTGCCTGAGATCTGCCGGTTTTGACACCGACAAGATTAAAGACTACCCGAGATACTAGTACGTAAAATGAGGTGTTAGAATCATTACTGTGTAATCTAGATTGCTGACTCTAGTGCAAGTGGGAGACTGAAGGAAATATGCCCTAGAGGCAATAATAAAGTTATTATTTATTTCCTTATTTCATGATAAATGTTTATTATTCATGCTAGAATTGTATTTACTGGAAACATAATACATGTGTGAATACATAGACAAACAGAGTGTCACTAGTATGCCTCTACTTGACTAGCTCGTTGATCAAAGATGGTTATGTTTCCTAACCATAGACATGAGTTGTCATTTGATAAACGGGATCACATCATTAGGAGAATGATGTGATTGACTTTACCCATTCCGTTAGACTAGCACTTGATCATTTTAGTTTACTGCTATTGCTTTCTTCATGACTTATACATGTTCCTATGACTATGAGATTATGCAACTCCCGATTATCGGAGGAACACTTTGTGTGCTACCAAACGTCACAACGTAACTGGGTGATTATAAAGGTGTTCTACAGGTGTCTCCGATGATACTTGTTGAGTTGGCATAGATTGAGATTAGGATTTGTCACTCCGATTGTCGGAGAGGTATCTCTGGGCCCTCTCGGTAATGCACATCACTATAAGCCTTGCAAGCAATTCAACTAATGAGTTAGTTGCAGGATGATGCATTAAGGAAATGAGTAAAGAGACTTGCCGGTAATGAGATTGAACTACGTATTGAGATACCGACGATCGAATCTCAGGCAAGTAACATACCGATGACAAAGGGAACAACGTATGTTGTTATGCGGTTTGACCGATAAAGATCTTCATAGAATATGTAGGAGCCAATATGAACATCCAGGTTCCGCTATTGGTTATTGACCGGAGACGTGTCTCGGTCATGTCTACATAGTTCTCGAACCCGTAGGGTCCGCACGCTTAACGTTCGGTGACGATTGATATTATGAGTTTATGTGATTTGATGTACCGAAGGTAGTTTGGAGTCCCGGAGGACATTGGGGACATGACGAGGAGTCTCAAAATGGTCGAGATGTAAAGATCGACATAATGGACGACTATATTCGGACATCGAAAATGTTCCGAGTGATTCAGGTATTTTTCAGGGTACCCGGGAGTTACGGGAATACGGGGAAGAAGTATTGGGCCTCATGGGCCAAGTGGTGGAAGAGAGGAGGCAGGGCGCCCCCCCCCTAGCCCAAACCGAATTGGACTAGGGGGTCGGGCCCCCCTTCCTCCTTTCCTCCCTCTCCTTCCTTCTCCCTCTCCTCCTTCCTTTCCTCCTCCTAGTAGGAGTAGGAAAGGGGAATCCTACTCCTACTAGGAGGAGGACTCCTCCTCTTGGCGCGCCCTGCAAGGGCCGGCCGGCCTCCCCCCTTGCTACTTTATATACGGGGGCAGGGGGCATCCTAGAACACACAAGTTGATTGTTCCAAGCCGTGTGCGGTGCCCCCCTCCACCATAATCCACCTCGATCATATCGTAGCGGTGCTTAGGCGAAGCCCTACGTCGGTAGCAACATCATCACCATCATCACGCCGTTGTGCTGACAGAACTGTCCCATGAAGCTCTGCTGGATTGGAGTTCGTGGGACGTCATCGAGCTAAACGTGTGCTGAACTCAGAGGTGTCGTGCGTTCGGTACTTGGATCGGTCGGATCGTGAAGACGTATGACTACATCAACCGCGTTCTCATAACGGTTCCTCTTACGGTCTACGAGGGCACGTAGACGATACTCTCCCCTCTCGTTGTTGTGCATCACCATGATCTTGTGTGTGTAGGATTTTTTTGAAATTACTACGTTACCCAACAGCTTGCGCCATCTGAAGATGGGGAGCTTAACCCCGCCACAAAAGCCGCAGACTCAGCGGCGCTGGAGCCGCACACAGACCCAAACTCAAGCGGGGTTTTCGTCACTGGACCCCCGGATTCATCTCCGGCAATTGGTTCCGAGCTATGTGCATCCGCGTCCGCTGAGCCTTACCAGGCGGTGATCATCGAATTCAGTTCCGCGGACATCTTCCGGCACTCACCTTTAGGCGATTTGCTAAACTCATTAAAAACCCTCTCTTTAGCAGGGGACTCATAGCCGAATTATATCCGGTTTGAACTAGGGGCTGATGACGGGGAATTTCCCTTCCCACCCACCTCCCATTTAATAGCCACTGTCGAAGATCTAACCGACATGCTCGACTACGACTCCGAAGACATCGACGGTATGGACGACGATGCCGAAGAGGAGCAATCCCCAAACCCGCCATTTACCGGGCGCTGGACAACCACCTCCTCCTATGACGTATACATGATGGACACATCAAATGAGAATAGCGGCGATGAAAAGGAAGATCCAGTCAAGGACATGCCTCCTAAGATACAGCCGAAGCACCGACGTCAGCGGCGCCGCTCTAAGCCACGCCGTGGAAAAAACAACAATACCGGCACAAAAATGCTCTCGATGATGCCGAAGACAATGAAGACCACGCTAAGCCAGTCTTCGAACAGGACGAACGGGAAGATAGGAAAGTTAGGCATGATGTACGGGCCATGAACGAAGACTCGGAGGACAGTAGCTACCTTCCGCTCTCCAAGGATGAGGCGAGCCTCAGCAACGAGGACTTTATCGTGCCTAAGGAACCCCTCGAATAGGAGCGCTTTAAGCACCAGCTAATAGCCACTGCAAGGAGCCTGAAAAAGAAGCAGCAGCAGCTTCAAGCTGATCAAGTTTTGCTCAACGATAGATGGACTAATGTCCTGACAGACGAGGAATACGGCCTTGAGCGACCACTCAAAAGTTACCCAATGCGCAAATTACTACGTCAATTCGATGACGAGGCGCCGGAGCCTATGCCATCAGCGCACAATGCGGCTGACTGACCACCACGTGGCTAGGACAAAGCGGCAGCTCAAGTCGAACACCAGCCCGTACTACCTAGCTGTAAAGGCAGGGATAAAACAGCTCGGGCATATACATATGACCTTCGGCAGGACCTGGACAACAGAGCAGGACATACCAGATCGATCTACGGATCACGGGGGTGTGCCCCGACACACGACGACGGCTATCTATTCGGACGTGACAAGCCTAATCACGCACGGGCCGAATGCCGCAGACGGACTCCATCGGAGCTACGTCGCGATGTGGCCAAATATAGGGGTGCCGCACACCCTCTTTGTTTCACTGATGAAGTAATGGAGCACGAATTTCCAAAGGGGTTTAAACCCATGAATATCGAATCATACGACAAAAAACAGATCCCGCGGTATGGATTGAAGATTTTCTTCTCCATATCCACATGGCCCGCGGTGATGATCTCCACGCCATCAAATACCTCCCGTTAAAACTAAAGGGACCAATGCGGCACTAGCTAAACAGCCTTCTAGAGAACTCTGTTGGCAGCTGGGAAGACCTGGAAGACGCCTTTTGCGATAACTTCCAAGGTACATATGTCCGGCCACTAGATGCCGATTACTTAAGTCACATCATCCAGCAGCCCAGAGAGTCAGCCAGGAAGCTCTGGACTAGATTCCTAATTAAAAAGTCAAATTGTCGATTGTCGGGACGCCGAAGCCCTCGCAGCCTTCAAACACAACGTCCGGGATGAGTGGCTCGCCCGCCATCTCGATCAAGAAAAACCAAAATCCATGGCAGCCCTTACTGCTCTAATGACCCGCTTTTGCACGGGAGAAGACAGCCGGCTCACTCGTAGAAGCAACGCCAGCGATCCAGGCACTTCTGAAGTCCGAGACGGCAACAGCAAGCCACGACGCAATAAACACAAACATCGCAATCATAACGAAAGAACGCAAGACACAGCGGTCAATGCCGGATTAAGCGGCTCCAAACCCGGTCAACGGAAAAAGCCATTCAAGGCAAATAGAGACGGACCATCCAATCTACACAAAATACTGGATCAGCGCTGCCAGATTAGCGGCACCCCCGATAAACCAGCTACTCACACCAACAGAAGCTGTTGGGTCTTCAAACAAGCCGGCAAGCTTAATGCTGAACACAAGGGGAAGGGGCTGCCCAGTGACAGCAATGACGAAGAGACTCGCCAGCCGAATACCGGGGGTTAGAAACAATTTTCCCCCGAAGTAAAAATCATAAACATGGTATACGTGACGCACACCCCTACAGGGGAGAGCAGGCGTGCACTACGGGACGCATACGCCATAGAGCCATTCCCCCCAAAATTTCGCCATATCCGTCCCGAAGGTTCGGCGGCTCTAGTCATCGATCCAATTATCGATGGGTTCCATCTCACGTAAGTCCTAATGGATGGCGACAGTAGCCTTAATCTACTCTACCAAGACATTGTCTGCAAAATGGGCATCGATCCTTCAAGAATCAAGCCCACCACAACTACCCTCAAGGGAGCAGTACGCGGCATAGAAGATCACTGTAGGGGCTCCGTCACATTGGAAGTTGTTTTCGGTTTGTTGAACAACTTCCAAAGCGAAGGCTTGACCTTTGATATTGTCCCGTTCCGCAGTAGCTACCATGCACTTCTGGGGCGTACTGCTTTTTTTTTCTTCCCCCCTTTGCAGGTTTCTTTTCTACATGCCCTTCCTGGCGGCCTGATCAAAGTTCCTTTTGAAAGGATAGATACACCAAGACAGCAAAAAGCACTGACGTATAAGGGAATTTCTAGGTGGTCTCTTTAACGATCACTCTACCTATTTTCAGGACCCGCATGCAGCTCCCCCTTGGTTGTGGCATATTAAATAGCCTTATTGCTTATTGCACTACTTGTACAAGTATGCTTCAATGTATCAATCAAACTATAATGGAAACAGTTTGCAGCCCAACTTTTGTGGCACTAGTTTGCTCTTTTGATAATCATATCAAATCACACCCGTACACTTTGGTACGCTTTAGTCTGCTAGGGGCTTCATTGCGCCTCATAATACGGCAACAAAGTCTGAACACTTTTTACAGTATAGTTCGGCACCCTGAATTTAGCATTATATGCATTGGCTCCGAATCATGTTTGTGGTCAATAGTTCGGTTGCCCGGCTCATGTGCTTACTACATTACGTTCCGCTATATCGGCTAGGGTAGTAAAAGGAGAACTGCTGAAATTGTGTCCTATTTTATCCGGATGAGCACCTCAGTAGAGAAAGCCGAAAACTGACTGTCATGATGCGGCGTGAGCCGGTCAGGTCTTCGGTAGTTTAAAATCTTTAGCGATTTTTTCCGCATTATGCGATGAATCGGTTCTTATCCGATCAGGTGTTTACAGCACCCTAGTTCGGATACTAGGGGCTACGCCGAAATTTTTATTGTCAAACTCCTATGGCTAAGTGAGGGTGATAAAGCCACATAGCCCAATTGCCTGGTTCATTGCACTAAATACCTCCTTCAAGGACCAATGTCTCGGATAAAGAGTGTTTAGATTCATCCCGAACACCCCCGTACTACCTACGTGGGGGCTGAAGCCGATGACTGGGCAACTCTCAAACTTGATAAAAATGGCCGCACAGGAGGTAAAACTTTAAATAATAAATAGCAACACATTATATTACATATCATCATTGTTTTCATCATACATGACGAGATAACATGAATGTATTCATTCAAAAATGATGTCCTTAGCACATTGCTCCGCTACAATATGGTCTCCCTTCAGAACATCTTCAAAATACCGCTCGGGCGTGCGGTGCTCCTTGCCCGCGGGCGGTCCTTCGATCACGAGCTTGACGATGTTCATCTTCGCCCATTGTATCTTGACACGGGTGAAGGCCATCCGTGCACCTTCTATGCAGACCGACCGCTTGATGGCGTCAAGCCGAGGCAGGCATTGACCAGCCACTTCACGAGTCTGAAGTAGCTGCCGAGTATAGCTTCTGCAGGCCATAGCCGGATTATTAAATACTTCATGGCTAGTTCGGTCACCCTATGCAGCTCGACCAGCTGTTTTAGCTGGTCGCTAAAGGGCACTGGATGTTCTAGCGCAAGGTATTGCAACCAGAACAGCTTCTCCGTTGAGATCCCCTCTTCGGCTCGGAAGAATTCTGCAGCATCAGAAACACTGCGTGGAAAATCCGCAAATGCCCCTGGAGAACTCCAAATCTGGGTTAGCAAGAGATATCTCTTCTTCACATACTTGCTCTGCATAATAAAACTCTTACCCGCCGCAATTTTCTTGGCATCTTGGATTTCCTGGAGGGCGCCCTGGGCTTCGACCCGGGCCTCTTGTGCACTTTGACGAGCCTTGGAAAGTTCGGACTCTTGGTCCGCATTCTTGCGCTCCAAGGACTCACATTTCTTCACGGTGTCATGTAGCTCCTGCTGGACCTCACCGACCCTGGCCTTGT
The DNA here is from genome assembly GCF_056163025.1 of Triticum urartu. Lineage (NCBI taxonomy): Eukaryota > Viridiplantae > Streptophyta > Magnoliopsida > Poales > Poaceae > Triticum > Triticum urartu. Next base: position 533,192,228 of record NC_141877.1, on the reverse strand, counting down.
GCTTTTCGCGGGCGGCCTGTTCATCTGCCGCCCTCTTCTGGGCTTCGGCCAACGCTGCCTTGAGGGTTTCCACCTTGTACGCCGCTCCTACAAATTATCATATGATCAACACAAGCAATTCATATCTTGCTATATCTAAAGAGGTCTGATGTCTACTACACACCCTTCTTCTTGTAGACGTTGTTGGGCCTCGAAGTGCAGAGGTTTGTAGGACAGTAGTAAATTTCCCTCAAGTGGATGACCTAAGGTTTATCAATCCGTAGGAGGCGTAGGATGAAGATGGTCTCTCTCAAGCAACCCTGCAACCAAATAACAAAGAGTCTCTTGTGTCCCCAACACACCCAATACAATGGTAAATTGTATAGGTGCACTAGTTTAGCGAAGAGATGGTGATACAAGTGGTATATGGATAGTAGATATGAGTATTTGTAATCCGAAAATATAAAAACAGCAAGGTAACTAATGATAAAAGTAAGCACAAACGGTATTGCAATGCGTTGGAACAAGGCCTAGGGTTCATACTTTCACTAGTGCAAGTCCTCTCAACAATAATAACATAATTGGATCACATAACTATCCCTCAACATGCAACAAAGAGTCACTCCAAAGTCACTAATAGCGGAGAACAAACGAAGAGATTATGGTAGGGTACGAAACCACCTCAAAGTTATTCTTTCCAATCAATCCATTGGGCTATTCCTATAAGTGTCACAAACAGCCCTAGAGTTCGTACTAGAATAACACCTCAAGACACAAATCAACAAAAACCCTAATGTCACCTAGATACTCCAATGTCACCTCAAGTATCCGTGGGTATGATTATACGATATGCATCACACAATCTCAGATTCATCCATTCAACCAACACATAGAACCTCAAAGAGTGCCCCAAAGTTTCTACCGGAGAATCACGACGAAAACGTGTGCCAACCCCTATGCATAGGTTCATGGGCGGAACCCGCAAGTTGGTCACCAAAACATACATCAAGTGAATCATGTGATATCCCATTGTCACCACAGATACGCACGGCAAGACATACATCAGGTGTTCTCAAATCTTTAAAGACTCAATCCGATAAGATAACTTCAAAGGGGAAACTCAATCCATTACAAGAGAGTAGAGGGGGGAGAAAACATCATAAGATCCAACTATAATAGCAAAGCTCGCGATACATCAAGATCGTAACACCTCAAGAACATGAGAGAGAGAGAGAGATCAAACACATAGCTACTGGTACATACCCTCAGCCCCGAGGGAGAACTCCTCCCTCCTCGTCATGGAGAGCACCGGGATGATGAAGATCGCCACCGGAGAGGGATTGCCCCCTCCAGCAGGGTGCCGGAACGGGTCTAGATTGGTTTTCGGTGGCTACAGAGGCTTCTGGCGGCGGAACTCCGATCTATTGTGCTCCCCGATCGTTTTAGGGTATATGGAGATATATAGGCAGAAGAAGTACGTCAGGGGAGCCACGAGGGGCCCACGAGGGTGGAGGGCGCGTCCAGGGGGTGAGCGCCCCCCCCCCCTGCCTCGTGGCTTCCTTGTTGCTTCCCTTATGTGGACTCCAAGTCTCCCAGGTTGCTTTCCTTCCAAAAATAAGTCCGGTGAAGTTTCAGGTCAATTGGACTCCGTTTGATTTTCCTTTTCTACTATACTCTAAAACAAGGAAAAAACAGAAACTGGCACTGGGCTCTGGGTTAATAGGTTAGTCCCAAAAATCATATAAAATAGCATATAAATGCATATAAAACATCCAAGGTTGATAATATAATAGCATGGAACAATAAAAAATTATAGATACATTGGAGACGTATCAAGGTCATTACATACCCTGCTTGTCCTCCAGCTACTTTTTCACTCGATCGAGCTCTTCCTCGGCCTGCTCCAGACTTTGCCTTAGTCCGGAAACTTCGGCAGCATGAGAAGTCGTGGCTAGCAGCGATGCCTGCTTATTCACATAGACATATCTGGTTACTCTCCTGCGAATAACTATTTGATCCTCTGTTCGGCTCTTCTTTCCGAACACCGGACAGAATCTCAGGGGCTACTGTCTATACTGTGACTTTCTTTTTGCAAATTGCATTGCTTACCTCAAAGCCTGTTAAAAGACTTGTGCAGGCTTCGGTCAGTCTGCTCTTCGCGGACTGAATCTTCTCAATCACCGCACCCATGAGGGTACGGTGTTCCTCAACGATGGAAGCACTTCGTAGAGCTTTCAGTAGAGTATCCGGAGCCTCTGGTTGGACAGTGGACACCGGCGAAATGGGTACACCTCCTTTCGACGAAGGAGGCTGCTTGCCGGATTCCGGAGTAGTATAGGTCTCATGGACCGTATTCGACTATGGGCCGAATTGGATATGGCCCCCATCGCCAGTCTCCATGGGGATCTGCTCCCCCTTGTGTCCGGCAGCCGAGGTCTCGTCCTCTGGCACCATCCTGACGGCCTCCTGCGTCTCTCCCTAGCCGGGGATCCTTCGGGACAACACCTCGGTGTCATCCATGGCCCTGGGAGAGGAGTTCGCCGGAAGGGACCCGCTGTCCATCACCTTCGGGTCCAGCGAGTTCCCCGAAGACGAGGATCTCCCAAGGGCGGAACGAGCTGGACTGCAAGTGCATGATTCGAAATGTTAAAATTATGAAGTAAAAAGGCTTATATATGAATGCGTCAGGGTCTTCGGATACTCACAATTCGGCCAAGGGCTTATCTCGAGGGCGCCGTTCTAGGCTGCTATCGATGTCCCACGTGGAGCTATCCGCGAGGGAGGCTTTCCCCTTCTTGGACGCCTCCGCTTCTAGATCTGTGGAGGCCTCCCTCTTCTTTCCCCCCGCGGGGAGGGGGGAGTTGCTTTCTTCTTCCTCTTTCTCCTCCTCGTCATCTTCGGCAGAGGAGGAGTGAGTTTCGGCATCTTCAGACGCCATGTCTGAAGTACCCTTGGGACGGAGACTACCTCTGGTCCCCTTGGCCTTCTTCTCCGGCGCCTTGTAGGGCGCCGAAACCAACATCTTCGTCAAAAGCGGGATGGCTGGTTCCTCGGGCAGCGGAGCCAGACACTGAATCCGCTCTGCCTTCTTTGTCCAACTCTGAAAAAACAAATAGGGAAGTTTGGACATCCTCCTTGAGTAAGCAAGTAAGGGATGTATCTTGAAACACGGAAAACTTACCGAACTGGCAGGATGGGCTAGGTCATGCCCACGGTCCTCGATCGTCTTCGGCCACGTCTCGTTGGCCTTGAAGAGCACCTTCCAGATATCTTCGTGCGTAGTTCCGAAGAACTGTTGCAAGGTCTTGGGCTCGGCCGGATCGAACTCCCATAGGTGGCAAGCCCGGTTCTGGCATGGAAGGATCCGGCGAACGAGCATCACCTGAATCACATCGACAAGCTTGACGTTCTTGTCCATCATGCTCCTGATGCGCGTCTGAAGCACTGTCAGCTCATCCGACAAGGACCAATCCAGGTCCTTCTCTTGGCAGGAGGTAAGCCGCATTGGGGCCCCGGATTTGAATTCGGGAGCCACGGCCCAGATAGTGTCGCGGGGCTCTGTGACATAGAATCACAACTTCTGCCACCCCTTGACGGTCTCCACGAAGGTGCCTTTGGGCCACAGGACGTTGGACATCTTACTCACCATGGCACCTCCGCTCTCTGCGTGTTGGCCGCCCACCACCTTCGGTTTCACATTGAAGGTCTTCAGCCATAATCCGAAGTGGGGTGGGATGCGAAGGAAAGCCTCACACACGACGATGAATGCTGAGATAGTGAGGAAGGAATTTGGGGCCAGATCATGGAAATCCAGCCCATAGTAGAACATGAGCGCGCAGACGAAGGGGTGGAGTGGAAATCCCAGTCTGTGGACTAAGTGGGGGATAAAAACTACCCTCTCATGGGGCTTCGGGGTAGGGACGATCTATCGCTCGGTCGGAAGCCGATGGGCGACCTCCTTGGCCAAATATCTGGCCGCCCGAAGCTGGGTGATATCCTTCTCCTTGACGGTGGAGGCCATCCACTTTCCCTGCACTCCGGACATGGTCTGAGTGCTTTCTTGAGGCAGAAAAGATGAGAACTTGGGCACCGGAGCTCGAGAGTGGGTAGGCGAAAAGACAGAAGGCGTGGGTAAAAGAGGACAATCCTTATCTCCTTATAAAGGTAATGAATATCAAGTGCCTCCCCACTCGCCATAAAACTCGCCTATTCCCCAGGGGCCGTGCAGGCGGCACAGTTGGACTACCCATACCCGTATTGATGACAATCCCACAATAAGGGGACACGATCTCTGCTATGACAAGACGTGCCAATGAAGCCGCATCTCGAAATATGGAGCGGTGGGCCGAAAAAATGGTTCGAAATAATAACTGGGTAGGAACGTGATATCACGTTGCAAAAAGTTGTCAGCAGATTGGACTCGTGAGATATTCTCTATGGTGGTGTGTGGTACTTATTTTGCAGATCCGGACACGTTCGTTGTGTTCGAAGACTGTGTTGGAATATTCGGAGGAGGAACCCGCCTTGCAATGCCGAAGACAATCTGCGCGCCGAATACCTTATCATTGAAGCCTGGTTCAGGGGCTACTGAGGGAATCCTGGACTAAGGGGTCCTCGGGCGTCCGGCCTGATGGACATGGGTCGGACTGATGGGCTATGAAAATACAAGACCGAAGACTCTCACCCGTGTCTGGATGGGACTCTCCTTAGCGTGGATGGCAAGTTTGGTGTTCGGATATGAAGATTCCTTTCTCTGTAACCGACTTTGTGTAACCTTAGTCTCCTCCAGTGTCTATATAAACCGGAGAGTTTAGTCCATAGGAGTGATCATAATCATATAGGCCAGACTTCTAGGGTTTTAGCCATTACAATCTCGAGGTATATCAACTCTTGTAATACTCACATTCATCAAGATCAATCAAGCAGGAAGTAGGGTATTACCTCCATAGAGAGGGCCCGAACCTGGGTAAACATCATGTTCCCTGTCTCCTATTACCATCAACCTTAGATGCACAGTTCGGGACCCCCTACCCGAGATCCGCCAGTTTTGGCACCGACAGGCGCGGCGGTGAACGTCTTCTGACGCCGCCATCTCCAAGAGCCGGAGGCGCGCCTCCTCTACGAGGCCGACTATCCGGTGCCCCCGGACATGTGTCGTGGTCGTGGAAGTTGAGCGTCGGGGACGTCCTCGTCGTCGGGCTCTGGCTCGCTCTCCTCCGACTTGCCGGCGCTCCGCCCCGTCAAGCCGGAGACGGAAGAGACGCCGCTTTGACGCCGGATCCGCAGCAGCGCCCTCGTCATCAACGAGGGTGCCCGCCCCTCCCCGCCCTCCCTCCGCCTGATCTGGCCGAAACCCGAGCCGGGGCTGCTCCCCGTGAAGCCGGAGCACGCGGACATGGTGGCCCCCGACGATGAGGCTGCCCTCAAGTGGGCGATGGAGGACTACGTCCGCGAGCAGGTGCTCTGCCAGCACTGGGCATATGCGGAGCTCCAGGCCCGGCACCACGCACGCGTGGTGGGTGGCGTCATCATCCTAGACAGTGACAAGGAGGACGAGGCCGTCCCGTCCAACCCCCCACCGCGCATCGGTGACCCTGGCTAGGGGTGCAGTAGGGACGGTGGCGGCTCTAGCGCGGCGCGCGACGACGACGACTACACCCGTTTCTACAGGCTTCTCGGCATGTAGATGGCGCGCGGTGGCCGCGGCGTAGCAGGGATAGGCGTAGTTTGGCGTAGTTTGCATGTTTATCTGTTTTTGTACAAATTTCAACGAAATATCATCGAGTTTGTGCCAGATTGCCGAGTTTGTACAAATTTGCATGAAATAACACTGAATTCGTGCGATTTTAGCGGCGACCTGGGGGCGTCGACTGGGAACGCAGTCGCCCCCAAGCGCCAAGAAAGCGTTGGTTCGGCCCCAGACGGCTCTTTTTCGGTGTCCTGGGGGGGCTGAACGACTGGAGATGCTCTAATACACTGGTAGAAAAAGGGCCTATTGTCGCGGTTCGTAAGGGCCTTTTGTCCCGGTTCTGGAACCGGGACTAAAGGGTCAGTACTAATGCCCTGTCCCTTTAGTCCCGGTTCATTCCAGAACCGGGACAGATGGGCTTCCACGTGGCCTGTGCGTGGAGCCCAGGCAGGAGACCCTTTGGTCCCGGTTGGTGGCACCAACCAGGACCAATAGGCATCCACGCGTCAGCATTTCTGTGGTTGGGGTTTTTGTTTTTTTTTGAAAGGGGGGGGGTTGGGGTTTTGGGGGGTTAATTTAGGTGTTTCATATATTGTGTTAGCTAGCTATAATTAATAGAGAGAAGTGTCCTCTCTTATGTCCGTGCTTGGTCGACGCTACGTACTATACATACGTATAGAGAGGACTAGACACGCTAGCTAGCTAGTAAGAAAACGAAGGAAACAGAAGATCATCATGAACATATATGCATACAGAGAGAAGTGATATCGACCACCACTCCTTCTCCGAGAGATTGGTCGAACAACAAGTTCTCGTATATCTATCTGACACTACCGGCTACACATATACAATAATTATCTCTTACAAATATAATCATACGGACTCAGGGTCCACATAGTATTCTCCGTCTTCAGGGATCACGTGGTCAAGAAAGAATGCTGCCAATTCCTCTTGAATTGCTCGCATGCGAGCTGGTGCTAGGAGTTCATCCCGCTTCTAAAACATCTAATTTAAAGAAGGGGGTCAATACATATATATATATATGAATGAATGAAACTCAACACAAATGATGGTAATAAAATAAAATTGTGAATGTTGTTATTTACGTACTTCATATTGTTCGTCAGTGTAGCCCCGCTCACAGGTCGTGTGGAGGATGGACTCGCAAACGTAGTATCCATAGAAATCATTCCCTTGTTCCTGCCACAACCACTTTACAAGAAATAGAGGTCAATCAAACTGATAAGCAAGAATGCCAAATGGTATTGATGAAAGTAGCGCTTGAATGACTAGTAGATGCGCGGAACATGCTACTATAGTACTTATTTCGGGTGTCTAAATTGCAGCTCCTTCGGCAGTCCCGGAGCTTTTCTGGTGAATTTTCTCCAAACCCTGCCGGACAAAGAAAACAATTACTTGATATATCAGGAAATGAACAAAGTTGCTGATATGGTGGATAATGATCGATTTAACTTACTTCTCGAGTATTTGAGTCATGTCTGCATAGTCCTGGGGATCTTTTCGTCTTGAGTCTAAGACGGTTACTAGTCCCTGCTCAAGCTTAATCTCTAGGAGAATATAGTGGAAACTGCACACGCATGCATAACTCATCAATTACATTACTATAACCTTGACTAATATATAAGGGAAACCGAATATGCATAAGATAGTAACACTCACTTGAAGTTGTAAGGAAAGAGTATTATATCTTTGTTTTCATTTATTACCAACGATCGTAGCAAGTTGGCCTCGGTAGCTGCGGCATGAAATTTAACCTGAGTTGCATCTATGAGATATGTGTTAATGAACCCAATATCACCGACTTGTCTTTTCTTCAATTCGGCGATCTTCAATCTGCATAATATAGTGAGGATGATTATAAATACATGCAATGAAAGAGCTGAGCTATATAGAGAGACTTAATGACAGAAGTAGTACTACTTACAGACAGTAGCAGGCGACCGTTGTTTTATCGAGGGCCAATTGATTGAAAAACTGATAGAACTCCTCAAATGGAACAGGCAACAGTTCAATTCCAACGAGGTCATGCTCCTTTTTAACTTTCACATACAAAGTACTCCTCCCCCCAGAGTCTCTGCAGATTTTCAAGTACCAATCATGCAATCTTCGCATCATCGTTGATAGAGATCTTTCATCTTTGACGAGAGGCTTCCCGTACTCGTATCTTTGTATCTGCACCTCCATGGGTTCATAATGTACATCGTCGGGCAGGTAATCTGCAAGATTGCTATAACCGGGCACCATCCTCGGATTATTAGCGACATTGTGGCTAGGCACCTTGAGCGGGGGGCACGATTCCTTCGCTTGTTCGCCGAGCTGGGCAATTTGTTTCCCAGCTCGTCGATCTTTCAGCCTTTGATCACTAACAGTACTTCCCAACTGCTCCGCTTCGGCAAATTCCTTTCCAATAATGCGCTCATAGTTTCCTTTCGGCGGAGACTTGGGTGGTTTTGTCAGGGCAGCCAGAGTGCGCTTCGCTTTCACCGGATCTACCTTCTCCTCCGGAAGTGGATGTCTCTTTGCTTTCAACCCTTGAAACCAGTCATCCACTTCGGTTCGTGCGATCTCGGCGTTCTCCTCCGGGGTCCTCTCGTATGGTAACTTCTCTAGAGTCTTCAGAGAAGGACCAAATCTGTATGTCCTCCCGCCTCTGGCTGTACTGCTAGACGCTGGCCGAGCAGACGGAGCGGTTATCTTCTTTACTTGCTTACGAGGCGGAGGAGAAGGACTACGACGCGCCGGAGCAGCCGGAGCGGCGGCAGGTCTCTTCCGCCCTTGCTGACGAGGCGGAGAAGAAGGAGGCTGGCTGCTCGGGCGCGTCGGCGCAGGCAGAGAAGGTGTGACGCCCCCGATTCAATCGTACACTAATCATACACACAAACGTGTACGATCAAGATCAGGGACTCATGGGAAGATATCACAACACAACTCTACAAATAAAATAAGTCATACAAGCATCATATTACAAGCCAGGGGCCTCGAAGGCTCGAATACAAGAGCTCGATCATAGACGAGTCAGCGGAAGCAACAATATCTGAGTACAGACATAAGTTAAACAAGTTTGCCTTAAGAAGGCTAGCACAAACTGGGATACAGATCGAAAGAGGCGCAGGCCTCCTGCCTGGGATCCTCCTAACTACTCCTGGTCGTCGTCAGCGGGCATCACGTAGTAGTAGGCACCTCCGGTGCAGTAGGAGTCGTCGTTGAAGGTGGCTTCTGGCTCCTGGGCTCCAACATCTGGTTGCGACAACCAGGTAGAAGGGATAGGGGGAAAAGAGGGAGAAAGCAACCGTGAGTACTCATCCAAAGTACTCGCAAGCAAGGAACTATACTACATATGTATGCATTGGTATCAAATGGAATAAGGGTTTCATATGTGGACTGAACTGCAGAAAGCCGGAATAAGGGGGGGTAACTAATCCTGTCGAAGACTACGCTTCTGGCAGCCTCCGTCTTACAACATGTAGAAGAGAGTAGACTGAAGTCCTCCAAGTAGCATCGCATAGCATAATCCTAACCGATGATCCTCCCCTCATTGCCCTGTGAGAGAGCAATCACCGGTTGTATCTGGCACTTGGAAGGGTGTGTTTTATTAAGTATCCGGTTCTAGTTGTCATAAGGTCAAGGTACAACTCCAAATCGTCCTGTTACCGAAGATCACGGCTATTCGAATAGATTAACTTCCCTGCAGGGGTGCACCACATACCCCAACACGCTCGATCCCATTTGGCCGGACACACTTTCCTGGGTTATGCCCGGCCTCGGAAGATCAACACGTCGCAGCCCCACCTAGACCAACAGAGAGGTCAGCACGCCGGTCTAAACCTAAGCGCACAGGGGTCTGGGCCCATCGCCCTTAGCACACCTGCACGTTGCGTACGCGGCCAGAAGCAGAACTAGCCCCCTTAATACAAGAGCAGGCTTACGTTCCAATCCGGCGCGCGCCACTCAGTCGCTGACGTCACGAAGGCTTCGGCTGATACCACGACGCCGGGATACCCATAACTACTCCCGCGTAGATGGTTAGTGCGTATAGACCAAATGGCCAGACTCGGATTAAATATCCAGATCTCGTTAAGCGTGTTAAGTATTCGCGAACGTCGACCAGGGCCAGGCCCACCTCTCTCCTAGGTGGTCGGAACCTGCCCTGTCGCTCCGCCTCAAAGATCCACTCGCGGGTGCTCCTCAAGCCGACCCGTCTTTAGTCACCACATGTATCATGTATAAAGTATATAGTATATACCCGTGATCAACTCCCGAGTGATCACGGCCCGATAGTATAGCATGGCAGACGGACAAGGATGTAGGGCCATTGATGAAAAACTAGCATCCTATACTAAGCATTAGGATTGCAGGTAAGGTAACAACAGTAGTAGCAAGGACAGGCTATGCATCAGTATAGGATTAACGGGAAGCAGTAACATGCTACACTACTCTAATGCAAGCAGTATAGAGAAGAGTAGGCGATATCTGGTGATCAAAGGGGGGGCTTGCCTGGTTGCTCTGGCAAGAGAGAGGGATCGTCAACTCCGTAGTCGTACTGGGTAGTAGCGGCGTCGGTCTCGGTGTCTATCGAGAGAAGAGGGGGGGAGAAACAATAAATATATAAGCAAGCATATGCATAGTGATGCATGACATGACAAGTAACGACGTTAGAGGTTCCCTAACGCGGTATTAGGTGATACCGGTGAAGGGGAATAACATCCGGGAAAGTATCCCCGGTGTTTCGCGTTTTCGGACAGATGAACTGGAGGTGAAATGTTGCAGGTTCACTATGCTAGGGACGTGTGGTGGATAAACGGGCTGCGTATCCGGATTCGTCTCGTCGTTCTGAGCAACTTTCATGTACAAAGTTTTTCCATCCGAGCTACGGTTTATTTTATATTAATTTTTAAAGATTTTAAATCATTTTCTAGAAATTAGCATAATTAAATTAATTTAGAAATTGCAATTATGATGTCAGCGGGACCAAAGGTTGACTGGGTCAAACTTGGCAGGTGGGATCCGTTCGTCATTGACTATGACTACCTAATCAGGTTTAGTTAGTCTATCTAAAATGATTAGGTTTATTAACTACAATTAATTAGGTTAACTAATTAAATTAATTAATTAATTCCTTTTTTTATATTTTTTTTCTTCTCTTTTTTTTGGCGTGGGGCCCATATGTCATAGGCTCTGGGGGAGCCTAGCGGGTTAGCGGGCAGGAGGGCGACGGGCGCCTGGGCGAGCGCTCACCCGCACGGTGTGCAGCGAGGCGAGGCCAGCGGCCAGGGCGACCGCGGTGGTCGGCCGGCATGGGGAGGAGTGCGGGGCCGGCGACGAGCGAGCCCGCGGGCGGCAGAGGAGCAGCAACATGGGAACCGGGGCGCAGCGGCGCACCAGCAGCAGGGGGACGCGCGCGGCAACGGCAGCGCAGCAACACAGCGATGGGGCGTGGGCGCGCGCCGTCGAGCCGTGGCGCGGGCGCGGTGAGCGCGTCAAGGGAGAGCCGGGGGCGGCCATGCGCGCGAGCAGCGGTGGCGTGGGGCGAGCAGGGCGCAGGCAGCGCGTGCGCTTCTGCGCGGTCAAGAGCAGGAGATGGCCAGTGCGTGGGCACGGACGCGGCTATGGAGGGGTAAGCGCGGCACGGGCGGTGGGGGCGGCCTACGGCGACCGAAGCAAAGGGGAACGGAGCGAGGGCGGACAAGGCCTCACCGGGGCCTTGTAGTTGTGCTTAAGTCGGCTCGGGGAGGAGTCGAGGTCGATCGCCGGTGACATAGCTGCGGCAAGGTAGCGTCGGGCGGCGGTCGATGTCGAGCGGCGACGGGGTCCGGGCGCGGCGTCTTGGCGGCCTTGGTCGATCCGGCCACGGAGCTAGACGGCGGGGATGAGGAGGTGATGGTGTGCGGCGGCGACGTCGGATCGCGGGGAAGGAATGAGCGGCGTGGCCGGCGCGGTGGCTTTGGTTCCTTGCCCCGATCTCGATCCAGATCGGGGGGGAAGAAAGCGAGCGAGTGGGGGAAGCGAGGGAGACGTGGGGGGCGAGTGGGGGTTGCGGGGAGATAGGGTTTCGGGGGTGGGTTGACCGGCCAAGTAGGCCACCGGGGGGAAAGGGTGGGCCGGCCAAGTGTTAGCCTGGTGGGCCGAACGACCCATGGGAATGGGGAGGGGGGGTCTTTGTCTCTTTTATCTTTTTGTTTATTTTCTCTTTTCTTTTATTTATTCTTTTAGTTCTTATTTGTTTTATTTTACCTTCCAAAAATACAAGAGTGGCACCTAAAATAGTGTTACAATTTATGCCACTGCCACAAACCGTTTAGCACTGAAATAAAATAGTTTTATATTGTTTATTATTTTAAAGCATTTGAATAATGGTTTTGTCACTATTTATTTATTATAGTGCATTTAAACGCTTTATAAAAGTGTGGTTTCTCCACCAATATTACATATGATTTATTTGTCACATTTAGAACAATTTAGTTTTGACATTTGAAAAGCTTTTGTTATTTTCTTTATTTTAAATTTGAATCATTTTTGAACCATCGCGAGATTAACTACAGTGATAGCGGTGACATGGCATCAATAGGAGAGGGTTATTGTAGCTTAATTATCCGGGCGTCACAATTCTCCTCCACTACAAGAAATCTCGTCCCGAGATTTAATGAGGGGAGCAAGGGGGAAGGGATTTGGTTACGAAATTCTAACGAGTCTTCTCGGTGTTGGTTGCTCTTCTCGAAGAGGTCAATCCAATACGTTGATGCCTTCATTTCTCTGCTCCAGTTCATCATGATGAAGTTGTCGTCCTTCCTTCAGGATCTTCACCGTACTTACGAATGGGGTGAGAAGGGAAAACCCTATAAGGACGGATTCTAACAAGACCGAGCATCAGACGGTTAACTCAGGGGAAGAAGCATAACTATCTCTCGAATTGACACTTAAGAAAGTATCGAGAGCAAAGTAAGAAGGTGCAAAATAGAAGTTTCAAGCGCATAGGCAATCTTTCGTTGCCTGAAACGAAGTGTTGAAAGGATTTAGAGCAATGTGAATAAGCATTTCATCAGATACCAGAATAGATCACTAGGCAGGTGGCCCATGAATTACTTACAAAGTCAAGCGCGAGGAATAATTTTGACAACAGGGTGTACAGGAGAGTCAGGTTTCGATCCTGTTGAACTGTGGGTTATGGGCCCACCATGTGGTTAAAAGTAGGAAGGGCGTTGACATCTTGCACGGTCATGATGGCAAGACATGTCAGAGGGTAGCCTATCAGTTATGTCGGCAACAATGTCGGTACCAAGGGCGAGGGACGAAGAGAACCATTTTCCTGCTCGTTGAACGAGGCGGACCAATAGGCAAGGTTCCCGTCCATCGGTGGTTTCCGAAATGTCATCAACAATAGTAACAGAGTCTGACTGGTAAGGTGGTACACCGAGGTGTTTTCGTAAGCAGGAAAATATTACTGCTTAGATCATATAAACCTCAAGAAGGTTAAACAGAACAATGGAAAGGAAAATGTGATCATCAGATCAAACAGAAGAATGGAAAGGAATGTGTGTTTGACACATAAACCAAGGGTATTTCCTTCGCAACGACAAGCAGAGCAAGATATCCATGACAGGATATAAAGTAGAAAATCATTTAGGTAAGGGGAGATAAATTCAATGACATTACCCATACCACAGTGTTTGGATAACTAAGCAAGAAACATTTAGCATTGGGCTTCAAATGTTCTTGTTGAAAATCAGAGTACCACAGACATGCTTCGAGATAGCATTGACATAGTCTTCAAGCAAAGGTCGTACTTTGGATACACCAAGGATTTATCAGGAACAACTTATAGAATAAGTCTTGCAATTTCCTCATGGAAGAATGGATAACCTTGCTAATAAGAAAACTATAACAGTAGGTCCTCCAGCCAGGTGTGCTGGCATGACATCACCTTACCAGGTCATATGAGGATCAATGTTATAACTCTTGAAAGTATGTTCCAACCATCATATCTGACCGAGATTCAGATCTGATCGGTGTTAGGAAACCTCAGACTCAAGATGCCTGAGAAGAAAAGGTGCAAGACAAATTGACGAGACGACATTGTAAGATTCTCGGGAATTGAACTGTGGAAGCAAGTTCCGAATCATGAGTTCATTATTAAATCAAGGATAGAATGAGGAGGTGGCTGATGGAATCAGCGACAATTTATCGAGATTAACAAAAGATGGATTTTCACAATTAAGTGAACAAGGAGATAACATTTGTCAGATCAAATGATATAAGGAAGTACGCTCACGGAAAACATACACAATTGAACATTGGTTGAAAGGTGCGCCCAAAATATGGGTTGGGTTGCACGACCAATGTCAGAATGGTGATTCAATAATCCATAGTCTAAGAACGAACGGCCGACCATTAACTTCAAAGCAATAGGGTTGCTAGAAGGGCAGAATCCAAACAGCACCGTTCACCTGTTGGTATCCCGGTTAGATCCAACACGGGGACCAAGAAAGAATGGCGATGGTGATAAGTATTACCTGTATCAAGAATTCTTAGGAGGTGGTGAAATTCTCACGACATTCTTGACATAAAAGATGGTAATACTCCAAGGTATCGAAGAATAATTGCTGGATAGCACGGGTCTCCAGGTATAACACAAAACACGAACAAGTTTGTGTTGGAGGGAAAGCAATAATGTTGTCGGTGATAACACAAATCATCGAGGGACAAGGATGGTTACATGTCATTATACATTTGGTTGATATCCTAGAAGGAATCAAAATGTTGTTTGATGACCACGACAAATTTAGTCGAGAGGCTCCACGAAGATGTAATCGATCGGCGATGACATCAAGTGAAAGGAATGATGAAGCGAATGGTTATTGGAACCATGGGTATGACACAAACTCGAAATCAAGTTTGCTGTTCAGGGAGAAATGATATAATGAGGAAAATCGACGTAAGCTTAGCTCATCGTCGAGAATTGTGCTCCGTGAAGGACCAGGTAGCACAGTTAAAATTTAGCACAATGATGATATAGCCGATCAGGCTAGGAATGACTTAAATGAATATTAACTCGTAAGCAACAACATTTACTTAAGAGTTATTGAATCAGAGTGCGGACTCGATTCACTTATTCGATGTTCTTGGTTGACGACAACCCAGAACCTAGGATCAATTGGATCCGGCGAGTGATAATGGTTTATGAAGAACCCATAAGAAGTTATGATGTCCCATGATATTCCCGAGATACCAGGGTGTAATACTCGACAGTAGATCAAAGTAAAGGTTGGACTGGTGTATTGGTCCACACAAGACAAGTGCTTAAACTTGCCCGAGAAATGGGGTCAAAGAAGAACATATGGTCGGAACCACGATTGCAAGGATCAATTCACAGATACCAAATGATATTATAACAAGGAGGATAGTTATTATTGCAAGAAGCTTCCACGATAGGATATACATCATGTCCATGGGCATGAACACAAGTTCAAGGTCGACTCCCACTTCTTCAATGCATAACCTTTCATTCACTGCTCTAGATAAAACTGATTTCAGTGTCAAAACCTACCTGGTGAATTATCAGAGGAGTATGACCCGTGAAAACTTTCGAGTTCACACAGTTTTAGAGAAGGCATATGTTCAACCCATAGGGGCTTCTTAGAAACATATACCACAAGTTTCATGAGTAAATATTACCAGCTCGAAAGCAGAGCATGGTTGGCAAAAGGAGAGGATACAAATTACCAAAGGCATTATGTATCGGAGAAAGAACTCACAAGGTGATTAATTATGAAGGATATTGTCGGATAATAATCCAACAGTGGATATGGTGACCCACAATGGAGCTGATGTGAGTATCAATACCCAATAAGAGGAAGAAAGAATGCAAATGCATCGTTTTACAGAATATCTGAATAATTCAACGTTTAAATAACAAAGGAATTATGATTTTCAAATCAAGGGATCAGGAGCAAACGCTCTGATCAAGGACGGACAAGTTGAATAGACTTAGGGGTACAATCGATGGAATCTGATTGGCCGAGGACCAGCTCACGTTTTAAATGACATCTGAGCTGGAAGGATGAATTCTATGATCTGAGTGAGGATTGCGAGCATTCGCAACATATTGAGTCAATGGACTCAAAATGATATTGACAAAGGTTGCCAATAAGATTACTATACTTATGGGATTAACCATAATGCAAGCAAGCAAGAATTTCAGAAGATCGAATGGTATTTCGAAGAATTTTGTGAACTGCATGAATATCTGGGGATGAGCGGATACTCGATAAATGTGAGAATTTTCCATAGGGGTATTCAGGTGACAAATAACTGCAAGGCAGTAAGCTTAAAGGATTATCGAAACATCGACGAGTATTTCGGGGTATCTTGTAATAACAAGACAACTGGGGATGAATGTAAGAATAACAACTGCAAGTAGTTATCCATAAGGGTTGATGGTGGAAGGGGAATTGCAAACGCGATGAACACAAGTTCTCGGGTTAACAGCGGAGAGTATCTTCAGGGTCTTCACGTGTAGCAGACGATCATCAGTAATATGGGGCTCTCCGGGTGAAAGTGATAACGAGATCCTAATGTTAGATTTAGTAAAATTCATTTAACCCGAGTAGAAGAGAGCTCAAAGTCCCAGAGTAAGGATCGAGGAGTAAAAGATCCTAATACCACCCAGATGGCGACGTGGACCCGTAAGGCACACAGCCATGTTAGTAAAAGTTTTGCAATGTCTAGACTCGACTTCGGCCAAGGAGTGTGGAAGGGGGAATTCCTACAGGCAGTCGGCTCTGATACCAACTCGTGACGCCCCCGATTCAATCGTACACTAATCATACACACAAACGTGTACGATCAAGATCAGGGACTCACGGGAAGATATCACAACACAACTCTACAAATAAAATAAGTCATACAAGCATCATATTACAAGCCAGGGGCCTCGAAGGCTCGAATACAAGAGCTCGATCATAGACGAGTCAGCGGAAGCAACAATATCTGAGTACAGACATAAGTTAAACAAGTTTGCCTTAAGAAGGCTAGCACAAACTGGGATACAGATCGAAAGAGGCGCAGGCCTCCTGCCTGGGATCCTCCTAACTACTCCTGGTCGTCGTCAGCGGGCATCACGTAGTAGTAGGCACCTCCGGTGCAGTAGGAGTCGTCGTTGAAGGTGGCTTCTGGCTCCTAGGCTCCAACATCTGGTTGCGACAACCAGGTAGAAGGGATACGGGGAAAAGAGGGAGAAAGCAACCGTGAGTACTCATCCAAAGTACTCGCAAGCAAGGAACTATACTACATATGTATGCATTGGTATCAAATGGAATAAGGGTTTCATATGTGGACTGAACTGCAGAAAGCCGGAATAAGGGGGGGTAACTAATCCTGTCGAAGACTACGCTTCTGGCAGCCTCCGTCTTACAACATGTAGAAGAGAGTAGACTGAAGTCCTCCAAGTAGCATCGCATAGCATAATCCTAACCGATGATCCTCCCCTCATTGCCCTGTGAGAGAGCAATCACCGGTTGTATCTGGCACTTGGAAGGGTGTGTTTTATTAAGTATCCGGTTCTAGTTGTCATAAGGTCAAGGTACAACTCCAAATCGTCCTGTTACCGAAGATCACGGCTATTCGAATAGATTAACTTCCCTGCAGGGGTGCACCACATACCCCAACACGCTCGATCCCATTTGGCCGGACACACTTTCCTGGGTTATGCCCGGCCTCGGAAGATCAACACGTCGCAGCCCCACCTAGACCAACAGAGAGGTCAGCACGCCGGTCTAAACCTAAGCGCACAGGGGTCTGGGCCCATCGCCCTTAGCACACCTGCACGTTGCGTACGCGGCCGGAAGCAGAACTAGCCCCCTTAATACAAGAGCAGGCTTACGTTCCAATCCGGCGCGCGCCACCCAGTCGCTGACGTCACGAAGGCTTCGGCTGATACCATGACGCCGGGATACCCATAACTACTCCCGCGTAGATGGTTAGTGCGTATAGACCAAATGGCCAGACTCGGATTAAATATCCAGATCTCGTTAAGCGTGTTAAGTATTCGCGAACGTCGACCAGCGCCAGGCCCACCTCTCTCCTAGGTGGTCGGAACCTGCCCTGTCGCTCCGCCTCAAAGATCCACTCGCGGGTGCTCCTCAAGCCGACCCGTCTTTAGTCACCACATGTATCATGTATAAAGTATATAGTATATACCCGTGATCAACTCCCGAGTGATCACGGCCCGATAGTATAGCATGGCAGACGGACAAGGATGTAGGGCCATTGATGAAAAACTAGCATCCTATACTAAGCATTAGGATTGCAGGTAAGGTAACAACAGTAGTAGCAAGGACAGGCTATGCATCAGTATAGGATTAACGGGAAGCAGTAACATGCTACACTACTCTAATGCAAGCAGTATAGAGAAGAGTAGGCGATATCTGGTGATCAAAGGGGGGGCTTGCCTGGTTGCTCTGGCAAGAGAGAGGGATCGTCAACTCCGTAGTCGTACTGGGTAGTAGCGGCGTCGGTCTCGGTGTCTATCGAGAGAAGAGGGGGGGAGAAACAATAAATATATAAGCAAGCATATGCATAGTGATGCATGACATGACAAGTAACGACGTTAGAGGTGCCCTAACGCGGTATTAGGTGATACCGGTGAAGGGGAATAACATCCGGGAAAGTATCCCCGGTGTTTCGCGTTTTCGGACAGATGAACTGGAGGTGAAATGTTGCAGGTTCACTATGCTAGGGACGTGTGGTGGATAAACGGGCTGCGTATCCGGATTCGTCTCGTCGTTCTGAGCAACTTTCATGTACAAAGTTTTTCCATCCGAGCTACGGTTTATTTTATATTAATTTTTAAAGATTTTAAATCATTTTCTAGAAATTAGCATAATTAAATTAATTTAGAAATTGCAATTATGATGTCAGCGGGACCAAAGGTTGACTGGGTCAAACTTGGCAGGTGGGACCCGTTCGTCATTGACTATGACTACCTAATCAGGTTTAGTTAGTCTATCTAAAATGATTAGGTTTATTAACTACAATTAATTAGGTTAACTAATTAAATTAATTAATTAATTCCTTTTTTATATTTTTTTTTCTTCTCTTTTTTTTGGCGTGGGGCCCATATGTCATAGGCTCTGGGGGAGCCTAGCGGGTTAGCGGGCAGGAGGGCGACGGGCGCCTGGGCGAGCGCTCACCCGCACGGTGTGCAGCGAGGCGAGGCCAGCGGCCAGGGCGACCGCGGTGGTCGGCCGGCATGGGGAGGAGTGCGGGGCCGGCGACGAGCGAGCCCGCGGGCGGCAGAGGAGCAGCAACATGGGAACCGGGGCGCAGCGGCGCAGCGGCGCACCAGCAGCAGGGGGACGCGCGCGGCAACGACAGCGCAGCAACACAGCGATGGGGCGTGGGCGCGCGCCGTCGAGCCGTGGCGCGGGCGCGGTGAGCGCGTCAAGGGAGAGCCGGGGGCGGCCATGCGCGCGAGCAGCGGTGGCGTGGGGCGAGCAGGGCGCAGGCAGCGCGTGCGCTTCTGCGCGGTCAAGAGCAGGAGATGGCCAGTGCGTGGGCACGGACGCGGCTATGGAGGGGTAAGCGCGGCACGGGCGGTGGGGGCGGCCTACGGCGACCGAAGCAAAGGGGAACGGAGCGAGGGCGGACAAGGCCTCACCGGGGCCTTGTAGTTGTGCTTAAGTCGGCTCGGGGAGGAGTCGAGGTCGATCGCCGGCGACATAGCTGCGGCAAGGTAGCGTCGGGCGGCGGTCGATGTCGAGCGCGACGGGGTCCGGGCGCGGCGTCTTGGCGGCCTTGGTCGATCCGGCCACGGAGCTAGACGGCGGGGATGAGGAGGTGATGGTGTGCGGCGGCGACGTCGGATCGCGGGGAAGGAATGAGCGGCGTGGCCGGCGCGGTGGCTTTGGTTCCTTGCCCCGATCTCGATCCAGATCGGGGGGGAAGAAAGCGAGCGAGTGGGGGAAGCGAGGGAGACGTGGGGGGCGAGTGGGGGTTGCGGGGAGATAGGGTTTCGGGGGTGGGTTGACCGGCCAAGTAGGCCACCGGGGGGAAAGGGTGGGCCGGCCAAGTGTTAGCCTGGTGGGCCGAAGACCCATGGGAATGGGGAGGGGGGGTCTTTGTCTCTTTTATCTTTTTGTTTATTTTCTCTTTTCTTTTATTTATTCTTTTAGTTCTTATTTGTTTTATTTTACCTTCCAAAAATACAAGAGTGGCACCTAAAATAGTGTTACAATTTATGCCACTGCCACAAACCGTTTAGCACTGAAATAAAATAGTTTTATATTGTTTATTATTTTAAAGCATTTGAATAACGGTTTTGTCACTATTTATTTATTATAGTGCATTTAAACGCTTTATAAAAGTGTGGTTTCTCCACCAATATTACATATGATTTATTTGTCACATTTAGAACAATTTAGTTTTGACATTTGAAAAGCTTTTGTTATTTTCTTTATTTTAAATTTGAATCATTTTTGAACCATCGCGAGATTAACTACAGTGATAGCGGTGACATGGCATCAATAGGAGAGGGTTATTGTAGCTTAATTATTCGGGCGTCACAGAAGGAGGCAGAGTGCCACCACGCGCTGGAGAAGGAGCCGGTCGAGTGCGTTGATCGTCACTCGCCGGAGGAGGAGGTGGTGGATGAGGCGGAGTGCCCTGACTCGCCGGAGGAGGAGGCGGTGGAGGAGACGGAGTGCCCTGACTTGCCGGAGGAGGAGGAGGCGGAGCCGTCCAGTTCGGAAGGTTGATGAGCTCCTTCCGCCATAGGCATGGAGTCTTCAGAGCAGACCCCAGCCTAGTCTCCCCTTCACCTGTAGGGTGGTCAAGCTGGAGGTCCTCAAATCCCTCCGTTATTTCATCCACCATCACCCTAGCATATCCTTCTGGAATCGGCCGGCAGGGAAAAGTTGCGACGGGTTCAGTAGGATAAACAGAGCCAACAACCGCCTTGACCTTCAAATTCATCCATTGCGTCATAAGGTGGCAATTTTGAGACTCCGTGATAGCATCCACGGGATAGCTGGCAGGAGCCGTCAAGAAATGCTCCGGCTGAAGCAGCTCGGTGGAAGCCATGCTACTTCTCTGCTGAGATGGCGGGGTAGCTTCGGGGGAAGCTTCGGCAGTACGTTTGCTGCGATTTGCTTCTCGTTCCTCTATCGCTTGTACCCTTGCTTGCAACGCCTGCATTTGGGTCTACTGCACTTTTTTCCAACTCTCATGGGATTTGTAACCGCCTGCGTCCGGAAACCCAACCTTCAATGGAATGGAGCCTGGCGTGCCTCGTGTCCGTCTAGGGTGCTCAGGATTCCCGAGGGCCATTGTGAGCTCGTCGTTCTATCTGTCTGGAAAGAACGTCCCTTGCTGCGCTGCTTCGATATAGTGCTGAAGCTTCCTGACTGGTATGTCCATTTGATCGTTCGTCCAAATGCACTTCCCTATTACAGGGTCCAAGGTTCCTCCAGCCCCGAAGAACCAAGTCCGGCAATGGTCTGGCCAATTAATTGTCTCTAGTTCGATCCCTTTATCAACCAGATCATTCTCAGTCTTGGCCCACTTAGGCCGGGCTACGAGGTAGCCACCTGACCCCGTGCGATGGTGATGCTTCTTCTTCGCAGCATTTTGCTTGTTTGTCGCCGACAACTTCTTACTCTTTTCTGATGTCTTGTGGGCCACAAATGCGGGCCAGTGATCTCTGATCTTCTCATATCTGCCCTTGAATTCTGGTGTCTCATTATTTTTGACAAACTTATTCAGCTCTTTCTTCCACCTCTTGAATAGTTCTGCCATCCTCTTAAGAGCAAAAGACTTGATTAATTGCTCTTTAACTGGCTTCTCTGGATTATCCTCTGGCGGTAGGGTGAAATTTGACTTCAGCTCAGTCCAAAGATCATTTTTCTGCATATCATTGACATAAGACACCTCAGGGTCTTCTGTAGCCGGCTTAAACCATTGCTGGATGCTGATCGGGATCTTGTCCCTAACCAAAACCCCGCACTGAGCAACAAATGCGCTCTTTGTCCGGAGGGGTTCAATCGGTTGGCCGTCGGGCGCGATTGCTATGATCTCAAACTTTTCATCCGAGCTCAACTTTTTCTTCGGGCCTCGTCTCTTTACCGAAGTTGTGCTCGATCCGGAGAGCTAGAAAAAAGAACAAAGACTTAATTAATATGTGTACATACCAAAACAATGAATGCATCAATTAGCTAGTCAGCAGAAGCTTAACTAATATATATACCTGGCCGGACTCGGTTTGGTCACCGGAGATGTCATCACGGTCTCCTTCTTGCACCGGCATTGGGTCACCGGAGCCGTCCTCACGGTCTCCTTCTTGCACCGGCATTAGGTCACCGGAGCCATCATAATTAGTTGCTTCCAGACCATCGATCTCGTTGAGAAACAACGAGCATATGGCATCACTTCCTCGTGCGATTATGTCCCCCAACAACTCTTCTTGTACTTCGTCTCGGGCAGTGTCCATAGTTTCTACAAATATTGACAACATGGCAATTATTATTCAAACATGACAGATGGATATATTAGTGGCAAAAACGTAGAACTAATATTAATTAGTGGCCTCGACGCTGCTTCTCTAGGGTTTGGGGTGGCCTCGACGCTGCTTCTCTAGGGTTTGGGGTGGCCTCGACAACGCTTCAAGGATAAAAAAAGAAGAGGAAGAAGAAAAAAAGAGGAGAAGAAATAATAGAGGAGTAAGAACTCCTCTATTATTTCTTCTCCTCTTTTTTTCTTCTTCTTCCTATTTTTTTTATCGGGAACGAGGGTCGTCGAGGGTCACCGAGGGATAGAGGAAACCCTAAATAGCAAGTATCGTGGGTGTGACATACATGTGGCCGTCGGTGTCGGACACTACATCCACGTCCCACAAGTGACGTGGGCGTCGAAGCCCGCGCCACTTGTGGGACGTGGATGTAGTGTCTGACATCGACGGTACATGTATCTCACACCGACGATACTTTCTATTTAGGGTTTCTCCTCTACCGCTCGGCGACCCTCGACGACCCTCGTTCCCGATAAAAAAAGAGGAAGAAGAAGAAAAAAAGAGGAGAAGAAAGAATAGAGGAGATCTCCTCTATTCTTTCATCTCCTCTTTTTTTTTCTTCTTCCTCTTCTTTTTTATCCTCTTCTTCCTCTCATGTTCGAGAGGATCGCCGAGGGGTCGGGAGGTTGCCTAGTGTCAAAGGATTCAACAAAACCATGTCTTCATCATTAGGCGAAAGTAACAGGTGCATGATGGTACGAAGCTCTCCAAAGTTATTTTGAAACGGAGTCCCAGATAAGATAATTCGCTTTTTGGTACAAAGTTCAGCAAGAACCTTCCAAATATCGTTATTTGGAAGGCCTTTGCTGAAATTCATACAAAAAGGCAAATTATCCTATCTGGGACACCATTCCAAAATAACTTTGGAGGACTTCGTCATGCCCTGGTTACTTCCGGCTAATGATGAACCCATGGATTTCTTCAATACTTTGACACTAGGAAACCTCTCTCGACCCCTCGGCGATCCTCGATCCCTCGAACCCTCGACGACCCTGGAACCCTCGACCCCTAGACGACCCTGGAACCCTCGACCCTCGATCCCTCGACCCTATAGAACCCTCGAAGAAAGGAATAGCTAGAGGAGAAGATCGAAGAAAAAAAGAAGAAAAAAAAGAGGAGAAGAAACTATTCCTTTCTTCTTCTCCTCTTCTTTTCCTTCTTTTTTATTCTTCTTATTTATTTCTCCTCTTCTTTTCCTCTCCTCTTCTTCTTTCTTTCCTCTTCTTATTTTCTTCTTTCCTATCCTTCTTTTTCTAAAATTGTAACTTTTGCATATATAAAACTTTTCTAAAATTGTAACTTTCTATATATGAACAAAAAACTTTCTATGAACAAAAAAACATTTTTAACATATATATTTAGCAAATTCTAGCCACATACATCACATACACATATACATTATAGCCACATACACATATACATCACATATGAACAAAAAATAAACTAATAAAAATAAAAAAAACATATTGCAACATATGAACAAAAACATATAGCCACATACATACACATACATTATATATATATGAAAAAAAATTAAACTAATAAAGGCAGGGGCACGGGAGTGCTGGCGCCGGCGGGGCAGAGGGGCATGGCGGCAGCGGTGGCGCCGGCAGGGCAGGGGCGCGGGAGCGAGGAAAGGCAGGGGCGCGAGGCAGGTGCTCACAGAGGGGTGGCGGAGCACGGCGGGCGGCGTCGGGGCGCGGGGACGTCGGTGAGGTGGCATTCGAGGGCGGCGGCGACGGCAAATTTCAGCAGCCTGACGGCGTCGGAGGCGGCGACGACGGTGAGGTGGACCAACCTGACGGCGTCGGAGGCGGCGGCGACGACAAGGTGGAGCAGCCTGACGGCTCGGCGGCGACGGCGACGAGGCAGAGCAGCGAGCGTCGGGCGGAGAAGAAAGGGAGGGATTTTGGAGAAACTGCTAAGTGCTGCTTATATAGCAAAGCCTTTAGTCCCGGTTCGTGGCACAAACCGGGACTAATGCCCCCCTTTAGTCCCGGTTGGTGCCACCAACCGGGACCAAAGGCCGCCGGTGGCACCAACCGAGACTAAAGAGGGGCATTGGTCACGGTTCGTGGCACCAACCATGACCAATGCCCCCTTTAGTCTCGGTTGGTGCCACCAACCGGGACCAAAGGCCTTGTGCTGCCCCGCGCCCAAATGTTTAGTCCCACCTTGCTAGTTGAGAGGGAGCCGCACCTGTTTATAAGGTGCGGTGCGCCTTCCCTCTCGAGCTCCTCTCTAAAGCAGGCTTTCGGGCCTAACCGTGCAATATGTGCCTGTGGGCCTACTGGGCCTCCCGCGGGCCTGAATCCTGGCCCATGGTAGGGTTTCTAGTCGTATTCAGGCCGTGGGTGCCCAGTAGGTGGCACTTTTTTGTTTTTTTGTTTTTTTTGTTTCTACTTACAACAAAATACTTATTATTGCTATATTTAATTTTTTCCAGTTTTTTTGTTTTGTTTTCTGCATTATTTATTTTCTTTTGTTTTTTGCTTTATTTTTTAATTCTTTTTACTTTTAGTTTTAGACAAATTATAAACTTTCTGTTAGTGCCATTAGTTTTCAAATTTGAAAATACTTTTTTTGTTTTTTTTGTTTTCTTTGTTGCTTTATTTATTTTATTTTGTTTCTACTTACAACAAATACTTATTGTTGCTATTTTATTTTTTTCCAGTTTTTTTGTTTTGTTTTCTGTATTATTTATTTTCTTTTGTTTTTTGCTTTATTTTTTAATTCTTTTTGCTTTTAGGTCAGCAAAATTATAAACTTTCTGTTGCTTTATTTATTTTATTTTGTTTCTACTTACAACAAAATACTTATTGTTGCTATTTTTTCCAGTTTTTTTGTTTTGTTTTCTGCATTATTTATTTTCTTTTGTTTTTTGCTTTATTTTTTTATTCTTTTTGCTTTTAGTTTTAGAAAATTATAAACTTTCTATTAGTGCCATTATAAACTTTTTGCTTTTAATTTGAATTCTTTGAAAATTGTTTGAATCACAAGTTTTTGATTAACTTACTAAAAAATGAGAATAGATGCGCTTATAGAGAAAATTCAACCTAAATTCCTAGTAATTTTTTATGAATTTCAGAGAAATTCACTATGAATTTAGGTTAAACTTTTCTCTATTAGGGCATCTATTTTTACTTTGAGAGGAGCTCAACAAGGCAGAGAGGGAAGGGCTTATAAACCGGTGTGAGCCCCCTTCGGTTGGCGAGGTGGGACTAAACTCTGCCCGCAACGAGGACCAACCCTTTAGTCCCGGTTTGTGGCACAAACCGGGACTAATGGTCATGGGCCAGGGGCGAGGAGCAAACTTATAAACTTTCTGTTAGTGTCATTAGTTTTAGAAAGTTGAAAGTTGAAAGTTGGCATGGGCCAGGGACTAATGGTCATGGTATTACGAGGGCCGAACCATAAGACATCGAAAGCATTTCAAATGAACTCTGAAAAAGTTGAAAGTTGGCATGGTATCATAATTTCACCCACATAGCATGTGCATGTATAAAACGGACAATGGTAGCATGTTCGTGTGTTATAAAGTTGGCATGGTATCATCATAATAGTTGCGGGAGAAAGTCTTCACTTTTTCTTCGCTTGTATCATTTGCTTATTGCGCCGTAATCATGGATAATCTTCATTGTTTATCAGGATACTTGGGTCAGCCTTGACATTGAAGGGAGGAATTTCATGAAACTTTTCATAATCTTCAAACATGTCTGTCTTGCCGTCCACTCCCAGGATGTCCCTTTTTCCTGAAAGAACTATGTGGCGCTTTGGCTCAATGGGCACATCGTCTGGTTCCTCTTGATCTTCACCAGCTCCCCCCGTTGCAGCATCACCGTATTCAGGGGGCACATAGTTGTCATTGTACTCTTCTTCTTCGCCGTCTTCCATCATAACCCCTATTTCTCCGTGCCTCGTCCAAACATTATAGTGTGGCATGAAACCCTTGTAAAGCAGGTGGGAGTGAAGGATTTTCCGATTAGAGTAAGACCTCGTATTCCCACATTCAGTGCATGGACAACACATAAAACCATTCTGCTTGTTTGCCTCAGCCGCATCAAGAAACTCATGCACGCCCTTAATGTACTCGCGGGTGTGTCTGTCACCGTACATCCATTGCCGGTTCATCTGCGTGCATTATATATAATTAAGTGTCCAAATTAATAAAAGTTCATCATCACATTAAAACCAAAGTGCATACATAGTTCTCATCTAACAACATATAGCTCTGCAGAGCATCTAATTAATTAAACCATACATTGAAACTATGTAAAACATTTCAATGCGAAAACAAATGGGATCATAATCGCAACCAAGGTAACAATTGATCCAACGACATAATGATACCAAGCCTCGGTATGAATGGCATATTTTCTAATCTTTCTAATCTTCAAGCGCATTGCATCCATCTTGATCTTGTGATCATCGACGACATCCGCAACATGCAACTCCAATATCATCTTCTCCTCCTCAATTTTTTTTATTTTTTTCTTCAACAAATTGTTTTCTTCTTCAACTAAATGTAACCTCTCGACAATAGGGTCGGTTGGCATTTCTGATTCACATACATCCTACATAAATAAAATCTATGTCACGTTGGTCGGCATAATTTTCATAAACAATAAATGAACCAATAGTTATAAAGATAATATATATACCACATCCGAATCATAGACAGGACGAGGGCCGACGGGGGCGGATACCAAAACCATCGCACTATATAAGATGCAATAATAAAAGTAAGAAAATAATACAAGTATCTATGTAAACATACAAGTAAGAATATTTTTCCTTTCAGAAATAAGATAAAATAAGAGGCTCGCCACAGTGGTGTCGGCGATGAGTTCGGCGCGGGTGATCGACGGCGGTGAAGACGGAGATGGGGCGTGACGGACCGCTAAATCTAGACAAATATTATGGAAAATGGAGCTTGAAGGTCGAGCTTGGAGAGGAGAAAGCTTAAGTAGTGTGGCTCGGGCATTGCATCGAATACCTTGTGTGCATAGGAGGTGAGCTAGAGCACCACCAAGCCCTCTCCCCCTCGGCCAGAGAAAAACAGAGCACTGGGGTGCTCTGCTTGCGAGCGAGGGGTATATATAGGCACCTCATTGGTCCCGGTTAGTGACATGAGCCGGGACTAAAGGGAAGCCTTTGGTCCCGGTTCAAGCCACCAACCGGGACCAATGGTGGTGGGCCAGGAGCGAGGCCCATTGGTCCCGGTTCATCCCACCAACCGGGACCAAAAGATCCAGATGAACCGGGACCAATGGCCCACGTGGCCGGGCCGGGCCCCTGGGCTCACGAACCGGGACCAATGCCCACATTGGTCCTGGTTCTGAACTGAACCGGGACTAATGGGCTGACCCGGCTTGAACCAAAGCCCTGTTTTCTACTAGTGATAACTTCAGTTTCTCTTACCCCTAATCGAGATGATAGTGGCGCACGTGTAGGATTGTTCACTAATTGTCGACCACAGGTCGCCGCGGAGTCGCCCTGCTATGGCGGCGATTCTCAGTTAATGGTTTTTCTTGTTTGCTGTTGGAAAATGTAGAACACGTGTTTTAGAAATACAAAGGCTCATTCCATAAAAAATTAGAGAAATACACAGACTCATATTGTGCGTACACTTGTTGATCGGTTAGTTCGCTTTTCTCTCTTCTTTTTTTTGCAGGGAAGTTAGCTTTTCTCTTTTTAAGAGGTACCAAGCTAGCTGCCCAGACGCACATTCATGCAATATTAAGGCTTGCTGCAGCGTGGATTATTAGGCCTTATTAGCACATGCAGGCATGCATTTTCGTTTCTCTCATCGCCAAGTTACGTGTCGCTATGTTCTGCCGAGCGCCGAAGTAGACCGACCGAATCGTTCGGCAGCTCTTTCTCGCCTACGTAATCAATCCAGCCAAGCTAGTCCAAGTCAGGAGGTTCGCGGGAGGCTGCGCGTACGGCAATACTGTGCAGGTGTAATTGATTGAGAAGAAATCAATTAAGATGCCTGCTTGTATGCTTCCGTGTTAGCTCCGCTCGGGCCGAAGCATACAGCGTGCACTGCGCTCCGGGTTGACGCGTCATGCGATTGACCATGGCACTTCATGGCGCCCTTGATCAGGGAGAGTGTCCCGGGCCGGGCGTTATTAAAAAGGCCCGTTTTGTGAAATTATTTTAGGTCGGGTTTATTTCATGTTAAACTTTGCTAAAAGGGTCAGTTTTGCCTTTTTCACCGACTTAGAGCTCTAGGGACGCGTTTGGTTGCTCATATTTGGGCCAATCAGGTCTGCGCGGGTCGAAAGGGTTCCACCCATGTCTCCGTCGCATGAAACTTAAAGCAGTTCCGGGCCAGGCCCGCGAGGTACTGCCAAATTGGCAGTTTCTCCGCAGCCAGACTAAGTGTGGCCATGTGTGGCTCTTCGCTGCACGCCTCGGGGAGCGCGGGAGACGGACAGACCGCTCATAACCCCCTCTCTCTCGTGTCACCGCCTACTCCCTTTCACACCACGCCTCCTCACTCTACCGCTCATTGCTCTCCTCTCGTCTCCTACAATGAGTCGCCCACCGCTGCGCCGTTCGCTGACCCTATCAGCGCCTGCAACAACCCCATCCACGAGCGGTGGGATGCCGGATTGGCGAATTCCGGGGTCGATCTCATGCGGGTTCTGCGCCCGCCGTCTCCTCTCTGCACTAGGCCGCCTCGTCAGGCCAATGCGGTGCCGGCCACTCCAGCTCCGCCACCGTTTCCGGACTTTGTGGTCCTGGGTTCAGTGGCGCAGCTGCTCGGAACCCCTGTGGGTCGGTGGGTGGGTGGGGGGGGGGGGGGTTATACCCACATCCGAGGGTTTTCTCTGGGCAGCATGGCAGGCCCATGGATGGCGCCCTCCTCCTCAACTACGCGCATCGGGCCAATGCAGACGGCTGTCGGCATTGGCGGCTCCACCTCCTCTTTTCTCGTCATCTCCTTCCCGTCGGGGTTTTCTCCCCGGCCGGCGTACGCTTGAGCTACCCACCCCGGTAAGAACCAAATCACCCCTTCGCTCGTAGATTTGTAGATTAGGGTTTCCATTATTAGCATGCCAATGAATCGATTAGGGTTTTCATCATTAGCATGACAATGAATCCACCCTAGGATCTCGCCATGCTTGTCATCCCTTCGTGGAGGGGATGAAGGAGTGGTTGTCGGTTAGGCTCCCGCGCGTCGTCAGGCTCCTGGCGAACAAGTGGTGCGAGTTCTGGGTTCAGGTCCAAAACTTTCGGGGGCAGATGGTGCTTGGTCGGGGGTGGCAGTACTTCAGCCGCCGTCACAGGATCATCCCCAGCGACCTCGTCGTGCTGCGCATCCCCGGCCTAGGCCTCAAGGTCCAAATCTACAACCACGACAGCTCCATCGGGTGCAAGGTGCGCTGCAACAGGCACAACTGCATCGGTGACCTTGCTTTCCCCCTTTGAACTTGTTAGTATGAACTTATAGTTAGTTTGGTGCGGTGATGGAAGAACTGCTGTGAACTTGTTAATATTTTGTCCAGGGTTCAGCACCCTGTGGTGAAGCAGGGGGCATGGGATGCCCCTGCTGTCTTGAAACTTATGCCTGTTATCAGACTACCATTAAACCTGTTTAGTTGCTTCTTTATCTGTTAGTTTATGTGTTGTTAGTGCTCTGCTTGCTGTTGTGTCTAATTTGATGGTAAGGCCGCCACGTTTGAATGAGGTGAGCAGAGCACAAATATGTATGCAGCCAAACAGATGTGGTTTGCATCTGCTCACCCCTCAAGCACAAATACAGACAATCAAACAACCTGTATTAAAGTGATCATTGATGCAATGGAGGCATCCAAACAACATGCAGATGCTGATTTGGTGCTTATTTTTGCTGAACCAGGCTCTGGTGAAATGTGGCTGAAACACGGGTACTTTTTACTCTAGACAACCAAACACGCCTAGGTGTCCAGTCCATCATCACGTCTGTCGCTGCCGGCCGGTACAGTCTGGTTATAGATCTCCTGTGCGCGCCCACGTACGATAAAGTGGTCGCTGTGCCTTCCCTAAAAAAAAAAGTGGTCACTGTGCCCACGTACGCTCCAGTGATGTGCGCGCATGCATGCAACCGGTACTGGGCACGTGGGTGTACTGGACTGAAAAATGTGGCGCTAATCTGAATTGAAACACTGTTACCAGGACGGCGAGAGGGATGAGCAGTAAATTAGCACAGGCTTTGTGAATCGTGATCGACCTTGGTGCAGAGAAAGGAGATTCTACCGTAGCAACCTCTCTCCGCGAGTAAATTACGCATTTCGTCCTTCGACTTGCTGGCGGCTAACACAATATTAGCCCAAAACTTGTAAAATGCTTCGATACACTTTTTAAATGCACAGATACATAACACATACGGTCCTAGATATAGTCAGGGATACGCTGGTGCTTTGCGGTGGTGCCACGTATCCCTTCGTGTGTCCGGTGCACCTTTGGCAAAACTGACTCTCCATATTTGTCCATAATCCCGTCACACCTTAGGGCAGCTGATAGGTGAGAACGTATCATGTGCCCCGGAGTTTTTGTATTACCGGTGCACCGAACATCAAAAACTGTATTATTAGTTCTAAAAAAATCACGAGAATAATTGAGTCTAAAGAAATAACATACACCTAGCCTGTTACAAAATTTCACTCATAAATTCAACTCACAACAAGAGAAACAAAAATAACAAATTCCGTTATGGTAGTGCAAACGGGCCCAATTCGTGGCCCATTTTAAATTAACAACATTCATGTCACGAGGTGTAAGTTGAATTTTTAGCTAAAATTCTATGACATGATAGACATATATTGTGTTTGTGTACTCATTTATTTTCAGAAATTTTGGGAAGCTTTTGCATGAGTTTTTGACATTTGTGCAGCGTTAGCAGTAGGAACCACTCTTGCACCAGATACGTCCTCGCCGAGCAAGTGTACCTTTATGATACGACACCTACTCAGATGCCTAATTAATTTGAGTCCCTGCCATCCGAAACGACTCTTCTATTTATCTTCCTCGAGAACGACAACGTTGCGCGGCGGTGCCACCTGATCATTGTTGTGGCGTTCACCAGAGAGGCTCTAGCATGTCTGGCAACGACATTGTCGTCGCCCACACTAAGCTTGAGCGATGGGCAGACGACTGCCGGAGGGCGCCCCCCTCCCGCAGTACCGAAGAACCCCTCAAAATCACTTTGTTGCTTGTTTTCTACTCAATTGCGAGCATTTCAACCGCGTTCATACATTC
Source organism: Triticum urartu (assembly GCF_056163025.1). NCBI lineage: Eukaryota > Viridiplantae > Streptophyta > Magnoliopsida > Poales > Poaceae > Triticum > Triticum urartu. The sequence goes on along the minus strand of NC_141877.1, from coordinate 533,160,735 downwards.
TACAGTGAAATTCATGGTTAATTCGAGCTTGTTTGCCTAGGTTTAGTTGGAATAGTAGGGTTTCAGTTGACTTCGTTAAAGATTTCCTTTTTCTTGTTTGACATATGAAGGCACTGACTTCTCACACCGTAGAGTTAGTGCATACATGATTTTTCTTTGGGAATGGAGCGAATATGTCATATCTGAATGGAAAGAAGGTCTTTTATGATTCCTATGATGCTAGTGAAACTTGCATGTAATGTTGGATGATTTAGTACAAGATTTGGGGTATGAGGATTTGTGCACAACTATCTTATGTATATCTTGATCCTGTGGAAATCCTTGTGCAGATAAATTGGAGAGGGATGATGTGGTTGCCAACCCAAGTGCAAATCTATGTCCTGTTATCAGTTCAATTAAGAGCAATAAAGAGTCCATAGAGGATAGTGACTTATAGAAAAGCATGAGCCTTGTTTGTGTTGAGAATAGCCTAGACAATTTATATGCATGCGCAGAAGGACCAAACAGTAGTGCCATATGGCAATTAGCTGAGCAAGAAAACATGAAGAATAAGGAGTAACTAGTGAGTTTGAGTCAGAGGACTCAAATTATGTTCTAGAAGATTTGATTGACAATGAGTATGACCTGGAATATGGAGATGAAAACTTGGTGCAAAAAAATCTGAATGACGACGAAAAGAAAGGAAGAATGAAAGGGGAAAGGGAAACAGGTAGCAAAAGAACAAAATTCATATGATGAATTATGTGGTTTGTCTGATTGAGATGATGAGGAGATGAAATTCAATCTCCCACATTTCGTTGAATCAGATCTGAAGGAGCCAAAGTTTCTTGTTGTGAAGCCTTATTTGAGTTTCTGCAAAATGCTGTTTAGGAGTACAGTTGCAAGAGAGATTGGGAATTACCTTTCTAAAAAATGTCAGGGCAAGGCTAGGAGCTAAGTGTTGTGATGGATGCCCTTGGTATCTCTATTCATCATATGATAACATGACAAAGGCAATAATGGTAAAAACTTTCAGGGATGAGGACACATTTTACAAGAAGTCACTGGGATCATTTACTGCCAGATACATAGTTGAGAAGTATTTGGAGAAAATTAGAGCAGATGAGAAAATATCATTGAAAATTTTAGGAGCACTTGTGGAGGAAGAATGGAACTTGGAAATTGGAAGGCAAAAGCTTTGGAGAGCAAGGAACCATGCATTCAATACTATTTCACTATTTCAGAAAAGTGATTTCAGTTATTTCACTATTTGAAATAAGTGATTTCAATTTTTTCACTAGTTCAAAAAACTGATTCAGTCAATTAAAAATACATATTTCATTCATTTCCAAAAATTGATGCACCTCACTTTAACAAACATATTTCAGTCATTTCAAAAAACTAATTTCTAAAGATATCATCTCTCGGAATTCAAATAAAAAAAGTCACGCACAAAATTTTGGTTTAAAAGATATGAACCATCTAAATTATCAAAAGGAAATACTCCATCCGTTCCAAAATAGATGACCCGACTTTGTACTAAGTTAGTACAAAATTGAGTCATCTATTTTGGAACCGAGGGAGTAAAAGTGATGGATTTTGTTAGCAAGAGAGGAGAGATATTGTTAGAGACATGCATGCGTCCTAGTCTGTACTAGAGTCAGAAAAGTGAGAGATGGAACCCACGCATACATCCTTTTCTTTTAGAAAAGGCGCCAGCCATATATAACTAACACCTTGAATCAGCAATCAGCGTGGAGTGGAGGATAGCTCTTAGCAAGGGATGTATATGAGCAATCAGCGCTTGATCTCCAAATTTCCTGGCATGTGCCGCCAACTCATGAGCTATCTTGTTCCTTTCTCTCCTCGCCGCACTGATTGAAACATCTTGGAATGCACCCATCAACTCTCCCGCATCAGCAATAATAGAGAACGACGCTTACAGGTTCTTCACTTTGGGGTCCAGCAAAGCAGCAACCGAGGTACAATCAGTTCCAATACACAGGGGGCCAGCATAGAATTTTAACTCCGTCAGCCCGATAGAATCTGAGGGTTTGCCAAGCTGCAACGGACTAGAGAGGAATATGTCCCATCATCACCGTCCCGCTACATCCGCCTGTCCGGCTGCCTGAATTCGACTCGACAGGCCACCCAGAGCTTCCGTAGCTATCCTAGGTCTAGCTCGCAGTGATCACACCATGGCGAATGTACGTAATAGTGTCAAAAACACTCTTATATTACGAGATAAGGAGAGTATATGCATGGTGGGGTAAATAATATGGTGACGGCACGGCGCTGCTTGCTGCCGCCGCCGCGCGGTGATGTTTGGTTAACAAGTTCAGCTTAGTTCCGCGGGGCTAGCTAAGCTGAACTAAAGAGCTCTGGAGGTAGTCAGAGGCAGCGAGCTGGTTGGCACCAGCCGGCCGGAACAAGTAAAGGGCGGAGGGGAAATACATCCCGAAACAAACAACCATGACGGCCGTCGCGTCGGTACTTGCAGCCAAGTACCCAACGTTGCTACCTTCGAGTAGTCGGTCAGTTAATTAATGCAGAGGCCACGTGTACAGAAACACAGAGCCAGATCGACAAAATAATGCAGCCCCACTAGTACATCAGATTATCAGAATAGACAAACACACACGCACAATTGTCAGCCAACAACAAAGGGGCTCTTTGGTAGACTCCAGCAATTCAGCCAGACTGCATTATGCAAATGACCCCGCCTGGTTGAGAACAAACGATGCGAAAACGACGTACCATTTTGTTTGGTCATCTACATGGTGGTTAGTGGGATTTGGTGGAGGCATGCATGGTTCTTATTTGGTGGTGGGACTTCTCGAATTATTTAAAATATTATTATTTTTTATGAAATTTCAAAGCTATAGTTCTGATTTAGTAAATTTCGAATATATGCCATGGTCGTCCTCTGCTGGGCTGAAGAATGACTCTTCGTCCTCACGTGGGCCGAAGAAGCCCCTTTCATCCTTGTTTGGCTGAACATCACTCTTCCTTCCCAACAAGGAGGAACGGGTCTTCATTCTAACGCACCAAGAGTACATCCATACAGTTAGCGGTGAATTAACGAGTTGCTCGACCCGTCAAGCTCATGCTTATTATGGCTCGACTCTGTTTGTCTGATGCTCGTTAAGCTTGTGAGTGCGAAAAAGGGCTCATTAATAGACTACGGTATGTTACAGTCCACAGAAAAAGAGTGTAGTGTGGCTTCTACAAAGGAAGATGGTGACTACATAAGAAGGTGCACTAGTTTGTTGCCTCATATGGGCTAGATTGGGTCGATAAACTGAACAGATGGGCCATGCACTACTAGGAAAAGGGTTATAAATAGGATTAATACTAATGGCGTATCATGGAAGCAGTGCGCCACTACTATATACTAATGGCGCACCGGTTGGTGATGCGCCATTAGTGTGGAAGACACTAATGGCGCACCAGAAACAGGGTGCGCCACTAGTATTAAATTATTATTTTTTTCCATTTTTCCATACATACTAATGGCGCATCAGGTCGAAGTGCGCCATTACTAGTTCTAAGTAGTAATGGCGCACCAAGCAGACAGTGCGCCATTACTGTAAAAAAAATATTCTTTTTTTTTGCAAAACTATTAATGGCGCATCGTTTCATAGTGCGCCATTACTATTTTAAACTAGTAATGGCGCACTATTACCCGGTGCGCCATTAGTATATATATATATATATATATTACCTTTTTGCAAAACTACTAATGGCGCACCACCTTCAGGTGCGCCATTATTAACCAGGGTTACTAATGGCGCATTTGCTGGTGGTGCGCCATTAGTAACCTGGGACCCCAATAAGATATTTTGGACAGCCCCACACCTACCCACTCACTTTCCCCACTTCATTCCCTCCATCTCCTTCTCCAAGCTTTCGGCCATCTCCTCCTCCTCACCTCATTTCCACCATAGATTCATCAAAATTAAGTGGTGAAATTACCTTTTTTTTGATAGGTAAGTAAGGGGAAAGCTATCTTCATGATGTAGATCTACTTTTTTCTCCCTAGCTCGCTCCAACAACGTGCACACGCACTTTTTGTGGCCTAGCTAGATCTATATATGTTTGTGGTGTTGCATGTGTTTGTGGTGTTGCATATATGTTTGTGTTTGAAGGTACCGGTATTTGAAATGCGATAGTTGCCAATATTTTGCCGGAATGTTTTGATTCATTTCCGTTTCGGCGAGAATTTTGGCACTATGCATTCTTTTTGGTCCTATTTTTAGGGAAGGTCATGCCAAATTTTTTTTTGGTTCTAAAATATCGTTTTGCTCTACCCCGCAGGCGACCATGGTCCGCACGATGACTGAAGGCATCGTGAATAGGTTTTTGAGCTCCGCGAAGGCCAAGATGCTTCAAAAGAACGAGACGGAGATAAGATGTCCGTGTCGAAGATGCAAGCTGAAGAGCCTTATTGCGGACCTGGATTCCGGGCAGGTGCGGGACCACCTACTCTTGCGTGGTTTCATGGATGGCTATCGGTGGCAAGGTGATGAAGATGACTATGAAGTCGTCCATGGGGGCCGGGCAAGAAATGAGGAAGGGCAACAAGACAAGTACCACCGCGGCGAGGGCGGGCGAGAAGACGAAGAATCTCCAGGACATGATCACGACGGTGATGCTGTACACAGTCATCATGTAGAAGATGTTGTACATGATGATGAGGAAGATCAAGACGAAGGGCATGATCATGAAGATGAAGATGCCGGAGCAGACGACGATGGAGGCTGGGTGCATGACCCTCATATTCAAGAGATGCTTCTCAAGCAGACGAATAATGCAAGAGCTGCCGCCCGAGAGAAAGCCAAGCTGGATGAACTGGAGATAGACGCGGTTACTCCATTGTATGAAGGATGCAGGCCCGAGGATACCCGCCTGAAAGTAACGCTCATGGCTCTGGAGATGAAGGTAAAACACAAAATGACCGACGCATGCTTCGACGAGAACATGTCATTCTGGCACGAACGTCTTCCCAAGGGGAACAAGTGCCCGACCAGTTTCGAGGAGGTGAAGAAAATCATGTGTCCTATGGATTTACCGCACGTGAAATACCATGTATGCATGAACAATTGTATCATTTATCGGGAAGAGCACGCGGAGTCTACCATATGTCCGGTGTGCGGCGTCACTCGATACAAGAAGAGGAAGAAAGCTCCTCGAAAATCGGTGTGGTACTTTCCGATCACTCGTCTGCAGCGGTATTTCGTGGACCCTAAGGTAGCAAAGCTCCTGCGTTGGCATGCGAATAGGGAGGAGAAGAAGCGGGAAGATGACGGAAATGATCCGGAGATAAATAAAAAGACAAGATGCTGAGTCACCCTAAGGATGCGAGCCAGTGGAAGGCGTTGAACTTCGAATACCCAGAATTTGGAAAGGATCCAAGGAACATCGTGCTGGGCGCGAGCACCGATGGAGTCAATCCGTTTGGCAGCCAGAGAAGCACACATAGCACCTGGCCTGTGTTTGTGTGGATGTACAACCTTCCCCTCTGGTTGTGCATGAAAAAGAAGTACATTCACATGAGTATGCTAATTGAAGGGCCGAAACAACCAGGGAACGACATCAATCTGTATCTGGGGCTGCTGAAGGAGGAGCTAGACACGCTATGGAAAACGCCAGCCAATACGTGGGACGCCACAGAGAAAGAATATTTCCCTATGAGAGCCGCACTGCTCACGACGGTGCACGACTATCTCGGTTACGGATATCTCGCGGGGCAGGTAGTCCACCGATTTGCTGGATGCGTAAGGTGCATGGATGACACAACGTATCGCCAGCTAGATAGAGATCCCGGGTCTTCGAAAACCGTGTTAGTGGGACATCGAAGGTGGCTTCGCGACGATGACCCGTGGAGGAAACGCAAGGATCTGTTCGTTGGTGAAACCGAACCCCGAAAACGCCCGTGTATGAGGAGCGGCGAGGAAATAGACGAGCTGTTGATGGGCCGAAAGATGGGCCGAAATAGAGGAGTCTGCTTGGTACCCTGCTCAACATGCCAGAGAGGACCAAAGATGGGCCGAAAGCAAGGGCAGACTTGAAATCAATGGGCATCAGGCAGGAGCTTCACGCTAATGATGATGATGATGATGATGATGATGATGATGATGATGATGATGATGACGATGAGGCGAAGCAGGACACAGAAAGTCGTTGCAAAGGCAAAAAGACCAAGAAGACCGGAAATGACTACCCTCCCGCGTGCTTCACTCTAAGTCAGGAGGAGATCGAGCAGTTTTTCACCTGCCTCCTAGGAGTAAAACTTCCTTACGGTTATGCGGGGAAGATAAGCAGATACCTAGACCCAGCGAAGTAGAAGTTCAGCGGGATGAAGTCTCACGTCTGTCACGTGCTGATGACGCAGATACTTCCAGTTGCAATCCGTGGGATCATGGCCGCGAAATGCATGTCGACTTCGAGGGTCGACTCGCCGACTTTGAAAGAGCAAACCTAGTCGCGCTACAACACATAGACATGGTCGATCCTTGGGTGATAGAGCACAAAACCTTTATTGAGAAGACGTACAATGACCGAGGCCAACAGAGGACGGACGGAGATATACTCAAAGAGCACAACTCATGTTTCACGCGTTGGTTCAAGCAGAAGCTTGGTACCCCGCTCCACCGGCTGCCGCCGCCGACCCCCCGCACCCTCCACCACTCCACCGCCGCCGACGACCCATCGCACCCTTCCCCGCTCCACCGGCCGCCGCCGCCGACCCCCGGCCCGCACCCTCCCCCACTCCACCGTCGCCGACGACCCACCGCACCCTCTCCCCAGCACCCTCCCCGGCCCGCTCCATCGTCACAAATGAATGCAACTAAAATTGCAAAAAAAACAAATTTGATTATATTTTCAAATAAAAATTTTGATGATATTTTCAAATAATAAATTTGATGTTATTTTTTCATATTCATAAATATTTTCAAATAACAAATTTGATGATATTTAAAAAAAATTATTACTGTTTTTATAAAAAAATTTACTATCATGATTTAAACAAGTTTGAACATATTTAAATACAAATAAATATCAAACAACATTTTAAATGCATAAAAACAAAAATTGGGGAGCCTGGGAATCGAACCAAGGACCTCCTAGTGTGTGTGCTGCGTGCTGACCAATCGGGCTAGTGGGCGTGTTCTAATGGAGATAGGGTTAGGTGGAATATAACCTGACCAGTCGGGCTAGTAATTGAAACAAAATTCTAATGGCACACCAGGGGGAGGTGCGCCATTAGAATCGTCGTACTTATGGCGCACTAGGGGGAGGTGCGCCATTGCTAACCCTCCCCCACTCCACCTATTCCCCTCGCACTGTGGCCTCCCTCCCTCCCTCGCCAGATCCCGCACTCGACCACAACCCTACGCCGCCGCCCCCTTGCTCCGCCCCCTCCGTCCGCCGCGCCTGCACACTGTCGGCGACGCCGCCGCCACTGTGGTCTTGCGCTGCCCCTGCCGCCGCTGCCGGCCCTCCGCCGCGGCGCGCCCAGCCGGCCGAACCCTCCGCGGCCCCCGCCTCCCCTAGCGCGGCCACCGACCACCCCGTGCTCCGTCGTCGTGCCTAGGAGCTGCGCCAAGCTCTGCTACGCCGTCTTGGAGGATTCGTTCGAGCTCCACCTCAACTCCGGTCTCCGCTCCACCTCAACTCCGGCCCTACCCCAGCGCAGCCCGGATCGCCGACTCCTCCTGCTTCCCCCAGTACACCGCCTCCCTCAAGTGTACGCGCATCCTTCCCCCAGTACTCCTCTTCTGCGATTGGAAATGCTTTGCGTTACGAGCCTGCTAGGGATCCTGCAGTATAATCATGCTTGATTTTTAGTATGGCCTTTAGTTTTGTAGGATTCATTTTACCGTGGCTTAACTGCTGAAGAATCTGAAAGTGCTCACAACTACAACTTCGATCTTCAAGCACTGTTGGTACGACATGAACTGGACTTCTTGTGCCAAAATCTTTGAACTGCGTATTTTTATATTAAAAAATGTTTGGTTCTGTTCTAGAGGAAAATGATCTAGTGGTAGTAGTAGTAGTTCTGAGCATTTGGTTGTTTGTCTATTAAAAAAAGTTCAACTAAAAAGAAGTGCAAGCCACTTTGGTGCTGAAATGTGACATTGCCATGGCTGATTGTTCTAAATGGTTCACCCACAACCAATGGGCATGTTTAAATGCAATGCAAGTGCAAATTTGAAACTTTAAAGGAACTGCACTTTTTTGCAAGAGAGAGATAGCACAAGAGAGAGATAGCACCTTTTTTACATGTCTCATTGTAGTTGCTTGAAATTTTAATACAATTAGCCTGAAATAACAGGTAAGTTGCCCCCTATGGGTTTACTCTTTTCGCAAACAGCACGATCCACGGCTCATACATGCATGAACTATTTTTTATGGCTATATACTTGAAGTCTTGAAGTACATATGGCGTAGTTTCTTTTTCAAGTTCTTACAGGAAATTGTGTCTTTTTCCCAACTGCTTATCTATGTGTGAAAGGAGCTAAACTAAGTTTTTACAAGTATCCCCAGTCATTTAGGGTCTTTTTGGATAGTGTCCACACTGAATCGTGTCTGGCTTGGAGCCTCCCTAAACTGTGCCTGGACAGTGTTTGGTTGCTGTCCTGGCATTATTTCCATGCCTCGTTAAGCGGAGAGGGGTGTGCAAGTTTTGTCACCTGTTTTTTGTTACATATACTTCGGGTGCTGTTGGGGGCTTCCTGCTCAATGATTTTGCAGGTACCCCGAGAGGCCCTTGAGTTTGTCGGAATGTCGATTAACTTCCGTTCCGGCAAATTCGGGTACTCCATATGTCCTATTTTCAGCAAAGGTCATGCTGAAATTTGCCGTGAATTTTAGCATGACTTTGCTAAAAATAGGGCATATGGGGTACTTGCGACTAATGCATGGGCCGGGGTATCTTAGTACTTAATCTGTAGATTTCCAAAATTGTTCCTTGGCAATTATTGGAAACTAGCTGTATTCCTCTATCTGAGATATTCTGTGTACATGCAATATATATCCAATCAGTGGGACAAAAAGCCACGAGAAAGTAGAGCTGGACATGTAAGATGCAATCTACTAATGCTTCATTATCACCCTGTTATGCTCAGCCCAACACTCCCAGTCAAGATTGGTGATAGATAGATATCATTCCCATCTTTTGTTACAAGCTAAATTATGTTCCTTGACTCCAAAACCCTTAGTTAGACCATCTGCTACTTGATTAAGTACTAATATCCCCCGACCCTAAATGATGAAAGCTTAGGCTTTTAGGGTGCCTTAGCGTCGACAAACCCTAAATGATTAAACCGTGGCTTTTAGGGTGCCTCGGTGTCGATAAAAACCTAAATGATGAAATCTTAGGCTTTTAGGGTGCCTCGGCGTCGACCTAGGTGGCAATAGAGCCAAGTGATTAGTGCCAAGCTATTAGGCCCAACCTAGGGTGCCTCGGCATCGATAAACCCTAAATGATGAAAACTTAACTTGGCTGCCCCGAATGCCTCGGTGTCGATGAGAAACTGAATGATGTACGCTTAGGCTTTTAGGGTGCCTTGGCGTCGACAAACCCTAAATGATGAAAGCTTAGGCTTTTAGGGTGCCTCGGTGTCGACAAACCCTAAATGATGAGACCATGATCTTGTTCCTTGACAATAACCAACTTTTTGACCAAACTTTTTTCCTATTTAGAGCGAAACATGGCCCACAACGATGAGGCCAGTGGTTCGGGCGGCAAGCAATTCTGGGAGCTGTCCCAGGATATGTCGTCATCATCATCGGACGATGAAAGTCTCTCGGCGGAGTGCGACTAGTGCCACGACGATCGAGGTCTGTGCGACATGCCTCACCTGGACGATGATCGGCGCTTCAGCATTAAGCTCGAGGAGACCTTCGAAGTTGAAACGGTACACAACGACGACAAGTGTTATTTTCATAATTAAGCATGACTTCAACTATTTCAACGTGTAATTTTCATCTTTTACAATTCGAGTATAGCTTATCCCATGCCATGCAAGATGCTATGTCTTGGAGAGGATGGATTTTGAAGACCATGAAATTTCTGAAACAAAGAAAATTCACCTAAGGACTCATCACGATGTGGACTTTGAAGTAAATCTCTATAATTCTGAGAGCGTAACCCATTTTGGTTGCAAAAATTAGGAAGCATTTTGCAAGATGTATGGTTTTGATGAGGGTATGCTTATCACCATGGATCTTGGTAATCCTGACATCAACCAAGACAATATAGACATTTGGGTCCTTGTTGATACGCCTCCAGTTCTACCGCTATGTGAGTTTCTCAAACATAGTTATTAGCTAATTTATATTGTTTATTTCAAAATAGTTGACAGCCTATTTCCATTGACAGCTTATTTTTATTGTTCAAAGAATGTGCGGGAGATGATAGACAAAACCCACTACACCGATGGCTTCGAATTAACAACTTACAAGGAGAAAAATCATTTGGTCGGATTTTGTAGTGACATTGAGAATTACAATATCTACAATCAAACTCCTCAACATTATGGTAGATACGTGCCACTAGTGCATGTGTTCAACTACGGTAACTACCATGGAGATACCCTGGTAAGATTTTTACTATTACGACATCCGTGCATCTTTTGCATACTTCTGAAACTAATACATCATTGCTAACTATGAAGTTATTACTATGTTTTTCAACAGATAATCCCAGAGAATTGTGTGCCTCATATGATGTATCTGAAAGGTAGTGTTAATGTTTTGAACATACAGCCAGGTTGTCCTACGAATCTCAACTGTCCATACGAGATTTCTAAAAGAAGTGGAGACATGAAAATCAAAGGATGGAAAAAATGTATGGACAGTCGTAAGGAGTTTCTTGGAAGCAAAAGGAAGCGAAGCGCAAGAATTGGAGACAGGATGTTCTCCATTCTCCATAATGGAGAGTCAGGGTCAATATTGTTTTATGCTATTTTAGCTTAAATAGGGTATTTAGGTCCTGCCTAATACTGATGATCATGTGCTAAGAACAATTAAGTAGGGTTGGTTCAAAGACTATCAAGATGATGATCGTATGACTTGTTATGAATAACGAGTAGAAATTGTATGATGATGATTAGTAGGACTTGTTAGGATAAGTATTACTTCCGACAAACTCGATACTCGCGGTCTTGAGACTTGTAATGTTTTATCTTTGTTCGGTCTTTTGAATTCGGAGACTAATATGATGAATTGTATTCGAAGACTAATCTTCTATTGTATTCGATGGATCTGATGTTGCTGTGTGCTGCTGTCTATATTCTGTCCAATAATATATTTTATATTCTGTCTAATAATATATTTTGTAACCTGCGCAAAAATCAGAAAAGGAAAAAAAACCAAATATTCATACTAATGGCGCATCACCACCAGGTGCACCATTAGTATGCCAAAGGATACTAATGACGCATCAACAGAGAATGCGCCATTAGTATGACAAAGCCATGCTTACGTATGGCCCCCCGGGAGGCACACTAATGGCGCATGCTGTTACATACTAATGGCGCACTAGTTGGTGCGCCATTAGTATACCAGATACTAATGGCGCACCTGTGGTGCGCCATTAGTAAGATATACTAATGGCGCACTGGTAATGCGCCATTAATAGGCAAAACCAGTGCGCCATTAGTAGGCCTTTTCCTAGTCGTGGTGGTGTTATGAAAGTGTTGTCACGTAAAATAAAAGCATGTGGTGTGTTGTACTAATGAGTTTAACGAGCTACTCATAAAACCTGTTAGCGCATTCGTTAAGGTTAACGAGCTAAAATCAATGATTGGCTTTGCTTATTAAGAAGCGATCGAGCTACAAGCTTAATAAGCCGAGCTACCGAGTGATCATTAAACGCTATGCGATTTTGTTGCAGCCCCACACACTGTCCTATACACCACAGCTCCTCCCGGTCAAACCTTCGTTGTCACCAGGATCGCATCGATGAGTAGAATCCACTCCGATGTAGAACAACTTGAACCATTGATTGTGGAGGACGAATTTCACCTTTCAGTCTACACTGACCACTGCAAGCCTATAGTGCGCTCGGTGTAAATTTTCTAATTAACTGCACACATGTACTCATCTAGATGTCATCAACATCCTAGACATTACCCCTCCTTATATTTTTATCATTGTCAGAGTTGACAACATCGGTTCACGTTCGAGGATGGCAAGGGTCATGGTGTGCATGGCCGGTGGTGAAACACGATAAAGGACAATGTCTATGAGGTTGGCAATATCAATGCACAGTTAAAGTTACTCTTCATCTGAATGAAATTTTGTCATCGATACAGTTGAGCTGGTGTGAGGGCTTAACAAGGAGAGCTCTAGATCGAAGGGGAATGTGATTTTGCGTGTGGTAATATAGGTAGTAACCTTTTGGTTCATGTGGTGAAGAAAGACCCACTCTTCAACCATTGTTGGAACGAAGAGCAATCTTCGACCCAAACAAGGACGAAATATGCCTCTTCGCCCACGTGAGGACGAAGAGTCGCTCTTCGGCTTAGCAGAGGACGATGATGGCGTAGATTTGCAATCTACTAAATCAAAACTATAGTTTCAAATTTTCATAAAAAACACTAGTTTTTAAAATATTATGTCATGCGCTGTGAGAGGAGAATGTAGTCTGACACAAAATATGAGAAAATATTTTTCACTTCGTGGTTCACGCGAGCCTGCATGAGTGAAAATAACCGATTCGACCGTTGCTCCTCAGCTATGCTGGCGGTGCTTTAAGAGTCGTGTGATGCAGAAATCTGATGCAACACAAACAGGCAAACACCGTGCAAACCAAATATTCGTTTCACATGCTGTCTACCTACATCTCGCAGGCTGCGAAACAGCCCCAGATCGAGAACCAAAGTTGGCACATGAAGGTCAAACCAGCTAACACAAATCCACTGTGCAAATACCCCGTCAATTGGAAAAGAGATAAAATAACTCATTGTGTAAGTTAAGCTAGACAGATATTTAAGTACCATTATTTATGGCGTGCACCATGCACACCACCGTTCCAGCCAGGTATACATCATCAAAGTAGACACGGAACACACTTCCGTACGTCAGCCATAAAATTGATTTACCCAAATTGCAAATTCAGTCAACTTATTTTGTTGTACCGATTATTAGCAAGCACAAAACTGGAACCTGATCGTACTTACACGCAGCCATGGTCCAAGTTTAACACGCGATCGCGATGCGTGCATGCACCAACACCAAAGAGGAACATTCCCGTTCCTGCGCTCGTATATGCATGCATGCCGTACGTGTGACAGTAGTACTAATAAATTAACACAAATGATAAGTACAAAAATGATTTAGTACTTTCTTTTTTTTTCTTTCTTAAAACTGTATGCTTACATTCAAATCACGACACAATACACAGTTCTTAACCCCGAACGAGCATACACTAACACACGTATAAACAACCAGAATAACAAAAAACACCCTAAAACAATAAGCAAAACATGAAGCCCTACAAAGCTCTTGAAGACCTCCGAAACTCTGTGTCATCAATTCTGAATCTTGAAAAAAGACCCCTGTAACACAGTAATTTGCATCCAGACCCAAGCAGGTCCTCATCTTCAACCATGTCATAATCATCGCCATGCTGCTCACCCACTTCTTCGCTCCGGCGCCAAAAAGATAAGGACACACATGTGCATCCAACACGCCTGCACCAACCTTCGCCATCTGTGGCTTTGTGTACCGCTATATGTGCCTCTTTCGGATGAAAGAGAACTACGATCCGGTTCCGACACCGCGGCTGGGCCAACCGTCCGGGCAAAGCAGGACATCCCTCCAGCAGCAGCACAAAGAATGATGAAGAAACACAGTAGAAAATCATACTGACGAGGAAGAAGAATTTTCGTCTCCACACAACCACCTACCCACTTGAGAACCAAATATGCCAGTGTCGGTCGACCGCCAGACACCATAGCCTGAGACCTCAACGAGGTCCGGGGATCCCCCGCTCCGCTGGCTCCTAGATGAAGGTTAGAGCCCCGTATGACCACAAACAGAGCCCGAAGAGACTTATTTAGACGCGCCGCCGTCGCGACGATTTCAGCAACGACTCCCTCAACCCTAACCCTAAACACACCGGACGCAAAGATCCGAGGTTACCCTTCCTCCCACCGCCGGAGCGTCTGGCGGAGGGAGTGGGAACCAGCGGCGGTGCCGACAGCGCACAAAGGCATCCGCTGCTCTTGAGATCGCCTCGCTAACCACCCCCCGCTCATGATTAAAGCATCATACTCTTCCTCTTTTTCGGTTTATTAGGTCACACATGTCCAAGATAAACAATTTGATGAACATTACACAAGTTATATATTGCAATAATGATACCATTAATTGGAAATTTCAAATGTACTATTTTACAATGGAATAGCTTTTGGGATATATAATTCATACTCACATTGCTAAGACTCTGACGAGCTAGAGATATGCACCGGAGCTAAAGCGTGGTAAAATGAAAAAGTAGGTGACTACTGACTAGCGTAATTAATCAAGTGCTGATCGATCTCCCACCGCAGCTTGGGCGCCGCCGGGTCGTCCTCCTCCACCGCCACGTACTCCTGCGCCCCAAAGAAATGAACATCAACAGTTACGTACTTTCTTCGTCTGAAAAAGCTTTGTGTCTTAAATAAATATATCTAGCATCAAATTAGTGCTAAATATATTCATTTAAGGGGCAAATTTGAGAAGTTTTTTTGCACAGAGGGAATACTGAACAATCGTGGAAACTTTTCAGCTGGACACGCTAGCTAGGTAGGACGACCACTAATCAAAGAGTAGAAGCAGCTAGCTAGCTCGCTGGGAAGAAGCTCGCAGATGCCGTTGCACTCACCACGCAGCTAGCTAGTCATGCATGCAGGAGATTAACTGTACGTACCTCGAGCTTGTGGACGAGGTCCCTGGCGTCGGGGGCGCTGACGAAGATGTGGCGCTGGGATGGCCGGATGAAGCCGTCGTCCACCGCCTTGTCGATGAAGGCCAGCAGGAAGTCGTAGTACCCATCCACGTTCAGCAGCCCCACCTGCACCCATCCGTCCGCCATCAGCAGGGTAACTAGAGCATCCAGGACCAGTTAGTCGATGAATAGCTCAACTGGTTTGGTGTGGATGCCGAGCTGCGCCCAGGCGATGACCTCGAGCAGCTCGTCCAGGGTGCCGTAGCCGCCGGGCAGCGCGATGAAGGCGTCGGCGTTGCGCGCCATGGCCGCTTTCCGCTCGTGCATCCCGGACACCGCCACCACCTCCCCCACCGTCTCCCCGGTGATCTGTAACATCAGTCCATTTTACTTAATTAGAGCTGTAGTAAAGTAGTCCTACAAGCTACTGCTACTCCCCAAGGATAGTGCAAACTATGTAATTAAGATGCATGGCATCGTCCCATGTGGTTGTGGTTGGGTGTCGAGACGTCGATCGTACCTCTTTGCCCATGAGAATGGTGGGTATGACGCTGCACATCAAAGAAAAGCAGAACGCGACTGCCGTGAGCAACTTAGTGGGACATGGATACTGTTAATTAGGCCGGTCGGAGAAACCTCAGTTTCGACAGAAAGGTAGCAAAAGAGAGAAAGGAAACCAGGCGATCGACAATAATGCAAGTGTCGACTCACCCGATGACGTGGCCGCCGGCCTTGTGAACGGCCTCTGAGACCTCCCCCATGAGCCCCAGGCTGCCACCGCCGTACACCAGATCCATCCCACGAGCAACCTGCCACCACACACGCATGCCCGACATGCTTATAACTACTAACTAACTAACTAAACATCATGCACAAAACGTGTGCAATTAACTTGAGGGATTACGTACCAGCTCCTTGCCCAGCTCGACGGCGGCGTCGCGGTAGCAGCTGCGCTTCCCGGAGCTGCTCCCGCAGAACACGCACACCCGCCGGAACCGAGGCCCCTCCTCCACCTCCACCTCCAACTCCACGACGGCGCCCTCACCAACACTGCCGCTGCGGTTCTTGGCCGCCGCTGTCTCCTCCATCTCTCCGCCGCCGCGCCGCATGCCTCCTAGCTTAGCTAACTTGGTTGCCGACTGCCGTACGTACCCGGCTGTGCCTTGCGCTCTCGCGTGTGGACTGTGGACTGCTGGTGGCGGGTGTCGATGGGTATATATCATGGCATGGGAGCGCAAGGGAACGGGAGTTCGTGATGAATGGTACACTACCAACTACGGTACAAGTGTTTCTTTTACCCCAGTTAGGGCATCTACAACGGTAACCCGTAAATTTCCTCCCGCATCCATATGCAGACTGGTCTCTCCGCGGACACGGATGTGGGAGGTCGACATTCAACCGTAGTCGTTTTTTGTCCGCTAGCAAATTCAAATTCAAATCTACGCTAATCCACAACCTGCCGGATCACATCCCTGATCACAACCAAAAGGAGGCAAATATGTTTAGTTTTTACACATCCGACCCAAAATAATATCAGTACGGCAATCCGTGCATTTCTGTCATGTCGGACCGGACATTCTAGCAAGCTGCTCCGCGATCATGGAGGTGTTGTCGCCACCACCTAGGAAGTCTCCGCGGCCGCCTCCACCTCTGCCACGTCCCCATCTTCCACCGATGCTGACTCATCTTTCTACCGCTCCAACATTTGGTAGCGGACAGATTGCATGATAATTCTAGCGTCGACATTCAAAGAGTCGATATTCAAGGTCAACACCTTGGTGTCCTCCGCGTTAGCGGCAATCTTCATCCTCATTTCTTCTAGCGTAGCCTTCTCCTCGAGTGCCGCCTTCCTCTCTTTGATCATGGCCCTCCTCTCTTCGAGCTTGATCCTCTTCTCCGTCACCTCCATCAACTGCTTCAACCTCTCCGCCTTCCTCTCCTCCTTGATGCCTGAGCGCCTCACGCATGTCTCTTCCTTCTTCGTCAAAATCTCTTCGAACTTCTCTGTCAGCTTGGCAGCCGCACCTTCTCGCTTCGCCCCACTAGTAGAAAAAGGACCTGATGTTCAGCTCATTAGTCCCGGTTTGTAAATAAACCGGTACTAATGTGATCATTAGTGCCGGTTCCAACGGCTAGGCGGGCGGCACTCACTAGTCCCGGTTCGTGTCAAACCTCTAGTACCGGTTCGTGCCACGAACCGGGAGTAAAGAGGTGGTGGCAGACTGGTGTCAGGTTGGGGCCGCACGAACACCTTTAGTCCCGGTTCGTGGCACGAACCAGGATTACAGATGCATATTTAGTCCCGGTTCGTATAACCAACCAAGACTCACTAGTATAAAAGGGGGCTTTGGTCCAGGCCGGGTAAGCCCATTAGTCCCGGTTCAGTCCAGAACCGGGACCAATGGGTGCATTTATCCCGGTTCGTGCGGCTAAGGCATTAGTCCCGGTTCACCTGGGCCCTTTAGTCCCGGTTCGTGCCATGAACCGGGACTAAAGGATGAGATGCCCATTAGTCCCGGTTGGTGGCACCAACCGGGACTAATGGGTTTTGAGGCATTAGTACCGGTTCATGGCACGAACGGCCTGTTTGCAAATTTGTAGAATCCTCAAATTCCAAAAGGAAAAAAAGTTATGCTCAAATTTCAGTCTTTTTTAAATTTTCATTAAATCTGGTCAAACTATGGTCAAACTACTTATTCAAGAAGTATTAGTGTTACTAAATAATTATTCAAGAATATTAGTGTTATTAAATAATTATTTCAGTTTTTTTGAATTTTGGTCAAATTTGGTCAAACTATGGTCAAACTGTGGTCAAACAATGGTCAAACTACTTATTCAAGAAATATTAGTGTTACTAAAAAATTATTGTTTTTTAGAACAATAGTTTCAAACTCAAACAGTAAAATGTGTGTCTTCATGCTCAAGCTAAACTCCTGAGGGTTAATAGGATTGACATCTTACTATTGTCAGGAAAACAACGAGTGCAGACTTGAAAACGAGGGAGAATAGAACCCGGAAGTTAAGCGTGCTCAGGCTGGGGGAGTGGGAGGATGGGTGACCGTCCGGGAAGTTAGATGATTTGGAATGATGAGGGGTGATTAGAGATTAAATTGAGCAGTGATGAGGGGTGATTAGAGATTAGAGGTTAAAATAATTCAGAATTTTGAAAATAAAAAATTTCAAAAAAAAATTCAATTTTTTTTTAGAAAATTTCCTTTAGTACCGATTGGTGTTACCAACCGGGACTAAAGGTGGACCGGCCACGTGGAGGGCCTTTAGTCCCGGTTCTGGTTACGAACCGGGACTAAAGGCCCTTTTTCTACTAGTGACTAAAGATCATCCTATATAAACCCTTCATCGAGCCCGAGCTCTCAATTCTTCCCCTTTCCTCTCCTCTCTGTTTTCTTCCTCTCCTCTCGAGCCCATTCTCCATTTTTGCCAAAATTTGTCAAGATTTGAAGGCACCCCATCCATCCAAGTGATCACAAAGGTTAGCAACTTTGTCCTTTCATCTCTTATTGCTAGATTATCTCTTGCAATGCTCTATAAGTATAGTGATTTGTGGGTTTTAGTTTGGGAGAAATTATATGTGGTAGTTTATTTGATTTATATGCAATTTGAGCTCAAAATAACTCGTAGTTGCATATGTAGGTGTGGTTTACTTAGTGCCTTCCCGTCTCTGTCCTAACCACCGTTGATAGACCGCACCGTCCCATCGCCGGCACCACCTTGTGGTGAGCCTCTTGTTCTTATTTTTTATATAAAAAAAATCATGTTTGTGTGATTTAGATATATAGTTACTTGTATAATTTTCTTACCCGTACGTTGTTTGTTATACATAGTGCCATGGTTTTGATATCCGTCCCCGTCGGCCCTCGTTCGGTTTATGATTCGGATGTGGTATATTCTCTTTTATAACTATTTGTTGCATTTCATGTTTATGACAAATTATGCCCATCAAGTTGACATAGATATTTTTATCTAGGAGGTATGTGAACCAGAAATTCCTACCGACCCTATTGTCGAGAGGTTAAATTTAGTTGAAAAAGGAAACGAGTATTTGAAAGAAAAATTGAAAAGAATTGAGGAGGAGAAGATGGAATTGGAGTTGCATGCTGCCGATGTCATCGATGATCACAAGATCAAGATGAAGAAAATGCGCTTGAAGATTAGAAAGATTAGAAAATATGCCATTGATAGTGAGGCTTGGTATCATTATGTTGTTGGATCAATTGTTATCTTAGTTGTGATCTTTATCGCATTTGTTGTTGCATTTAAATGTTTAAGCTAGAGAGTTTGTATGTTGTTTTATGAGAATAAGTGTGTATGAACTTTATGTGTGAACTTTATGTATGAACTTGTATTAATTTGGTCCTTTCGATGTTGTGTAATAAAGATGAGCCGGCAATGGATGTACGATGACCGATACTCTCCCTAGTTCGTTAATGGCATGCAAACTTTTCTGCTTGCGGCTGAGGCAAAAAGCAGGCGAATGGTTTTATGTGTTGTCCATGTGCTAGCTGTAAGAATGATCACAATTACTTTAACTCCAGAACCATTCACTGGCACCTGTTTGAGTCCGGTTTCATGCCCCACTGTAATGTTTGGACCAAGGACGGATAAGCTATTTGAGGGGTTATGATGGAAGACATTGAAGAAGAGGACGACGACAACTATCCTGGCCATGGGTTCCCTGAATACGATGGTACAACAATGGGGGAAGAATCTGAGCCGGCAATGCGGGATGAAGCTGAAGAAGAGGCATTAGATGAGCCCGCTGATGATATAGGTCGGGCCATTGCCGATGCAAAGAGAAACTGCGCAAGTGAAACGGAGAGGCTGAAGTTGCAGCGCATGTTAGAGGATCACAAGAAATCATTGTACCCAAATTGCGAAGCTGACAAGAAAAAGTTGGGCACCACACTGGAATTGCTGCAATGAAAGACAGAGAATGGTGTATCTGACAAGGGAATTGGAAAGTTGCTGATAATGTTAAGTAAGAGACTTTCAAAGGACAACGAATTGCCCGAGAGTACGTACAAAGCAAAGAAGGTTGTCTGCCCTCTAGGATTAGAGGTGCAGAAGATACATGGATGCACTAATGACTGCATCCTCTATCGCGGTGAGTACGAGGTTTTGAACGCATGCCTAGTATGCGGTGCATTGCGCTATAAGACTAGCCGCGATGACCCTGTTGTCGAGGGCGAGCGTCCTAGGAAGAAGATTCCTGCCAAGGTGATGTGATATGCTCCTATAATACCATGGTTGAAACGTTTGTTCCAAAACAAAGATCATGCCAATTTCATGCGATGGCACAAAGAATACCGTAAGAAAGACGGGAAGTTGAGAGTACCTGCTGATGGGTCGCAGTGGAGAAAAATCGAGAGAAAGTGGGGGGGACTTTGCCGGTGACGCAAGGAACGTATGGTTTGGTCTATGCGCAGATGGTATTAATCCTTTTGGGGAGAAGAGCAGAAATCATAGCACCTGATCTGTGACTCTTTGTATGTATGACCTTCCTCCTTGGTTGTGCATGAAGCGGAAGTACATTATGATGCCAGTGCTCATCCAAGGCCCTAAGCAACCCGACAACGACATTGATGTGTACCTAAGGCCATTAATTGAAGAACTCTTACAGCTGTGGAATGGAAAAGGTGTACGTGCTTGGGATGAGCTCGATCAGGAAGAATTTGACCTACATGCGTTGCTGTTTGTGACCATCAATGATTGGCCTCCTCTCAGTAACCTTTTAGGACAGACAAACAAGGGATATCGCGCATGCACGCACTATTTGGATGATACCGACAATATATATTTGGATAATTTTAAGAAGAATGTGTACCTAAGACATTGTCGATTTCTTCCGGGCAGGCATCCCCTAAGAAAGAAAGGCAAGCATTTGAAAGGTGAGGCAGATCACCGAACGAAGCCTCGCCACCGTACTGGTGATGATGTGCATGATATGGTCAAGGATTTAAAGGTAATTTTTGGAAAGGGTCCTAGCGGACAATCTGTTCCGAATGACGCTGACGGAAGCGCACCCATCTGGAAGAAGAAATCTATATTTTGGGACCTACCCTATTGGAAAGACCTAGAGGTCCGCTCTGCAATCGACGTGATGCACGTGACGAAGAATCTTTGCGTGACCCTGCTTGGCTTCTTGGGCATGTATGGGAAGACAAAAGATACACCGGAGGCACGGGAGGACCAGTAACGTATGCACGAAAAAGACAGCATACATCAGGGTCATGCCAGCTACGCTCTTACGAAAGAAGAGAAGGGAATCTTCTTTGAATGCCTGCTCAGTATGAAGGTCCCGTCTGGCTTCTCATCGAATATAAAGGGAATAATAAATATGGCAGAGAAAAAGTTACAGAACCTAAAGTCTCATGACTGCCACGTGATTATGACACAACTACTTCCGGTTGCATTGAGGGGGCTTCTACCGGAAAACGTTCGATTAGCCATTGTGAAGCTATGTGCATTTCTCAATGCAATCTCTCAGAAGGTAATCCATGCAGAAATCATGCCAAGGTTAGAGAATGATTTGGTGCAATGCCTTGTCAGTTTTGATCTGGTGTTCCCACCATGCTTCTTCAACATCATGACGCATGTCCTAGTTCACCTATGCGAAGAGATTGTCGTTTTGGTCGTGTATTTATACACAATATGTTCCCCTTTGAGAGGTTCATGGGAGTCTTAAACAAATATGTTCATAACCGTGCTAGGCCAAAAGAAAGCATCTCCAAGGGACATGAAAATGAGGAGGTCATTGAGTTTTGTGTTGACTTTATTCCTGATCTTAAGCCAATTGGTGTTTGTGAATCGTGGCATTAGGGCAGACTGGGTGGAAATGGCACGCTAGGACCGAAACAAATAATATGTATGGACGGGCATTCTCTCACTCAAGCACACTACACAGTTCTACAAAATCACGCCTTGGTGGCTCCATATATCGAGGAACACAAGAATATTCTATGCCCCAAACACCCGGAGCAGTCTAACGACTGGATTACACGTGAGCAAACGGGGACTTTCACCGGTGGGTTGCAGACATGTGCCATGCATGACGACGCTGTTGAAGATGACCTATACTTGTTGTCCCAGTTACCATCTAAAATATAATGACTTTCAAAGGGTACGAGATAAATGGGAATATATTTTACACGATCGCCCAAGATAAGAAGAGCACCAACCAAAATAGTGGTGTCCGCTTTGATGCAGCAACCAAGAGGGGAAATAACACATATTATAGTTACATCAAGGAGATATGGGAACTTGACTATGGACATGGTTTGAAGGTCCCTTTGTTTCAGTGCAAATGGGTCGATCTGACACGAGGTGGGGTAACGGAAGACCCGCAGTACGGAATGACAACAGTGGATCTCAACAATCTTGCGTACGCACACGAACCATTCGTCCTAGCCAATGATGTGGCACAGGTTTTCTATGTGAAGGACATGTCTACCAAACCGAGAAAAAGAAAAGATAAGGAAGAGAATACATCATACGATGAGTCAAAGAGCCACATAGTACATCGCGGGAGTGGATGACAAGACAAACATGTCAGAAGATTATGAAAAGTTTCATGAGATTGCTCCCTCCACAGTGAATATTGACCTGAGCATCCAGTTAAATGATGAAGATTGTCCATGGTTACGGCGCAAAGGGACACACGCGAAGAAAAAGTTTCACACCCAAAGATCTCACTCTAGGATGGTCACGGCACTCTACGATCGACCGCTATCCAGCATGCATCTAGAGTATTAAGTTCATAAGAACAGAGTAACGCTTTAAGCAAGATGACATGATGTAGAGGGATAAACTCAAGCAATATGATATAAACCCCATCTTTTTATCCTCGATGGAAACAATACAATACAATACATGCATTGCTGCCCCTACTGTCACTGGGAAAGGACACCGCAAGATTGAACCCAAAGCTAAGAATTCTCCCATTGCAAGAAAGATCAATCTAGTAGGCCAAACTAAACCGATAATTCAAAGAGACTTGCAAAGATATCAAATCATGCATATAAGAATTCAGAGAAGAACCAAATAATATTCATAGATAATCAAGTTCATAGACCCAAAAAACATCGGGTCTCGGCAAACACACCGCAAAAGAGTATTACATCGAATAGATCTTCAAGAACATCGAGGAGAACTTTGTATTGAAGATCAAAGCGAGAGAAGAAGCCATATAGCTAATAATTATGGACCCGAAGGTCTGTGGTAAACTACTGAGACCTCATTGGAGAAGCTATCGTGTTGATGTAGAAGCCCTCCGTGATCGATTCCCCCTCCGGCAGATCACCAGAAAAGGTCCACAGATGGGATTCATGGGTACAGAAAGTTGCTGCGGTGGAAAAGTGGTTTCGTGGCTCTCCCTAATGTTTTTAGGGTACAAGACACTAGTAGAAAAAGGGTCAAACGTGAAGCACATTAGTGCCGGTTTGAATTTGAGCCGGCACTAATGGTACCATTAGTGCCGGTTCGAACGACTATGCATTAATGCCGGTTCGTGTTGAACCTTTAGTACCAGTTCGTGCCACGAACCGGTACTAAAGGGGTGATGGCAGGCTGGCGTCACGCTGGGGCCCCACGATCACCTTTAGTATCGGTTCGTGGCACAAACCGGTACTAAAGGGCTAACCTTTAGTACCGGTTTGTGCCACGAACCGGTACTAAAGGGGTCTGACCTATAGTACCGGTTTGTGACAGAAACCGGCACTATAGGGTAATTTTCAAACTCTACCCCTCCCCCCCCCCCCGTGTGTCGCCATTTCAGTTTTGAAAAAATTAAAAGAAAATGATAAAAACTTCAAAAAATAAAATCCTTCGAGAGGTAGTTATATTACTACATCTACTAGTTAGGAAAATTTGAAAACTTAAATTTGGACATGTTTTGCAAAAAGTGTAGGGAAAATGTAAAACGGCTATAACTTTTGCATACGATGTCGGAAAAAAACGTATAATATATCAAAAAATTCAGCACAAAAATCCGCATCCGATGGAGACGGCCTATGGCCTGTTTGCAATTTTTTAGAATCCTCAAATTCCAAAAGGAAAAAAAGATATGGTCAAATTTAAGTTTTTTTTAAATTTTTTTGTTAAATCTGGTCAAACTACTTATTCAAGAAGTATTAATGTTACTACATAATTATTCAAGAATATTAGTGTTACTAAATAATTATTTCAATTTTTTGAATTTTGGTCAAATCTGGTCAAACTATGGTTAAACTATGGTCAAACTTATTCAAAAAATATTAGTGTTACTAAATAATTATTGTTTTTTAGAATAATAGTTTCACTCAAACAGTGAAATGTGTGACTTCATGCTCAAGCTAAACTCCTGAGGGTTAATAGGATTGTCATCTTACTATTGTCAGGAAAACAACAAGTGCAGACTTGCAAACGAAGGAGAATAGAACCCGAAAGTTAAGCGTGCTCGGGCTGGAGTAGTGAGAGGGATGGGTGACCGGTCGAGAAGTTAGATGATTTGGAATGAGTGATCCACACTTGAGCAGTTAAGAGAGGTGATTAGAGACTAAATCACCAAATAATTCAGAAAAATTAAAAATCAAAAAAAATCAAAAAAAATTTCCAAAATTTTCAAAAAAAAAAATTCAAAAAAAAACCTTTCGTACCGGTTGGTAACACCAACCGGTACTAAAGGTCCCCCATACCAGGGCGCGAGCTCACGCCACGTGGTGGCACTTTAGTGCCGGTTCGTGCCGAACCGGTACTAAAGGGGGGGGGCTTTAGTGCCGGTTATGGAACCGGCACTAAAGGCCCTTACAAACCGGTTTTAAAGCTCCATTTTCTACTAGTGAGAGTATATATAGGTGAAAGAAGTACGTCGGTGGAGCTCCATGGGGCCCATGAGCGTTGGGGCGCACCTACCCCATGGGCACGCCCTCCTATCTCGTGGACGCCTCAAGGAGTTCCAGACTTCCACTCCAAGTCCCCTGGTTTGCTTTCGGTCCAAGAAAGATCGTCGCGACGGTTTCATTCCGTTTGGATTCCGTTTGGTATTCCTTTTCTACGAAACACTGAAATAGAAAAAACATAAGCTGGCACTGGGCCTCCGGTTAATAGGTTAGTCCCCAAAATAATATAAAATAGCATATTAAAGCCCATTAAACATCCAAAATAGATAATATAATAGCATGGAACAATCAAAAATTATAGATACGTTGGAGACGTATCAAGCATCCCCAAGCTTAATTCCTGCTCGTCCTCGAGTAGGTAAATGATAAAAACAGAATTTTTGATGTGGAATGGTACCTAACATATTTATCAATGTAATTTTCTTTATTGTGGCATGAATATTCAGATCTGAATGATTCAAGACAAAAGTTTATTGGCATAAAAATAATAATACTTCAAGCATACTAACAAAGTAATTGTGTCCTCTCAAAATAACATGGCCAAAGAAAGCTCATCCCTAAAAAATCATATAGTTTGGTCATGCTCCATCTTCGTCACACAAAATACTCAAATCATGCACAACCCCGATGACAAGCCAAGCAATTGTTTCATACTTTAGTAACCTCAAACATTTTCAACTTTCACGCAATACGTGAGCGCGAGCCATGGACTTAGCACTATAGGTGGAATAGAGTGGTGGTTGTGGAGAGGACAAAAAGGAGGAAGATGATCTAGCATCAACTAGGCGTATCAATGTGCTATGGAGATGCCCATCAATAGATGTCAATGTGAGTGAGTAGGGATTGCCATGCAACAGATGCACTAGAGCTATAAATGTATGAAAGCTCAACAAAAGAAACTAAGTGGATGTGCATCCAACTTGCTTGCTCATGAAGACCTAGGGCATTTGAGGAAGCCCATTGGTTAAATATACAAGCCAAGTTATATAATGAAAATTTCCCACTAGTATATGAAAGTGACAAAATAAGAGACTCTCTATCATGAAGATCATGGTGCTACTTTGAATCACAAGTGTGGGAAAAGGATAGTAGCATTGTCCCTTCTCTATTTGTCTCTCATTTTTTTCTCTCTTTTTTTGGGCCTTCTCTTCTTTTTTTATTTGGCCTTTCTCTCTTTTATTTATTTATTTCATCACATGGGACAATGCTCTAATAATGACGATCATCACACTTCTATTTATTTACAACTCAAAGATTACAACTCGATACTTAGGACAAAAATATGACTCTATATTCATGCCTCCGGCGGTGGACCGGGATGGGCAATGAATCAAGAGTGACATGTATGAAAAATTATGAACGGTGGCTTTGCCACAAATACGATGTCATGATAAGCCTTGCAAAGAGTTACATCGATGCAAGCTTTGACACCAATCTGGATAACTCTGAGTCTCGATCTGGATACATATTGAAAGTAGGAGCAATTAGCTAGAGTAGCTCCATGCAGAGCATTGTAGACATAGAAAATTTGCAAAATACATACTGCTCTGAATGTGACAGACCCATTGACTAAACTTCTCTCAGAAGCAAAACATGACCACACCTTAGTACTCTTTGGGTGTTGATCACATAGCGATGTGAACTAGATTATTGACTCTAGTAAGCCCTCTGGGTGTTGGTCACATGGCGATGTGAACTATGGGTGTTAATCACATGAAGATGTGAACTATTGATGTTAATCACATGGCAATGTGAACTAGATTATTGAATCTAGTACAAGTGGGAGACTGAAGGAAATATGCCTTGATGTCTACTACATAACCTTCTTCTTGTAGACGTTGTTGGGCCTCCAAGTGCAGAGTTTGTAGAACAGTAGCAAATTTCCCTCAAGTGGATGACCTAAGGTTTATCAATCCGTAGGAGGCGTAGGATGAAGATGGTCTCTCTCAAGCAACCCTGCAACCAAATAACAAAGAGTCTCTTGTGTCCCCAACACACCCAATACAATGGTAAATTGTATAGGTGCACTAGTTTGGCGAAGAGATGGTGATACAAGCGGTATATGGATAGTAGATAAAGGTATTTGTAATCTGAAATTATAATAACAGCAAGGTAAATAATGGTAAAAGTGAGCGTGAACGGTATTGCAATGCTAGGAAACAAGGCCTAGGGTTCATACTTTCACTAGTGCAAGTCCTCTCAACAATACTAACATAATTGGATCACATAACTATCCCTCAACATGCAACAAAGAGTCACTCCAAAGTCACTAATAGCGGAGAACGAACGAAGAGATTATGGTAGGGTACGAAACCACCTCAAAGTTATTCTTTCCAATCAATCCGTTGGGCTATTCCTGTAAGTGTCACAAACAGCCCTAGAGTTCGTACTAGAATAACACCTTAAGACACAAATCAACCAAAACCCTAATGTCACCTAGATACTCCAATGTCACCTCAAGTATCCGTGGGTATGATTATACGATATGCATCACACAATCTCAGATTCATCTATTCAACCAACACATAGAACCTCAAAGAGTGCCCCAAAGTTTCTACCGGAGAATCACAACGAAAACGCGTGCCAACCCCTATGCATAGGTTCATGGGCGGAACCCGCAAGTTGATCACCAAAACATACATCAAGTGAATCAGGTGATATCCCATTGTCACCACAGATATCCACGGCAAGAGACATACATCAAGTGTTCTCAAATCTTTAAAGACTCAATCCGATAAGATAACTTCGAAGGGGAAACTCAATCCATTACAAGAGAGTAGAGGGGGAGGAGAAACATAAGATCAAACTATAATAGCAAAGCTCGCAATACATCAAGATCATGCCAAATCAAGAACACGAGAGAGAGAGAGAGATCAAACACATAGCTACTGGTACATACCCTCAGCCCCGAGGGAGAACTACTCCCTCCTCGTCATGGAGAGCACCGGGATGATGAAGATGGCCACCGGAGAAGGATTGCCCCCTCCGGCAGGGTGTCGGAACGGGTCTAGATTGGCTTTCGATGGCTACGGAGGCTTCTGGCAGCGGAACTCCCAATCTATTGTGCTCTCTGGAAGTTTTACGATACGTAGGTATATATGGGTGAAAGGAGTACGTTGGTGGACCGAAGGGGGGGGGCACGAGGTAGGGGCGCGCCCTAGGGGGGTGGGCGCGCCCCTACCCTCATGAGCACCTCCTTCATCTTCTGACGTAGGGTCCAAGTCTATCCGGTAGGTTTCCTTCCAAAAATAACTTCTCTAGTTGATTTCATTCCGTTTTGACTCAGTTTGATATTCCTTTTCTTCGAAACACTGAAATAGTCATAAAACAGCAAATCTGGGCTGGGCCTCCGGTTAATAGGTTAGTCCCAAAAGTAATATAAAAGTGTATAATAAAGCCCATAAACATTCAAAACAGTAGATAATATAGCATGGATCAATCAAAAATTATAGATACGTTGGAGACGTATCAGCATCCCCAAGCTTAATTCCTGCTCATCCTCGAGTAGATAAATGATAAAAACAGAATTTTTGATGCGGAGTGCTACTTGGCATAATTTCAATGTGATTCTTCTTAATTGTGGTATGAATATTCAGATCCGAAAGATTCAAGACAAAAGTTCATATTGACATAAAAATGATAATACTTCAAGCATACTAACTAAGCAATTATGCCTTCTCAAAATAACATGGCCAAAGAAAGTTCATACCTACAAAATCATATAGTTTAGTCATGTTTCATTTTCGTCACACAAGAATGCTCTCATCATGCACAACCCCGATGACAATCCAAGCAATTGTTTCATACTTTAGTAATCTCAAACTCATAAACTTTCACGCAATACATGAGCACGAGCCATGGATATAGCACTATGGGTGGAATAGAATATAATGAGGGGGTTATTTGGAGAAGACAAAAAAGGAGAAAGTCTCACATCAACGAGGCTAATCAATGGGATATGGAGATGCCCATCAATTGATGTCGATGCAAGGAGTAGGGATTGCCATGCAACGGATGCACTAGAGCTATAAATGTATGAAAGCTCAACAAAAGAAACTAGTGGGTGTGCATCCAACTTGCTTGCTCATGAAGACCTAGGCACTTGAGGAGGCCCATTGTTGGAATATACAAGCCAAGTTCTATAATGAAAATTCCCACTAGTATATGAAAGTGATAATATGAGACTCTCTACTATGAAGATCATGGTGCTACTTTGAAGCACAAGTGTGGTAAAAGGATAGTAACATTGCCCCTTTTTATTTTTATTTTTATTTTTTTGGGCCTTCTTTTTTTCTTTGCCTTTCTTTTTTCTTTTCTTTTTCTTTTTTGGGGGACAATGCTCTATTGAATGATGATCATCACACTTCTATTTATTTACAACTCAATGATTACAACTCGATACTAGAACAAAGTATGACTCTATATGGATGCCTCCGGCGGTGTACCGGGATATGCAATGAATCAAGAGTGACAAGTATGAAATAATTATGAATGGTGGCTTTGCCACAAATACTATGTCAACTACATGATCATGCTAGCAATATGACAACGATGAATGTGTCATGATAAACTGGATGGTGGAAAGTTGCATGGCAATATATCTCGGAATGGCTATGGAAATGCCATAATAGGTAGGTATGGTGGCTGTTTTGAGGAAGATATAAGGAGGTTTATGTGTGAAAGAGCGTATCATATCACAGGGTTTGGATGCACCGGCGAAGTTTGCACCAACTCTCAATGTGAGAAAGGGCAATGCACGGTACCGAAGAGGCTAGCAAGGATGGAAGGGTGAGAGTGCGTATAATCCATGGACTCAACATTAGTCATAAAGAACTCACATACTTATTGCAAAAATCTACAAGTCATCAAAAACCTCGGCACTACGCACATGCTCCTAGGGGGGTAGATTGGTAGGAAAAGACCATCGCTCGTCCCCGACCGCCTCTCATAAGGAAGACAATCAAATAACACCTCATGTTTCAAATTTGTTACACAA
Organism: Triticum urartu; assembly: GCF_056163025.1. Lineage (NCBI taxonomy): Eukaryota > Viridiplantae > Streptophyta > Magnoliopsida > Poales > Poaceae > Triticum > Triticum urartu. The sequence continues at coordinate 533,130,926 of NC_141877.1, read as the reverse complement.
CGTTTACCATACGTGCATGCTATGGGACTTGCAAACTTCAACACAAGCATTTCTCAAATTCACAACTACTCAAGTAGCACGACTTTGGTATTATTACCTCCATATCTCAAAACAATCATCAAGCATCAAACTTCTCTTAGTATTCAATACTCTATATGAAAGTTTTATTATTCTTGAATACCTAGCATATTAGGATTTTAAGCAAATTACCATGCTATTAAGACTCTCAAAAGAATCTAAGTGAAACATGAGAGTTCATCTATTTCTTCAAAATAAAACTACCACCTCTAAAAGATATAACTGAAGCACTAGAGCAAACGACAAACTACTCCGAAAGATATAAGTGAAGATCAAATGAGTAGTCAAATAATTATGCAACTATGTGAAGACTCTCTAACATTTAATAATTTCAGATCTTGGTATTTTATTCAAACATCAAGCAAAGAAAAATAAAATTACATTCTAAGAATGGCAAACATCATGTGAAGAAGCAAAAACTTAGGATCAACCGAAACTAACCGATAGTTGTTGAAGAAGAAAGGTGGGATGCCAACCGGGGCATCCCCATGCTTATATGCTTGAGACTTCTTGAAATATTATCTTGGGGTGCCTTGGGTATCCCCAAGCTTGAGCTTTTGTGTCTCCTTAATTCCTCTCATATCAAGGTCTCCCTAAATCTCAAAAGCTTCATCCACACAAAACTCAACAAGGACTCGTGAGATAGGTTAGTATAAACCATTGCCAAAACCTAGCATACTCTACTGTAGAAAATCACTAAAATTATTATTCAACATTGCATACTAAATTCCTCTGCATAGTTAATAGTCATATCCTCAAATAGAATCATTAAAGAAGCAAACATATGCAAACAATGCAAACATAACAGCAATCTGCCTAAACAGGACAGTCTGTAAAGAATGCAGCAACATCCATACTTCCCTAGCTCCAAAAATTATGAAAGAAAATTCCCACGGTAGAAAATTTATCAGATCTTAATATGCAAAAGGTTTCAACATTTTATCACATTCTGAATTTTCTAGGGAATTATTGCAACAGTGGTAAACTTTCTGTTTTCAAACAGCAACATGTGGACTTCTAAAATAGGCATAGTAAAGGCTATCAATGCCACTTTTATTGAAATAAAATATGCAAAACATTGTTCTAAATAACATCAAGCAAATCCTAACAAAATAAATTGACTCTCCAAGCAAAACACATATCATGTGGTGAATAAAAATATAGCTCCAAGTAAAGTTACCGATGAACGAAGACGAAAGAGGGGATGCCTTCCGGGGCATACCCACGCTTTGGATCTTGGATATCCTTGAATATTACATTGGGGTGCCTTGGTCATCCCCAAGCTTAGGATCTTTCCACTCCTTATTCCACAGTCCATCGAATCCTTACCCAAAATTTGAAAACTTCACAACACAAAACTTAACAGAAAACTCGTAAGCTCCGTTAGTATAAAATAAATCACCACTTCAAGGTACTGTAATGAACTAATTATTTGTTTATATTGGTGTTAAACCTACTGTATTCCAACTTTTCTATGGTTTATAAACTCTTTTACTAGCCATAGATTCATCAAAATAAGTAAACAACACAATGAAAACAGAATCTGTCAAAAACAGAACAGTCTGTAGTAATCTGAATCAAACGTATACTTCTGGAACTCACACAATTCTCAAATAAATTGCTGGAACTGAGTAATTTATCTATTAATCATCTGCAAAAAGAATTAACTGAATATAACTTTCCAAATAAAAATGACAGCAGTTCTCGTGAGCGCTAAAGTTTCTGTTTTTTACAGCATGATCAACAAGACTTTCCCCAAGTCTTCCCAAAGGTTCTACTTGGCACAAACACTAATTAAAAGCATAAAACCACATCTAAAAAGAGGCTAGATGAATTATTTATTACTAAACAGGAACAAGAAGTAAGGAACAAAAATAAAATTAGGTTGTCTCCCAACAAGCGCTATCGTTTAACGCCCCTAGCTAGGCATGATGATTTCAATGATGCTCACATAAAGGATAAGAATTGAAACATAAAGAGAGCATCATGAAGAATATGACTAGCACATTTAAGTCTAACATGCTTCCTATGCATAGGGATTTTGTGAGCAAACAACTTGTGGGAACAAGAATCAACTTGCATAGGAAGGTAAAACAAGCATAACTTCAAAACTTTAAGCACATAGAGAGGAAACTTAATATTATTGCAATTCCTACAAGCATATGTTCCTCCCTCATAATAATTTTCAGTAGCATCATGAATGAATTCAACAATATAACCAGCACCTAAAGCATTCTTTCCATGATCTACAAGCATAGAAAATTTACTACTCTCCACACAAGCAAAATTCTTCTCATGAATAATAGTGGGAGCAAACTCAACAAAATAACTATCATCTGATTGAAAATTAAGATCAAGATGACAAGTTTCATGGTTATAATTATTCTTTAAAGCATATGTGTCATCACAATAATCATCATAGATAGCAACTTTGTTCTCATAAGCAATTAGAACCTCTTCCGAAATAGTTGATTCATCACAAAATAAAGTCATGACCTCTCCAAATCCACTTTCATCAATATAATCATCATAAATAGGAGGCATGCTTTCATCATAATAAATTTGCTCATCAAAACTTGGGGGACAAAAAATATCATCTTCATCAAACATAGCTTCCCCAAGCTTGTGGCTTTGCATATCATTAGCATCATGGATAATCAAAGAATTCGTACTAACAACATTGCAATCATGCTCATCATTCAAATATTTACTGCCAAACATTTTATAGATTTATTCTTCTAGCACTTGAGCACAATTATCCTTTCCATCATACTCACGAAAGATATTAAAAAGGTGAAGCGTATGAGACAAACTCAATTCCATTTTTTATAGTTTTCTTTTATAGACTAAACTAGTGATAAAACAAGAAACTAAAAGACTCGATTGCAAGATCTAAAGATATACCTTCAAGCACTCACCTCCCCGACAACGGCGCCAGAAAAGAGCTTACTTGACGGGGTGTTAGTGCCACTTTCCTCGCCTCCCCGGCAACGGCGCCAGAAAAGAGCTTGATGTCTACTACACAACCTTCTTCTTATAGACGTTGTTGGGCCTCCAAGTGCAGAGGTTTGTAGAACAGTAGCAAATTTCCCTCAAGTGTATGACCTAAGGTTTATCAATCTGTAGGAGGTGTAGGATGAAGATGGTCTCTCTCAAGCAACCCTGCAACCAAATAACAAAGAGTCTCTTGTGTCCCCAACACACTCAATACAATGGTAAATTGTATAGGTGCACTAGTTTGGCGAAGAGATGGTGATACAAGCGGTATATGGATAGTAGATAAAGGTATTTGTAATCTGAAATTATAAAAACAGAAAGGTAAATAATGGTAAAAGTGAGCGTGAACGGTATTGCAATGCTAGGAAACAAGGCCTAGGGTTCATACTTTCACTAGTGCAAGTCCTCTCAACAATATTAACATAATTGGATCACATAACTATCCCTCAACATGCAACAAAGAGTCACTCCAAAGTCACTAATAGCGGAGAACGAACGAAAGATTATGGTAGGGTACGAAACCACCTCAAAGTTATTCTTTCCAATCAATCCGTTGGGCTATTCCTATAAGTGTCACAAACAGCCCTAGAGTTCATCCTAGAATAACACCTTAAGACACAAATCAACCAAAACCCTAATGTCACCTAGATACTCCAATGTCACCTCAAGTATCCGTGGGTATGATTATACGATGTGCATCACACAATCTCAGATTCATCTATTCAACCAACACATAGAACCTCAAAGAGTGCCCCAAAGTTTCTACCGGAGAATCACAACGAAAACGCGTGCCAACCCCTATGCATAGGTTCATGGGCGGAACCCGCAAGATGATGACCAAAACATACATCAAGTGAATCACGTGATATCCCATTGTCACCACAAATATCCACGGCAATACATACATCAAGTGTTCTCAAATCTTTAAAGACTCAATCTGATAAGATAACTTAAAAGGGGAAACTCAATCCATTACAAGAGAGTAGAGGGGGGGGGGGACATAAGATCCAACTATAATAGCAAAGCTCGCGATACATCAAGATCGTGCCAAATCAAGAACACGAGAGAGAGAGAGAGATCAAACACATAGCTACTGGTATATACCCTCAGCCCCGAGGGAGAACTACTCCCTCGTCGTCATGGAGAGCACCGGGATGATGAAGATGGCCACCGGAGAAGGATTGCCCCCTCCGGCAGGGTGCCGGAACGGGTCTATATTGGCTTTCGGTGGCTACGGAGGCTTCTGGCGGCAGAACTCCCAATCTATTGTGCTCTCTGGATGTTTTACGATACCTAGGTATATATGGGTGAAAGGAGTACGTCGGTGGACCGAAGGGGGGGCCACGAGGCAGGGGGGCGCCCCCCAGGGGGGTGGGCGCGCCCCTACCCTCGTGAGCACCTCCTTCATCTTCTGACGTAGGGTCCAAGTCTATCTGGTAGGTTTCCTTCCAAAAATAACTTCTCCAGTTGATTTCGTTCTGTTTCGACTCCGTTTGATATTCCTTTTCTTCGAAACACTGAAATAGGCATAAAACAGCAAATCTGGGCTGGGCCTCCGGTTAATAGGTTAGTCGCAAAAGTAATATAGAAGTGTATAATAAAGCCCATAAACATTCAAAACAGTAGATAATATAGCATGGAGCAATCAAAAATTATAGATACGTTGGAGACGTATCATGCCCTAGAGGCAATCATAAAGTTGTTACTTATATCTCCTTATATCATGATAAATGTTTATTATTCATGCTAGAATTGTATTAACCGGAAACTTAGTACATGTGTGAATACATAGACAAACAGAGTCTCCCTAGTATGCCTCTACTTGACTAGCTCGTTAATCAAAGATGGTTAAGTTTCCTAACCATAGACATGTGTTGTCATTTGATCAACGGGATCACATGATTAGAGAGTGATGTGATGGACAAGACCCACTCGTTAGCTTAGCACTATGATCGTTTAGTTTTATTGATATTGCTTTCTTCATGACTTATACATATTCCTATGACTACGAGATTATGCAACTCCCGAATACCGGAGGAACACTTAGTGTGCTATCAAACGTCACAACGTAACTGGGTGATTATAAAGATGCTTAAGAGGTGTCTCCGATGGTGTTTGTTGAGTTGGCATAGATCAAGATTAGGATTTGTCACTCCGTGTATCGGAGAGGTATCTCTGGGCCCTCTCAGTAATGCACATCATGATAAGCCTTGCAAGAAATGTGACTAATGAGTTAGTTGCGGGATGATGCATTACGGAACGAGTAAAGAGAATTGTCGGTAACAAGATTGAACTAGGTATGAAGATGTCGATGATGGAATCTCGGGCAAGTAACATACCAATGACAAAGGGAATGATGTATGTTGTCATTACGGTTTGACCGATAAAGATCTTCATAGAATATGTTGGAACCAATATGAGCATCCAGGTTCCGCTGTTGGTTGTTTCTCAGAGATGTTTCTCGATCATGTCTACATAGTTCTCGAACCCATAGGGTCCGCACGCTTAATGTTTCGATGACAATTTTGTATTATATGAGTTATGTCATTTGGTGACCGAATGTTGTTCGGAGTCCCGGATGAGATCAAGGACATGACGAGGAGTCTCGAAATGGTCGTGAGGTAAAGATTCATATATATGATGATAGTATTCAGACACCGGAAGTGTTCTGGGGGTACCGGGTACGTATCGGGTCACCGGAAGGGGTTCCGGGCACACCCCCGGCAAAGATATGGGTCTTATTGGGCCTAGGGCGGGACAAACCAGCCCCTAAGGGGCTGGTGCGCCCCCGTATGGGCCGACCTAAGTGGAGAAAGGAAAAGGGGAGGAGGGAAGGAAATAAAGGGAATATGATTCCCCCTTCCTTTCCCCTCTCTCGTCTTTCCTTCCCCCCTCCGGAGATAAGGAAAGGGGGAGGCCGAATTGGAGGAGGCCCCCAAGTAGGATTCCTCCTACCTGGGGTGCTCCATGACTGTTCCCTCCCCTCCCACCTATATATATGCGGGGAGGGGGTGCCTAGAACACACAACAAGAAACATTGTTAGCCGTATGCGGCGCGCCCCTCCACAGTTTACGCCTCCGGTCATATTCACGTAGTGCTTAGGCGAAGCCCTGCACGAATCACTTCACCATCACCGTCACCACGCCGTCGTGCTGACGGAACTCTCCCTCGACACTTTGCTGGATCAAGAGTTCGAGGGACGTCGTCGAGCTCAACGTGTGCAGAACTCGGAGGTGCCGTACGTTCGGTACTTGATCGGTTGAATTGAGAAGATGTTTGACTACATCAACCGCGTTAATCTAACGCTTCCGCTTTCGGTCTACGAGGGTACGTGGACACACTCTTCCCTGTCATTGCTATGCATCTCCTAGATAGATATTGCGTGAGCGTAGGAAATTTTGAAATTGCATGCTACGTTCCCCAGCATTACATCATTATCTAATATATATACACACAACTAATACATGCATATTGATCTATTTCTTTAAAGATGAAGGAGTTGCGGGATAAGCTCCTACCAGCGGCTCGCGTATGAGCAATCCAAGAGGAAATAACTGGATTTTCTCCCGACCAGGTCATAGATTCCAAAGGAGAATACTATTACAAGTTGTAATTCCTCCATATGTAATGATCTGCAGATTGTAGGAGAAATAGTATATACCAAATTGTATATATATACATGTGTATGTGTGAATGGTTGTGTGAGACATTCGATGATATATATATATATATATATATATATATATATATGATCGGTTCTACGAGAAATTCTATTTATATATATGCATAACCTGTACAGTATGTAGTAGTGTAAAATATGTTTGAAATGAAAAAGAATTAAATGGAAAATACACAATTAAAAGGAAAATTAAACCAAAAACCCCTAAAATCCTAAAACCTTTAGTCTTGGTTCGTGTAACCAACCGGGACTAAAGGCCCCAAGTCCCCAGGCGCGGGCTCGTGCCACGTGGTGGGCCTTTGGTCCCGGTTCGTGTTGAACCGGGACTAAAGGGAGGGGGCCCTTTAGTCCCCACCCTTTAGCGTCGGTTCCAGAATCGACACTAAATGGCCTTATGAACCAGGACAATAGCCCGGTTCTGCACTAGTGCCCTATCCTACTCCCACTTCTTGCCCCATAAATTTCTTCTAACCTTTTTTGGCGGTTCTTGGAATAGGCCGGTAGTGTCACCAGTTTCTTACTTATTGGCTTGGGCGGCGTTCCTGGCAATGAAAAGGTTTCACTTCGGTTGCCCATTCAACTTCGACCAATAGTGCATGACGGTGAAGGACTTTTTCTCCAACTTCTTGTACACTAAACAAGCACGAATAGGCTACAAAGTGAAACAATGCATATCGGTCTATTGAGCAACAAAACAATACATGTAAGGCTAGTGATCAACAAAACTAAAGCATATTCGGCTAGTTATCAACTTACTTGCTCCATGATTTGTGCACTACTAGGCACCGTGCGATGAGATGCTTCAAGTGCCCACAATACTTGGAGATGACCTATTGGATGGAGTACCATTTATGGTTGAGGGACGTCCACTCACGGTTGCGAATCAATGCGTTTCCATGCCATGGACATGATCGAGGCTAGTGGCCAACCATGCATCGCACATCAGTTCGTCCTCCCGCATGTTGAAGCATTCTCCTCTACCCTTCTTCTTCGGATCGCCGACTGTATCATTCGGATCATCGTCGTAGCCGTCCTCCTCCTCCCCCCTCCGAATGCTGCTGTTGTTGTGTGCCATCACCGGTCTGGGTGTAGGACTTCTGCGTGGCCGTTTGGGTGTAGGACTACTGCTACTGGTAGTTGTCGGACTGGGTGGAATCCCAGTCTTCAACTTGCCCATCCTCATAACCCCCTCTCATCTCTCTCCTCCGTCGTGGATGATATCAAGCATCTCCTTGCACGTGTCATATGTAGGCTCCACCGCTCTCGGCATTGCAGCAAACAGCCTGCGGGCATCCATCTGCTCTCCACCCGCTGTACTCGCCCAGATGAGCGGCGGCGATGAATACTCGAAGAAGAGCGGCACTGTGTTAACGACGACGATGTAAGGAACTGTACCGGCAGGGGTTGCAAGCTGCTTGGCGGTGTAGTATTACATAGGCTTGTAAGGATCCGACCACGACACCGTCTGTACTTTTGGCGTGCCCGTCTAGAGGCGTCCGCTGCTACTTCTTGAGTTTGCATTGGTTTTTCCTTTGAAGAGGAAAGGGTGATGTAGCAAAGTAGAGATATGTATTTCCCTCAGTTAAGAATCAAGGTATCAATCCAGTAGGAGGAACAAACAAGTCTCCAATAGTTGTACTTGCAGAAACAAGCAAATACTTGCACCCAACGCGATAAAGGGGTTGTTAATGCCTTCATAGTTACTTGCAAGGATGAGATATAAAAGATAAGTAAAAGTGTGAAATAAAAAAAGTAATAAATTACAACACGGTATTTTTGTGTTTTTGATTTTGTAGATCTAACAATAAGATGATAGAAGATAGACTTGGGGGCCATAGTTTCCACTAGAGGCTTATCTCTTGAAAGAAAACATACGATGGGTAAACAAATTATTATTGAGCAATTGATAGAAAAGCGCATAGTTAAGAAGATATCCAAGGCAATGATAATTTATATAGGCATCACTGATAACTGCTACGTCTTGAGCTTGCGTTGGTTTTCCCCGAAGAGGAAGGGATGATGCAGCAGAGTAGCGTAAGTATTTCCCTTAGTTTTTGAGAACAAAGGTATCAATCCAGTAGGAGGCCACGCTCAAGTCCCTCATACCTGCACAAAGCGATAGCTACTCACAACCAACACGATTAGGGGTTGTCAATCCCTTCACCGTCACTTACGAGAGTGAGATCTGATAGATATAATGTTTTTGGTATTTTTGGTATAAAGATGCAAAGTAAAAAGTAAAAGCAAAGTAAAAAGCAAAGCAAGATTAAAGTGATGGAGATTGATATGATGAGATTAGACCCGGGAGCCATAGGTTTCACTAGTGGCTTCTCTCAAGAGCATAAGTATTCTGCGGTGGGTGAACAAATTACTGCTGAGCAATTGACAGAATTGAGCATAGTTATGAGAATATCAAGGCATGATCATGTATATAGGCATCACGTCTGATATGTCTCCGCCGTATCTACTTTTCCAAACACTTTTGCCCTTGTTTTGGACTCTAACTTGTATGATTTGAATGGAACTAACCCGGACTGACGTTGTTTTCAGCAGAATTACCATGGTGTTGTTTTATGTGCAGAAAACAAATATTCTCGGAATGACCTGAAATTCCACGGAACATCTTAGAAAAAACAATAAAAAATCCTTGCCAAAGATGAAGACCGGGGGGCCCACACCCTTCTCACGAGGGTGGGGGGCGCCCCCCTAGGGCGCGCCCCTACCTCGTGGGCCCCCTGTTGCGTCTCTGACTCCAACTCCACCTCCATATATTGAGTTTCGATGAGAAAAAATCAGAGAGAAGAAATCATCGCGTTTTATGATATGGAGCCGCCGCCAAGCCCTAAAACCTCTCGGGAGGGCTGATCTGGAGTCCGTTCGGGGCTCCGGAGAGGGGGATTCGTCGCTGTCGTCATCATCAACCATCCTCCATCACCAATTTGATGATGCTCACCGCCGTGCGTGAGTAATTCCATCGTAGGCTTGCTGGACGGTGATGGGTTGGATGAGATTTATCATGTAATCGAGTTAGTTTTGTTAGGGTTTGATCCCTAGTATCCATTGTGTTCAGAGATTGATGTTGCTATGACTTTGCTATGCTTAATGCTTGTCACTAGGGCCCGAGTGCCATGATTTCAAATCTGAACCTATTATGTTTTCATGAATATATGTGAGTTCTTGATCCTGTCTTGGAAGTCTATAGTCACCTACTATGTGTTATGATCTGGCAACCCCGAAGTGACAATATTCGGGACCACTCCCGGTGATGACCATAGTTTGAGGAGTTCATGTATTCACTATGTGCTAATGCTTTGTTCTGGTTCTCTATTAAAAGGAGGCCTTAATATCCCTTAGTTTCCAATAAGACCCCGCTGCCACGGGAGGGTAGGACAGAAGATGTCATGCAAGTTCTTTTCCATAAGCACGTATGACTATATACGGAATACATGCCTACATTACATTGATGAATTGGAGCTAGTTCTGTGTCACCCTATGTTATGACTGTTACATGATGAACCGCATCCGGCATAATTATCCATCACTGATCCGGTGCCTATGAGTTTTCCATATACTGGTTCTCGCTTATTTACTTTCCCGCTGCTACTGGTACAATCACTACAAAATACCAAAAACATTACTTTTGTTGTCTTTACTTTTGTTGCCGCTACCACCACTATCATATTACTTTGCTACTAAACACTTTCCTGCAGATACTAAGTTTCCATGTGTGGTTGAATTGACAACTCAGCTGCTAATACTTGATAATATTCTTTGGCTCCCCTTGTGTCGAATCAATAAATTTGGGTTGAATACTCTACCCTCGAAAGCTGTTGCGATCCCCTATACTTGTGGGTTATCAACGTCCGTGAAAAGTAGACCGAAACGATTGTGCATCTACTACTATTACTCCACTCATCGACCACTATCCAGCATGCATCTAGAGTATTAAGTTAAAATAGAGTAACGCCTTAAGCAAGATGACATGTTGTAGAGAGATAAATTCATCCAATATGAAATAAACCCCATCTTGTTATCCTTGATGGCAACGATGCAATACGTGCCTTGCTGCCCCTTCTGTCACTGGGTAAGGACACCGCAAGATCGAACCCAAAGCTAAGCACTTCTCCCATGGCAAGAACTACCAATCTAGTTGGCCAAACCAAATGGATAATTCGAAGAGACTTGCAAAGATAACCAATCATACATAAAAGAATTCAGAGAAGATTCAAATATTATTCATAGATAGACTTGATCATAAACCCACAATTCATCGGTATCAACAAACACACCGCACAAAGAAGATTACATCGAATAGATCTCCACAAGAGAGGGGGAGAACTTTGTATTGAGATTCAAAGAGAGAGAAGAAGCCATCTAGCTACTAACTATGGACCCTAAGGTCTGAGGTAAACTACTCACACTTCATCGGAGGGGCTAGGATGATGTAGAAGCCCTCCGTGATGACGGCCCTCTTCCGGCGGAGCTCCGGAACAGGCCCCAAGATGGGATCTCGTGGATACAGAAAGTTGCGGCGGTGGAATTAGGTTTTTGGCTCCTGTTCTGATCGTTTGGGGGTACGTATGTATATATAGGAGGAAGAAGTACGCCGGAGGAGGAACGAGGGGCCCATGAGGTAGGGTGGCGTGCCCTAGGGGGGGCGCCCCCACCCTTGTGACCGCCTCTTTTGTTCCTTGGAGCAGGGTCCAAGTCTCCTGGATCACGTTCGGTGAGAAAATCATGTTCCCGAAGATTTTATTCCGTTTGGACTCTGTTTGATATTCCGTTTCTTCGAAACACTAAAATAGGCAAAAAATAGCGATTCTGGGCTGGGCCTCCGGTTAATAGGTTAGTCCTAAAAATAATATAAAAGTGGAAAATAAAGCCCAATATAGTCCAAAACAGTAGATAATATAGCATGGAGCAATCAAAAATTATAGATACGTTGGAGACGTATCAGGCATCCCAAGCTTAATTCCTGCTCGTCCTCGAGTAGGTAAATGATAAAAAGAGAAATTTTGATGCGGAGTGCTACTTGGCATAATTTCAATGCAAATCTTCTTAATTGTGGTATGAATATTCAGATTAGAAAGGTTCAAGACAAAAGTTTATATTGACATAAAAATAATAATACTTCAAGCATACTAACAAAGAAATTATGTCTTCTCAAAATAACATGGTCAAAGAAAGTTATCCCTACAAAATCATATAGTCTGGCTATGCTCTATCTTCACCACACAAAGTATTTAAATCACGCACAACCCCGATGACAAGCCAAGCAATTGTTTCATACTCTAACTTTTTCAAAACTTTTTCAATATTCACGCAATACATGAGCGTGAGCCATGGATATAGCACTATAGGTGGAATAGAATGGTGGTTGTGGAGAAGACAAAAAGGAGAAGATAGTCTCACATCAACTAGGCGTATCAACGGGCTATGGAGATGCCCATCAATAGATATCAATGTGAGTGAGTAGGGATTGCCATGCAACGGATGCACTAGAGCTATAATTATATGAAAGCTCAAAAAGAAACTAAGTGGGTGAGCATCCAACCTGCTTGCTCATGAAGACATAGGGCAATTTGAGGAAGCCCATCATTGGAATATGCAAGCCAAGTTCTATAATGTAAAATTCCCACTAGTATATGAAAGTGATAACATGTGAGACTCTCTACTATGAAGATCATGGTGCTATTTTGAAGCACAAGTGTGGTAAAAGGATAGTAACATTGTCCCTTCTCTCTTTTTCTCTCATTCTTTTTTTTGGGCCTTTTCTCTTTTTTTATGGCCTCTTTTTATTTGGGCTTCTTTGGCCTCTTTTATTTATTTTTCGTCCGGAGTCTCATCCCGACTTATGGGGGAATCATAGTCTCCATCATTCTTTCCTCACTTGGGACAATGCTCTAATCATGATGATCATCACACTTTTATTTTTCTTACAACTCAACAATTACAACTCGATACTTAGAACAAAATATGACTCTATATGAATGCATCCGGCGGTGTACTGGGATATGCAATATGACAATGATGGAGTGTGTCATGATGAACTAGATGGTGGAAAGTTGCATGGCAATATATCTCAGAATGGCTATGGAAATGCCATAATAGGTAGGTATGGTGGCTGTTTTTAGGAAGGTATATGATAGGTGTATGATACCGGCGAAAGGTGCGCGGTATTAGAGAGGCTAGCAAAGGTGGAAGGGTGAGAGTGCGTATGATCCATGGGCTCAACATTAGTCATAAAGAACTCATATACTTATTGCAAAAATCTAGAAGTTATCAAAGCAAAGTGTTACGCGCATGCTCCTAGGGGGATATATTGGTAGGAAAAGACCATCGCTCGTCCCCGACCGCCACTCATAAGGAAGACAATCAATAAATAAATCATGCTCCGACTTCATCACATAACAGTTCACCATACGTGCATGCTACGGGAATCAAAAACTATAACACAAGTATTCTTTAAATTCACAACTACTCAACTAGCATGACTTTAATATTATCACCTCTGTATCTCAAAACAATTATCATGCTTCAATCTTTTCTTAGTATTCAACACACTCAAAAGAAAGTTTCACAAATCTTGAATACCAAGCATATTATTATTAAGCAAATTACCATGCTATTAAGAGACTCTCAAAATAATTTAAGTGAAGCATGAGAGATCCATAGTTTCTTTAAAACAAATCCACCACCGTGCTCTAAAAGATCTAAGTGAAGCACATAGAGCAAAATTATAACGCTCAAAAGATATAAGTGAAGCACATAGAGCAAAACTACTTAGCTCTATCAAATTTTAATTCATGTATGGCTCTCTCAAAAGGTGTGTACAGCAAGTATGATTGTGGCATACGAAGACACAAAGACACAAATAATACAAGAAGCTCCAAGCAAAACACATATCATGTTGGTGAATAAAAATATAGCTCCAAGTAAATTACCGATGGAAGTGGACGAAAGAGGGGATGCCTTCCGGGGCATCCCCAAGCTTTGACTTTTTGGTGTCCTTGGATTATCTTGGGGGTGCCATGGGCATCCCCAAGCTTAGGCTCTTTCCACTCCTTTTTCCATGATCCATCAAAAGAATTCACCCAAAACATGAAAACTTCGCAACACAAACTCAAAATAGAAAACTCGTGGGCTCCGTTAGCGAAAGAAAACAAAATACCACTTCAAGGTACTGTAATGAACTCATTATTTATTTATATTGGTGTTAAACCTACTGTATCCCAACTTCTCTATGGATTATAAACTATTTTACTAACCATAGATTCATCAAAATAAGCAAACAACACACGAAAAACAGAATCTGTCAAAAACAGAACAGTCTGTATTAATCTGTAGCTAGCGCAATATCTGGAACCCCAAAAATTCTAAAATAAACTTCTGGACGTGAGTAATTTATCTATTAATCATCTGCAAAAAGAATTAACTAAATAGAACTCTTTAAATAAAAATGACAGCAGTTTTCTTGAGCGCTAAAGTTTCTGTTTTTTACAGCAAGTTCAACAAGACTTTCCCCAAGTCTTCCCAACGGTTCTACTTGGCACAAACACTAATTAAACACAAAAACACAACCAAAACAGAGGCTAAATAATTTATTTATTAAATAACAGGAAGTATAAATATTGGGTTGTCTCCCAACAAGCGCTTTTCTTTAAATCCTTAAAGCTAGGCATTGATAATTTTAATGATGCTCACATGAAAGACAAGAATTGAAGCACAAAAGGAGCATCATAAAGCATGTGACAAACACATCTAAGTCTAACATACTTCCTATGCATAGGCATCTTATAGGCAAACAAATTATCAAGGCAGGCAAAAACTAGCATATGCAAGGAAGAGGAAAGAAACAATAGCAATCTCAACATAATGAGAGGTAATTTAGTAACATGAAAATTTCTACCACCATATTTTCCTCTCTCATAGTAATTACATGTAGGATCATAAGCAAATTCAACAATATAGCTATCACATAAAATATTCTCAACACGATCCATATGCATGCAAAGTGTACACTCTTCCAAAATAGTGGGATTAACATTAACTAAAGTCATGACCTTTCCAAACCCACTGTCGGTGTCAAAACCGACGGATCTCGGGTAGGGGGTCCCGAACTGTGCGTCTAGGCCGGATGGTAACAGGAGGCAGGGGACACAATGTTTTACCCAGGTTCGGGCCCTCTTGATGGAGGTAAAACCCTACGTCCTGCTTGATTGATATTGATGATATGGGTAGTACAAGAGTAGATCTACCACGAGATCAGAGAGGCTAAACCCTAGAAGCTAGCCTATGGTATGATTGTTGTGTATGGAGTTGATTGCCTACGGACTACAACCCTCCGGTTTATATAGACACCGGATAGGGTTAGGGTTACACAGAGTCGGTTACAATGGTAGGAGATCTTGAATATCCGCATCGCCAAGCTTGCCTTCCACGCCAAGGAAAGTCCCATCCGGACACGAGACGAAGTCTTCAATCTTGTATCTTCATAGTCTAACAGTCTGGCCAATGGAGATAGTCCGGCTGTCCGGAGACCCCCTAATCCAGGACTCCCTCAGTAGCCCTTGAACCAGGCTTCAATGACGATGAGTCCGGCGTGCAGTATTGTCTTCGGCATTGCAAGGCGGGTTCCTTCTCCGAATACATCACAGAAGAACTTGAAGACGAGGATAGTGTCCGACCCTGCAAAATAAGTTCCACATACCACCGTAGAGAGAATAATATTTTTGCAATTCTAATTTGCTGACTTGTCTTGACAGTATGACGTTATGTCATGGCCCGGTGATTATTTGAACTGTTTCCTTTAACCAGCCCCGCACATAAGGCGAGGCAGTTTTTCGACACGTCTTGTCAAAGCAGAGATCATGTCCCCATATTACGGGATTCTCATCAATACGGGCAAGGGTAACCCAACCGCGCCATCGATTGCGGCGCTTGGGGAATGAGCGAGTTTTACCAGGCAAGTGGGGACGCTTAGTTTCGTCCGCCATATAAAGGGATAAGGATTCACCTTCCTACCCACGCCTTCTTCCTCCTTTGCTCATCCGTTTTCCCACACTCGAGATCTAGCACCCAAGTCCGCACTTCCCACCTCAACCTTCTCCAACCATGTCCGGAGCGGGAGGCAGGTGGATGGTCTCCTCCATCACAGATGGAGACATCAAGAAACTGAGGAGAGCCGGATACCTGCTCGACGACATCGCGCACCGGCTCCCAGATGAGGGGCAGCTCATCCCCACCCCCAGGCCCCATGAGAGGGTAGTATTCCTCACCCATTTCCTCCATGGACTGGGATTCCCTCTCGATCCATTCATCCGGGGGCTCATGTTCTATTATGGCCTGGATTTCCACGATCTGGCCCCGAACTTCATCCTCAACATCTCGGCGTTTATCGTCGTGTGCGAGGCCTTCCTCCGCATCAAGCCCCACTTCGGCTTATGGTTGAAGACCTTCAATGTCAAGCCGAAGGTCGTGGGCGGCCGCCAGGCGGAGTGCGGAGATGCCATGGTGGGCAAGATGCCCAATGTAACATGGCTCGAGGGCTCCTTTGTGGAAACCATAAAGGGGTGGAAATCGGGGTGGTTCTACATCACCGAGCCGCGCGACCCTGTATGGGCAGCGGCCCCCGAGTTCCGATCTGGCATCCCCATGCGGCTCACCTCCTGGAAAGAGAAGGGCCTGTCCTGGGGTAGTCCGGAAGAGCTGACCGGACTCCAAACATGTATTCAAAACATGGTGAACAAGAAGCTCAAACTTGTCAACGTGGTCCAGGTCATGCTCCACCGCCGGATTCTCCCGTGCCAACAACGGGAGTTCAACTTGTGGGAGTTCGACCCAGCGTGGCACCGAACTCTGAACAAGCTCTTTGACACAACTCACGAAGATGCCTGGAGGGTGTTGTTCAAAAGCGCCGAGGTCCCCCCTCCCATTACTGAGGATCGTGGATTCAACGCAAAGCGCCAAGCCAAAGCGGTAAGCTACTTTACCTCTCGCAGGGTACTTATTTTTTATAGGTTGACTTCATGCGGGATCTAAACTCCCGTACATTTGACAGGATTGGCAGGAGACGGCCGGACAGATCGACTGTGCGGGTCCTTTGCCCGAAGGCCCAGCAGACGCTCTTCTGGCAAAGATGCTGACTCCGGCTACTTATACGGTGCCGGAGAAGACCAAGAAGGCCAAGGGAACCCGAAAGAGTTCCCGACGCCAGGCGTCGTCGGACTCACCGTCCGATGACTCTGCGGCGCACTCCGCCCCCGAAGACGAGGAAGAAGAAGAAGATGCTCCCCCTCCGGCAGGGGGAGATAAGAAAAGGAAGGCCGCCCTAACTGGGGGGCCGAAGGGTCCAAGAAGGGAAGGACTCTCCTTCCGGACAGCTCCACCGCCGCCGACGAAGACGAAGATGAATGGTTGCCCAGGGCCAAGCCCCTGGGGAGATCGTAAGTATTCGGATACCAGAGTAACTCGTAGCATTCCTTTGTTGCACTGCTTTCCCTAACGCCGAACATGATTATGCAGGCCGCCGCGAACCAGCATCGATGTATCATCGGATGGCTCCCTGGGCTCGTCGGACATGGATAGCGATCCAGTCCCAACCGCCACCTCCCCTCCTCCTGCGGACGACGCCGAGGTGTTGTCTCAAGAGGCACCAGATCGAGGGGAGACAGTCCCGGAGGTGCCTCAGGGCGACCTTCCGGACTCCGGGAGCCGAGGGGATGGGGCCCCTGAGAGCTCCGAGTTCGGCCCTCAGCCGAACACCGCGCCGAAACCTCCAGCGGTTCCAGGCACGAGCAGGCGGCCTCCTTCTAAGAGGGGCAAGACGCCTGTGCCGGTGACCTCTGTCCATCCAGAGGCGCCGGACAATCTGCTGGAAGCGCTTCGCAGCGCTTCCATCGACGAGGAGCACCGTACTGTTATGAGTGCGGTGGTCCAGAAGGTTCAGTCCGCCAAGAGCGGGTTGACTGAAGCCTGTGCTAGCCTTCTAACAGGCTTCAAGGTAAGCGTTTTAAAATGTAGTAGAAATATTACCGCATAGATAGTAGCCCCTGATGCTTTGTTCGGTGTTCACAAAGAAAAGCCGAACAGAGGATCAAATAATATCGCAGGAGTCTAATATAAGTATGTCAATATGCATATGCAGGCTTCGCTGCTGGCGTCCGCCGCACTGACTGCGGAGGTCGCCGTACTGAAGCAGGACCTCGAGGGGTCCAGGAAAGAGCTCGGCCTTGCCAAGAGGCAGCTCGAGGAGAACAAGGGTAAGTAATACCTTGTCTATAGATATGTATATATAAAAGAAGACATGATTGCAAAATGACAGGATCAACATATATTTGCCAGGGGCCACGAGCGAGGTGGCGACCCTGAAGCAAGCGCTAACCAAGGCCGAAGATAACGCGACCAAGGAGCGCACCGAGCGAGAGAAGCACGAGGCTCGGGTGGGCGAGGTGCAGCAAGAGCTCCAGGCTCTCGTGGCGAAGCACGAGGCGTTGGAGCTTGAATCAAAGACGCGGGAGTCTGAGCTTGCCGCGGCCCTCGAGAGCGCAAAAAGTGCCAAGGCCGAAGCCCAAAAGGCCCTCCAGGAGATCGACGCAATGAAGAAGATAGCGGCGGGTAAGGCTTTCTATATGCAAAGCAAGCATGTAAAAGTAAATTACCGACTACTTACCCGAATCCGGAGCTCTCCAGGAGCATTCGCAGATTTGCCCCGCAGCGTGTCCGATGCCGCACAATTTTACCAGGCCAAGGATGGAAGCTCAACAGAGAAGCTATTCTGGTCTCAGTATGATGAGGCCGAACACCCGGTGCCAATGAGCGACCGACTGAAGCAGATGGTCGAGCTACATAAGGCGGCCGATCGGGCCATGAAGAGCTTTATAGTCCGGCTGTGGCCTGGCGACGCCCTTCCGAACAGCTTGTTCGGCCTGGTGAGGCAGCTTGTGGATGCCTGCCCGCGGCTGGAGGTCGTCAAGCGATCTGTCTGCATTGAAGGTGCACGCCGGGCTTTCGCCCGTGTGAAATTGCAGTGGGTCAAGCTAGACGCCGTGAAGCTGATCAAGGAGGGGCCTCCGGAGGGCAAGGAGCACTGCCACCCCGAGATGTACTACGAGGGTGTTCTGCCAGGTGCCCGTCTCATAGCGGACGAGTGTTCAAAATATGTAATATTTGAATGAGACTTGCTCGTTTTATCCTGTATTTATGAAAACTTGTTTCATATGCGCTATGCAACGCTTGTTTGAATTTAAAATATTACCTTCTGTTTGGCTGTTTATCCAATCTGAGAGATGGCTAGTCCTCGGCTTCTGCCCCCATGCCACGAGTGCTTGGGTGTTCGGGATAAACCTAAGTACTCTTGTTCCCATGTTTGGGTCCTTCGAGGGAGGTGCTCAGCACAGCGAACAAGGCAACCGGACTAATAATGCTTTATCACTCTCACTTAGCCATAGAATTCTATAATTTTAAATTTCGGCGAAGCCCCTGGTATTTGGAAGGCCGAATTTGGGGCGCGATACACGCCTTTAAGCCAGACAGTGCCGGCCTCTCGCTCTAAGCGGCATAAGTCTTTAGGGACTCGAAAACCTCGCCGAATAGCGACCAGTCTCTCGCCTTATCATGACAGTCAGTTTTAGCTTTCTCTACTGAGGTGCTGAACCCAGCAGAACTGGGGCACAATCGCAGTAGTTCTCCTAGCGCTACCTTAGCTGATAGAGCGGAACGTAAGGTACAAAAACATAGTAGCCGGGCAAACCCAACATTTGACCAAAGACATGATTCGGAGCTGATGCATATAATGCTATAAGTTCGGGGTGCCGCACTTGTGAAAGTGTTCGGACTTTTCACACCATATTGTGAGGTACGTAAGCCCCTGGTGTATTAGCCGTACCAAGGTGTACGGTTGCAAGGCGTCATTAATGAACACATATATATATATATATGTAACAAGAATGCAATAATAGTCGTAATGTTATCCATTGTTTATTAAAAAATTGCGTTTAAAGCAGAGTGATACAGATAGTGTGATAAGCAAAGAGTAGGACTATGTCCCTTCCTAGGGCAAGCTGAGGAATGATATTAAACCGAATATTTCGCTTGTTACTGTAATCCACCTGGGAATTCCGTGGTATGGCGTAGCTGTCTGCCTCCTTGGTTGCTGCATCATGTGTTCGGCAATAGTGCTGTCGGACAGTGTTTTCCAGAGATTAAGGTCCTGAAAAAAGGGGAAAATAACCAAACGGGAAGCCCCTAGTGCGGTTTAAGCCGCGTCTTGGGGCGTGCGACAGTTGTGCCCCCCTCCCCACCTGTGCCCATGGTATTTTTAATGTGTAATTATGTACGTGCGGCACGAGTTTCGCCGTTGGGCTGGGATTGGGGTGGCCGCCGTATTGCTACGCGAGCTTAGATCGCGCCAGGTGGTCTATTTGCCGATTGCTCTGAGCGCGCTTGAAGGTGTCCGGGCTTTGGAGCACCGAACTGGTTGATTTCCTTGAGAGGCTGCTTTGCGCTTCTGCTGCGAGGGCCGCGGTGTGCTCCTCTGTTCGGAGAGAGCGCTCTGTGTTTCCTTTGACTGTAATAACTCCATGAGGTCCTGGCATCTTGAGCTTTAGGTATGCATAATGCGGTATCGCATTGAATC
The DNA here is from genome assembly GCF_056163025.1 of Triticum urartu. Lineage (NCBI taxonomy): Eukaryota > Viridiplantae > Streptophyta > Magnoliopsida > Poales > Poaceae > Triticum > Triticum urartu. Next base: position 533,110,535 of record NC_141877.1, on the reverse strand, counting down.
TAGCAAATGTGGTTCGCCAGAGCAGCGCGTGATAACCACTGCAGAACAAGACTATATCGAAGATTAACTCTTCGCTTCAGAAATTATCCGGGGATCCGAAGACCACTTCCAGTGTAATTGAGCCTGTGCAATGGGCCTCCACACCTGGAATGACGCCTTTAAATGTCGTTTTTGTGGGTTTGATCCTTGAGGGGTCTATACCCATTTTGCGCAATGTGTCCTAATAAAGCAGGTTCGGGCTGCTGCCGCCATCCATAAGGACTCGAGTGAGGTGGAATCCATCAATGATTGGGTCTAGGACCAGTGCGACAAATCCGCCATGACGGATACTAGTGGGATGGTCCCTGCGATCGAAGGTGATCGGACAGGAGGACCAAGGGTTGAACTTTGGGGCGACTGGCTCCAACGCATATACGTCCCTGAGCGCACGCTTCCGCTCCCTCTTGGGGATGTGGGTTGCGTATATCATGTTCACCGTCCGCACTTGTGGGGGGAACCTCTTCTGTCCTCCGGTGTGCGGCTGCCGGGGCTCCTCCTCATCATCTCTATGCGGCCCCTTGTCCTTGTTTTCGGCAATTAACTTGCCGGCCTGCTTGAACACCCAACAATCCCTGTTGGTGTGATTGGCTGGCTTGTCTGGGGTGCCGTGTATTTGACACGAGCGATCGAGTATACAGTCCAAGCTGGACAGACCCGGCGTACTTTGTTTGAATGGCTTTTTCCTCTCACCGGGTTTAGAGCCTTTGAATCCGGCATTGACTGCCGTATCCTCGGTATTTTTGCTGTTAATGCGGCGCTTATGTTTGTTGCGACGTGACCTGCTATTGCCATCCTTGGTATCTGGGGTACCATGGTTCTTTGATATGTTATTACTGCGAGCCAGCCAGCTGTCTTCTCCCGCACAAAAGCGGGTCATGCGCGTCGTGAGAGCTACCATAGATTTCGGCTTTTCCTGACCAAGGTGCCGGGCTAGCCACTCGTCTCGGATGTTGTGTTTGAAAGCCGCTAAGGCCTCTGCATTCGGACAGTCGACGATATGATTTTTCTTTGTAAGGAACCGAGTCCAGAATTGCCTGGCCGACTCTTCTGGCTGCTGAATTATGTGGCTCAAGTCATCGGCGTCTGGTGGTCGCACATAAGTGCCCTGAAAGTTGTCGAGGAATGCGGCTTCCAGATCTTCCCAACAGCTAATGGAGTCCGTTGGCAAGCTGTTAAGCCAGTGCCGTGCTGGTTCTTTGAGCTTTGGTGGGAGGTATTTGATGGTGTGTAAGTCATCACCGCGGGCCATGTGGATGTGGAGGAGGAAATCCTCGATCCATACTGTGGGATCTGTTGTGCCGTCGTATGATTCAATATTTGCAGGTTTGTAACCTTCTGGGAATTGATGTTCCATTACTTCGTCTATGAAGCATTAGGGGTGTGCGGCGCCTCTGTATTGGGCTATATCACGACACAGCTCGAAAGGGTCTTGCCCGCTGTGTTCGGCCCGACCGGATTTGATTTTACTGTATCCGGTGTGACGTTTATCATCTCGTAGAGTAGTGCACCCTCGTGATCCGTAGATCGATCTTGCATGCTTTGCTTTTTCCTCCAATATGTCTCGCAGGTCTGTCGTATCTCCCCATGCCTTTTTATTTGAATGGCGTCAGGGTGGAGGCTGAGATTTTGGCTGGAATGCCTCTCTATCATGGCCACGTGGTGGCCGATCAGCCGTATCATATGCTTCCTCCTCCAGTTGGGGTAGTAACCTGCACTTTGGGTAATTCTTGGTGGGGCGCTCGAGTTTATATTCCTCAGCCACGAGGACTTCAGTCCATCTGTCAGCTGGCAGATCTTGATCAGCTTGAAGCTGCTGCTGCTTTTTCTTCAGGCTATTTGCCGTGGCCATAAACCGGCTGTTGGTGTCAAAACCGGTGGATCTCGGGTAGGGGGTCCCGAACTGTGCGTCTAGGCCGGATGGTAACAGGAGACAGGGGACACTTTGTTTTACCCAGGTTCGGGCCCTCTCGATGGAGGTAATACCCTACTCCTGCTTGATTAATATTGATGATATGGGTAGTACAAGAGTAGATCTACCACGAGATCAAGGAGGCTAAACCCTAGAAGCTAGCCTATGGTATGATTGTTGTGTATGGAGTTGATTGCCTACGGACTACAACCCTCCAGTTTATATAGACACCGGATAGGGTTAGGGTTACACAGAGTCGGTTACAATGGTAGGAGATCTTGAATATCCGCATCGCCAAGCTTGCCTTCCACGCCAAGGAAAGTCCCATCCGGACACGGGACGAAGTCTTCAATCTTGTATCTTCATAGTCCAGGAGCCCGGCTGAAGGTATAGTCCGGCTACCCGAACACCCCCTAATCCAGGACTCCCTCAGTAGCCCCTGAACCAGGCTTCAATGACGACGAGTCCGGCGCGCAAATTGTCTTCGGCATTGCAAGGCGGGTTCCTCCTCCAAGTCCTTCATAGAAGATTTGTAAACACCAAGAGTAGTGTCCGGCTCTGTAAAATAAGTTTCCGCATATTGCCATAGAGAGAATAATAATATTAACACAAATCAAATCTGCTAACGTATTCCGCAGTGCGCTATCACACTACGGCCAAGTCCTTTACTCGAATCATTTTTACTTTTCCACCTCAGCATGTTTTGCGAGGCAGTTTCCTTGGCACGCCTTGTTAAAGCAGAGATCGTGTGCCCCCTCTTTACGGGATTCTCATCAATATGGACGTGGGTAACCCAATCATGCCCGTTAGCATGTTTTCTCGATTAAAGGCGAGTCCCAAACGGTTACGGGGAGGGCTCCTTGTATTCAACCTCTTATAAAGAGACCAAGGCCTTACTCCCTTTTCTAATCTCAAACGAGTTCGCCTGTCGCCTCGAGTTCCAACACCCTAGGCTTCGGATTCCAGGCGCTTCGGACCTTCGACAATGTCCGGTTCCGACCTTCAAGGCCGATGGATGCCCTCCTCCGTCACGGAGGAGGATGTGCTAAAGTTGAGAGAGGCTAAGTTCTTGACCGCCGAAATTCCGCATAGGTTGCCTGCTCAAGGGCAGGCTATTCCCGATCCCCAGCCCGGTGAGAGCGTAGTGTTCATGTCTCACTTCCTTCGCGGGTTAGGCTTCCCGATGGATCCCTTCGTGAGGGGGATGCTGTTCTATTACGGGCTGAAATTTCATGACTTAGCTCCGGAGTCCATCCTCCACATTTCCTCATTCATCGTTGTGTGCGAAGCGTTCCTCCGCGTTACCCCTCACTTTGGTTTATGGCTCAAGACTTTTGGAGTGGAGCCGAAGATGATCGAGGGACGGCACGCAGAGTGCGGAGGTGCTGTCATCAGTAAGAAAGCCGATGCTCCATGGCCCGAGGGCTCTTTTCAAGAGAAGCTCGGCTTGTGGCAACGAGAGTGGTTCTATATTACCGCTCCTAGGAGCGCCAAGTGGGCGGCGCCTCCTGCCTTTCGCTCGGGTCCCCCATCACGGCTAGCGTCATGGGTCAACAAAGGATTAGATTGGGGTTTGCCCAAAGACGTGCCCCTGTTACAGGGCCGAATTAAGGATCTCTTGGAAGGAGACCTCAGTTTGGTCAAGGTGACGCAGGTCATGCTGATTCACCGAATATTGCCCGGCAAACGTCGCCCCCTTCGCCTGTGGGAGTTTAATCCGGAGGGACCGCGAGTTCTCCAGAATTTTATGGGCGCAACACCCGCGGAGATGTATAGACTGTTTTTCGGATCACAAGGGATGTGTCTGGATTCAACCGAGGATGCAGGCCTAAGCTGCAATCGCCCGGATACTCAAGTAAGCAACCTTGTGCCCGGACCTTCTATCCGTATAATTGTCATAAACTTTCCCCTAAAAGAGTCGTCCTTTTAAATAGGAGTGGATAGCGAAGGCAAAGCTGATCAGGTGTCCGGCTCCCCTTCCTGAAACCAGGCCGGATCCTGTGCTAGTCAGGATGCTGGAGATAATGCCTTTGGAGGGGGAGGACAAGGAAGCTACGGCCTCCTCGAAGGAGGCTGCTCCGAAGGGAGGAACCGACAATTCCTCTCCTAAGGGGAAGAAGAGAGCCGCCTCTGACGACCCGGAAACCATGGCCTCGAAACGGGGGAAAAATCCTCGTCAGAGGGTCCGATGCCGGGGAGTTCCTCGGCCGGACTACGCCCTCAAGGGGATCAGCCCGCCAGCGAGCCGTAAGTAGAGAGAGTTTTTCCTTTTGAGGGATGAGAGAAATCCTTGATTTAAATCTAAATAGACTAACCGAAATTTTACCTTATAGCTCGGACCTCAGCCCTTCTCAGCAGAGCTCGTCTTCAGGGGATCTTCTTTCGGAGATGATGGAGAGCGGGACGCCTCCTCCTGCCGTACCGCCTAGCGAGGCGGGCGACCCTAAGGTGTTGTCGCGGAGGGTTTCTCCGAATCCGGCAAGGGCGGAAGATAACTATGTGGCCCCCCAAGGCTCTCCGCGTCCGGCCTTTGAAAGAGGTCATAGGACAAGTTCGGCAGCGTCTGGTGCTCGGTCGGAGGAACTAAGGATTCTGCTGGGGCGAGCTTCTATCTCAGAAGAGCACCGTGCATTGATGGGCACGGTGATGGAAAGGATTTCATCCGCAGAAAGCGGATTGCATGAGGCCGTCAAAAGTTTACTGACGGGTTTTGAGGTACGTTAGATAATGTACACTTTTGTTAGTTGCGCATAAATAAGATGCGCCCTGTGTAGATAGTAGCCTCTGAGACTCTACGCGTTGTCAAGAAATGACGGCATGCAGAGGATCATAATCCCAGGTCTAAGATGTCGCCTTTGAATGTAGGTGGCGAGGTGTCCGGAATCAAGTCGAACTAAAGCGGCAACTGGACGTGGCAGATGCCGACATCGCGCTTGTCAACAAGCGGCTTGATGAGGCTCAAGGTATGTAATTCTTCGGGCGGCATCAGGTAAGAGGAGCTTCATGCCAGTGTCTTACAATGTGTGTGCTTGACACAGATGGTACGGCCGCCGTGGAGAATCTTAGGGCAGAACTTGCCCGAGCGAAGGAGCAGGCCAGAAAAAGCGATGCGGCTGCCAAGAAGGCCCTTGAAGAGCTGAGAGCCGAACAGGCTGCTCACTGCCGAAGCAAAGAAGAGATGGCCGAGAAGTTAAAAAGCGCTGCAGACCGTTGCAAACTTCTTGAGAAAGAAGACCGGGCGAGACAGACAGACTTAGAGAAGGCCGTTGCCGATGCCAAGGACGCTCGCTCTGCGATGAGAGCTGCGAAAGAGGAGATGCGTCAGGACGAACAAATTGCAGCTGGAAAGCCCTTTATGCTGCGGAGGAAGGTTTGTGATCCGAAGTTTGCTCCATTGGACCGGATGTGGAGTGTGGAGGACACCTATCTGGATTTGGCAGCAAGTGCTGCTGATGCGACTGAACACTTTCGAGATCTGGAAGATCGCGAAGTGGAAAAGCTTTTCTGGTCACAGTTTCACAATCCAGAGCATCCACTGGCAGTGGACGATCGCCTGGCTCAATGGGCCGAGCTTAATAGATTGTCAGGACTCTCCATGAAGTACGTCATGGGTCATCTGTGTCCTGGGAGATCGGAGCCGAAGAGTTATTTCAGCTTGGTGCAGCAATTCCTTGACGCGGTGCCGCGTATAGATGCAATGAAGAGGTCAGCATGCATAGAGGGCGCTAGGATGGCTCTTGCCCGTGTTAAGACATACTGGGCAGAGATGGAGACCACCGTTGTTGCGTCCCAAGATTCGGACAAAAGCCGAGTACCCTCCGAGCACTATTTTCAAGAAGTTCTTGAAGGCGCTCGTGTAATAGAGACGCAGTGCTCGAAAGATGCTATGTTATGATAGCATATGTAATTATAAAGTAATATTTTGATTACCTGTAGTGGCCTTTTTTATACTTGTGCCACCAAGTATTGGGAACACCTTCTATGCGGTCGTTTTAAGATATATATATATAGAATCTGAAAGATGGCAGTCGTTGGCTTCAGCCCCCACGCACATAGTGCGGGGGTGCTCGCAGAAGATGCATTTTCACACTTAACCCAACGTCTTGGTCCTACAAAGGAGGTGATAGTGCAGCGGGCCAGGCAACCGGACTATAATGCTTTAACACTTTCACTTAGCCATAGGTGTTTGACAATGAGACTCTTTAGGTAGCTCCTTGGTGGCAACTGCGCTCGTCCGAATTCGGGGCGCGTATGTGCCTGACCGGCAAGAGGCCCTTCGTTAAAGCGGAGGAATCCGATAGATTCCGATAGGTCATCGAGTGGCTGACCAGTCTCACACTACATCATGACAGTCAGTTTTCGGCTTTCTCTACTGAGGTGCTCGCCCTGGCCGAACCAGGGGCACAATCGCAGTAGTTCTCCTGGTTCTACCTTAGCCGATAGAGCGGAACGTAAGGTAGCCGAACTCAGGAGCCGGGCAACCCAATATTTGACCAAAGACATGTTTCGGAGCTGATGCATATAATGCCAAAACTCGCGACGCCGAACACTCCCTAAGGTGTTCGGTCTTTATGAGTGCGGGCCAAACAACACTCTTTATTAAAAAAGCCCCTAGTGTCCAGGTACGTGCAAAAGTTCTGACGTGGCCATATGCCAAGACGCCAGCCTCCTCCTTGGTTATATTAGAAAGAAAAAACCAGGGGATGTTTAGCAGCAAGAGACAGTAAAAAAGGTTTACGCAGGGTCTTAATCTAAAAAGAATCCTTTAGGACGGGTCCCTACTGCACGTCCGCGCCTGTGTCTCCGTTGTGCCGTATCCTGGACGGGCGCCGCACGACGTTCATCTGTAAAAGAGAGGAACTGAGTTCAAAATGGGTCATGCCGGAAAAGTTTTAAAATAAGCAAAGTATAAGGTAAGATAAAGAAGTTTGAGCTTTATTGTCTCTTGTTATTGTATATGCGTGGAGCCCCTAGTGCGGGGGTATATGGCTTCTAGGCCTGCATCAATGATGATTTTGCGCCGAACTCGTCTATCCGCGTTCGTGGTCTTTAAATGACCTATTTTGAAGTTTGTTGGCCGGTGAGGCCATTTTGCTGTGGGGCTGTTAAAGCGGCCGCACAATCCTCCACTTGGGGAGGCGCACTGTAGTGCTTCCCCTTCCAAGAGATGATGCCTCGTGGACCGGGCATCTTAAGCGTAAGAGATGCATAATGCGGTATTGCGTTAAAGCGAGCGAAAGCTTCGCGTCCCAATAGTGCTTGATAGCGACTTGAGAACGGGACGATATGGAAGGTCAGCTTTTCACGGCGGAGGTTATCGGCCGAGCCTAATGTGACTGTGACCCAGAGGAAACCCGTACAATGGGCGTCCGGACCAGGTATTACCCCTTGAAAGGAGGTTTTACTGCGGCGGATTCTTGCTGGGTTTATCCCCATGTGCTGGATTGTATCCTGATATATCAGGTTTAGTCCACTGCCGCCGTCCATAAGGACATTTGAAAACTTGAGTCCGCCAATTATTGGATCGAGTATCAAGGCAGTCCAGCCTACATTCTTGATATTCCTAGAATAATCTAGCTGATCCAAGATGATCGGTTTTGACAACCAGTGGCAGGATCCTTTGGGCCATGTGGTGCGTACCTTTACGGGCGCCGCATGTTTTGTTATGTGAAGTGAGTTCACTGTTTTTACTTCTTGTGGGAAGTTCTCTTGTTTCCTGGTGTTTTGCTTTTGGGGTTCGTCCTCGTCTTCGCTTGGCGTGTCGAGCCCCTTGTGTTCGGCATTGAGTCTGCCGGATTGTTTGAAAACCCAACAGTCTCTATGGTTATGGTTAGTAGGTTTCCTGGGAGTATTGTGTATCTGACATATCCTGTCCAGGATTTTATTTAGGTTGGATGGATCATCCCTGTTATCCTGGGGGCGATTTTTCCTGATTTTGCCGTGAGCCTTTGAATCCGACATTGAGTGCCGCGCTCTTCGGGCTTTTGTCCTTAGTCCAGCGACGGTCCTTGTTGCGCCGCGGTTTTCCGTTTCCATCCCTGGTTTCGGATGTATTTGGGTCACCAGGGCTGCACCTTGCCAACCAGCTGTCTTCCCCTACACAAAAGCGGGTCATGAGGCTTGTTAGTGCGGCCATTGTCCTTGGCTTTTCTTGGCCGAGGTGTCTGGCAAGCCATTCGTCTCAGACATTATGCCTGAAAGCTGCTAAGGCTTCGGCGTCCGGACAGTCGACTATCTGATTCTTTTTAGTGAGGAATCTATTCCAGAACTGCCGAGCTGATTCTCCGGGTTGTTGAGTTATGTGACTAAGATCATCTGCATCCGGGGGACGGATATAGGTCCCTTGAAAGTTTGCTTGGAAAGCATCCTCGAGCTCTTCCCAGCTTCCATTGTGTTTTCTGGAAGGCTTTTAAGCCAATGCCGAGCTGGCCCTTTAAGCTTAAGGGGTAGATATTTTATGGTGTGGAGATCATCTCCTCTAGCCATGTGTATGTGGAGGATATAATCCTCGATCCAGACTCCAGGGTCTGTTGTTCCATCATATGCCTCTATGTTTACGGCTTTGAATCCCTCTGGGAATTCATAGTCCAGGACCTCATCGGTGAAACATAGAGGGTGTGCGGCGCCCCTATATTTGGGTGTGCCGGATTCTGATGATGGCTTCATAGCGTTGCTTATGAGTGCTTGCTTTCTTGGCCCGTAAATGGACCTGACTGGGCCATGATGCGAATCCTTAAGAGGGTCGCATGCCGATTTAGGTGCGGCGCCGCTTGCCACTTTATGGGGTCGTCTATCCGACCATGTGGCTTTTTCATTTTTTGAATGCGAGGGCTCTAGGGCCTCTTCGTCGAATTCAGGCAATAGCTTTCTTTTCGGATAGCTTTTAGTGCGGCGACTGTCGCCGTACTTATCTGTTGTATTGGTTACTTTGCTCCATCTAATCCGGAGTGCATCTTCCGCTGTTTTTAGCTTCTGCTTCTGCTTTTTTAGGCTGCGTGTAGTTGCAACGAGCCTTTCGTGGAGATTCTTCTGCTCCATAGGTTTATTCGGCGTGAGGTTGTCTGGAATGCCGTTTTCGCCGGAGGAGGGATGTTCGGTTTCTCTATCCGTGTTTCCCTGGTCGGACGGTTGCTCTAAGGCCTGCTCGTCGTCTGCCGGCTGGTCCTGCTCTATGGCTGGGTTTTTGTCGAGGCGAGGCTTGGGTCGGCGCTTACGCCGACGCTTTGATTGCTTTTCGGGGGGTCGATCTCCCGTCCCATCCCCTTTTTCCTCGTTGTTGCTTCCTTTAGGGGTGTCCACCATGTACACATCGTGGGATGCGGTGGCTGTCCAATGCCCTATGGGTGTTGGTTCGTCGGTATCTCCTGCATCATCATCCATGTTGTCGATGTCTCCGGAGTCGAAGTTGAGCACGTTGTTTAAATTGTCGACAGTGGCTACCTAGTGGGTGGTGGGTGGGCTTTGAATTTCTTCATCGTCCGTATCCCATCCTCGCTGACCGTAATCCGGCCAGGGCTCTCCTGATAAAGAGAGAGACTTAAGAGAATTCAGGATGTCGCTGAAGGGCGAGTGCTGAAAGATATCCGCGGCGGTGAACTCCATGATCGGCGCCCAATCGAATTCGATCGGCAGGGGCGCGGGGGGCTCGGGGTCCGGAGAGGAATCCGGCTCCTCGGAGTCACGGGCCACGCGGAGTGCGGGGCTGGGGTTCGGCTCAATCACCTCTGAGATCGCAGCCCCTGAGGCAGCGTCCAACCGCTGATCCTCGATCGGTGCAGTAAGCTCCGAATCAATGGCCGGAACCGATGCGTGCGCGGCCTCCAAGGCGCTGTTCGGCGGCAGAGCTATATCATGCCCATCGAGACAGTGCGGCGCGCTTGGCTGTGGCTCGAATCCGTCGAAGATCAAGTCTCCGTGGATGTCGGCCGTATAATTTAAGCTTCCAAACCTGACTTGATGGCCAGGGGCGTAGCTTTCGATCTGCTCCAGGTGGCCGAGCGAATTGGCCCGCAGAGCGAAGCCGCCGAAGACGAAGATCTGTCCGGGGAGAAAAGTCTCACCCTGGACCGCATCGTTGTCGATGATCAAAGGAGCCATTGGGCCTAAAGGCGACGACACAGAGGAACTCTCAATGAAAGAACCAATGTCGGTGTCAAAACCGGCGGATCTCGGGTAGCGGGTCCCGAACTGTGCGTCTAGGCCGGATGGTAACAGGAGACAGGGGAAACTTTGTTTTACCCAGGTTCGGGCCATCTCGATGGAGGTAATACCCTACTCCTGCTTGATTAATATTGATGATATGGGTAGTACAAGAGTAGATCTACCACGAGATCAAGGAGGCTAAACCCTAGAAGCTAGCCTATGGTATGATTGTTGTGTATGGAGTTGATTGCCTACGGACTACAACCCTCCGGTTTATATAGAGACCGGATAGGGTTAGGGTTACACAGAGTCGGTTACAATGGTAGGAGATCTTGAATATCCGCATTGCCAAGCTTGCCTTCCATGCCAAGGAAAGTCCCATCCGGACACGGGACGAAGTCTTCAATCATGTATCTTCATAGTCCAGGAGCCCGGCTGAAGGTATAGTCCGGCTACCTGAACACCCCCTAATCCAGGACTCCCTCATCGGCGCTTGAAGCGCTCTTGTTCGACGGGATCCTCTGGTAAGGCGAATTCATCATCGCCGAGGCTTGCCTCGTCTTTAGAGGGGGCATGTAATTGTCATCCTCCTCCTCTCCATCTGCTGCTCTCTCAGGAGGGCTGGCTCCTCCATCCTCCTACTCTAAATCTTGCTGGAGGGGATTGTTGTTGTCTTCGGCACTATCCGGAGTGTTATTATCTCCTATGCCGGTATCACCACTTTTTCTTTGGCGGGACTTAGAGCGGCGCCGCTGACGTCGGCGCTTGGGTTGCTTCTTGGAGGGGTCATCCTTCGCTATCTCATCGCCATTGCCTTCTTTGGGTGTATCCACCATGTATATGTCATATGACGAGGTGGCTTTCCAGTGCCCTATAGGAGCTGGTTCATGTTTGTCTCCTACATCGTCGTCCATACCGTCAATGCCTTCGGAGTCGAAGTCGAGCATGTCGATTAAATCATCGACAGTGGCTACGAAGTTGGTGGTGGGTGGGCGTCGAATTTCTTCGTCGTCCACATCCCAATCCTGTTGGCCACAATCCGGCCAGGGCTCTCCTGACAAAGAGAGAGACCTTAGTGAATTCAGAATGTCGCCAAAGGGCGAGTGCTGAAAGATATCTGGGGCGGTGAATTCCATGATCGGCGCCCAATCGGATTCGATTGGCAGGGGCGCGGGCGGTTCGGAGTCCGGAAAATAGTCTGGCACCTTGGAGTCACGGGCTTCGCGGAGGATTAGGCTGGTGTTCGGCTCGATCGCCGTTGAGACTGCATCCCCTGAGGCGGTGTCTAGCCACCTGTCCTCGATTGGTGCAGTTGGCTCCGAGCTAAGGGTCAGAGCTGATGCGGGCGCGACCTCTGGGGTACTGTTCGGCGGCAGAGCTAGGTTATACCCATCGTGACAGTGCGGCGCGCCCGGCTGTGGCTTGAATCCGTCGAAGATCAAGTCTCCGCGGATGTCGGCCGTGTAGTTCAAACTTCCAAATCTGACCTGATGGCCAGTGGCGTAGCTTTCAATCTGCTCCATATGGCCAAGCGAATTAGCCCGCAGTGCAAAGCCGTCGAATACGAAGATCTGTCCGGGGAGAAAAGTCTCGCCCTGGTAATACGAAGACACAGAGGAACTCTCAATGAAAGCACCAATGTCGGTGTCAAAACTGGCGGATCTCGGGTAGGTGGTCCCGAACTGTGCGTCTAGGCCGGATGGTAACATGAGGCAGGGGACACAATGTTTTACCTAGGTTCGGGCCCTCTTGATGGAGGTAAAACCCTACGTCCTGCTTGATTGATATTGATGATATGGGTAGTACAAGAGTAGATCTACCACGAGATCAGAGAGGCTAAACCCTAGAAGCTAGCCTATGGTATGACTGTATGTTGTGTTTGTTGTTGTCCTACGGACTAAAACCCTCCGGTTTATATAGACACCGGAGAGGGTTAGGGTTACACAAGGTCGGTTACAAAGGAGGAGATATACATATCCGTATTTCCTAGCTTGCCTTCCACGCCAAGTAGAGTCCCATCCGGACACGAGACAAAGTCTTCAATCTTGTATCTTCATAGTCTAACAGTCCGGCCAATGGAGATAGTCCGGCTGTCCGGAGACCCCCTAATCCAGGACTCCCTCACCCACTTTTATCAAAAATTTGATAAGATTGAACATTCTCCAAATATGTGGGATCTAAAGTTGACACTCTTCCAAACCCACTTTCAATAATATTGCAAACTCTATTATCAATCTCATATTTATCATGGGGCTTAAATAAATTTTCAATATCATAAGAAGAATCACCCCAATCATGATCATTACAACAAGTAGTAGACATAGCAAAACTAGCATCCCAAGCTTAGGGTTTTGCATATTATTAGCACAATCGACATCAAGAGAATTTATAGTAAAATCATTGCAATCATGCTTTTTATTCAAAGATCTATCGTGAATCGCTTCATAAGGTAATTCATCACACTTTTCAGATTCACAAATTTCAAGCAAAACTTCATAAAGATAATCTAGTGCACAAAACTCACTAGCAATTGGTTCAACATAATTGGATCTCTTAAAAAGATTAGCAAGTGGATGAGGATCCATAGATCTTAGGTTCTCTGTTTAGTAATAAATAAATGAATATTCCAACCATACGAGCAAACAAAAAGGCAAGCGAGAAAAAGGCAAACAGAGAAAGAGAAGGAGAAGGAGAGGGCGAATAAAACGGCAAGGGTGAAGTGGGGGAGAGGAAAACGAGAGGCAAATGGCAAATAATGTACTGCGAGAGATAGGGATTGTGATGGGTACTTGGTATGTTGACATTTTGCGTAGACTCCCCGGCAACGGCGCCAGAAATCCTTCTTGCTACGTCTTGAGCTTGCGTTGGTTTTCCCCGAAGAGGAAGGGATGATGCAGCAGAGTAGCGTAAGTATTTCCCTAAGTTTTTGAGAACCAAGGTATCAATCCAGTAGGAGGCCACGCTCAAGTCCCTCATACTTGCACAAAGCGATAGCTACTCGCAACCAACGCGATTAGGGGTTGTCAATCCCTTCATGGTCACTTACGAGAGTGAGATCTGGTAGATATAATGTTTTTGGTATTTTTGGTATAAAGATGCAAAGTAAAAAGTAAAAGCAAAGTAAAAAATCAAAGCAAGATTAAAGTGATGGAGATTGATATGATGAGAATAGACCCGGGGGCCATAGATTTCACTAGTGGCTTCTATCAAGAGCATAAGTATTCTATGGTGGGTGAACAAATTATTGTTGAGCAATTGACAGAATTGAGCATAGTTATGAGAATATCTAGGCATGATCATGTATATAGGCATCACGTCCGTGACAAGTAGACCGAAACGATTCTGCATCTACTACTATTACTCCACTCATCGACCGCTATCCAACATGCATCAATAGTATTAAGTTAAAAACAGAGTAATGCCTTAAGCAAGATGACATGATGTAGAGAGATAAATTCATGCAATATGAAATAAACCCCATCTTGTTATCCTCGATGGCAACGATGCAATACGTGCCCTGTTGCCCCTTCTGTCACTGGGTAAGGACACCGCAAGATCGAACCCAAAGCTAAGCACTTCTCCCATGGCAAGAACTACCAATCTAGTTGGCCAAACCAAACGGATAATTCAAAGAGACTTGCAAAGATAACCAATCATACATAAAAGAATTCAGAGAAGATTCAAATATTATTCATAGATAGACTTGATCATAAACCCACAATTCATTGGTCTCAACAAACACACCGCAAAAATAAGACTACATCGAATAGATCTCCACAAGAGAGGGGAGAGAACGTTGTATTGAGATTAAAAGAGAGAGAAGAAGCCATCTAGCTACTAACTATGGACCCAAAGGTCCGAGGTAAACTACTCACACTTCATCGGGGGGGCTAGGATGATGTAGAAGCCCTCCGTGATGACGGCCCTCTTCCGGCGGAGCTCCGGAATAGGCCCCAAGATGGGATCTCGTGGATACAAAAAGTTGTGGCGGTGGAATTAGGTTTTTGGCTCCTGTTCTGATCGTTTGGGGGTACGTGTGTATATATAGGAGGAAGAAGTATGCTGGAGGAGCAACGAGGGGCCCATGAGGCAGGGGGCGCCCCACCCTCATGACCGCCTCTTTTGTTCCTTGGAGCAGGGTCCAAGTCTCCTGGATCATGTTCGGTGATAAAATCACGTTCCCGAAGATTCTATTCCGTTTGGACTCCGTTTGATATTCCGTTTCTTCGAAACACTGAAATAGGCAAAAAAACAACGATTCTGGGCTGGGCCTCCGGTTAATAGGTTAGTCCCAAAAATAATATAAAAGTGGAAAATAAAGCCCAATATAGTCCAAAATAATAGATAATATAGCATGGAGCAATCAAAAATAATAGATACGTTGGAGACGTATCAATAACCCACAAGTATAGGGATCATTTGTAGCCTATTTTGATAAATAAGAGTGTCAAACCCAACAAGGAGCTAATGGTAGAACAAATATGCCCTCAAGTTTTATCGACCACCAATACAACTCTACGCACACTTCGCGTTTGCTTTCCCTAGAACAAGAATAAAACTAGAAGTACTTTGCGAGAATAAAACTACAGATAAACAAGAATAAAACTAGAAGTCATTTGTCCCTAGACGATCGATAACTAGACTGGTGATCATTAATGTAATTTTATATGAGGGAGAGGCATGAGCTAACATACTTTCTGTACTTGGATCACATGCACTTACGATTGGAACTCTAGCAAGCATCCGCAAATACCAAAGATCATTAACATAAAACCCAGCCATAGCATTAAGTATCAAGTCCTCTTTATCCCCCTTACTTGGGTATGTGCTTCTGTCACTCACGCCACCCACCATAAACAAATCATGAACGTACTGCAACACCCTACAGCAGGGATCCCTCATGTTTGTGTGACATGGAGGGCACTGATGTCTACTACACAACCTTCTTCTTGTAGATGTTGTTGGGCCTCCAAGTGCAGAGGTTTGTAGGACAGTAGCAAATTTCCCTCAAGTGGATGACCTAGGGTTTATCAATCCATGGGAGGCATAGGATGAAGATGGTATCTCTCAGGCAACCCTGCAACCAAATAACAAAGAGTCTCTTGTGTCCCCAACACACCCAATACAATGGTAAATTGTATAGGTGCAGTAGTTCGGCGAAGAGATGGTGATACAAGTGCAATATGGATGGTAGATATAGGTTTTTGTAATATGAAATTACAAAAACACCAAGGTAACTAATGATAAAAGTGAGCATAAAAGGTATTGCAATGCTAGGAAACAAGTCCTAGGGTTCATACTTTCAGTAGTGCAAGTTCTCTCAACAATAATAACATAATTGGATCATATAACTATCCCTCAACATGCAACAAAGAGTCACTCCAATGTCACTAATAGCGGAGAACAAACGAAGAGATTATTGTAGGGTACGAAACCACCTCAAAGTTATCCTTTCTGATCGATCTATTCAAGAGTCCGTAGTAAAATAACATGAAGCAATTCTTTCCGTTCGATCGATCATATAGTCCGTACCAGAATAACACCTTAAGGCACAAATCAACCAAAACCCTAATGTCACCTAGATACTCCAATGTCACCTCAAGTATCCGTGGGTATGATTATACGATATGCATCACTTATAACCCACAAGTATGGGGGATCACAATAGTTTTTGAGGGTAGAGTATTCAACCCAAATTTATTGATTCGGCACAAGGGGAGCCAAAGAATATTCTCAAGTATTAGCAGCTGAGTTGTCAATTCAACCACACCTGGAAACTTAATATCTACAGCAAAGTGTTTAGTAGCAAAGTAATATGATAGTAGTGGTAACGGTGGTAAAAGGTAACGGTAGCAAAAGTAATATTTTTGGTGTTTTATAGTGATGATAACAATAGCAACGGAAAGGTAAATAAGCAAAGAACAACATATGAAAAGCTTGTAGGCAATGGATTGGTGATGGAGAATTATGCCGGATGCGGTTCATCATGTAACAGTCATAACATAGGGTGACACAGAACTAGCTCCAATTCATCAATGTAATGTAGGCATGTATTCCGAATATAGTCATACATACTTATGGAAAGAACTTGCATGACATCTTTTGTCCTACCCTCCCGTGGCAGCGGGGTCCTATTGGAAACTAAGGGATATTAAGGCCTCCTTTTAATAGAGTACCGGAACAAAGCATTAACACATAGTGAATACATGAACTCCTCAAACTACGGTCATCACCGGGAGTGGTCCCAATTATTGTCACTTCGGGGTTGTCGGATCATAACACATAGTAGGTGACTATAGACTTGCAAGATAAGATCAGGAAATATCATATATTGATGAAAACATAATAGGTTCAGATCTGAAATCATGGCACTCGGGCCCTAGTGACAAGCATTAAGCATAGCAAAGTCATAGCAACATCAATCTCAGAACATAGTGGATACTAGGGAACAAACCCTAACAAAACTAACTCGATTACATGATAAATCTATTCCAACCCATCACCGTCCAGCAAGCCTACGATGGAATTACTCACGCACGGCGGTGAGCATCATGAAATTGGTGATGGAGGATGGTTGATGATGACAATGGTGACGGATTCCCCTCTCCGGAGCCCGGACGGACTCCAGATCAGCCATCCCGAGAGAGTTTAGGGCTTGTCGGCAGCTCTGTATCGTAAAACGCGATGAAACCTTCTCTCTGGTTTTTTCTCTCCCCGAAAGTGAATATATGGAGTCAAGGTTGAGGTCGATGGAGCGTCAGGGGGCCCACGAGGCAGGGGGGCACGCCCAAGGGGTAGGGTGCCCCCCCCCCACCCTCATGGACAGGTGGAGGCCCCCCTAATGTGGATCTTCCTTCCAGTATTTTTTATATATTCCAAAATAATTCTCCGTTGATTTTCAGTTTATTCCAAGAACTTTTATTTCTGCACAAAAATAACACCATGGCAATTCTGCTGAAAACAGCATCAGTTCGGTTTAGTTCCATTCAAATCATGCAAGTTAGAGTCAAAAACAAGGGCAAAAGTGTTTGGAAAAGTAGATACGATGGAGACGTATCAACTCCCCCAAGCTTAAACTTTTGCTTGTCCTCAAGCAATTCAGTTGATAAACTGAAAGTGATAAAGAAAAACTTTTACAAACTCTGTTTGCTCTTGTTGTTGTAAATATGTAAAGCCAGCATTCAAGTTTTCAGCAAAGATTACGAACTAACCATATTCACAATAACATTTAGGTCTCATGTTTAATCATATCAATGGCATAATCAACTAGCGAGCAATAATAATAAATCTTGGATGACAACACTTCCTCAAAACAATCATAATATGATATAACAGGATGGTATCTCGCTAGCCCTTTCTGAGACCACAAAACACAAATGCAGAGCACCTTTAAAGATAAAGGACTGACTAGACATTCTAATTCATGGTAAAAGAGATACAGTCAAGTCATACTCAATGTAAACTAACAGTAATGGATGCAAATGAGAGCGGTGCTCTCCAACTGGTGCTTTTTAATAAGAGGATGATAACTCAACATAAAAGTAAATAGATAGGCCCTTCGCAGAGGGAAGCAGGGATTTGTAAAGGTACCAGAGCTCGGTTTTGAAATAGATATGAATAATATTTTGAGCGGTATACTTTCATTGTCAACATAACAACTGAGAGATGGCAATATCTTCCATGCTACACACATTATAGGTGGTTCCCAAATAGAATGGTAAAGTTTATACTCCCCCTCCACCAACAAGCATCAATCCATGGCTCGCTCGAAACAACGAGTCCTCCAACTAACAACAGTCCTGGGGGAGTTTTGTTTGCAATTATTTTGATTTGATTTGCATAAAGCATGGGACTGGTCATCTCGGTGACCAGCCATTTTCTTGTGAGTGAGGAGCGGAGTCCACTCCTCTTGAGAATAACCCGCCTAACATGGAAGATACAGACAACCCTAGTTGATACATGAGCTATTCGAGCATACAAAACAGAATGTTTATTTGAAGGTTTAGAGTTTGGCACATACAAATTTACTTGGAATGGCAGGTAGATACCGTATATAGGTAGGTATGGTGGACTCATATGGAATAACTTTGGGATTTATGGAATTGGATGCACAAGCAGTATTCCCGCTTAGTACAAGTGAAGGCTAGCAAAAGACTGGGAAGTGACCAGCTAGAGAGCGACAACAATCATGAACATGCATTAAAATTAATCAACACCGAATGCAAGCATAAGTAGGATATAATGCACCATGAACATAAATATCGTAGAGGCTATGTTGATTTTGTTTCAACTACATGCGTGAACATGTGCCAAGTCAAGCCACTCGAATCATTCAAAAGAGGATACCACCCTATCATACCACATCACAACCATTTTAATAGCATGTTGGCACGCAAGGTAAACCATTATAAGCTCCTAGCTAATTAAGCATGGCATAAGCAACTATAATCCTTAATTTTCATTGCAAACACGTTTATTCATAATAGGCTGAATCAGGAACGATGAACTAATCATAGTTACAAAAACAAGAGAGGTCGAGTTCATACCAGCTTCTCTCATCTCAATCAGTCCATCATATATCGTCACAATTGCCTTTCACTTGCACGACTGAATAGTGTGGATAATAATAATAGTGCGCGTGCATTGGACTAAGCTGGAATCTGCAAGCATTCAATTCAAGAGAGAAGACAAGGTAATATGGGTTGTTTTGTCAGATCAACAATAATGCATATAAGAGCCACTTTAACATTTTAATTATGGTTTTCTCCTCTCGACCCCCAAAGAACAAGAAAAGAAAAAAAACTATTTACACGGGAAAGCTCCCAACAAGCAAAAAGAAGAACGAGAAATCTTTTGGGTTTTCTTTTTAATTACTACTACAAGAATGGAAAGTAAACTAATTAAAAGCTACAACTATTTTTTTGTTTTTCTTAAGGTTTATTAAACACACAAGAAGAAAGCATAAAAAGGAAAATAAACTAGCATGGATGATACAATGAAAAAGTATGAACATCGACAACTAGCAATGAGTGTGTGAACATGAATGTCATGTCAGTGAGAAATACGTACTCCCCCAAGCTTAGACTTTTGGCCTAAGTTGGTCTATGGCCACGGCTGGCCTGGCAGATATCCAAAGTTGTAGCTGGGGTCGTACTGTGATGTGACACGTCTCCAACGTATCTATAATTGTTGATTGCTCCATGCTATATTATCTGCTGTTTTGGGCAATATTGGCTTTATTACCCACTTTTATATTATTTTTGGGACTAACCTATTAACCGGAGGCCCAGCCCAGATTTGTTGTTTTATGCCTATTTCAGTGTTTTGAAGAAAAGGAATATCAGACGGAGTCGAAATGGAACGAAATCAACTGGGAAAGTTATTTTTGGAAGGAAACACACCTGATGGACTTGGACCCCACGTTAAGGAAGGAACGAGGTGCTCACGAGGGTGGGGGGGGCGCCCTGCACCCATATATACCTACGTGACCTAAAACTTCCAGAGCGCAAGATAGATCGGGAGTTCCGCCGCCAGAAGCCTCCGTAGCCACTGAAAACCAATCTAGACCTGTTCCGGCACCCTGCCGGAGGGGGAAAGCCTTCTCCGGTGGCCATCTTCATCATCCCGGTGCTCTCCATGACGAGGAGGGAGTAGTTCTCCCTCGGGGCTGAGGGTATGTACCAGTAGCTATGTGTTTGATCTCTCTCTCTCTCTCTCGTGTTCTTGAGATGTTACGATCTTGATGTATTGCGAGCTTTGCTATTATATTTGGATCCTATGATGTTTTCCCCCCTCTTCTCTCTTGTAATGAATTGAGTTTTCCCCTTGAAGTAATCTTATCGGATTGAGTCTTTAAAGACTTGAGAACACTTGATGTATGTCTTGCCGTGGATATCTGTGGTGACAATGGGATACCACGTGCCACTTGATGTATGTTTTGGTGACCAACTTGCGGGTTTCGTGACATTGGGAACCTATGCATAGGGGTAGGCACACGTTTTCATCGTGATTCTCCGGTAGAACTTTGGGGCACTCTTTGAGGTCCTTTTGTGTTGGTTGAATAGATGAATCTGAGATTGTGTGACGCATATCATATAATCATGCCCACAGATACTTGAGGTGCAATGGACTATCTAGGTGACATTAGGGTTTTGGTTGATTTGTGTCTTAAGGTGTTATTCTAGTACGAACTCTAGGGATGTTTGTGACACTTATAGGAATAGCCCAACGGATTTATTGGAAAGAATAACTTTGAGGTGGTTTCGTACCCTACCATAATCTCTTCGTTCGTTCTCCGCTATTAGTGACTTTGGAGTGACTCTTTGTTGCATGTTGAGGGATAGTTTTATGATCCAATTATGTTAGTATTGTTGAGAGGACTTACACTAGTGAAAGTATGAACCCTAGGCCTTGTTTCAACGCATTGCAATACCGTTTACGCTCACTTTTATCATTAGTTACCTTGCTGTTTTTATTATTTTAGATTACAAATACCTTTATCTACTATCCATATACCACTTGTTTCACCATCTCTTCGCCGAACTAGTGCACCTATACAATTTACCGTTGTATTGGGTGCGTTGGGGACACAAGAGACTTTTTGTTATTTGGTTGCAGGGTTGCTTGAGAGAGACCATCTTCATCCTATGCCTCCTACGGATTGATAAACCTTAGGTCATCCACTTGAGGAAATTTGCTACTGTCCTACAAACCTCTGCACTTGGAGGCCCAACAACGTCTACAAGAAGAAGGTTGTGTAGTAGACATCATGATGCAGCAGCTATTGCCTCATGAGCTGCCGCTTGGAGATGGGCTGTCTCCATCCTCCTCTTATACTCGTCCGGCTCCTCCCTGGTTATAACATATCTCCCTTTTGCCTGAGAGTCAAAGAAAGCAGGAGCAGGGAGAACGACGTGATAGGTGCGTCGTCTGTCAAAGATTAGTCGGTACTAGAGGAACTAATCGTTCCTCTCAACAAATTGATGACGAACCATAGCCTCATAATCTAAATAAACAGGAGGCAACTCAATATCATGCTCACGTATGGGTATATCAGGAAAATTAGCTATGCGGGTTGCATAAATTCCACCAAAGAAATCTCCATGAATACGATTATTATGCAACTTTGATAACCCACAAGTATACCGGATCGCAACAGTTTTCAAGGGTAAAGTATTCAACCCAAATTTATTGATTCGACACAAGGGGAGCCAAAGAATACTCTCAAGTATTAGCAGCTGAGTTGTCAATTCAACGAGACCTGGAAACTTAGTATCTGCAGCAAAGTATTTAGTAGCAAAATAATATGATAGTAGTGGTGATGGTAACAAAAGGTAACGGTAGTAAAAGCAATGTTTTTGGTATTTTGTAGTGATGATAGCAATAGCAACGGGAAAGTAAATAAGTGAAGAACAATATACGGAAAGCTCGTAGGCAATAGATCGGTGATGGAGAATTATGCCGGATGCGGTTCATCATGTAACAGTCATAACCTAGGGTGACACAGAACTAGCTCCAGTTCGTCAATGTAATGTAGGCATGTATTCCAAATATAGTCATACGTGCTTATGGAAAAGAACTTGCATAACATCTTTTGTCCTACCCTCCCGTGGCAGCGGGGTCCTTACGGAAACTAAGGGATATTAAGGCCTCCTTTTAATAGAGAACCAGAACAAAGCATTAACACATAGTGAATACATGAACTCTTCAAACTAGGGTCATCACCGGTAAGTATCCTGATTATTGTCACTTCGGGGTTAATGGATCATAACACATAATAGGTGACTATAGACTTGCAAGATAGGATCAAGAACACTCATATATTGATGAAAACATAATAGGTTCAGATCTGAAATCATGGCACTCGGGCCCTAGTGACAAGCATTAAGCATAGCAAAGTCACAGAAACATCAATCTCAGAACATAGTGGATACTAGGGATCAAACCCTAACAAAACTAACTCAATTACATGATAGATCCCATCCAACCCATCACTGTCCAGCAAGCCTACGATGGAATTACTCACGCATGACGGTGAGCATCATGAAATTGGTGATGGAGGATGGTTGATGATGACGATGGCGACGGATTCACCTCTCCGGAGCCCTGAACGGACTCCATATCAGCCGTCCTGAGAGCTTTTAGGGCTTGGCGGCGGCTCCGTTTTAGGCACCCCCCACCCTCGTGGACAGGTGGTGGGCCCCCTGGCCTTCATCTTTTGCAGGTATTTTTCATATTTTACGAAAAGTTGCTCCGTGAATTTTCAGGTCATTCCGAGAACGTTTGTTTCTGCGCATAAATAACACCATGGTAATTCTGCTGAAAACATCATCAGTCCAGGTTAGTTCCATTCAAATCATGCAAGTTAGAGTCCAAAACAAGAGCAAAAGTGTTTGGAAAAGTAGATACGATGGAGACGTATCAACTCCCCCAAGCTTAAACCTTTGCTTGTCCTCAAGCAATTCAGTTGACAAACTGAAAGAGATAAAGAAAAACTTTTACAAACTCTGTTTGCTCTTCTTGTTGTAAATATGTAAAGCCAGCATTCAAGTTTTCAGCAAAGATTATAACTAACCACATTTGCAATAATGCATAGGTCTCAAGTTTACTCATATCAATAGCATAATCAACTAGTGAGCCATAATAATAAATCTCAAATGACAACACTTTCTCAAAACAATCATAATATGATATAACAAGATGGTATATCGCTAGCCCTTTCTGAGACCACAGAACATAAATGCAGAGCATCTTTAAAGACCAAGGACTGACTAGACATTGTAATTCATGGTAAAAGAGATTCAGTCAAGTCATACTCAATGTAAATTAACAATAATGAATGCAAATGACAGCGGTGCTCTCCAACTGGTGCTTTTTAATTAGAGGGGGATGACTCAACATAAAAGTAAATAGATAGGCCCTTCGCAGAGCGAAGCAGGGATTTTTAGAGGTGCCAGAGCTCGGTTTTTGAAACAGAGGTGAATAATATTTTGAGCGGTACACTTTCATTGTCAACATAACAACCAAGAGATGGCGATATCTTCCATGCTACACACATTATAGGCGGTTCCCAAATAGAATGGTAAAGTTTATACTCCCCATTCCTCCAACAAGCATCAATCCATGGCTTGCTCGAAACAATGAGTGCCTCCAACTAACAGGAGTCCCAGAGGGAGTTTTTTTTGCAATTATTTTTATTTAGTTCGCATAAAGCATGGGACTGGGCATCCCGGTGACCAGCCATTTATCTCATGAGTGAGGAGCGGAGTCCACTCCTCTTGAGAATAACCCGCCTAACATGGAAGATACAGACATCCCTAGTTGATACATGAGCTATTCGAGCATACAAAACAGGATATTTATTTGAAGGTTTAGAGTTTGGCACATACAAATTTACTTGGAACGATAGGTAGATACAGTATATAGGTAGGTATGGTGGACTCATTTGGAATAACTTTGGGGTTTAAGGGATTGGATGTACAAGCAGTATTCCCGCTTAGTACAGGTGAAGGCTAGCAAAAGACTGGGAAGATACCAGCTAGAGGCGACAATAGTCATGAACATGCATTAAAATTAGTCAACACCGAATGCAAGCATGATGTGGCGACCCGACCCGAATGGATCAAGCCTACTGTGCTCCGGTGTCATCCCTGGATCAGTAATGCTGACACCACACAGTACAGCGAAGGATTTATAGCATAGTGGCAATCACACACTTATTACATCGTTGTCTCAAAGAGAACTTATTACAATAAAATGGCTTAAGGCCATCTAAAAACGATAACAGCGGAAGACTTGGAAGATAAATGGGTCCATCAACTCCAACGGCATCACTGAGTATAGGGCCACGACCTAAAAACACCTTACTCGTCGTTCGAAAATTCTGCAACACAAGAAGTTGCAGCCCGAGAACGGGTCAGCACATGGAATATGCTGGCAAAGTAACACATAGAGAGTAATGGAATGAAACAGCTATACTACATGCATATTTGGCTGGTGGAAAGCTCTATGGTTACAGTTTTGCGTAAAGCCAGTTTTTCCCTACTGCAAAGGAATAAATTTATTTAACTATCATGGTGGTTGTTAAACATTGAGAATGGTTGACAGCATTCTCAATCCCAATTAAAAATAATTAAAACCCAACAACATTAATTAGAAGTAACATGTTGAGATTCACATGATATTCAAGTACTAGATACTCAAGTTGTCCATAACCGGGGACACGGCTAATCATGATTAGTTTGTACACTCTGCAAAGGTTTGCGCACTTTTCCCCACAAGACTCGATCGCCTCCGTTTGGTTTCTCGCACTACATGGTGTTTGAGAAGACGGATGACCGAGACATAGTCTTTCAGAAGCGCTAGCACCTTACGATGGAGTAGACCGTACCACCTACATCCCCTACATCTGCTAGTCTACCCCTATAAGAGTTCGCACGACTTAGTCAACTATGCCAGAGCCCATAATGGCTTGTGGCTGCACACGGAAGTTTCTAGCATGAAAGATCTTATGATCCCTTTGAGCCTGGGTGGCGGTCCAAAAAAAACAGGCAAGTCCTGATAGACATCAGGTGCCTCAATCCACCCAGATGTGTGTTTAAGTTGCCACCTTAGATAAACCATTAAAATTATCAACTCACATCTGTCATGGATATCACTCACCCAATCCACGTCTACTAGCATAGCATGGCATAATAAGCAAACATAGAAGTAACTCCCAAAGGTTTCATAATAAACAGGTAATAGGTACTACCTCATCTACTTCCCATCCCACAATTTAATTAGATCCTAATCATGCAGTGTGAGAGGATTGATCTAATGCAATAAAACATGGGTTGTAGAAAGGTATGATCAAAGTGTTACTTGCCTTGCTGATGATCCGCGAGACCTAGGGTTTCGAAGTAACAGGCGGCGCAAACCGGGTGATCTATCGCAGACAAACAACAAGCACACAATAAGTACTCATCTAATGCACAGGTAAAACTCGAACAAGAGATCGAACCAGTTAGTTCAACTTAAGAACTCCGATTGCAAAGAAAGAACGAACCGAACAAAGAAACGGAAAACAAACGGCGGAAGAAAACAACTCGGTTCTAGCAAGTTGAAACTAGGTCAAATTTTACCGGGACAAAAACTTGTTTAAGTTGATTAGACGGAACGGCGGTTTCGAAACGAAACTCCAGGCGCTTAAATCACCTGATTCCGATAAACGAGTGAGAAGATAAACTAGAATGAAGATCGGATCTGAGATCACGATCGCGGAAAAGACGCGGAATAAATCCGACGAAAAGAAAAAGAAGAACGGTTAAACGAACGGGCGTCGTTAACCTAGAAGAATCCGGTGATCACGTTCGTTAGGACGAACGGTCCGGCGAATGGTCCAAAGGCAACTAAATCGGAAAAGAAAATGAATCCGATCTAGGGTTTCGGAGAAGAAAACCGAAACGAAAAACCGATCTAGAAAACGAATCAGAAGAGAAGAAAAAAATCGGAACGATTAGAAGAAAACGATCCGAGGAAAAGAGACGCGGGGCAACCTCCGGCGAGGTCTCCGGCGAGGTCTTCGGTGAGGGGTTCCGGCGGCGTGGCCTAGGGCGGCGGCGTGGGCAAGGTGCGGCGGCGCGGGTGTGGGGTGGCGCGGCGGCGGTGTAGGGCACGGGGTGGGGTGCGGTGGAGGGCTTGGGGTTTGATTTGAGGTGTTTAGAGGGGGGGTGTTGGGGTATTTATATAGGTGAGGGGAGGGGAAAACTTGGGGTAGGGGACAAGAAATAGAGTAGGAAAAAGAGTAGGAGAAAGACTCCTAGAAGAAAAACGAAACAAAGGAAAAAAGAGGGGGCTACGGTGGCCAGAGTCCTGCTGGGACTCGGCTTCAAGCGAGGCGGCGGCCTGGCGCCTGGCCTGGCGCTGGCGCACGCGCACGGCTGGGAGGCTGGGGCGGCCGGCCGGCTGGCTGGGCCTTTGGCCCGGCTGGCCTGGCTCTTTTTTTTTTAAACGGTTTCGTCCGTAGAAAAACACAGAAAAGAAAGCTAGACGAACTCCAAAAGTTCTAAAGTAAATTTCCCCCGACTCCTAAAAATGAGCCGAAGTAAATGAACTTTTCTCCGGGCCTAAAATGCAATTTTCGAAAACGCGCATTTTTCCCTATCCAAATAAAATGCAAATAAAATTCCGGCAAAACCAAAACTTGATCTATTCATTAAATCTTCATTTTTCCTCAATTTTGGGAAAGTCATATTATTCCCTCTCTCATGTTTTGACACCGGAAAAATAATTGAAGATAAAATAAATAAATCAAATGATCCTCTTTTCAAATTTGAGAAAACTCTCAAATATGAAAATAACGAAATCTCCAACTCTCTCCGAAGGTCCTTGAGTTGCGTGAAATTTCTAGGATCAACCAAAAATGCAAGAAATATGCTATGCATGATGATCTAGTGTATAACATTCCAAATAGAAAATTTGGGATGTTACAAACCTACCCCCCTTAAGATGAATCTTGCCCTCGAGATTCGGGTTGGCTAGAAAATAGGTGAGGGTGGTCCTTGAGCAAATCTTCTTCTCTCTCCCAGGTGGCCTCATCCTCTGAGTGGTGGTTCCACTGAACTTTGCAAAACATGATAACCTTGCTGCGAGTAACTCTGCTGGCATAATCGAGAATCTTGACTGGCTTCTCCTCATACGTTAAGTCGTCCTTCAACTGAATCGCTTCGAGTGGCACGGTATCTCTTAGCGGTACCTCCGCCATCTCGGCGTGACATTTCTTCAGCTGAGAAGCATGGAATACATCATGAACTCCTGACAGTCCCTCTGGTAATTCTAACTTATAAGCAACTTCTCCCATACGTTGCAAAATCTTATACGGTCCAACGAAACGCGGTGCTAATTTTCCCTTAACTCCAAAGCGCTTAACTCCTCGAAGTGGGGATACTCGGAGATAAACTCTGTCTCCGGTTTCGTAAACTGTCTCCTTGCATTTAGAATCTGCGTAGCTCTTCTGCCTGGACTGGGCTACCTTGAGCCTATCGCGAATAAACTTAACTTTCCGTTCAGACTCCTTAATCAAATCTGGTCCAAAGAATTGACGGTCTCCAACTTCGTAACTGTTGTCATGGGACGAAACTGGTATCTGATACGATACTCCTCGGAACTCCATGCAAACAAATGATCCTAGTCATGTATATCTTTGCCAACTTAGCACTGGTGTAAGTGGTCTTAACTGGAATAAAATGTGCTACATTCGTCAAACGATCAACTACTACCCATATCGAGTCGTAGCCTGCTTTTGTCCTGGGTAGTCCTGTGATAAAATCCATGCCTATCTTATCCCACTTCCACTCGGGTATCGGCAATGGTTGTAACAATCCTGCTGGCTTCTGATGCTCTGCCTTTACTCTCTGGCATACGTCACAAACTGCTACATATGCTGCAATATCCTTTTTCATTCCGGTCCACCAGAATGTTTCCTTCAAATCCAAATACATCTTGGTATTCCCTGGGTGAATCGAATACGGTGAATCATGTGCCTCTTGCAAAATCAACTTCCTGATCTCCGGGTCATTGGGCACATAAACACGGTCCTCAAACCATAAGGTATCGTGCTCATCCTCACGAAATCCCTTTGCTTTTCCTTTGCTCATTCTCTCTTTTATAGCAGCAATCTCCTTGTCAGATTTCTGAGCTTCCCTGATTTTATCCATCAATGTTGACTGAATCTCCAATGCTGCTACAAAGCCTTTCGGAACTATTTCCAAACATAGCTCACGAAGGTTTTCTGCTAACTCCTTGGGTATTTTCCCCGTCATTAGAGTATTGACATGGCTCTTACGGCTCAATGCGTCAACTACTACATTAGCTTTTCCAGGATGGTAATGCAATCTCATGTCATAATCCTTGATGAGCGCCAACCATCTCCTTTGTCTGAGGTTCAAATCCTTCTGAGTGAAAATGTACTTCAAACTCTTGTGATCCGTGTACACCTCACAATGATTTCCAATGAGGAAATGTCTCCACGTTTTCAGCGCATGCACTACGGCTGCTAACTCCAAATCATGCGTCGCATAATTCAACTCATGAGGCTTCAGTTGTCGTGAAGCATATGAAACAACTTTTCCTTCCTGCATAAGCACTGCTCCAAGTCCTCGACGTGAAGTGTCGCAATACACCTCATAATCCTTGGTCTGAATTGGCAAAATCAATACTGGTGAGGTAACCAAACGTTTCTTCAACTCCTGAAAACTAGCCTCACACTCCTCAGTCCATTTGAACTTAGTATCCTTCTTCAACAACTCCGTCATAGGCTTCGCAATCTTTGAGAAATTCTCAATAAATCTCCGGTAGTATCCTGCGAGTCCCAGAAAAACTCCGGATCTCTCCAACTGTCGTTGGTGATTCCCATTCGGTTACGGTCTCAACCTTTGTGGGGTCAACTGCTATACCTTCTCCGGATATAACGTGTCCGAGGAATCCAACTTCCTTCAACCAAAACTCACATTTGCTAAATTTTGCGTATAACTGATGTTCCCTTAGTTTCTCCAAAACCAAACGCAAATGTTCCTTATGCGCCTCTTCATTCTTTGAATAAACTAGGATGTCATCAATGAACACTACGATGAACTTATCCAAAAACTCCATAAACACTTTGTTCATCAGGTTCATAAAATAGGCAGGTGCGTTAGTCAATCCAAATGACATAACGGTATACTCATACAGTCCATATCTCGTGGTGAATGCTGTCTTAGGTATGTCCTGCTCTCGAATCTTCAATTGATGGTACCCTGATCGCAAATCGATCTTGGAAAACACTTTAGCTCCTTGCAACCGATCAAACAGATCGTTGATCATTGGCAGTGGGTACTTATTCTTGATGGTTACTTCATTCAATCCTCGATAATCTACAACCATGCTTAATGATCCATCCTTCTTTTTCACTAGAAGTACGGGTGATCCCCAAGGCGAAGAACTTGGGCGAATGTAACCTTTCTCCAGTAAATCCTTAATCTGATTCTTAATTTCCACCAAATCCTTTGCTGGCATCCGGTACGGTCTCTTCGATATTGGGCCTGTACCTAGCAATAACTCAATCAAAAACTCAATGTCCCTATCCGGTGGCATGCCTGGTAATTCCTCAGGAAATACATCAGGAAAATCCTTTACCACTGGTACTTCTTCTTGGACAACTCCTGTTAGGCAGTTTACTTGTGTCCTGCTTGGCACATGCCGGGATACATACTTGATCCTTCTTCCTTCTGGTGTGGTAAGCAAAATTGACTTACTAGCACACTCAATATTCCCTTCATACTTTGATAACCAATCCATGCCTAATATCACACCCAATCCTTGAGATTCCAATACTATTAGGTCTGAGGGAAAAACATAGTTACCAATCCTTAATGGTAACCGATCACACCATCGTCTAGCCATAAACTCCGCTCCTGGTGAGCTTACTAACATGGGTGACCTAAGGGCTTGGGTTGGTAGGTTATATTTATCCACAAATCCCCTTGATATGTATGAATGCGATGCACCAGTGTCAAAAAGAACGAGTGCAGTAAATGACTTAACCAAAAACTTACCGATTACTGCATCGGGCTGATCTTCAATCTCCTCCACATTAACGTGGTTCACTTGTCCCCTATTAAAAGGGTTCGGCTTTTTCCCGGAGCTTCCATTGCCATTTCCATTCTGGCCTTCAGGACATTCATTTGCATAATGCCCTGGCTTCGAACACTTATAGCAAGTGATGTGGATCAAGTCCTTCTTGGCTGGGGTTGATGGGGTGGTCCGGTTCTGGCCGTTGCTTCCTCCATTCCCATTGCCATTCTTGTGGCCACTATGGTTGTGCGAGCTACCTCCTCCATGGGTGTGCTGAAACTGAAATCCCGGTTTAGGGGCAAAACGGGGCTTCTGCTGGGCTCCAGAGTTATACTCCCCCTGTCCATACTTCCTCTTACGGTTCTCAATCTGCTGTTGCTTCCCTTCAATCATGATGGCACGACCTACCAACTCCTGGTAGTTGTTGAAACTCGCTACCATCAACTGCATGCTTAGCTCATCATTCAATCCTTCCAGAAACTTCTCCTGCTTAGCTGCATCCGTAGCAACGTCATCTGGGGCATAACGTGCTAACTTGCTGAAGTCGTCAATGTACTGGCCCACTGTCCTTCCTCCTTGGCGTAAGTTACGAAACTCATGCTGCTTTATGGCCATAGCTCCGGCTGAAACATGGGCAGTGCGGAAAGCTTGCTGAAACTGATCCCATGTGACAGTGTCAACTGGGTAAGTGGCTGTGAAATTCTCCCACCATGCTGCCGCGGGTCCGTCAAGCTGGTGAGCGGCAAACTTCACTTTCTCACCATCCGTGCATCCTGCAGTGGTCAACTCCCTTCCAATCTTGCGGAGCCAATCGTCTGCTACTATTGGCTCGGTGCTACTGGAAAACACCGGCGGATTTAGCCTAAGGAAACGGGCTAAGTGGTCAACAGGTGGCGGTGGTGGTGGTGGGTTGTTGTTGTTGTTCTACTGGTTCTGGACTAACATCTGCATCAATTGATTCTGCTGCTGGATCAACTTAGTGAGCTCCGGTGGGAATCCATTGTCACGTCTCGGAGGCATCTAAGGGTTTTAGAAAAGACGAGAATTGAGAATAGAGTGGGGTCTAAAGGGAAAACACTACCCATATGCACATGAGGCAAAAGCACACAATATCACTTAATTCAATCAAACAAGGGCTTACAATCGGTCTAAAACTATCGCAAAAGTGCTCGACTATAATGTTTACATGGGGGAAATACTACTACTATCTGGTGGTCATCTAGAAATTTGAACCGGTGGAAGACTCCATGATATCTGCTCCAGCTTCGTCTTCAAAGTCGGGTCCACTTGGATCCGAATCGGTGTCGTCGATGATGATGTAGTTGTCCGGACATGCGACGTACTCGTCGTCCTCCTGGGATGCTAACTTCCTCTTGAGTTCTTCAATCTCCTGCTTAAGATCAACGTTGTGCCTTGCTAGAGCTACGATCTCATCCATGTAGTCCTTGCGTGTAGACTTCAGTTCTCCTTCTAGCTCGATGATCCTTGCCTTTGCATTCTTCAACTCTATCATATCATTGCACATCTGGTTCTCATGGCATCGAATGTGCTGGTTTAACTCCTGGATGAATGATGCAATGGATCTATCCTTCTTGGTGCTGACTAACTCCCATTGTTCATCTCGGCGTCCGCAGATCTGGTAGATAGTGTCCTTGAGGTCTTCTTGGTAAACTTCTCCAATGCGTCCTATGGTGATATGAGCTGCCATGCTCTTTCCCAGACTCGAGGTTGGTGCATTGAAAACACTATCTATAGGCTTCGTGATTGGCGCGAATGTTCTTCCCGGAACGTGAGCTTGAATCTTCCAGCGCTCCTCTTCAGGCAGAGTGGCGTTGAAGGTTCCCGTGAAGCTTGGTAATCCAATGTTCAGGTACTTGGTGACTTCCTTCAGGTGCAATCCAAAAGGTGTGCCTTCATCCGGTTGAGCGTACTTAATCTTCGCGTGCGTCATCCTAAAAGAGTAGAAAAGATGAGGAGTTAGAAAATGAGAAGAGAATGGTGATCTATGGCTATAACTTAGTGGTCGTGTCCTAGAGTCAGCGTGTGCTCTGATACCATCTCTGTGGCGACCCGACCCGAATGGATCAAGCCTACTGTGCTCCGGTGTCATCCCTGGATCAGTAATGCTGACACCACACAGTACAACGAAGGATTTATAGTAGAGTGGCAATCACACACTTATTACATCGTTGTCTCAAAGAGAACTTATTACAATAAAATGGCTTAAGGCCATCTAAAAAGATAACAGCGGAAGACTTGGAAGATAAATGGGTCCATCAACTCCAACGGCATCACTGAGTATAGGGCCACGACCTAAAAACACCTTACTCGTCGTCCGAAAAGTCTGCAACATAAGAAGTTGCAGCCCGAGAACGGGTCAGCACATGGAATATGCTGGCAAAGTAACACATAGAGAGTAATGGAATGAAACAGCTATACTACATGCATATTTGGCTGGTGGAAAGCTCTATAGTTACAGTTTTGCGTAAAGCCAGTTTTTCCCTACTGCAAAGGAATAAATTTATTTAACTATCATGGTGGTTGTTAAACATTGAGAATGGTTGACAGCATTCTCAATCCCAATTAAAAATAATTAAAACCCAACAACATTAATTAGAAGTAACATGTTGAGATTCACATGATATTCAAGTACTAGATACTCAAGTTGTCCATAACCGGGGACACGGCTAATCATGATTAGTTTGTACACTCTGCAAAGGTTTGCGCACTTTTCCCCACAAGACTCGATCGCCTCCGTTTGGTTTCTCGCACTACATGGTGTTTGAGAAGACGGATGACCGAGACATAGTCTTTCAGAAGCGCTAGCACCTTACGATGGAGTAGACCGTACCACCTACATCCCCTACATCTGCTAGTCTACCCCTATAAGAGTTCGCACGACTTAGTCAACTATGCCAGAGCCCATAATGGCTTGTGGCTGCACACGAAAGTTTCTAGCATGAAAGATCTTATGATCCCTTTGAGCCTGGGTGGCGGTCCAAAAAAACAGGCAAGTCCTGATAGACATCAGGTGCCTCAATCCACCCAGATGTGTGTTTAAGTTGCCACCTTAGATAAACCATTAAAATTATCAACTCACATCTGTCATGGATATCAGTCACCCAATCCACGTCTACTAGCATAGCATGGCATAATAAGCAAACGTAGAAGTAACTCCCAAAGGTTTCATAATAAACAGGTAATAGGTACTACCTCATCTACTTCCCATCCCACAATTTAATTAGATCCTAATCATGCAGTGTGAGAGGATTGATTTAATGCAATAAAACATGGGTTGTAGAAAGGTATGATCAAAGTGTTACTTGCCTTGCTGATGATCCGCGAGACCTAGGGTTTCGAAGTAACAGGCGGCGCAAACCGGGTGATCTATCGTAGACAAACAACAAGCACACAATAAGTACTCATCTAATGCACAGGTAAAACTCGAACAAGAGATCGAACCAGGTAGTTCAACTTAAGAACTCCGGTTGCAAAGAAAGAACGAACCGAACAAAGAAACGGAAAACAAACGGCGGAAGAAAACAACTCGGTTCTAGCAAGTTGAAACTAGGTCAAATTTTACCGGGGCAAAAACTTGTTTAAGTTGATTAGACGGAATGGCGGTTTTGAAACGAAACTCCAGGCGCTTGAATCACCTGATTCCGATAAACGAGCGAGAAGATAAACTAGAACGAAGATCAGATCTGAGATCACAATCGCGGAAAAGACGCGGAATAAATCCGACGAAAAGAAAAAGAAGAATGGTTAAACGAACGGGCGTCGTTAACCTAGAAGAATCCGGTGATCACGTTCGTTAGGACGAACGGTCCGGCGAACGGTCCAAAGGCAACTAAATTGGAAAAGAAAATGAATCCGATCTAGGGTTTCGGAGAAGAAAACCGAAACGAAAAACCGATCTAGAAAATGAATCAGAAGAGAAGAAAAAAATCAGAACGATTAGAAGAAAACGATCCGAGGAAAAGAGACGCGGGGCAACCTCCGGCGAGGTCTCCGGCGAGGGGCTCCGGCGGCGTGGCGTAGGGCAGCGGCGTGGGCAAGGTGCGGCGACGGCGTGGGCAAGGTGCGGCGGCGCGGGTGTGGGGTGGCGCGGCGGCGGTGTAGGGCGCGGGGTGGGGTGCGGTGGAGGGCTTGGGGTTTGATTTGAGGTGTTTAGAGGGGGGGTGTTGGGGTATTTATATAGGTGAGGGGAGGGGAAAACTTGGGGTAGGGGACAAGAAATAGAAAAGGAAAAAGAGTAGGAGAAAGAGTCCTAGAAGAAAAACGACACAAAGAAAAAGGAGGGGGCTACGGTGGCCAGAGTCCCGCTGGGACTCGGCTTCGAGCGAGGCGGCGGCCTGGCGCCTGGCCTGGCGCTGTCGCACGCGCGCGGCTGGGAGGCTGGGGCGGCCGGCCGGCTGGCTGGGCCTTTGGCCCGGCTGGCCTGGCTCTTTTTTTTAAACGGTTTCGCGCGCAGAAAAACACAGAAAAGAAAGCTAGACGAACTCCAAAAATTCTAAAGTAAATTTTCCCTGACTCCTAAAAATGAGCCGAACAAAATGAACTTTTCTCCGGGCCTAAAATGCAATTTTCAAAAACGCGCATTTTTGCCTATCCAAATAAAATGCAAATAAAATTCCGGCAAAACCAAAACTTGATCTATTCATTAAATCTTCATTTTTCCTCAATTTTGGGAAAGTCATATTATTCCCTCTCTCATGTTTTGACACCGGAAAAATAATTGAAGATAAAATAAATAAATCAAATGATCCTCTTTTCAAATTTGAGAAAACTCTCAAATATGAAAATAACGAAATCTCCAACTCTCTCCGAAGGTCCTTGAGTTGCGTGAAATTTCTAGGATTAACCAAAAATGCAAGAAATATGCTATGCAGGATGATCTAGTGTATAACATTCCAAATTGAAAATTTGGGATGTTACACATGAGTAGGATATAATCCATCATGAACATAAATATCGTGAAGGCTATGTTGATTTTGTTTCAACTACATGCGTGAACATGCGCCAAGTCAAGTCACTTAAATCATTTAGAGGAGGATACCACCCTATCATACCACATCATAACTATCTCAATAGCATGTTGGCACGCAAGGTAAACCATTATAACTCATAGCTAATCAAGCATGGCACAAGAAACTATGATCTCTAATTGTCATTGCAAACATGTTTATTCATAATAGGCTGAATCAGGAATGATGAACTAGCCATATTTACAAAAACAAAAGAGGTCAAGTTCATACTAGCTTTTCTCATCTCAGCCAGTCCATCATATATCATCATAATTGCCTTTCACTTGCACGACCGAACGATGTGAATAATAATAATAGTGCACGTGCATTGGACTAAGCTGGAATCTGCAGGCATTCAATAAACAGGAGAAGACAAGGCAATATGGGCTCTTTTGTTAGATAAACAATAATGCATATAAGATCCACTTCAACAATTTGATTATGGTCTTCTCCTATCGACCCCCAAAGAAAAGAAAAGAAACAAAACTATTTACACGGGAAAGCTACCAACAAGCAAAAGAAGAACATGACATCTTTTTGGGTTTTCTTTTTAATTCCTACTACAAGCATGGAAATTAAACTGATTAAAAGCTACAACTAATTTTTTTGATTTTTCTTAAGGTTTATTAAACACACAAGAAGAAAGCATAAAAATGAAATAAACTAGCATGGATGATACAATGAAAAGTATGAGCACCGACATCTAGCAATGAGTGTGTGAACATAAATGTAATGTCGGTGGGAAATACGTACTCCCCCAAGCTTAGGCTTTTGGCCTAAGTTGGTCTATGGCCACGGCTGGCCTGGCGGATATCCATAATAATAGTTGGGGTCGTACTGAGAAGAAGAAGAAGAGGAAGACTCTGATTGCCACTAGCTGACAATCATCTCCGGATCCCACTGGTAATTAGACTGTCGTGAAGGATCAACCTATGGTTCCGGCTCTGGCTCCATAGCTGGTGCAGGGTCCCGGTAGGCGTGAATAGCCTTCAACGGAACAAGGTACTGGCCTACAGATAAATCAAACAAAGAAGTAGCAGGCAGGGTGATAGTCTCAGGATGATGTTTATTAAAGAACAATTGATATTTAAGCTCTCCTTCCCTATTCTTGACAATAAAATCATTTGCCACCATACTTTTATAATCTAGATAAACACGAGGCAACACTTTTTCTTCCTTCTCATAATGCCTAATAGGTATGTTAAAATGTGCAGCTAGGCGTGAAGCATAGATGCCTCCAAAGATGGGGCCCTTTGTATGGTTCAGACTTAACCGTTTAGCAATAATGCCGCCCATACTAACAGAGTTATCACCATATAAATCGTTGAGCAAAATAATAATATCAGGGATACTAAGGTTTCCACAGTTTCCACGACCAATTAAGCAACGACTAGGAAATAATGCAAAATAACGTAAAACAGGAAAATGTATGCTAGTGATTCATGCATTGCAACCTTCCTTGTTTCCCCTACAGTGACAGTATCAATAAACCCCTCCACATCATCGCGATGTGGTTCTTCTGTCTTGCCCTCAAAAGGGACTAAACAAACCCGACAAAAATCATAAAGTGACATCTCCTTATGCTCATCATATAAATAAAACTCCACCGTAGGTGGTGAGCTCCTAGAATGGAAATGAAAGTTTTGCACAAATATATTCGTGAGTAAGAGATACTGATCGCATTGGTCGCGGAGGAAAGAGGTGAGGCCTTCATTCTTAGCCAATTCCTGAAAATCTTCATAAATCCAGGCTGCTCTCAAGAAATCTTCGGAAGGCCATTCACACGCCCGAACCTCCGCGGTGCGCGGCAGATTATACTTAGGCTTCGGTGCCTTTTCCTTCGAGCTTTGGCTCAATGAGCCCCTCAAAAGTCTCCTCATCATTTTCTGAAAAATTCTGAAATTTTTAGTAACTTCAAAATAAAAGTAAACCAAACTCAATAATATTGATACCAACTACTCCTACAAGTGCCTAGAGCCTATATCATGCATCAAAACTACTTTTGACCATATAAATTTGACATGCAAGCTCAAGAACAGGGTCACCTAAGTAGCAAAAATTTGCAATGAATAAAGCACTAGAACAGAAACAAATTGGACCAATGGAGGAGTCACATACCAAGGAACAATCTCCCCAAGCAGTTTTGTGAGAGGTGCTTTGAACAAGGAGATTGAAAATGACAGCAAAATGAGCTAGAACTCATGCTTGAGCTGGATATTCGTGTTTGGGGGAGGAAGAAGGAGTGTGTGGGTGCAGGAATAAGTGGAGGAGAGCCACCATGGGCCCACGAGGCAGGGGGCGCGCCCTCCACCCTCGTGGGCAGGTGGTTGGCCCCTCTACTATGTTCTTAGTGCCAAATATTCTCTAATATTCTAGAAAAAAATCATATTTAAATTTCAGGGCATTTGGAGAACTTTTATTTTCGAGGTATTTTTATATTGTACGTATACTCAGATAACAGACAGAAAAATATTTATTTTTATTTTATTTAATATAAATAACAGAAAGTAAACGGAGGGTACAGCAGGTCGTGCCTTCTAGTTTCATCCATCTCATGATCATCAAAAGGAATCCACTAACAAGGTTAATCAAGTCTTGTTAGCGAACTCATTCCGAATAACATGGAACCGGAGAAATTTCGAATAACACTATGTTACCTCAACGGGGATATGCACATCCCCAATAATAAGAATATCATATTTCTTCTTGACAGTAGGAAGAGGAAATTCAAAACCTCCAAATATAATCGATGGAATTTTATCAATAGAGTTGATACTATGAACTTGAGGTTGTTTCCTCGGAAAGTGTACCGTGTGCTCATTACCATTAACATGAAAAGTGACATTGCCTTTAGTGCAATCAATAACAGCCCTTGAAGTATTCAAAAAGGGTCTTCCAAGAATAATAGACATACTATCGTCCTCGGGAATATCAAGAATAACAAAGTCCGTTAAAATAGTAACGTTTGCAACTACAATAGGCACATCCTCACAAATTCTGACAGGTATAGCAGTTGATTTATCAGCCATTTGCAAAGATATTTCAGTAGGTGTCAACTTACTCAAATCAAGTCTACGATATAAAGAGAGAGGCATAACACTAACACCGGCTGCAAGATCACATAAAGCAGTTTTAACATAGTTTCTTTTAATGGAGCACGGTATAGTTGGTACACCGGGATCTCCAAGTTTCTTTGGTATTCCACCCTTAAAAGTATAATTAGCAAGCATGGTGGAAATTTCAACTTCCGGTATCTTTCTTTTATTTGTAATAATATCTTTCATATACTTAGCATAAGGATTGGTTTTGAGCATATCAGTTAATCGGATACGCAAAAAGATAGGTCTAATCATTTCAGCAAAGTGCTCAAAATCCTCATCATCCTTTTTCTTGGATGGTTTGGGAGGAAAAGGCATGGGTTTCTGAACCCATTGTTCTCTTTCTTTACCATGTTTCCTAGCAACAAAGTCTTTCTTATCATAATGTTGATTCTTTGATTGTGGGTTATCAAGATCAACCGCAGGTTCAATTTCTATGTCATTATCATTACTAGGTTGAGCATCATTATGAACATTATGATTAACATTAACACTAGTTTCAGGTTCATTACCTGATTGTGTTTCAGCATCAGAAATAGAAATATCATTTGGATTCTCAGGTGTTTCAGTAATAGGTTCACTAGAAGCATGCAAAGTCCTATCATTTTTCTTTTTATTCTTTTTAGAAGAACTAGGTGCATCTATATTATTTCTCTAAGAATATTGCTCAGTTCTCTTAGGATGGCCTTCAGGATACAAAGGTTCCTGAGTCATTCTACTAGTTCTAGTAGCCACTCTAACAACATTATCATTATTCTTACTATTCAATTCATTGAGCAAATCATTTTGAGCTTTAAGTAGTTGTTCTACTTGAGTGGTAACCATAGAAGCATGTTTACTAATATGTTTAAGTTCACCTTTGACATTAGCCATATAATCACCCAAGTGTTCAAGCATATTTGAATTGTATTTCAATTGTCTACCAAAATAAGCATTAAAGTCTTCTTGCTTAGCCATAAATTTATCAAACTCATCTAAGCATTGGCTAGCAAATTTAGTAAATGGGATTTCAGCTTTATCGTATATGTAGAGATAATTTACCTTTACTACCTGTGTTGGGTTATCAAGACCATTAGTTTCTTCAATAGGTAATGGATTAAGATTATATGTTTCTTCAACAGGCAGTAAATTAAGACCATGTATTTCTTCAATAGGAGGTGAATTCTTAACATCTTCAGCTTTAATACCTTTTTCTTTCATAGATTTCTTTGCCTCTTGCATATCTTCAGGACTGAGAAATAGAATACCCCTCTTCTTCGGAGTTGGTTTAGGAATAGGCTCAGGAGTTGGCTCCGGAGGTGTCCAATTATTTTCATTTGTCAACATATTATTCAATAGAATTTCAGCTTCATCCGGTGTTCTTTCCCTGAAAACAGAACCAGCACAACTATCCAAGTAATCTCTGGAGGCATCGGTTAATCCATTATCAGATTCAATATTTTCAATTTCTCTCACTCTAACAAGTGATTCTTCATCATCACTTTCATCAGTATCATCAGATTCAATATTTTCAATTTCTCTAGCTCTAGCAAGTTGTTCATCAAGAAATTTACCAAGTGGCACAGTAGTATCAAGCATAGAAGTAGTTTCATCATAAGTATCATGCATAGAAGAAGTGGCATCATCAATAACATGTGACATATCAGAACGAAGAGTAGAAGCAGGTGTAGGTGTCGCAAGCTTACTCAAAAGAGAAGGTGAATCAAGTGCAGAGCTAGATGGCAGTTCCTTACCTCCCCTCGTAGTTGAGGGATAGATCTTGGTTTTTGGATCTCTCAATTTCTTCATAATGATAAGCAGATATATATCCCAACTGACTCAAAGAATAGAGCTATGCTCCCCGGCAACGGTGCCAGAAAATAGTCTTGATAACCCACAAGTATAGGGGATCGCAACAGTTTTCGAGGGTAAAGTATTCAACCCAAATTTATTG
This sequence comes from Triticum urartu, assembly GCF_056163025.1. Classification (NCBI taxonomy): domain Eukaryota; kingdom Viridiplantae; phylum Streptophyta; class Magnoliopsida; order Poales; family Poaceae; genus Triticum; species Triticum urartu. The sequence goes on along the minus strand of NC_141877.1, from coordinate 533,070,797 downwards.
ACTCGAAACAAGGGGAGCCAAAGAATACTCTCAAGTATTAGCAGCTGAGATGTCAATTCAACCACACCTGGAAACTTAGTATATGCATCAAAGTATTTAGTAGAAAAATAATATGATAGCAGTGGTGACGGTAACAAAAGGTAACAGTAGTAAAAGCAATGTTTTTGGTATTTTGTAGTGATGATAGCAATAGCAACGGGAAAGTAAATAAGCGAAGAACAATATATGGAAAGCTCGTAGGCAATGGATCTGTGATGGAGAATTATGCCGGATGCGGTTCATCATGTAACAGTCATAACCTAGGGTGACACGGAACTAGCTCCAGTTCGTCAATGTAATGTAGGCATGTATTCCAAATATAGTCATACATGCTTATGGAAAAGAACTTGCATAACATATTCTGTCCTACCCTCCCGTGGCAGCGGGGTCCTTACGGAAACTAAGGGATATTAAGGCCTCCTTTTAATAGAGAACCGGAACAAAGCATTAACACATAGTGAATACATGAACTCTTCAAACTAGGGTCATCACCGGTAAGTATCCTGATTATTGTCACTTCGGGGTTAACGGATCATAACACATAATAGGTGACTATAGACTTGCAAGATAGGATCAAGAACACTCATATATTGATGAAAATATAATAGGTTCAGATCTAAAATCATGGCACTCGGGCCCTAGTGACAAGCATTAAGCATAGCAAAGTCACAGCAACATCAATCTCAGAACATAGTGGATACTAGGGATCAAACCCTAACAAAACTAACTCGATTACATGATAGATCCCATCCAACCAATCACCGTCCAGCAAGGCTACGATGGAATTACTCATGCACGGCGGTGAGCATCATGAAATTGGTGATGGAGGATGGTTGATGATGACGATGGCGACGGATTCCCCTCTCCGGAGCACCGAACAGACTCCAGATCAGCCCTGCCGAGAGGTTTTAGGGCTTGGCGGTGGCTCCGTATCGTAAAACGTGATGATTTCTTCTTTCTGATTTTTTCTCCCCGAAACACAATATATGGAGTTGGAGTTGGAGTCGGAGAGGCAACAGGGGGCCCACGAGGTAGGGGGGCGCGCCCTCCACCCTCGTGGATAGGTGGTGGACCCCTGGCCTTCATCTTTTGCAGCTATTTTTCATATTTTCTGAAAAGTTGCTCCGTGAAGTTTCAGGTCATTGCGAGAACGTTTGTTTCTACACATAAATAACACCATGGTAATTCTGCTGAAAACAGCGTTAGTCCGGGTTAGTTCCATTCAAATCATGCAAGTTAGAGTCCAAAACAAGGGCAAAAGTGTTTGGAAAAGTAGATACGACGGAGACGTATCAAACCTACGTGCAACAATAGCCCCCAAGTTGTATTGTTTATCTCCTAAAATAGCGCTTCTGAGAACGCTAAGATCAGGCACACACATGTGACATGCTTCATCTTTACAATTAATATATCTACCTATGAAGAGAGCAAAATAATGTATAGCAGGAAAATGAATGCTCCCTATGGTAGCTTGTGTTATGTCTCTAGATTCCCCCACAGTTATACTAGCAAGAAAATCTCTAAATTCAAATTTGCGAGGTTCATTAGGACTACCCCATTGTGGAAGTTTGCAAGCGGTGTTAAAATCCTCTAAGTCCATAGTATAAGAATTTTCATAAAGATCAAACATGACAGTTTGAGAATTGCGTGATTATGAAAATTCAAACCTTCTCACAAAGGAATAAGTGAGATAGTGGTACTGGCTGCACTTATCTGCCTCGAAGCTCTCAAGATCAGCATTACGAACATATGCGTTAAATTCTTCCTTGATTCCTGCTCGATCTATAAAGTCCTCTGAAGGCCATTCACAAGCCCGCACTTGAGCTTCCCTCATTGGTCCATTGTCGGCATCGCGTAATGCGAGCCTGGGTCCTTGCTTCCTTGAAGGACCACCTTGGTACATTTTCCTAAACATATTTCTTCCTCTGAAAAATTTCTTAAATTTTAGTAACTTCAAAATAAAAGTGAACCAAACTCAACAAAATTGATAGCAACTACTCCTACAAGTGCCTAGAGGATATATCATGCATTAAAACTACTTTTGGCCATATAAATTTGACATTCAAGCTCAAGAACAGGGTCACCTAAGCAGAAAAATATACAATGAATAAAGCACTAGAACAAAAACTAAATGGACCATTGGAGGAGTCACATACCAAGGAACAATTCCTCAAAACAGTTTTGTGAATGGACCTTTGAGCAAGGAGATCGAAAATGGCAGCAAGATGAGCTTGGACTCAGGTTTGAGCTGGTTAGTGATGTTTGTGGGAGGAAGAAGGAGTGTGTGGTAGTTGGAATAAGTGGAGGGGAGCCACCGTGGGCCTACGAGGCAGGGGGGCGCACCCTGGACCCTCGTGGCCAGGTGCTTGCTCCCCCTACTGTGTTCTCAGTGCTAGATATTCTCAAATATTCCAGAAAAAACCATATTTAAATTTCAGGGCATTTGGAGAACTTTAATTTTTGGGGTATTTTTTATTGCATGGATAATTCAGAAAACAGAAAGAAATTACTATTTTTGCTTTATTTAATGTAAATAACAGAAAGTAAAAAGATGGTACAAAGAGTTGTGTTTTCTAATTTCATCCATCTCATGCTCATCAAAAGGAATCCACTAACAAGGTTGATTAGGTCTTGTTAACAAACTCATTCCGAATAACATGGAACCGGATAATTTTCAAATAACACTAGGTTACCTCAACAGGGATATGCATCTCCCCAACAATAAGGATATCATATTTCTTCTTGACAGTACGAATAGGAAATTCAAAGCCTCCAATAGTAATAGTTGGAATTTTTCCAATAGAATTGATACTGTGGACTTGAGGTTGTTTCCTCGGAAAGTGTACCATATTCTCATTACCATTAACATGAAAAGTGACATTGCCCTTGGCGCAATCAATAACAGCCCCTGCAGTATTCGAAAAGGGTCTTCCAAGAATAATGGACATACTATCGTCCTCATGACTATCAAGGATAACAAAGTCCGTTAAAATAGTAACGTTTGCAACCACAACACGCACATCCTCACAAATACCGATAGGTATAGCAGTTGATTTATCAGCCATTTGCAAAGATATTTCAGTAAGTGTCAACTTATTCAAATCAAGTCTACGATATAAAGAGATAGGGATAACACTAACACCGGCTCCAAGATCACATAAAGCAGTTTTAACATAGTTTCTTTTAATGGAGCATGGTATAGTTGGTACTCCGGGGTTTCCTAGTTTCTTAGGTATTCCAACTTTAAAAGTATAATTAGCGAGCATGGTGGAAATTTCATCTTCCGGTATCTTTCTTTTATTAGTAACAATATATTTCATGTACTTAGCATAAGGATTCATTTTAAGCATATCAGTCAAACGCATACGCAAGAAGATAGGTCTAATCATTTTAGCAAAGCGCTCAAAATCCTCATCATCCTTTTTCTTGGATGGTTTAGGAGGAAAAGGCATGGGTTTCTGAACCCATGGTTCCCTTTCTTTACCGTGCTTCCTAGCAACAAAGTCTCTCTTATCATAACGTTGATTCTTTGATTATGGGTTATCAAGATCAACAGCAGGTTCAATCTCTACTTCATTGTCATTACTAGGTTGAGCATCAATATGAACATCCTCATTAACATTATCACTAGGTCCATGTTCATTACCAGATTGTGTTTCAGCATCGGAGATAGAAATATTATTGGGATCCTCAGGTGTGTCAATAACAGGTTCACTAGAAGCATGCAAAGTCCTATCATTTTTCTTTTTCTTCTCTTTAGAAAAACTAGGTGCATCTACATTATTTCTCTGAGAATCTTGCTCAATTCTCTTAGGATGGCCCTCAGGATACAAGGGTTCCTGAGTCATTTTACCACCTCTAGTCATAACTCTAACAACATTATCATTTTTCTTACTATTTAATTCATTGAGCAAATCATTCTGAGCTTGAATTACTTGTTCTACTTGAGTGGTAACCATAGAAGCATGTTTACTAATAAGTTTTAGTTCCCTTTAACATTAGACATATAATCACCCAAGTGTTCAAGCATATCAGCATTGCGTTTCAATTGTCTACCAACATAAGCATTGAAGTTTTCTTGTTTAACCATAAAGTCATCAAACTCATCTAAGCATTGGCTAGCAAACTTAGTAGGAGGGATTTCAGCTTTATCATATCTATAGAGAGAATTTACCTTTACTACCTGTGTCGGGTTATCAAGACCATATATTTCTTCAATAGGCGGTAAATTAAGACCATGTATTTCTTCAATAGGAGGTAAATTCTTAACATCCTCAGCTTTTATACCTTTTTCCTTCAAAGATTTGTTTGCCTCTTGCATATCTTCAGGACTAAGAAATAGAATACCCCTTTTCTTCGAAGTTGGCTTAGGAATTGGATTTGGAAGTGTCCAATTATTTTCATTAGTCAACATATTATTCAATAGAATTTCAGCTTCATCTGGTGTTCTTTCCCCGAAAACACAACCAGCACAACTATCCAGGTGGTCTCTGGAAGCATCGGTTAGTCCATTATAAAAGATATCAAGTATTTCATTTTTCTTAAGAGGATGATCAGGCAAAGCATTAAGTAATTGGAGAAGCCTCCCCCAAGCTTGTGGGAGACTCTCTTCTTCTATTTGCAGAAAGTTATATATTTCCCTTAAAGCAGCTTGTTTCTTATGAGCAGGGAAATATTTAGCAGAGAAGTAATAAATCATATCCTGGGGACTATGCACACAACCAGGATCAAGAGAATTAAACCATATCTTAGCATCACCCTTTAATGAGAATGAAAATAATTTAAGGATATAATAGTAGCGAGTTTTCTCATCATTAGGGAACAGGGTGGCTATATCATTTAATTTAGTAAGTTGTGCCACAACAGTTTCAGATTCATAGCCATAAAAAGGATCAGATCCAACCAAAGTAATTATCTCAGGGTCGACAGAGAAATCATAATCCTTATCAGTAACAAAGATAGGTGAAGTAGCATAAGCAGGATCATATTTCATTCTAGCATTCAAAGTTTTTTGTTTCAGCTTAGCTAATAATTTCTTAAGATCACTCCTATCATTGCAAGCAAGAAAATATCTAGCAGTTTCTTCATCCATAACATAGCCCTCAGGCACAATGGGTAATTCAGATCTAGGGGGAGAATCTTCATCATCACTTTCATTAATATTATCAGTTTCAATAATTTCATTCTCTCTAGCCCTAGCAAGTTGTTCATCAAGAAATTCACCAAGTGGCACAGTAGTATCAAGCATAGAAGTAGTTTCATCATAAGTATCATGCATAGCAGAAGTGGCATCATCAATAACATGTGACATATCAGAATTAATAGCAGAAGCAGGTCTAGGTGTCGCAAGCTTACTCAAAACAGAAGGTGAATCAAGTGCAGAGCTACATGGCAATTCCTTACCTCCACTCGTAGTTGAGGGATAAATCTTGGTTCTTGGATCTTTCAAGTTTTTCATAATGATAAGCAGATATAAATCCCAAGTGACTCAAAGAATAGAGCTATGCTCCCCGGCAACGGTGCCAGAAAATAGTCTTGATAACCCACAAGTATAGGGGATCGCAACAGTTTTCGAGGGTAGAGTATTCAACCCAAATTTATTGATTTGACACAAGGGGAGCCAAAGAATATTCTCAAGTATTAGCAGCTGAGTTGTCAATTCAACCACACCTGGAAACTTAATATCTGCAGCAAAGTGTTTAGTAGCAAAGTAATATGATAGTAGTGGTAACGGTGGTAAAAGGTAACGGTAGCAAAGGTAATATTTTTGGTGTTTTATAGTGATGATAACAATAGCAACGGAAAGGTAAATAAGCGAAGAACAATATATGAAAAGCTCGTAGGCAATGGATCGGTGATGGAGAATTATGCCAGATGTGGTTCATCATGTAACAGTCATAACATTGGGTGACACAGAACTAGCTCCAATTCATCAATGTAATGTAGGCATGTATTCCGAATATAGTCATACGTGCTTATGGAAAGAACTTGCATGACATCTTTTGTCCTACCCTCCCGTGCAGCAGGGTCCTATTGGAAACTAAGGGATATTAAGGCCTCCTTTTAATAGAGTACCAGAACAAAGCATTAACACATAGTGAATACATGAACTCCTCAAACACTACAAGGATACCCTCTATAAAGCAACATATATTCTACAATGTTTTAGCTGTATGTTGCAAAATTCACAGTAGATACAGATATAAGCATTGTAGCATATGTGTTGTACCAATACATACTCCTACTAGACTGCAACCGCCCATAACTCCAAATAAAGGCCAAGGCACTAACCCAGCCCAGCCCAAGTTGGCTTTAATCTAGGTCATTCCCTATCCCCAGTCTCCTATTCTTCTGGTTCCTATAGGCTCCCATGCCGGCCGCCGCCCCTCTCCCTATCTGCATCCCGAAGCATCGCCCCTCACACTCCCCTACGATCCTCCATCCCAGCACGCCGCCCCTCACCGCTCCCCTGTGACCCTCCATCCCAGCGCGTCGTCCCTCGTCAACACTCCCCTGCTTCCCGGTGCGTTGCCCCTCGTCATTGTTCCCCTACGACCAACTGAGTCTACTACCTTCGCACGGGGGCCTGTGGCTATGGGAAGAGTTGCCACTACAACCACCCTCGCGATCAAGCTGCGTGGTGAGCCGAACCACTTCTTTTCTTCCAAATTTATTTCCCCCATCTTGTTCTACTTCACGTCAGTATAGTTCGGAATTGGTACTTACGACTTGCTAGTCCCTGATGTTGACCGACAGGTTGAATTATAGCTGGTTTGTGCGGAGGGGAGATTCCAACTGAAGCCTCTTGGTGTGAACGAATTGATTCTAGTTATGGTTTAGGAGACTATCACGAGCTCACGGAAGTGAAACTTGATTGTGTAGTCGTTGGTTGATGTCGTTGATTATGTCATTGGCTGATTGTATGGTAAGGCTTGTTATCTCACTCCCGTGGTTGATGTAGATGATTTAAAGATCCACTTTCCGCTTACGTGCAAAGTTGTAGGCCTGATCAATCACTCTATCATATGGTCATATTTCTATTATTACAGCTCAAGTAGGTAGCAATGCTCACTTGTTCTAGTGAGTTTGTTGTAGAAGTGAGAACTTTACGCAGAGTTGTTGTAGAATTGAGAACATCTACGAGTGTTGTATCACATATCATGGCCATCTACTCAGGTCTGACCACCATAACTTTGATGTTTGTTAGTTGTTACGTAGGCTTTCTTCTTTCTAATCAAATCTACTCAGTGGACTAATTGGTCGCATCACCCTGCCTCCACCTATCGTATGCACTAGGTCTATTAAATTGCATGCATAACAGTAGCCTAATTAACTTTGAACGTATGATGCTTGAGTCTATGTGTCAATGCCTGCATGTCTGCAGGTCGACGATTAGTTTAATATCAGCATGGTGGCTATTTTTTATCCTCAAAAGTTAATATAATTATATACATATAGTCAGCCTATGTGATGCATGTGCAAAAGCATAAGCTCACAGTATAAAAATTATGATGGTCCAGTTTGGTAGATTTTTATGTACCTTTCTTAATATTTTGAGGTAGACCTCAAATTATAATTATTTGTGCGATTTATAAAAATGATGTCACTATGTATCAGAGAAAACATATGTTTTTCTATTGTATTTGCAGCACACAAATTATCACAGTTTCTTTTCAGTTCAAAAGAAAACAAATGTTTACTTGAGCTAATTAGCACTATGTACCAGTTCAGGTATGTGGCATGCAAGCAGAGGACAGAATGAACTTAACAATTACCAATTCTACCGCATATTTGATCTGACAAGGTCAGGTTCTTCATAGTTTGTTTCAATGCATGTGGAAATATATGTGCCATCAGGCATACTTAGTGTTTTCTTTAATCATATTGACGCTTTAAATCTTAGACCTAATTTATTGCAATTTCTAATGACATATGACTCTTTGTGCCTATGGTCTGTACATCTTAGAAATTCCCCATCAATCTTTTTTGGTGTCTTCTCCTAACTACATCAGATCAAGGCCACCGTCATGACAATGAGTGTGCCAATGTAGCAGCTGGTGGACATAGTCCTCGCATAGATAATTTCTCTCTAATTTCAACATTTTTTTCTTAAAGAGAAATAGCATAAGGAGAAACCATTACTGATGTCATATCTGAGCTAACAATTTCAGATCACCATAGTAGTTATTTCTAGCTAACAATGTGAAACACAAAAATGATAGGCCGTGCATGGGTTGATGACTAGTGTGCATGGTAGAATAACCTTACGAGCCTTTTTTACAATGTTTGAAGAAAATTCTGCTTGGTATGTTGGAGAGGCTAGGAGGAGGATCCTTGCACTGTCGAAAAACAATATAATTGTGAATTTTTGTTGTACGGCGATAGGAACTTAAATTGCAAATCAGATATTTACAAGTTAAGCTTGTGCAGTTCATTCATGGTTACAACTACAATACTATTTTTTATTTTTATGCAGTGTGCAATGGATTTAGAATTCGCCAAATTACTATTGTGATTTCCTAGAGAAAGTCCACATTACTCAGCTGGTGTAGATGAATTTCTGGAGTTTGCATATAGAGATATACCAACAGATACAATGGCTAATATCCTGCCTCTCTCACTTCTTGCATCATGTCAATGCATTGTGTATTAACAGTTAATTTGTGTTTTTTTGTCTGTAGATTCAAAATTTAAATGGATGATCATATGGGTGCGTGGCAAGTATACTGCAGTGACGATGTTCATGCTCATGTTCATGATGATGGTAATGATGATGATGGAGGCTTTTAGTTTGGTTAAGTTGTAGGGATGATGTTCCCCGGTTCAGTTTTAGATAAGTTGTACGGATGTTGACATATGCTTTCAGTTTAAGTTTCAGTGTCAAGAAAATATTTAGATTACGCATCACATTTGGATGATGTTCCTCGTGTAATATCAACTATTGTAATCCAATAGATTTATCTAATATATAATTTCTTCCTCTTGTGAGTATATTCTTTTGTTTTCTGTTCACTTGAAATACATAATTATCACTATTACATGGAGAGTTAATTTAATTGTTGGCAATATATTCACATTATATATACGAACACATGAAGCGTTGCAAATTCTTTGTTTCCAAGCAATTGGATCTTGATTCCTATGCATTAAGCGCCAACGTATATAAGTGTTGCGCAAGTATGTCTTATGTGTTGCATTCTTGCAACGGTCCCTTTTACCAACGGCAGTATAAGCGTTGCACTATGTGCTAGCAACACTGGATAAGGCTACGCATTCCAAACCGTTGGTAAGAACACTAACAACGAATATATGGACATTTAGATGCAGAAAAAAAACATTGCTATAGGGGAGGTCATGTTGTAGTGAAACTACGATCATCTCCGGGAGTGGTCCCGATTATTGTCACTTCGGGGTTGCCGGATCATAACACATAGTAGGTGACTATAGACTTGCAAGATAGGATCAAGAACTCTCATATATTGATGAAAACATAATAGGTCAAGATCTGAAATCATGGCACTCGGGCCCTAGTGACAAGCATTAAGCAGAGCAAAGTCATAGCAACATCAATCTTAGAACATAGTGGATACTAGGGATCAAACCCTAACAAAACTAACTCGATTACATGATAAATCTCATCCAACCCATCACCGTCCAGCAAGCCTACGATGGAATTACTGACGCGCGGCGGTGAGCATCATGAAATTGGTGATGGAGGATGGTTGATGATGACAATGGCGACGGATTCCCCTCTCTGGAGCCCCAAACGGACTCCAGATCAGCCCTCCCAAGAGAGTTTAGGGCTTGGCGGCGGCTCCACATTGTAAAACGCGATGAATCCTTCTCTCTGGATTTTTCTCCAAGAAAGTGAATATATGGAGTCAAGGTTGAGGTCGGTGGAGCGTCAGGGGGCCCACGAGGCAGGGGCACGCCCCCCACCCTCGTGGACAGGTGGAGGCCCCCCTGACGTGGATCTTCCTTCCAGTATTTTTTATATATTCCAAAATAATTCTCCGTTTATTTTCAGGTCATTCCGAGAACTTTTATTTCTGCACAAAAATAACACCATGGCAATTCTGCTGAAAACAGCGTCAGTCTGGGTTAGTTCCATTCAAATCGTGCAAGTTAGAGTCCAAAACAAGGGCAAAAGTGTTTGGAAAAGTAGATACAACGGAGATGTATCAATCACACAATCTCAGATTCATCTATTCAACCAATACAAAGAACTTCAAAGAGTGCCCCAAAGTTTCTACCGGAGAGTCAAGACGAAAATGTGTCCAACCCCTATGCATAAGTTCACGAGGTCATGGAACTCGCAAGTTGATCATCAAAACATACATCAAGTGGATCTCATGATATCCCATTGTCACCACAGATAAGCACGTGCAAGACATACATCAAGTGTTCTCAAATCCTTAAAGACTCAATCCGATAAGATAACTTCAAAGGGAAAACTAAATCCATTACAAGAGAGTAGAGGGGGAGAAACATCATAAGATCCAACTATAATAGCAAAGCTCGCGATACACCAAGATCGTACCACCTCAAGAACACGAGAGAGAGAGAGAGAGAGAGATCAAACACATAGCTACTAGTACATACCCTCAGCCCCGAGGGAGAACTACTCCCTCCTCGTCATGGAGAGCACCGGGATGATGAAGATGGCCACCGGAGAGGGATTCCCCCCTCCGGCAGGGTGCCGGAACAGGTCTAGATTGGTTTTCGGTGGCTACGGAGGCTTCTGGCGGCGGAACTCCCGATCTATTCTGCTCCTTGATGTTTCTAGGATATATTGATATATATATAGGCGAAACAAGTCGGTCAGGGGAGCCACGAGGGGCCCACGAGGGTGGGAGGCGCGCCCAGGGGGTAGGGCGCGGCTCCCTACCTCGTGGCCACCTCGAAGCTTCCCTGACGTCTACTCCAAGTCTCCTGGATTGCTTCTGTTCCAAAAATAAGTTTCGTGAAGTTTCAGGTCAATTGGACTCCGTTTGATTTTCCTTTTTTGTGATACTCTAAAACAAGGAAAAAATAGAAACTGGCACTAGGCTCTAGGTTAATAGGTTAGTCCCAAAAATCATATAAAATAGCATATAAAACATCCAAGGTTGATAATATAATAGCATGGAACAATCAAAATTATAGATATGTTGGAGACATATCAAGCATCCCCAAGCTTAATTCCTGCTCGTCCTCGAGTAGGTAAATGATAAAAACAGAATTTTTGATGTGGAATGCTACCTAACATATTTATACATGTAGTTCTCTTTATTGTGGCAAGAATATTCAGATCCATAAGATTCAAGACAAAAGTTTAATATTGACATAAAAACAATAATACTTCAAGCATACTAACAAAGCAATCATGTCTTCTCAAAATAACATGGCCAAAGAAAGCTATCCCTACAAAATCATATAGTCTGGCTATGCTCTATCTTCATCACACAAAATATTTAAATCATGCACAACCCCGATGACAAGCCAAGCAATTGTTTCATACTTTTGTTGTTCTAAATCTTTTTCAATCTTCACGTAATACATGAGCGTGAGCCATGGATATAGCATTATAGGTGGAATAGAGTGGTGGTTGTGGATAAGACAAAAAGGATAAGATAGTCTCACATCAACTAGGCGTATCAACAGGCTATGGAGATGCCCATCAATAGATATCAATGTGAGTGAGTAGGGATTGCCATGCAACGGATGCACTAGAGCTATAAGTGTATGAAAGCTCAAAAAGAAACTAAGTGGGTGTGCATCCAACTCGCTTGCTCATGAAGACCTAGGGCATTTTGAGGAAGCCCATCATTGGAATATAAAAGCCAAGTTCTATAATGAAAGATTCCCACTAGTATATGAAAGTGACAACATTGGAGACTCTCTATCATGAAGATCATGGTGCTACTTTGAAGCACAAGTGTGGTAAAACGATAGTAGCATTGTCCCTTCTCTCTTTTTCTCTCATTATTTTTTTTGTTTTTTTGGGCCTTCTTTTTTTTGGCCTTTCTTTTTTTTTCTTTTTTTCGTCCGGAGTCTCATCCCGGTTTTTGGGGGAATCATAGTCTCCATCATCCTTTCCTCACTTGGACAATGCTCTAATAATGATGATCATCACACTTATATTTACTTACAACTGAAGAATTACAACTCGATACTTAGAACAAGATATGAGTCTATATGAATGCCTCCGGCGGTGTACCGGGATGTGCAATGACTCATGAGTGACATGTATGAAAGAATTACAAAGATGGATTTGCCACAAGTATGATGTCAACTACATGATCGTGCAAAGCAATATGACAATGATGTAACGTGTCATAACAAACGGAACGGTGGTAAGTTGCATGGAAATATATCTCGGAATGGCTATGGAAATGCCATAATAGGTAGGTATGGTGGCTGTTTTGAGGAAGGTATATGGTGGGTGTATGGTACCGGCGAAAGCTGCGCGGTACTAGAGAGGCTAGCAATGGTGGAAGGGTGAGAGTGCGTATAACCCATGGACTCAACATTAGTCATAAAGAACTCACATACTTATTGCAAAAATCTATTAGTCATCGAAACAAAGTACTACGCGCATGCTCCTAGGGGGATAGATTGGTAGGAAAAGACCATCGCTCGTCCCTGACCGCCACTCATAACGAAGACAATCAATAAATAAATCATGCTCCGACTTCATCACATAACGGTTCACCATACATGCATGCTACGGGAATCACAAACTTTAACACAAGTATCTCTCAAATTCACAACTTCTCACTAGCATGACTCTAATATTTCCATCCTCATATCTCAAAACAATCATCAAGTATCAAACTTCTCATAGTATTCAATGCACTTTATATGAAAGTTTTTATTATATCCCTCTTGGATGCCCACATATTAATTAGGACTAAATTCATAACCAAAGCAAATTACCATGCTGTTTACGACTCTCAAAATAATATAAGTGACGCATGAGAGTTCATCTATTTCTATGAAATAAAACCACCACCGTGCTCTAAAAAGATATAAGTGAAGCACTAGAGCAACAACAAACTACTCCGAAAGATATAAGTGAAGATCAATGAGTAGTCGAATAATTATGAAACTATATGAAGACTCTCTAACATTTAATAATTTCAGATCTTGGTATTTTATTCAAACATCAAGCAAAACAAAATAAAATAAAATGACACTCCAAGCAAAACACATATCATGTGGTGAATAAAAATATAGGTCCAAGTACAGTTACCGATGAACGAAGATGAAATAGGGGGTGCCTTCCGGGGCATCCCAAAGCTTAGGCTCTTGGTTTTCCTTGAATATTGCCTTGGGTTGCCTTGGGAATCCCCAAGATTAGGCTCTTGCCACTCCTTATTCCATAGTCCATTGAATCTTTACCCAAAACTTGAAAACTTCACAACACAAAACTTAACAGAAAACTCGTAAGCTCCGTTAGTATAAGAAAATAAATCATCACTTAAGTATTGTTGTGAACTCATTCCAAATTCATATTGGTGTAATATCTACTGTATTCCAACTTATCTATGGTTCATACCCTCCGATACTACTCCTAGATTCATCAAAATAAGCCAACAACACATAGAGAATAGAATCTGTCAAAAACAGAACAGTCTGTAGTAATCTGTTGGTTTCTAATAGTTCTGTAACTCCAAAAATCCTGAGAAATTAGGAAGTCCTAGGAAATTTGTTTATTAATCTACTGCAAGTGGAATAGGTATTTTATCGCTCTCTGGTGAAAATGAAAATTATTCTCGTGAGCACATACTTTCTGTTTTTTACAGCAAGATCAAATAACAATCACCCAAGAAGATCCTAAAGGCTTTACTTGGCACAAACACTAATTAAAACATAAAAACACAATCATAACAGAGGATGGATAAATTATTTATTACTAAACAGGAACAAAAATCAAGGAACAGAAATAAAATTGGGTTGCCTCCCAACAAGCGCTAACGTTTAACGCCCCTAGCTAGGCATCATGATTTCAATGATGCTCACATAAAAGATAAGAATTGTAACATAAAGAGAGCATCATGAAGAATATGACTAGCACATTTAAGTCTAACTCACTTCCTATGCATAGGGATTTTGTGAGCAAAAAACTTATGGGAACAAGAATCAACTTGCATAGGAAGGTAAAACAAGCATAGCTTCAAGATTTTCAACACATAGAGAGGAAACTTGATATTATTGCAATTCCCACTACAAGAAATATGTCAACTAGTGACCTTCTGTCAGTGACCTTGGAAGAATTGGTCATATATCTTAGACCGTTTGAGACCAATTGGTCAAAAGCTGTTCAGGGGGCTCCAAACCCTAAACTATAACGACCATTTTGGTCAGAAAGGTCGTAATTTCCTTACACGAAATGGTCATAAAGCAGATAGCACTGGTCCGCTGCCTTATTTCTAGCTGATCATGACCAATATAGATGGTCATAACCTTATAAATTGTGGTGGGTTGCTATGACTAGGCGCCACCTCATCAGTTTTGCCTATGTGTCATGTCCATGTGGCAGTTTTTACCCTAGGTTGTGAAGCAACCTATATTTCTGTCATTCCCAAAATTCCCAAAAAAATCTCGTAAATTCTTTGGGTCATATCTTAGTCAAATATGTAAAAAACCTTCCTTGCCTAGTTCAAAAATAATTCAACAATATTCATTTTCCTGTTATGTTCACAATAATACTTGAAAGAAGTGTTATTTATATATTCTTGATTGCCCTCAAAAATTTTGGGCAGTCTTTCCTATCCAAATCATTGCCTCATGACAAAATTCAGCTCCATTTGCCCAGTAAATCTTCCTCGGCAAATTTCCAAAGTTTTTTTTCACCTAGAAGCATTGTGATGGAAGTACCATTTTTATATATCCAAATGACATGAAATTTATACGGTTCTTTCATATGCCCAAATTCTCACCCTCCTCCAAATTGCAGCTCAGTCAAATCATCTATGTGAGCCCAGGTTCAATCTATATTTTATGGCCAGATTGGCACATTGCAAAGCAAGTGTTATCCAGATCCCTCCTATTACCCTCAAACTTTTTGGGCACTCTTCCATACCCAAATCATTGCCACATGATAATATTTAGCTCCATTTGCCTGGTAAATCTTTCTCAGGAAATTTCCAAAGTTTCTATCTCGAGAGAAGCTTTGTGAAGTAAGTAGTAGCTATGCTTACCCAAATGATCTGAAAATTTACCAGGGCATGACCATACCTATGTAACTTACCTACACCAAATTTGAGCTCATTTCATTTATCCAATTTCTCTCGCTAATTTTCCCAAGTTTCTGTCCAGGGAATAGCATTGTTAACGAAGTACCACTTTGGCATGTCCAAATGGTACCAATTTTCTACAGTGCTTTCCTATGCCCAAATAACCACCCCCACCAAATTTCAGCTCAATCCATTTCTTATTTGAGCCCAGCTTCAACATTCATATTTATGTCCAGAGTGGTACTTTGCAAAGCAAGTACCACCTAGGATCCTCCTTTTGAGCTAAAAAATTGTGAAGACAGTCTTCTTAGTAGATGATCATCCTCAACCAAAACTCACACCCATTGGCCATATGCATTTCCCGTATCGCTAATCAAACACTTGACTGCTAATTCATGTTTGAGCATAGTTCGGTCTCCTCGTGAGAATCTTATGTTGTAATTTTCTTCCTAGCACCTGCCTGGGGAGTAACCAACCCCCTAGACATGCCTAGGCCGCCCAGAACACATGCCAACGCCATAGCCACGCGTTGACCACGCGGTGGGCATGCGAGTTTACGCGCTCTGGAGTTGGGGCCCTCGACCACCATCCAAACCTCGATGTATCGCAACCAAACCATGTATTTATGATTAAATAGATACTTATATACCTAGAAATGATTTTTATAAAAAATAAAGAGCAAACTATAAGGTAGATGCAGTTCGAAATTGACCCGCTTCCTGCTGAAACGACAGAAATTTGTCTTTTTCACAAGTGGTGGATCAAAACTTTTGACACCAAACCATTTTTTCAATTATGCATTAAATATGGCCTAATATTTTATAAAAATTATTTGGTCCAATTTGCAACAAATATATGGTAGCTCCTTCACAAAAAAAACTCATTTTAGGCATTCAAAAAATGGAAAATAAATTTTCCGTGCAAAGAAACTGAAAATTCCCTTAGGCAACATTGTTTGGAATTCCAAGATGCACCCTTGAGCACAATAAGAGATCATTTGAACAAACTATGCCATGAATGTGGCCGTAAGATTGATCATTTGGCTTGAAAACCCTGAATCTTCACGCATGATACCTCATTTCTGAGAACACTTTTTTAAAATAATTGCCTTATTACAATTTTATTATTTTTCCTGGAAACTCGGTCACATATAATGACACAATGCGAAGGTTTCCAATTTTTTGATTTTTTGAATTTTTTATGCCCGTTTCGAAATGCGATCAAAACGGCGGGTTTGCCCGTTCCTAGCTAGTGGTTGAATCTTGGAATTTTTTTGATGTTTCTCTGATTAAATAGATACTTATGTACCTAGAAATGATTTTTTGAAAAAATAAAGAGCAAACTATGAGGCAGCTGCAGTTCAAATTTGACCCGCTTCCTACTGAATCGGCAGGAATTTGTCTTTTTCACCAGAGGTGGATCAAGGCTTTTCACACCCAACCATTTGGTCAATTATGAATCAAATATGGCCTAGTATTTTTGAAAATTGATTCGGTCCAATTTTGCAACAAATATATGGTAGGTCCTTCAGAAAAAGAACTCAATTCGGGCACTCAGGAAATGGAAAATGAATTTTCCGTGCAAAGAAAATAAAAACTCCCTTAGGCAACATTGTTTGGAATTCCAAGATGCATCCCTTGTGCACAATATGAGATCATTTGAACAAACTATGCCATGAATGTGGCCACAAGATTGATCATTTGGCTTGAAAGCCCTGAATCTTCACGCACCATAGCTCATTTCTAAGAACACTTTTTTAAAATAATTACCGTATTACATGTTTATTATTTTTCCTGGAAACTTGGTCACATATAATGACACAATGCGAAGGTTTTCCAATTTTTTGATTTTTTTTGAATTTTTATGCCCGTTTCGAAATGCGATCAAAACAGCAGGTTTGACCGTTCCTAGATAGTGGTTGAATCTTGGAAAACTTTGATGTTTCTCTGATTAAATAGATACTTATGTATCTAGAAATGATTTTTTGTAAAAATAAAGAGCAAACTATGAGGCAGCTGCAATTCAAATTTGACCCGCTTCCTGCTGAATCGGCAGGAATTTGTCTTTTTCACCAGAGGAGGATCAAGGATTTTGACACGCAACCATTTGGTCAATTGTGAATCAAATATGGCGTAGTATTTTAGAAAATTGATTTGGTCCAATCTTGCAACAAATATATGGTAGGTCCTTCACAAAAAGAACTCAATTCGGGCACTCGGGAAATGGAAAATGAATTTTCAGTGCAAAGAAAATGAAAACTCCCTTAGGAAACATTGTTTGTAATTCCAAGATGCACCCTTGTGTACAATATGAGATCATTTGAACAAACTATGCCATGAATGTGGCCATAAGATTGATCATTTGGCTTGAAAGCCATGAATCTTCATGCATGATAGCTCATTTCTAAGAACACTTTTTTAAAATAATTACCAAGTTTATTATTTTTTCTGGAAACTTGGTCACATATAATGACACAATGCGAAGGTTTTCCAATTTTTTGATTTTTTTTTGAATTTCTTATGCCCGCTTCAAAATGCGGTCAAAACAACGGGCTTGACCGGTCATAGCTACGGTTGAATCTAGGAATACTTTTGATGTATATCTGATTAATTAGATACTTATGTATCTAGAAATGATTTTTTTGAAAAAATAAAGAGCAAACTATGAGGCGGCTGCAATTCAAATTTGACCCGCTTCCAACTGAACCGGCAGAAATTTGTCTTTTTCATGAGAGGTCGATGAAAACTTTTGACATCCAACCATTTGGTCAATGTGCATTAAATATGGCCTAGTATTTTAGAAAATTGATGGAGTCCAATTTTGCAACAAATATTTGGTAGGTTCTTCACAAAAAACCCCATTTTTGCCACTCAGAAAATGATTAAAAATAGCTAGAAAGATCAGAAATGCATACAAATTGGTCCTTATCCATAAAATGTGGTATAAATCTAGTGAAAATTTGTGTGATGCCCTTTTGCAATATATTTTTGATAGCTACTTCACAAAATCAATGTATTTTTAGTACTTGAAAACTACTTAAATCACTGATTTTTCCAAACCAATCAAAACTCTTCGCACGGATCGATGACATGGTGCCCATCCGTCCATCTCTCCATCCCACATCTATCCATCTATCTACAGAAAAAAAGAAAAAACTGAAAAGGAGATACCCCACCCGCAGCCCAAATCCAAGCTCTGATCCCCCATCTCCTCACCGCCGCCGCCCCCTCCCGATCCAGTCCTCCGCCTCATCCCCCTCCTCTCCTCGATCCCATCCCTCCCCTCATCTCCCACATCGCCGCCGCCACCCATCCAAACCTCACCGGCCGGTGGCCTCTCCCTCTCCTCCCACCTTAGGCAGAGCCACCACCCATCCATCTCTCTCTCCTCCCACCTCAGGCGACCCCTCTTTCGCTCATCTCTCCCTCTCCCACAATGACCTACAGATCCCGCTTGATTCCGGCATCCTCCAGCGTCGCCAAGCCTACCCACAGCTTCCTCTCGCTGCGCTCTTTCTTCACCACCGCGTCGATTTGCTTTACCCCGCCTCATGTGGTCGCCCGCATCACTTCCTCCCACTAGGGTTTCGGTGGTGGGGTGGATCTCTTCGTTGCGCATGGCTGAGATGAACATCCTCGGCGGTGGTGGTGGCGCGCATGAGATCCTCCTCCATGACAAGGCCGCCGCCGGATCAGCTCCTCTCCACCAGTGGATCCTCGCCTCTCCGACAAGGCCGCCACTGGATCCCCTCATCTTCGACAGCAACGCCTCCGGATCCGCTCGTCCTCGACAACGATGGCACCGAGGAGCACCAGGAGCTTCAGATCAGGTAACTTATTATCTCCGTCTCTCCCTCCCGCATGGCATGGAAGCAGTACCTACTCCAGCTGCAGCTCTGCTCTCTCCACACCTAGGTTACTGATTGCTTTCTCTTGCTGGGTTTTCCTTCACCTAGGTTTCGCTAGTGAACAGATGATCATGGCGTCAGTGGCTCAACGTCTCCCCTGGCAAAGGTGATGTCTGATTTCCAAAGACAACAGGTTGCTTTGTAGTGTATGTTGCCTTGCCATTCTCAAGGTAGGATCGTGAATTGGAAGCCTGCAATTCCAAGCTTGAACTCCTATGGCAACTGGGTCACTACCAATAGATTACTACTAATTCTGTACGTGTTGTATGGCTTGCCCCTTTTTGGAGTGGTTAATTTCTTAGTCAGTCTAGTCTGCCTGTATTGGATTTGGTTGCCTGGTTGTGTAAAAAAGTTAGTGTGGGTCATTGAAGGAGTGAGTGATCTCAGTTCTGGTTGTGTCAAAATTTTACTATGTATCATGCTTATTATTTACTGCATTGAGGCATGTGGTTACCAGAATTTGGGCATGTATGTATAATTTTTAGTCTCTTGAACGAATAATAATTCTTTAGGTGTAATGTGTCTGGTGTTACTACATACATTGTTGTACTAGTTGTAGCAGGATAATGAATAATATTTCTTCATTAACTATGCCACCTGCATCTTGTTGTACTAGTAATAGTAGGATAATGCATCTTGTTGTACTAATGAGTGTTGTTATGCCTTTCACATTCATTCATTCATTCTCTGATTGTTCTAGGAGTCAGTCCTCATTCATTTGGTGCGGTGCGCCATGGACGCGATGGCCGCTTCATCCCCTGCCCCGGCGCCATGGAGTGGCTAGAGATGGCTGTGGACGATGACGCCCATCGACAAGGGACGGCCTGGCCTGCCACCCTGAAGCCCTAACAAGGCGGCTGAGGAACCAGGAGGTTACTCATACTGTCGCCCCTTATGTGGACGCACCAGACCAGGCCTACTGCTGCTGCTGGGTAGAGTCCGGCCACACTGCTGCTTGGTATGATTCCCACCTCCTCCGAACCCCCTTGTACTGCAGGCCTTCATGTGCATGTGTGGAGCCCTGTTTGTTTCATATCCACTGCTTGCCATATCTTCCAGGTAGATTAGCACAAGATCAGTGGTTTTTAGCAATTTTCTCATGCCCATGTGTGGGGTGGTAAACAGAGGACGACGCACTATTAACTGCACAACTCTGAAATGCTATTGATTACTCACTGTTACACCATGCATGCCCTGTACTGGTTACTAAATGATGTGCGTTTTTCTTCAGTTTGATTGAAAAATTGTCCCCCCTTTTGTGCATGCATACATCTGCCCACTAAGCCACCAAACATGTTGTAAGTCTTAATCTGTCAATGGTGTGACTTTGTGTTTACATCATATCCTGGTAGAATTATTATGTTTGGCTCTCTACTCTAGTAGTGTTGTCTGTAGAGGCCACCGTGATTCTGTTATACACATGATGATGCAAGTATGGACTGTTGTTTGTTTCATATGTAGTCATGTACTGCCATCATATAAATGCATGCCCTGTTCTTCATCTCCCCTCCCTCTGATTCCTCCTGCCTGCGTTTTGTTTTGTGTCTCAGATCTGTAGAAGCTGTCGCCGTCGCCGCTGCCGCTGTTGCAGGTGGAACTGGAAGAAGCCCTCATGGCTGCTGCACATCCAAAGTGGTGAGCGCCACCCAATTTTTTTGGTACTGTGAAGTGTTAGTTGGTACTGTGAAGTGTTAGTTGATGGTTGATTAGTCTATTAATCAAAGCATTCTTACATGCTGTGAGTATATACTGCAATCCTATTTTTTGTGTGAAAAATGAACTAGTTATCGGCAATACGAGCTAGACATGAACCGGCTCTTGCTACTAAAGGAACATAGTATAAATTTAGACCTTGTGTGTGATGCTATATATTCAGACATATACTATTGTTCATTTACCTTTGTGATCTCAGAAGTTGATGCCATATTTAAGGTTTTGGGGATGTACTACTATTTATTTACTTATGTGATCAGCACCCCAATCCCAGGGTCCTCTATTTGGAGCAATAAATCAAAGCTTGTTTGCTGCAGTTTGTTTTATACACTTCCTTTTGTAACATCAACATATAAAATCAGTTGTTTGCATCATATTGGATCATTCCCACTTATTAGTTGAGTTCTAAATATGTAGTCTCTTTAGTTCTGTTTTTATATTATAGTTAGAATTATACCGTGTGACTGAATCATGTGTTATTTAGTTGGCAGAGCACTATCTTTAGTTTTCTGATGATTGTTAAACTCTCATTCTGAATAAATAAGTAGCTGACCCTATTGGTTCTTTCTTTCTTTAGGGCTGCGACCTGATGGTCAAGCTGCTGTTTTGCTCTACTTGATAATTCCAATCAGATCATTGTCAACACTATCATCGTCAGGCCTTGATTCCCTTTAGTCTCTCCTGCCTTGTGATGTTAGTCCGTGTGGGCTTACTAGTATTGTTAGATGATGTCAGTTGAATGGATGGTCGTGGTAGTAGAATAGTACAATACTTTTCTTCAGGTGAATGTGTTATGGTGACGTTCATTGCATGACATGCACTTGTACCAATATACCATGCTGGTACCTATAGGTTAGTATTGTTGGTGCCTAACATGAGCTTGAATGTTGTAGTGGAAGTGTAGAACAACAGGTTAATGTGTTGCTGTCAAGTTGTTGGAATTTTTGCTATGCCTTGCTTAGTGTTTAATGAACTCAAGCATTTGGGCATGTGCGTATAATTGTCTCAATATTTTGTATTGGCAATAATTTAACTCCCAATGTATCTCACTAATAGTTTATGATGTACATCAGGATCTAATGTTGTTGAGGATGCTGGTGTTGTGACAGAAGATCAAGGAAGCCTCGAGATGCACACCACAGTTTTAGTTGATGTTGCTAGTTTGCCACCATGTTTTGAATATTTGATGTTGTTGATGTTGCTAGTTTGCCACCGTGTATATGTTGTTGGCCATGCAAACATGCATGTGATGTTGTGAATATTTGAGCGAATGATTCTGTATTTAATAATTTAATCCAGAATCATTTATTGTTTTCTGTTGAAATGTGTAAAATTGAAATCTATGAATGAAAAAGAATGAACACGTTCTACTGGACCAAGTTATATTACGGGTCTAAAAAGGCTGTGGCCCAAACAATAGTGGGCTGGAAAATTGTGCATTTATGAAAAACTAGTAACAAAAGGCTTAATGAGAAGGACTGTGAAATGGCCTAGGCCCAGAAAATAAAAAGGCTGAATTGTAGGGCCTTGCCCATATAGCTGACCAAAATTAATAAGAAAAAATATATAAAAAGGCTGAATTGTTGGGCTCGGCCCATC
Organism: Triticum urartu; assembly: GCF_056163025.1. Lineage (NCBI taxonomy): Eukaryota > Viridiplantae > Streptophyta > Magnoliopsida > Poales > Poaceae > Triticum > Triticum urartu. The sequence continues at coordinate 533,048,318 of NC_141877.1, read as the reverse complement.
TAAAACACCAAACTGGACCGGGCTGATTCTAATCAACGACCTTTTCAATTGGTCACAATTTTGCCACGTCAGATTGCCACGTCGGATCCGACGTGGCCTGGGTAGATAGCCAGTGACCAAAACAAAAGGTCATGGGTTCAACGACCTTCTGTTTTGGTCGTAAACGTCTACGACCTTTTCACAGAGAAGGTCGCTAATTTCAGTTTACGACCGCTAGCTTTTGACCTTCTGTTTTTGGTCACAAAAAGGTCGCAAATGAAAAACTATGACCTTTCAGCAGCCAATAGTGAGGGTCACAAGTTGACATATTTCTTGTACTGTCCTACAAGCATATGTTCCTCCCTCATAATAATTTTCAGTAGCATCATGAATGAATTCTACAATATAACCATCACATAAAACATTCTTTTCATGATCTACAAGCATAGAAAATTTACTATTCTCTACATAAGCAAAATTCTTCTCAATCGGAATGGTGGGAGTATCATAAGAGACTTGAATACTATAAATTGTTTCCACGTTAAAAGAGTAGTGTTCAGAAAAAGGGTAATCATAATCATGACAAGTTTTATAAATATAATCATCACTACTCTTTATAGCATAAGTGTCATCACAATAATCATCATAAATAGGAGGCATTCTATCATCATAATAACTTTTCTCATCGAAACTTGGGAGGCTAAAAATATCATTTTCATTAAACATAGCATCCCCAAGCTTGGGACAAACATTAATTGCAGCAAATATATTATAAAACATGTCATTCTCATCAAACAAAGCATCCCAAGCTTGGGGCTTCTCATATCATAAGCATAATCACTCTCATCATAAATAGTATGGATAGCACCAATAGTATAGCAATTATCATCATCACAATGAGTAATAGGAGCAACATCATTTGGGAGGGATACTGTTCTACCTTTACTTCTCCCTCTTTTCTTTTTCTTCTTCACATCAGGGTTTAACCCTCTCTTTTGAGCTCCTTATTAATGAGATTGGTTGAATAGAAAGCTCCTCCTCATTCCCTGATTCATCATAAGAAATAACAGGAGGATATTGGGAAGTCTCTTCCCTTTCATTAGTATTCTCTTCATCTTCTATTTCTTTTCTTTTCTTTATATACTTGTCAATATAAGGATTTTCAATGCAATTCACCGCACAATACATATAAATTTCCTCCAGATCAAAATTAAGAACTCTATCAAGGGCAAATTCTGGAGTAACCTTAGATATACGTTTAATTTCTTCATAACCCAGGAGAAAACTAAGTTCATTATGATGCAAGGGAAATCAAGTCATCACAATTTTTGGACACGATACGATCATGAAACAATTTGCATTGGGTACTGAAATGATCATGTTCATTGCAAAGTTCACAAGTATGGCTAAGAAAGTTTATATTTTCAGCACAAACATCTAGCCTTTCTTGCAACCATTTAGTTTCCAAATACTTATGCCTCTTGCAAAATCTATCTTCCCTATTTGTACGTACTTGCAAACTCTATGCACTCCACAAAAATCGACATGCTTATAAGAGATATTTTCATCATGACTAGTGCAATCATCATTAGTACTATGGATATTCAAAGAGTTCATACTAATAACATTGCAATCATGCTCATCATCCAAAGATTTAGTGCCAAACATTTTAATGCATTATTCTTCTAACACTTTGGCACAATTTTCCTTTCCATCATACTCACGGAAGATATTAAAAAGATGAAGCGTATGAGGCAAACTCAATTCCATTTTTTTATAGTTTTCTTTTATAGACTGAACTAGTGATAAAACAAGAAACAAAAATATTCGATTGCAAGATCTAAAGATATACCTTCAAGTGCTAACCTCCACGGCAACGGCGCCAGAAAAGAGCTTTGATGTCTACTACACAACCTTCTTCTTGTAGACGTTGTTGGGCCTCCAAGTGCAGAGGTTTGTAGGACAGTAGCAAATTTCCCTCAAGTGGATGACCTAAGGTTTATCAATCCGTGGGAGGCGTAGGATGAAGATGGTCTCTCTCAAGCAACCCTGCAACCAAATAACAAAGAGTCTCTTGTGTCCCCAACACACCCAATACAATGGTAAATTGTATACGTGCACTAGTTCGGCGAAGAGATGGTGATACAAGTGCAATATGGATGGTAGATATAGATCTTTCTAATCTGAAATTATAAAAACAGCAAGGTAACTAATGATAAAAGTGAGCGTAAAAGGTATTGCAATGCTAGGAAACAAGGACTAGGGTTCATACTCTCACTAGTGCAAGTTCTCTCAACAATAATAACATAATTGGATCATATAACTATCCCTCAACATGCAACAAAGAGTCACTCCAAAGTCACTAATAGCGGAGAACAAACGAAGAGATTATTGTAGGGTACGAAACCACCTCAAAATTATCCTTTCTGATCAATCTATTCAAGAGTCTGTAGTAAAATAACATGAAGCTATTCTTTCCGTTTAATCCATCATAGAGTTCGTACTAGAATAACACATTAAGACACAAATCAACCAAAACCCTAATGTCACCTAGATACTCCAATGTCACCTCAAGTATCCATGGCTATGATTATACAATATGCATCACACAATCTCAGATTCATCTATTCAACCAACACAAAGAACTTCAAAGAGTACCCCAAAGTTTCTACCAGAGAGGCAAGACGAAAACGTGTGACAACCCCTATGCATAAGTTCACGAGGTCACCGAACTCGCAAGTTTATCACCAAAACATACATCAAGTGGATCACATGATATCCCATTGTCACCACAGATAAGCACGTGCAAGACATACATCAAGTGTTCTCAAATCCTTAAAGACTCAATCTGATAAGATAACTTCTAAGGGAAAACTCAATCCATTACAAGAGAGTAGATGGGGAGAAACATCATAAGATCCAACTATAATAGCAAAGCTCCCGTTACATCAAGATCATACCACCTCAAGAACACGAGAGAGAGAGAGAGATCAAACACATAGCTACTGGTACATACCCTCAGCCCCGAGGGAGAACTACTCCCTCCTCGTCATGGAGAGCACCGGGATGATGAAGATGGCCATCGGAGAGGGATTCCCCCCCCCCTCCGGGAGGGTGCCGGAACGGGTCTAGATTGGTTTTCGGTGGCTACGGAGGCTTCTGGTGGCGGAACTCCCGATCTATTCTGCTCCTCGATGTTTCTAGGGTATATTGGTATATATAGGCGAAAGAAGTCGGTCAGAGGAGCCACGAGGGGCCCACGAGGGTGGGGGCGCGCCCCGGGGGTAGGGCGCGCCTCCCTGCCTCATGGACACCTCGAAGCTTCCCTGACGTCTACTCCAAGTCTCCTAGATTGCTTCCGTTCCAAAAATAAGTTACGTGAAGTTTCATGTCAATTGGACTCCATTTGATTTTCCTTTTCTGCGATACTCCAAAACAAGGAAAAAACAGAAACTGGCACTAGGCTCTAGGTTAGTAGGTTAGTCCCAAAAATCATATAAAATAGCATATAAATGCATATAAAACATCCAAGGTTGATAATATAATGGCATGGAACAATAAAAAATTATAGATACGTTGGAGATGTATCAGGCACCATAGGACAGCACTAAAATAAAATATAGAACTCAAACCAATCATGATCATCAATCAACCCATAGGACAAAACAAATCTACTCAAACATCATAGGATAACCATATATCATTGTATAATAATATATAGTGTTGAGCACCATGTTTAAGTAGAGGATTGCAGCGGGAATAGAGAGGTTACGCCACTGCATAGAGGGGGAGAAAGTTGGTGTTGACGGTAGCAAGGTTATTGGTGTAGATCGCCGTCACGATCCTTGCCCCGGTGGCACTCCGGTGCCACCGGGAGAGAGGAGGAGAGAGCCCCCCTCCTTCTTCTTCTTCCTTGGCCTCCCCCTAGATGGGAGGAGGGTTTCCCCTATGGTCCATAGCCTCCATGGTGGCGAAGGGGCGGGATCCCCTCCAAGATTGGATCTACCCCTCTGTTCTCTTCTGTTTCGCGTTTTTGTTTTCTGGCAGAAAACCATTTCTTAAATATCCGAAGATCCGCAACTCTGATTGTGCTGAGATTTTAACATGATTTGTTTCCAGATATAAGCTTCCTTGCGCTTGAAGTAGAGATCCAACCGACTTACGGGGTGCCCACAAGGCACCACCGCGCGCCAGGGGTGGAGGTAGCGCCATGGTGTCTTGTGGAGGTCGTGGGCCTCCCTTTGCATTGATTCCACCTCCCAAAAATCACATATATTCCAAAATAATTCTCCGCAAATTTTTATCGCGTTTGGACTTTGTTTCATATGGATATTATGCGAAGCAAAAAACATGCAAAAACAGGAACTGGCACTGGGCACTGGATCAATATGTTAGAGTAACTCTAGCAGACCCCGCATCGCGCCTGCCCAGAAAACGCGTTTGCAGTTCGTGCAAAACCGGTTTTGCGGGCCGGCTCGGACGGCCATAGATGCAGACCCCTCAAACGTACGGGTCGGCTTTCCGGGGTCTGCTCTTTGCGCCGCTGCATCCCGCATCTCATCGGCCCGCAAATATCAAATCCAACATAATACAACAATCGAAAGCAAAACTAAATTATTCAAATCAAACATAATACAATAATCATCCACATTACAAATAATTATTCAAATCACCGTAGCAAACTTAAATAATGCAATAAAAAACTTGTCATGAATACAAATACAAATGAATACAAAAATGAGTCACTGTCCAGCCCTTTGCCAATGGTGCTCAATGAGATCCTCCTGAAGTTGAAAGTGGGTGTTTGCATTTTCAATCTCCTTGTATATTTGAAGAAAAGCTCTAATGCGGTAAGGGTCTCTAGCTGGTTTGACACAACTACCCACATTGTCATAGAAGAATTCCAAGTTCATTCCTCTCTCATCTTCAAGAATCATATTGTGCAGGATAATGCAGCATGTCATGATATTTTTCAAGGTTTTATTATCCAAAAAATGAGCAGGACCATGAACAATGGCAAACCTAGATTGCAAAACACCGAATGCTCTTTCAATGTCTTTTTGGGCTGCCTCTTGCACCCTTGCAAATTCACATTGATTTTTAGTTGTGGGTTCTGTGATGCTTTTGACAAATGTGCACCAAGGAGGGTATATACCATCTACAAGATAGTACCCCTTTGTGTATTCATGCCCATTGATAGTGTAGTTGCAAGCAGGAGCATCACCACTAGCTAGCCTAGCAAACGAATGAGACCATTGCAACACATTGATATCATCGAGAGTGCCCGGCATACCAAAAAAGCAATGCCAAATCCATAAATCCTCGGATGCTACGACCTCTAGCACAATTGTTGCATCACGAGACTTGCCATAATACATTCCTTACCATGCCTTGGGGCAATTTTTCCAAGTCCAATGCATACAATCAATGCTACCTAGCATGCCAGGCCAACCTCCCCTCTCATTAGTTGCCATCAATTTCTTTGTGTCATCTTCGTTGGGTGCCCAAAGATACTCAGGACCAAAGACACGGATGATCACCATTGCAAATCTACGCACAGACTCAATTGTAGTATCTTCACCAATGCGAAGGTACTCATCGGCATAGTCAGCCGGATCACCATACGCAATCACCCGCATTGCCGCAGAGATTTCTTGATATGCACTAAATCCCTTTAAGCTCACATCATTTCTTCTTTGAGTAAAATACCGGCAATTTGCCTCGCAAGCTTGAACAATTTTGACAAAGAGGGATCGGCGCATTCGATACCTTCTCCGGAAGAGGTGCGGTGGATATGTAGGATTCTTCACGAAGTAGTCTTGCATCAACATCTCGTTCCCAAGATGACGATTCCGGGGAATGCAAAGACGACCGATGATCGATCCTCGCCTCCTCCTCCGGTACTCGTCTTTGTGCTCCTTCACGGCAAGTGCCATGACCAATGTTTGCTGCCGAAAGTTCGCAAGCATGGTCTCAACATCCGAGTCGTTCGAATCGGACGAATCAGAGAGAAAGAACTTCTCACACAGGCTCAACTCCATCTACATGCATACCAGCGCATTAAATTAGCTATACCGCTCGCAAAAAAACAAAAAACGCACTAACCGGTGGTGGACGCGGCGGGTGATCCTGGGCGGCGACGAGAAGGCGGGCCCGATAGTGGTCGATCCCCGGCGGTGGCAGCGACAAGGGAGGCTCTTCTCGTCGGATCAGGGGGGTCGGCGCAGCATCTCACTGTGGGAGGGTGTGGGGCGGCCCTGCAGACTGATTCCGCCCGCAGATTTGGCCGGTATCGCCGGCGGCGGGCGGGCGGAAGCAAGGGCGGTCGGCGGCGGTAGGAGGGGGGAAAGCATGCGGGCTGAAATGTCCCTCCCACTAACTGCTTCTCTGTGATGCAGGGCACCAAAGCCGCAAGGGGGAAACCCGTGTATTCCCAGGTTGGGTCGGGATTTTGCCGCGCCCCTCAAAATTTTCTGCGGGCCGGGGAGGGATGCAGGGTCTGATCGGGCAGGTTTTTCCGCCCCTACCCACATTTTGGCGGTTATTTTGCGGGTTGGGGCGGATGCGGGGTCTGCTAGAGTTGCTCTTATTCCCCAAAAACCGTATAAAATGTTGCCAAAAGTATATAAAAGTTGTATAATATTGGCATGGAACAATAAAAAAAATATAGATACGATGGACACGTATCAATCACGTCTGAGACAAGTAGACTGACTGCTGCCTACATCTCCCGCTCTTACTCTACATATCGACCGCTATACAGCATGCATGTAGTGTACTAAGTTAACAAGAACGGAGTAACGCCTTATGCAAGATGACAAGATGTAGAGCACTAGTTCCAATCAATATGAACAAACCCCATCTTTTTATCCTTAATGGCAAAAATACAAATATGTGTCATGTCCCCTTCTGTCACTGGGATTGAGCACCACAAGATTGAACCCATTTCAAAGCACCTCTCCCATTGCAAAAAAAAAATTAATCTAGTTGGCCAAACCAAATCCATAGATCAGAGAGAAATACAAAGCTATATAAATCATGCATAAAAGAGTTCTAAGAAGACTCAAATAATATTCATAGATAATCTGATCATAAACCCACAATTCATCGGGTCTCAACAAACACACCGCAAAAGAATATTACATCGAATAGATCTCCAAGATCATCGAGGAGAACATTGTATTGAAGATCAAAGAGAGAGAAGATGCCATCTAGTTACTAGCGATGGACCCATAGGTATGTGGTAATTAAACTACCCACACATCATCGGAAGGGCAGCAAGGTTGATGTAGAAGCCCTCTATGATTGAATCCCCCTCCGGCAGAGTACCGAAAAAGGTCCCCAGATGGGATCTCACGAAGACAGAAACTTGTGGCGGTAGAAAAATATTTTTGGTGTGCCCTCTGGTCTACGGGGAATATTTGGGCATTTATAGAAGAAATATTATGGTTGGAAGTGCCACGGGGGGGGGGGGGACAAGCCTGGGGGCACCCCCTAGGGTGCGGCCGCTGAGCTTGTGGCCACCTCATGGCTATTCTTGACTCCTCCTAAAGCTTCCAGGGTGTCTTATGGTCCAAGAAAAATCATCAAAAAAATTTGTTCCATTTGGACTCCATTTGGTATTGATTTTCTGTAAAGACAAAAACAAGGGAAAAACAACATCTGGCACTTGGCACTAAATTAATAAGTTAGTGCCTAAAAATGATGTAAAATAGCATAATAATGCATATAAAACATCCAAGATTGATAATATAACCGCATGGAACAATAAAAGATTATAGATACATTGGAGACGTATTAAGCACCCCCAAGCTTAATTCTTGCTCGTCCTCGAGTAGGTAAATGATAAAAGCAGAATTTTTGATGTGGAATGCTACTTAACATGTTTATGATGTAATATTTCTTTATGTGCCATGAATATTCAGATCCATAAGATTAAAACCAAAATTTTAATATTAACATAAAAACAATAATACTTCAAGCATACTAAAAAGCAATCATGTCTTTTCAAAATATCATGGCCAAAAAAGTTATCCCTGCAAAATCATATAGTCTTGTCATGCTCCATCTTCTTAACACAAAGTATTTATCACGCACCATCCCGATGACAAGACGAGTAATTGGTTCATACTTTTAAACGTGCTTCAGTTTTTTCAACTCTCATGCAATACATGAGCATAAGCCATGGATATAACACTATGGGTGGAATAGAATATGATGTTGGAGGTTGTGTGGAGAAGACAAAAAGAAGAAAGTCTCACATTGACGAGGCTAATCAACGGGCTATAGAGATGGACATCAATTGATATCAACGTAAGGAGTAGGGATTGCCATGCAACAGATGTACTAGAGCTATAAGTGTATGAAAGCTCAAAAGAAAACTAAGTGGGTGTGCATCCAACTTGCTTGCTCATGAACACCTTGGCCATTTGAGAAAGCCCATCATTGGAATATACAAGCCAAGTTATATAATGAAAAATATCCACTAGTAATATATGAAAGTGACAAAATAGGAGACTCTCTATCATGAAGAACATGGTGCTACTTTGAAGCACCAGTGTGGAAAAATATAGCAACATTGTTCCTTCTCTCTTCCTCTCTCATTTTTTTGTTTTGTTTTTGTTGGGCACTTCTCCTCCTTTTTTCTTGGGCTCATTTGGCCTTTTTTTTATTTCTCACATGGGATAATTCTCTAATAATAAATATGACTGTCACATTTCTATTTACTTACAACTCAAAAAATAATTACTACTCGATACTACAACAAAAGTATGACTCTATATGAATGCCTCCGGCGGTGTACCGGGATGTGCAGTGATCTAGTGTGACATGTATAAAAAATATAAACGGTGGCAGAGCCACAAATACTATGTCAACTATATGATCATGGGAAGCAATATTAAAATGATGATATGTGTCATATTAAAACGGAACGGTGGAAGTTGCATGGCACTATATCTCAGAATTGCTATGGAAATGCCATAATAGGTAGGTATGGTTTCTGTTTTGAGGAAGATATAAGGAGGCTTATGTGTGATAGAGCATATCATATCACGGGGTTTGGATGCACCAGCGAAGTTTGCACCACAACTCAAGGTGAGAACGGGCAATACACGATACCGAAGATGCTAGCAAATTGCGGAAATGTAAGAGTTGAAGGAAATATGCCCTAGAGGCAATAATAAAGTTGTTATTTATATTTCCTTATATCATGATAAATGTTTATGCTAGAATTGTATTAACCGGAAACTTAGTACATGTGTGAATATATAGACAAACAGAGTGTCACTAGTATGCCTCTACTTGACTAGCTCGTTAATCAAAGATTGTTAAGTTTCCTATCCTTGGACAAGAGCTGTCATTTGATGAACGGGGTCACATCATTAGAGAATGATGTGATTAACTTGACCCATCCATTAGCTTAGCACTATGATCGTTTAGTTTATTGCTATTGCTTTCTCCATAACTTATACATGTTCCTATGACTATGAGATTATGCAACTCCCGAATACCGGAGGAACACTTAGCGTGCTATCAAACATCACAAATAAATGGGTGACTATAAAGATGCTCTACAGGTGTCTCCGATGGTGTTTGTTGAGTTGGCATATATCGAGATTAGGATTTGTCACTCCGTGTATCGGAGAGGTATCTCTGGGCCCTCTCGGTAATGCACATCAATATAAGCCTTGCAAGCAATGTGACTAATGAGTTAGTTACAGGATGTTGCATTATAGTATGAGTAAAGGGACTTGTCAGTAACGAGATTGAACTAGGTATTGAGATACCGACGATCGAATCTCGGGCAAGTAACATACCGATGACAAAGGGAACAACGTATGTTGTTATGCGGTTTGACCGATAAAGATCTTCGTAGAATATGTAGGAACGAATATGGGCATCCAGGTTCTGCTATTGGTTATTGACCAGAGATGAATCTCGGTCATGTCTAAATAGTTCTCGTACCCGTAGGGTCCACACGCTTAACGTTCGGTGACTATCGGTATTATGAGTTTATGTGTTTTTGATGTACCGAAGGTAGTTTAGAGTCTCGGATATGATCACAGACATGAAGAGGAGTCTCGAAATGGCTGAGACATAAAGATTGATATATTGGGAGGCTATGTTTGGACATCAGAATGGTTCCGGGTGAGTTCAGCCATTTACCGGAGTACTGGGGGGTTATCGGAACCCCCCGGGGAGTGTATGGGCCTTATTGGGCCTTAGTGAGAGAGAGGAGGAGGCGGCCAAGGTGCAGGGCGTGCCCCCCAAGCCCAATCTGAATTGGGTGGGGGCGCCCCCCCCCTTTCCTTCCCTCTCTCTCTCCCCCTTCCTCTCCTACTCCAACTAGGGAAGGGGGAATCCTACTCCCACCGGGTGTAGGACTCCCCCTTGGGCGCGCCATGAGAGGGTCGGCCCTCCCCCTCCTCCACTCCTTTATCTACGGGGGAGGGGCACCCCTTAGACACACAAGTTGATTGTTTAGCCGTGTGTCGTGCCCCCCCCTCCATAGATTTCCACCTCGGTCATATTGTTGTAGAGCTTAGGCGAAGCCCTGCGTCGGTAACTTCATCATCACCGTCATCACGACGCTGTGCTGACGAAACTCTCCCTTGACCTCAGCTAGATCTAGAGTTTGTGGGATGTCACCGAGCTGAACGTGTGCACATCGCGGAGGTGCCGTACCTTCGGTGCTAGGATCGGTCGGATCGTGAAGACGCACGACTACATCAACCGCATTTTCATAACGCTTCGGCTTACGGTCTACGAGGGTATGTCGACAATACTCTCCCCTCTCGTTGCTATGCATCACCTAGATGGATCTTGCGAGTGCGTAGGATTTTTTTTGAAATTACTGCGTTCCCCAACAATTGCATCTGAGCAAGGTCTATGCGTAGATGTTATATGCACGAGTAAAATACGAAGGAGTTGTGGGCATGGGTATATGCATATTGCTTGTTGTCACTAGTTGATTCTTGATTCAACGGTATTGTTGGATGAAGCGGCTCAGACCGACATTACGCGTACGCTTATGCAAGACTGGTTCTACCGACGTGCTTCGCACACAGGTGGCTAGTGGGTATCTATTTCTCCAACTTTAGTTGAATCAGATTCAATGAACATGGTTCTTTCTGAAGATCAAAGCAATCACTATACCATGTTGTGGTTTTTGATGCGTAGGTAAGAACGGTTCTTGCTCAGCCCGTAGCAGCCACGTAAAATTTGCAACAACAAAGTAGAGGATGTCTAACTTGTTTTTTGCAGGGCATGTTATGATGTGATATGGTCAAGACATGATGCTAAATGTTATTGTATGAGATGAACATGTTTTGTAACAGAGTTATCATCAACTGGCACGAGCCATATGGTTGTCGCTTTATTGTATGAAATGCAATCGCCATGTAATTGCTTTACTTTATCACTAAGCGGTAGTGATAGTCGTAGAAGCAATAGTTGGCGAGACGACAACGATGCTTTGATGAAGATCAAGGTGTGAAGCCGGTGATGATGGTGATCATGACGGTGCTTTGGAGATGGAGATCAAACACACAAGATGATGATGGCCATATCATATCACTTATATTTGATTGCATGTGATGTTTATCCTTTATGCATCTTATTTTGCTTAGTTCGGCGGTAGCATTATAAGATGATCTCTCACTAAATTTCAAGGTACAAGTGTTCTCCCTGAGTATGCACCATTGCTACAGTTTGTCGTGCCGAGACACCACATGATGATCGGGTATGATAAGCTCTACGTTCACATACAACAGGTGCAAGTCAGTTTTGCACACGCAGAATACTCAGGTTAAACTTGACGAGCCTAGCATATGCAAATATGGCCTCAGAACACTGAGACCGAAAGGTCAAGCATGAATCATATAGTAGATATGATCAACATAGTGATGTTCACCATTGAGAACTACTCCATCTCACGTGATGATCGAACATGGTTTAGTTGATATGGATCACATGATCACTTAGATGATTAGAGGGTGTCTATCTAAATGGGAGTTCTTAAGTAATATGATTAATTGAACATTAATTTATCATGAACTTAGTACCTAATAGTATTTTGCATGTCTATGCTGTTGTAGATAGATGGCCCGTGTTGTTGTTCCGTTGAATTTTAATGCATTCCTAGAGAAAGCTAAGTTGAATGATGATGGTAGCAACTACACGGGCTGGGTCCGTAACTTGAGGATTATCCTCATTGTTGCATAGAAGAATTATGTCCTGGGAGCACCACTGGGTAACAAGCCTGCTACAGATGTTGCTAACAACGTTAAGAACGTCTGGCAGAGCAAAGCTGATGACTACTTGACAGTTCAGTGTGCCATGATTTACGCCCTAGAGGACTTCAACGACATTTTGAACGTCATGGAGCATATGAGATGTTCCAGGGGTTGAAGTTAATATTTCAAGTAAATGCCCGGATTGAGAGATATGAAGTCTCCAATAAGTTCTACAGCTGCAAAATGGAGGAGAATAGTTCTCTCAGTGAACATATACTCAGAATGTATGGGTACCACAACCACTTGAATCAGCTGGGAGTTAATCTTCGTGATGATAGTGTCATTGAGAGAGTTCTTCAACCACTGCTGATACGTCTCCAACGTATCTATACTTTTTGATTGTTCCATGCTATTATATTATCTGTTTTGGATGTTCAATTGGGTTTTAATATACTTTTTTATATTATTTTTGGGACTAACCTACTAACCAAGGCCTAGTGCAAATTGTTGTTTTTTTTGCCTATTTTAGTGTTTCACAGAAAAGGAATATCAAACGGAATGAAACCTTCGAGAGAGTTATTTTTGGAACAAACGTGATCCAGGAGACTTGGAGTGGACGTCAAGAAATAAGCGAGGAGGCCACGAGGCAGGAGGGTGCGCCCCCACCCTCATGGGCCTCTCGCAGCTCCACCGACCTACTTCTTCCTCCTATATATACCCATATACCCTGAAAACATCCGAGAGCACCACGAAACCCTATTTCCACCGCTGCAACCTTCTGTACCCATGAGATCGCATCTTGGGGCCTTTTCCGGCGCTCCGCTGGAGGGGGAATCGACCACGGAGGGCTTCTACATCAACACCATAGCCTCTCCGATGATGTGTGAGTAGTTTACCACAGACCTTCGGGTCCATAGTTATTAGCTAGATGGCTTCTTCTTTCTCGTTGGATCTCAATACAAAGTTCTCCTCGATTCTCTTGGAGATCTATTCGATGTAATTCTTTTTGCGCTGTGTTTGTCGAGATCTGATGAATTGTGCATTTATGATCAAGATTATCTATGAAGAATATTTGATTCTTCTCTGAATTCTTTTATGCATGATTTAATATCTTTGCAAGTCTCTTCAAATTATCAGTTTGGTTTGGCCTACTAGATTGATCTTTCTTGCAATGGGAGAAGTGCTTAGCTTTGGGTTCAATCTTGCGGTGTCCTTTCCCAGTGACAGCAGGGGCAGCAAGGGACGTATTGTATTGTTGCCATCGAGGATAAAAAGATGGGGTTTATATCATATTTCTTGAGTTTATCCCTCTACATCATATCATCTTGCCTAATGCGTTACTCTATTCTTATGAACTTAATACTCTAGATGCATGCTGGATAGCGGTCGATGTGTGGAGTAATAGTAGTAGATGCATAATCGTTTCGGTCTACTTGTCGTGGACGTGATGCCTATATACATGATCATGCCAAGATATTCTCATAACTATGCGCTTTTCTATCAATTGCTCGACAGTAATTTTTTCACCTACCATAGAATTTGCTATCTTGAGAGAAGCCACTAGTGAAACCTATGGCCCCCGGGTCTATCTTCCATCATATTATTTTCCTATCAACTTGCTATTTCTCTCCTTGTTTATTTCGCAATCTTTATTTTCCAATCTATACAATAAAAATACCAAAAATATTTATCTTATTATCTCTATCAGATCTCACTTTCGTAAGTGACCATGAAGGGATTGACAACCCCTTTTTCGCGTTGGTTGCGAGGTTCTTGTTTGTTTGTGTAGGTACTAGGGACTCGCGTGTTACCTCCTACTAGATTGATACCTTGGTTCTCAAAAACTGAGGGAAATACTTACGCTACTTTGTTGCATCACCCTTTCCTCTTCAAGGGAAAACCAACGCATGCTCAAGAGGTAGCAACAAGGATTTCTGGCGCTGTTGCCGGGGAGGTTGCACCAAGTCAAGTAAAGATTTGATCTCCCGTCAACAAGCCATTTCTGGCGCCGTTGTCGGGGAGATCTACGCACAAGTCAAGACATACCAAGTACCCATCACAAACTCTTATCCCTCGCATTACATTATTTGCCTTCTGCCTCTCATTTTCCTCTCCCCCACTTCACCTTTGCCTTTTCTTCGCCTTCTTCTGTATGTCTTTTTTTTGTGTTTCCATGTGCCTTCTATTTGCTTGCATCTTTGCTTGCTAAAAAATCTATTGATATGGATCCACTTAAAGTGTTCTACTTGGATCATCTTCGATCCTTATGCGCTCATGTTGAAACCCCAACTAGCCTAGTTGATGGGAAATCTTTATAGGAGCATGCTCATTTTGTGCGTCATCGTTTGTCTAAAAAGGGGAAGCTCTTATGGTATCAAATAAATAGTTTGCTATGCTATGCTTGGAATGTTTGTGAAATTTATGACTTTACTTGTTGCTCTAAGAACCCTAAAAAACACCTTCCCTATCTATGTGAGTTTAATGATAATGAAATCTTATCTTCTTATGCAAAGGTGTTTATAGTTACTACGATATCGAACACATTGAAGAATTTGTTGTTTTTAAGGGTGCTCATGAAGTTGCTTCTTTGATTGAAAAGTATGATATTACTCTCTACAAATCTGAAAATTCCGACATACTTAAATATTGCTATGAAAGCTATGCTCACAATGCCTATGTTAAGGAATTTATTGAGATAATGGCCGTTGCTTTGGAAGAAAATAATGATATGCATGAATCTATAGATAATTATGATTCCGATGATTTGATTGAAATATCCCTTGATGAACATGGCTTGCTATTCTTATGGCCATGATGCAAATATTTAAGGAGATGAATTTGTTATAGTTCCTTATGTTAAACACGATATTATTGCTATTGCACCCATACTTGATAGTTCCTTGAATCAAAAGCATGATTGCAATGATGTTATTATAAATTCTATGAATGTCAATTGTGCTAATAATATGCAAAACCCTAAGCTTGGGGATGCTAGTTTTGCTATGTCCACTACTTGTTGCAATGATCATGATTGGGGTGATTCTTCTTATGATCTTGAGAATTTATTTAAGCCCCATGATGAATATGAGATTGATAATAATGTTTGCAATATTGAAAGTGGGTTTGGAAGAGTGTCAACTTTAGATCCCACATATTTGGAGAATGTTCAATCTTATGAAATTTTTGATAAAAGTGGGTTTGGAGAGGTCATGACTTTAGTTAATGTTAATCCCACTATTTTGGAAGAGTGCCAACTTTGCATGCATGTGGATCGTGTTGAAAATATTTTATGTGATAGGTATTTTGTTGAATTTGCTTACGATCCCACATGTAATTATTATGAGAGAGGGAAATATGGTTGTAGAAATTTCCATGTTGCTAAATTACCTCTCGTTATGTTGAGATTGCTATTGTTTCTTTCCTCTTCCTTGCATATGCTAGTTTTTTCTTGTTATGATAATTTGTTTGCTTATAAAATACCTATGCATAGGAAGCATGTTAGTCTCAAGTGTGTTTTTCATATGCTTCATGATTCTCCCTTCGTGTTTCAATTTCTATCTTTCATGTGAGCATCATTAAAATTATAGATGCCTAGTTAGGGCGTTAAATGACAACGCTTGTTGGGAGGCAACCCAATTTTATTTTTGTTTCTTGTTTTTTTTGTTCCCGTTTAGTAATAAATAATTAATCTAGCTTCTGTTTAGATGTGGTTTTATGTTTTTAATTGGTGTTTGTGCCAGGCAGAACCTTTGGGAAGACTCGGGGGAAGTCTTTGCGATCTTGCTGTAAAAAACAGAAACTTTAGCGCTCACGAGATTTGCTGCCATTTTTACTAGAGAGTGCGATTAGGTTGATTCTTTTTGAAGATTATTAATAGAAAAATTACTCACGTCCACCAATTTATTTTAGAATTTTTGGGGTTACATAAGTATTCGAAACCTACAGATTACGACAGTCTGTTCTGTTTTTGACAGATTCTTTTTTTCGTGTGTTGTTTGCTTATTTTGATGAATCTATGGCTAGTATCGGGGGGTATGAACCATAGAGAAGTTGGAATACAGTAGGTTTAACACAAATATAAATAAATAATGAGTTCATTACAGTACCTTGAAGTGGTGGTTTGTTTTCTTATAGTAACGGAGCTCATGAGATTTTCTATTGAGTTTTGTGTTGTGATGTTTTCAAGTTTTGGGTAAAGATTTGATGGATTTTGGAATAAGGAGTGGCAAGATCCTAAGCTTGGGGATGCCCAAGGCACCCCAAGTTAAAATTCAAGGACAACCAAAAGCCTAAGCTTGGGGATGCCCCGGAAGGCATCCCTTCTTTCATCTTCATCCATTGGTAACTTTACTTGAGGCTATATTTTTATTCACCACATGATATGTGTTTTGCTTGGAGCGTCTTGTATGATTTGAGTCTTTGCTTTTTAGTTTACCACAATCATCCTTGCTGTACACACCTTTTGGAGAGACACACATGAATCAGAATTTATTAGAATACTCTATGTGCTTCACTTATATCTTTTGAGTTAAACAATTTTGCTCTAGTGCTTCACTTATATCTTTAAGAGCACGGTGGTGGTGTTATTTTATAGAAATTATTGATCTCTCATGCTTCACTTATATTATTTTTAGAGTCTTTTAGAACAGCATGGTAATTTGCTTTGGCTATAAAATTAGTCCTAATATGATAGGCATCCAAGATGGGTATTATAAAAACTTCCATAAAGAGTGCATCGAATACTATGAGAAGTTTGATACTTGATGATTGTTTTGAGATATGAAGATGGTGATATTAGAGTCATGCTAGTTGAGTAGTTGTGAGTTTGAGAAATACTTGTTCTAAAGTTTGTGATTCCTGTAGCATGCACGTATGGTGAACTATTATGTGATGAAGTCGGAGCATGATTTATTTATTGATTGTCTTCCTTATGAGTGGCGGTCGGGGATGAGCGATGGTCTTTTCCTACCAATCTATCCCCCTAGGAGCATGCGTGTAGTACTTTGTTTCGATAACTAATAGATTTTTGCAATAAGTATGTGAGTTGTTTATGACTAATGTTGAGTCCATGGATTATACGCACTCTCACCCTTCCACCATTGTTAGCCTCTCTAGTACCGCGCAGCTTTCGCCGGTACCATACACCCACCATATACCTTCCTCAAAACAGCCACCATACCTACCTATTATGGCATTTCCATAGCCATTCCGAGATATATTTCCATGCAACTTACCACCGTTCCGTTTGTTATGACACGTTACATCATTGTCATATTGCTTTGCACGATCATGTAGTTGACATCGTACTTGTGGCAAATCCATCTTTGTAATTCTTTCATACATGTCACTCTTGATTCTTTGCATATCCCGGTACACCGCCAGAGGCATTCACATAGAGTCATATTTTGTTCTAGTACCGAGTTGTAATTTTTGAGTTGTAAGTAAATAAAAGTGTGATGATCATCATTATTAGAGCGTTGTCCCAAGTGAGGAAAGGGTAATGGAGACTATGATTCCCCCACAAGTCAGGATGAGACTCCGGACGAAAAAAAGGTAGGCCATAAAAAAGAGAGGAAAAGGCCCAAAAAATGAGAGAAAAAGAGAGAAGGGACAATGTTACTATCCTTTTACCACACTTGTGCTTCAAAGTAGCACCATGATCTTCATGATAGAGAGTCTCCTATGTTGTCACTTCCATATACTGGTGGGAATTTTACATTATAGAACTTGTCTTGTATATTCCAATGATGGGCTTCCTCAAAATGCCCTAGGTCTTCGTGAGCAAGCGAGTTGGATGCACACCCACTTACTTTCTTTTGTTGAGCTTTCATACACTTACAGCTCTAGTGCATCCGTTGCATGGCAATCCCTACTCACTCACATTGATATCTATTGATGGGAATCTCCATAGCCCGTTGATACGCCTAGTTGATGTGAGACTATCTTATCCTTTTTTGTCTTCTCCACAACCACCATTCTATTCCACATATAGTGCTATGTCCATGGCCCACGCTCATATATTGCGTGAAGATTGAAAAAGTTTGAGAACATCAAAAGTATGAAACAATTGCTTGTCTTGTCATCGAGGTTGTGCATGATTAAATACTTTGTGTGATGAAGATAGAGCATAGCCAGACTATATGATTCTGTAGGGATAACTTTCTTTGGCCATGTTATTTTGAGAAGACATGATTGCTTTGTTAGTATGCTTGAAGTATTATTATTTTTATGTCAATATTAAACTTTTGTCTTGAATCTTTCGGATTTGAACATTCATGCCACAATAAAGAAAATTACATTGAGAATTATGCTAAGTAGCATTCCACATCAAAAATTCTGTTTTTATCATTTCCTACTTGGGGACGAGCATGAATTAAGCTTGGGGATGCTTGATACGTCTCCAATGTATCTATAATTTTTGATTGTTCCATGCTATTATATTATCTGTTTTGGATATTTAATGGGCTTTAATATACCTTTTTATATTATTTTTGGGACTAACCTACTAACCAAAGGCCCGGTGCAAATTGCTGTTTTTTTGCCTATTTCAGTGTTTCACAGAAAAGGAATATCAAACGGAATAGAAACGAAATGAAACCTTCGGGAGAGTTACTTTTGGAAGAAACGTGATCCAGGAGACTTGGAGTGGACGTCAAGAAAGAAGCGAGGAGGCCACGAGGCAGGAGGGCACGCCCAGGGGGGCAAGGCGCGCCCCCACCCTCGTGGGCCCCTCGCAACTCTACCGACCTACTTCTTCCTCCTATATATATACCCATATACCCTAAAAACATCCGAGAGCACCACGAAACCCTATTTCCACCGCCGCAACCTTCTGTACCCACGGGATCCCATCTTGAGGCCTTTTCTGGCGCTCCGCAGGAGGGGGAATCGATCACGGAGGGCTTCTTCATCAACACCATAGCCTCTCCGCTGATGTGTGAGTAGTTTACCATAGACCTTCGGGTCCATAGTTATTAGCTAGATGACTTCTTCTCTCTCTTTGGATCTCAATACAAAGTTCTCCTCGATTCTCTTGGAGATCTATTTGATGTAATTCTTTTTGTGGTGTGTTTGTCGAGATCCGATGAATTGTGGGTTTATGATCAAGATTATCTATGAACAATGTTTGATTCTTCTATGAATTCTTCTATGCATGATTTAATATCTTTGCAAGTCTCTTCGAATTATCAGTTTGGTTTGGCCTACTAGATTGACCTTTCTTGCAATGGGAGACGTGCTTAGCTTTGGGTTCAATCTTGCGGTGTCGTTTCCCAGTGACAGCAGGGGCAGCAAGGCACATATTGTATTGTTGCCATCGAGGATAAGAAGATGGGGTTTATATCATATTGCTTGAGTTTATCCCTCTACATCATGTCATCTTGCCTAATGTGTTACTCTGTTCTTACGAACTTAATACTCTAGATGCATGCTGTATAGCGATCGATGTGTGGAGTAATAGTAGTAGATGCAGAAACGTTTTGGTCTACTTGTCGCGGACGTGATGCCTATATACATGATCATTCCTAGATATTCTCAGAACTATGCGCTTTTCTAACAATTGCTCGATAGTAATTTGTTCACCCACCGTAGAATTTGCTATCTGGAGAGAAGCCACTAGTGAAACCTATGGCCCCTGGGTCTATCTTCCACCATATTATTTTCCTATCAACTTGCTATTTCTCTCGTTGTTTATTTTGCAATCTTTATTTTCCAATCTATACAATAAAAATACCAAAAATATTTATCTTATTATCTCTATCAGATCTCACTTTTGTAAGTGATCGTGAAGGGATCGATAACCCCTTTTTCGCATTGGTTGCGAGGTTCTTGTTTGTTTGTGCAGGTACTAGGGACTTGCGTGTTACCTCCTACTGGATTGATGCCTTGGTTCTCAAAAACTGAGGGAAATACTTACGCTACTTTGATGCATCACCCTTTCCTCTTCAAGGGAAAACCAATGCATGCTCAAGAGGTAGCAACTGCCACAAGGCTACAAGAGCTTCGTGATGAACTATAATATGCAAGGGATGGATAACACAATTCCCGAGCTCTTCGCAATGCTAAAGGCTGCAGAGGTAGAAATCAAGAAGGAGCATCAAGTGTTGATGGTCAACAAGACCACCATTTTCAAGAAAAAGGGTAAAGGGAAGAAGGGGAACTTCAATAAGAACGACAAGCAAGTTGATGCTCAAGTGAAGAAGCCCAAGTCTGGACCTAAGCCTAAGACTTAGTGCTTCTACTGCAAAGGGACTTGTCATTGGAAGCGGAACTGCCCCAAGTATTTGGCGGAGAAGAAGGATGGCAAAGTGAAAGGTATATTTGTTATACATGTTATTGATGTGTACCTTACTAATGCTCATAGTAGCGCATGGGTATTTGATACTGGTTCTGTTGCTAATATTAGCAACTCGAAATAGGGGCTACGTATTAAGCGAAGATTGGCTAAGGACGAGGTGACGATGCGCGTGGGAAATGGTTCCAAAGTCGATGTGATCGCTGTCGGCACGCTACCTCTACATCTACCTTCGGGGTTAGTTTTAGACCTGAATAATTGTTATTTGGTGCCAGCATTAAGCATGAACATTATATCTGGATCTTGTTTGATGCGAGACGGTTATTCATTTAAATCAGAGAATAATGGTTGTTCTATTTATATGAATAATATCTTTTATGGTCATGCACCCTTGATGAGTGGTCTATTTTCACTAAATCTTGATAGTGGTGATACACATGTTCATAGTATTGAAGCCAAACGATATAAGTTTAATAATGATAGTGCAACTTATTTGTGGCACTGCCGTTTAGGTCATATTGGTGTAAAGCGCATGAAGAAACTCCATGCTGGTGGACTTTTGGAATTACTTGATTATGAATCACTTGATGTTTGCGAACCATGCCTCATGGGAAAGATGACTAAGACTCCGTTCTCCGGAACAATGGAACGAGCAACAGACTTATTGGAAATAATACATACTAATGTATGCGGTCTGATGAGTGTTGATGCTCATGGCGGGTATCGTTATTTTCTGACCTTCACTGATGATTTGAGCAGATACGGGTATATCTACTTGATGAAACATAAGTATGAAACATTTGAAAAGTTCAAAGAATTTCATAGTGAAGTGGAAAATCATCGTAACAAAAAATTAAGTTTCTACGATCTGATCATGGAGGTGAATATTTGAGTTATGAGTTTGGTCTTCATCTGAAACAATGCGGAATAGTTTCACAACTCACGCCACGTGGAACACCACAGCGTAATGGTGTGTCCGAACGTCGTAACTGCACTTTATTAGATATGGTGTGATCTATGATGTCTCTTACTGATTTACTGCTATCATTTTGGGGTTATGCATTAGAGACGGCTACATTCACGTTAAATAGGGCACCATCGAAGTCCGTTGAGACGACACCTTATAAACTCTGGTTTGGCAAGAAACTCAAGTTGCCATTTCTTAAAGTTTGGGGCTGCGATGCTTATGTGAAAAAGCTTCAACCTGGTAAGCTCGAACCCAAATCGGAGAAACGTGTCTTCATAGGATACCCAAAGGAGACTATTGGGTACACCTTCTATCACAGATCCAAAGGCAAGATATTCGTTGCTAAGAATGGATCCTTTCTAGAGAAGGAGTTTCTCTCGAAAATAAGTGAGTGGGAGGAAAGTAGAACTTGATGAGGTAACTGTACCTACTCCCTTATTGGAAAGTAGTTCATCACAGAAATCAGTTCCAGTGATTCCAACACTAGTAAGTGAGGAAGCTAATGATGATGATCATGAAACTTCTATCAAGTTACTACCGAACCTCGTAGGTCAACCAGAGTAATATCTGCACCAGAGTGGTACGGTAATGCTGTTCTGGAAGTCATGTTACTTGACCATGATGAACCTACGAACTATGAGGAAACGATGCTGAGCCCAGATTCTGCAAAATGGCTTGAGGCCATGAAATCTGAGATGGGATCCATGTATGAGAACAAAGTGTGGACTTTGGTTGACTTGTCCGATGATCGGCAAGCCATAGAGAATAAATGGATCTTCAAGAAGAAGACTGACGCTGACGGTAATGTTACTGTCTACAAAGCTTGAATTGTTGCAAAAGGTTTTCGACAAGTTCAAGGAGTTGACTATGATGATACCTTCTCACTCGTAGCGATGCTTAAGTCCGTTCGTATCATGTTAGCTATTGCCGCATTTTATAATTATGAAATTTGGCAAATGGATGTCAAAACTGCATTCCTTAATGGATATCTTAAAGAAGAGTTGTATATGATGAAACCAGAATGTTTTGTCGATCCAAAAGGTGCTAACAAAGTGTACAAGCTCCAGCGATCCATTTATGGACAGGTGCAAGCCTCTCGGAGTTGGAATATACGCTTTGGTAGTGTGATTAAAGCATATGGTTTTATACAGACTTTTGGAGAAGCCTGTATTTACAAGAAAGTGAGTCGGAGCTCTGTAGCATTTCTGATATTATATGTAGATGACATATTGTTGATAGGAAATGATACTGAATTTCTGAATAGCATAAAAGGATACTTGAATAAGAATTTTTCAATGAAAGACCTGGTGAAGCTTCTTATATATTGGGCATCAAGATCTATAGAGATAGATCTAGACGTTTAATTGGACTTTCACAAAGCACGTACCTTGATAAAGTTTTGAAGAAGTTCAAAATGGATCAAGCAAAGAAAGGGTTCTTTCAAAATGGATCAAGCAAAGAAAGGGTTCTTGCCTGTATTACAAGGTGTGAAGTTGAGTCAGACTCAATGCCCGACCACTGCAGAAGATAGAGAGAAAATGAAAGTCATTCCCTATGCTTCAGCCATAGGTTCTATCATGTATGCAATGCTGTGTACCAGACCTGGTGTGTGCCTTGCTATTAATTTAGCAGGGAGGTACCAAAGTAATCCATGACTGGATCACTGGACAGCGGTCAAGAACATCCTGAAATACCTAAAAAGGACTAAGGATATGTTTCTCATTTATGGAGGTGACAAAGAACTCGTCGTAAATGGTTACGTCGATGCAAGCTTTGACACCGATCTGGATGACTCTAACTCACAAACCGGATACGTATTTTTATTAAATGGTGGAGCTGTCAGTTGGTGCAGTTCCAAGCAGAGCGTCGTGGCAGGATCTACATGTGAAGCGGAGTACATAACTGCTTCGGAAGTAGCAAATGAAGAAGTCTGGATGAAGGAGTTCAAATCCGATCTAGGTGTCATACCTAGTCCATCGGGTCCAACGAAAATCGTTTGTGACAATAGTGGTGCAATTTCCTAGGCAAAGGAATCCAGATTTCACAAGACAACCAAGCACATCAAGAGACACTTCAATTCCATCCGCGACCAAGTCAAAGAGGGAGACATAGAGATTTTCAAGATACATACGGATCTGCATGTTGCAAAACATTATCAACGCCAAGACTCCATGGGTGTTAGAATCATTACCATGTAATCTAGATTATTGACTCTAGTGCAAGTGGGAGACTGAAGGAAATATGCCCTAGAGGCAATAATAAAGTTGTTATTTATATTTCCTTATATCATGATAAATGTTTATTATTCATGCTAGAATTGTATTAACCGGAAACTTAGTACATGTGTGAATATATAGACAAACAGAGTGTCACTAGTATGCCTCTACTTGACTAGCTCGTTAATCAAAGATGGTTAAGTTTCCTAGCCATGCGCGAGAGTTGTCATTTGATGAATGGGATCACATCATTAGAGAATGATGTGATTGACTTGACCCATCCGTTAGCTTAGCACTATGATTGTTTAGTTTATTGCTATTGCTTTCTCCATAACTTATACATGTTCCTATGAGTATGAGATTATGCAACTCTCGAATACCGGAGGAACACTTAGTGTGCTATCAAACGTCACAACGTAACTGGGTGACTATAAAGATGCTCTACAGGTGTCTCCGATGGTGTTTGTTGAGTTGTCATAGATCGAGATTAGGATTTGTCACTCCGTGTATCTAAGAGGTATCTCTGGGCCCTCTCGATAATGCACATCACTATAAGCCTTGCAAGCACTATGACTAGTGAGTTAGTTACGGGATGTTGCATTATGGAACGAGTAAAGAGACTTGCCGGTAACGAGATTGAATTAGGTATTGAGATACCGACGATCGAATCTCGGGCAAGTAACATACTAATGACAAAGGGAACAACGTATGTTGTTATGCGGTTTGACCAATAAAGATCTTCGTAGAATATGTAAGAACCAATATGAGCATCCAGGTTCTGCTATTGGTTATTGACCGGAGATGAGTCTCGGTCATGTCTACATAGTTCTCGAACCCGTAGGGTCCGCACGCTTAACGTTCGGTGACGATCGGTATTATGAGTTTATGTGTTTTTGATGTACCGAAGGTAGTTCAGAGTCCCAGATATGATCACGGACATGAAGAGGAGTCGCGAAATGGTCGAGGCATAAAGATTGATATATTGGAAGGCTATGTTTGGACATAAGAATGGTTCCGGGTGAGTTCAGGCATTTACAGGATTATTGGGGGGTTATCGGAACCCCCCGGGGAGTGTATGGGCCTTATTGGGCCTTAGTGGGAGAGAGGAGGAGGCGGCCAAGGTGGAGGGTGCCCCCCCCAAGCCCAATCCGAATTGGGTGGGGGGCCGGCCCCCCCTTTCCTTCCCTCTCTCTCCCCCTTCCTCTCCTACTCCAACTAGGGATGGGGAAACCTACTCCCACCGGGAGTAGGACTCCCCCCTTGGGCCCTCCTCCTGCTCCACTCCTTTATATACGGGGGAGGGGCACCCCATAGACACACAAGTTGGTTGTTTAGCCGTATGCGCTGCCCCCCTCCACAGATTTCCACCTTGGTCTTATTGTTGTAGAGCTTAGGTGATGCCCTGCGTCGGTACCTTCATCATCACCGTCATCACGTCGTCGTGCTGACAAAACTCTCCCTCAACCTCAGCTGGATCTAGAGTTCATGGGACGTCACCGAGCTGAACTTGTTCAGATCGCGGAGGTGCCGTACCTTCGGTGCTATGATCGGTCGGATCGTGAAGTCATACAACTACATCAACCACGTTGTCATAACGCTTCCGCTTACGGTCTACGAGGGTATGTGGACAACACTCTCCCCTCTCGTTGCTATGCATCACCTAGATGGATCTTGCGTGTGCGTAGGAAATTTATTGAAATCACTGCGTTCCCCAACAAGAGTGTGTATAATCCATGGACTCACACTAGTAGAAAAAGGGTCAAATGTGAAGCACATTAGTGCTGGTTTGTATTTGAGCCGGCACTAATGTATACATTAGTGCCTGTTCCAATGGCTAGCCGGGCCGCTTTCATTAGTACTGGTTCGTGGCGAACCTTTAGCACCGGTTCGTGCCACGAACCGGTACTAATGAGAGTGGTGGCAGGATGTTGTCAGAGTGGGGCCCCTCTAGCACCTTTAGTACCGGTTCGTGCCACGAACCGGTACTAAAGGTCGTCCTATATAAACCCTTCGTCCACTAGCACTCTGTTCTTCCCCCTTTCCCCTCTCCGGCCCTCTCCTCTGTTCTTCCCTTCTTCCTCTCGAGTTCATCACAGAATTTGCCCAAAATTTGTCAAGATTTGAAGGCCCTCATCCATTCAAATGATCACAAAGGTTAGCAACTTTGTCCTTTCATCTCTCATTGCTAGATTAGCTCTTGCATTGGTTTATATAGTGATTAATTTGTGAGTTTAGTAATTTGGGAGGATATATATATATGTGCTAGTATTTGATTTATATGCAATTTGAGGTCAAAAATAACACTTAGTTTGCATATGTAGGTGTGGTTTACTTAGTGCCTTCTAAATCTCCATCGTAGCCACCGTCGATCGCCCGCACCGTCCCGTCGCCGGCACCACCTTGTGGTGAGCCTCTTGTTCATGAAATTTTATATAAAAATTGATGTTTGTGTGATTTGGATATATAGTTACTCGTATAATTATCTTACCCGTACGTTGTTTGTTATACATATAGTGCCATGGTTTTGATATCCGTCCCCGTCGGCCCTAGTCCTTGTTATGATTCGGATGTGGTATGTATATTCTCTTTTAAAACTAGTTGCATTTCGTGTTTATGACAAATTATGCCCATCAAGTTGACATAGAAATTTTTTCTAGGAGGTATCTGAACCGGAAATTCCAACCGACCCTATTGCCGAGAGGTTAAATTTAGTTGAAAGAGAAAACGAGTACTTGAAAGAAAAATTGAAAAGAATTGAGGGGGAGAAGATGGAATTGGAGTTGCATGTTGCCGATGTCGTCGATGATCACAAGATCAAGATGGAGAAAATGCGCTTGAAGATTAGAAAGATTAGAAAATATGCCATCGATAGTGAGGCTTGGTATCATTATGCTGTTGGATCCATTGTTACCTTAGTTGCGATCTTGATCGTATTTGTTGTTGCATTTAAATGCTTTAGCTAGAGAGTTATTTGTTTGTTGCATTTAAGTGTTGTATGAACTTTATGTATGAACTTGTATTAATTTGGTCTATTCGGTGTTGTGTAATGAAGATGAGCCGGCAATGGATGTACGATGACCGATGCTCTCCCCAGTTCATTGAGGGCGTGCGTACTTTTCTGCTTGCGGCTGAGGCAAACAAGCGGGCGGATGGTTTTATGCCTTGTCCATGTGCTCGCTGTAAGAATGGTCACAATTACTCTACGTCAAGAACCATTCACGTCCACCTGTTTAAGACCGGTTTCATGCCCCATTATAATGTTTGGACCAAGCACGGAGAAAGAGGGGTTATGATGGAAGACAATGAAGAAGAAGAGGACGACGACAGCTATCCTGGCCATGGGTTCCCTGAATACGATGATACAACAATGGGGGAAGAAGCTGAGCCGGTAATGCGGGAAGAAGCTGAGCCGGCAATGCGGGAAGAAGCTGAAGAAGAGGCATCAGATGAGCCCGTTGATGATCTAGGTCGGGCCATTGCCGATGCAAAGAGAAACTGCGCAAGTGATTTGGAGAAGAAGAAGTTGCAGCGCATGTTAGAGGATCACAATAAATTGTTGTACCCGAATTGCGTAGGTGACAAGAAAAAGCTGGGCACCACACTGGAATTGCTGCAATGGAAGGCAGAGAATGGTGTATCTGACAAGGGATTTGGAAAGTTGCTGGTAATGATAAAGGATATGCTTCCAAAGGACAACGAATTGCCCGAGAGTACGTACGAAGCAAACAAGGTTGTCTGCCCTCTAGGGTTAGAGGTGTAGAAGATACATGCATGCCCTAATGATTGCATCCTCTACCGCGGTGAGTACGAGGATTTGAACGCTTGCCCAGTATGTGGTGCATTGCGCTATAAGATCTGCCGCGATGACCCTGGTGATGTCGAGGGCCGGCGCCCCAGGAAGAAGATTCCTGCCAAGGTGATGTGGTATGCTCCTATAATACCACGGTTGAAACGTTTGTTCCAAAACAAAGAGCATGCCAAGGCGATGCGATGGCACAGAGAAGACCGTAAGAAAGACGGAAAGTTGAGAGTACCCACTGACGGGTCGCAGTGGAGAAAAATCGAAAGAAAGTACGGGAAGGAGTTTGCAGATGACACAAGGAGCGTATGGTTTAGTCTAAGCGCAGATGGCATTAATCCTTTTGGGGAGCAGAGCAGCAACCATAGCACCTGGCCTGTGACTCTATGTTTGTATAACCTTCCTCCTTGGTTGTGCATGAAGCAGAAGTTCATTATGATGCCAGTGCTCATCCAAGGCCCTAAGCAACCCGGCAACGACATTGATGTGTACCTAAGGCCATTAGTTGAAGAACTCTTACAACTGTGGAATGGAACAGGTGTACGTGCGTGGGATGAGCACATGGGGGAAGAATTTGACCTAAAGGCGTTGCTGTTCGTGACCATCAATGATTGTCCTGCTCTCAGTAACCTTTCAGGACAGACAAACAAGGGATACCGTGCATGCACACAGTGTTTGGACGGTACTGACAGTATATATTTGGCTAATAAGAATGTGTACCTGGGACATCGTCGATTTCTTTCGAGCAGGCATCCCGTAAGAAAGAAAGGCAAGCATTTCAAAGGTGAGGCGGATCACCGGACGAAGCCTCGCCACCGTACTGGTGCTGATGTACATGATATGGTCAAGGATTTGAAGGTGGTCTTTGGAAAGGGTCCTGGTGGACAACCTGTTCCGAATGACGCTGACGGACGCGCACCCATGTGGAAGAAGAAATCTATATTTTGGGACCTGCCCTATTGGAAAGACCTCGAGGTCCGCTCCGCAATCGACGTGATGCACGTGACGAAGAATCTTTGTGTGACCCTGCTTGGCTTCTTGGGCGTGTATGGGAAGACAAAAGATACACCTGAGGCACGGGAGGGCCAGCAACGTATGCACGGAAAAGACGGCATACATCAGGGTCATGCAAGCTACGCTCTTACCAAAGAAGAGAAGGAAATCTTGTTTGAATGCCTGCTCAGTATTAAGGTACCGTCTGGCTTCTCGTCGAATATAAAGGGAATAATAAACATGGCAGAGAAAAAGTTCCAGAACCTAAAGTCTCATGACTACCACGTGATTATGACGCAACTGCTTCCGGTTGCATTGAGGGGGCTTCTACCGGAAAACGTTCGATTAGCCATTGTGAAGCTATGTGCATTTCTCAATGCAATCTCTCAGAAGGTAATCGATCCAGAAATCATACCAAGGTTACAGAATGATTTGGTGCAATGTCTTGTCAGTTTCGAGTTGGTGTTCCCACCATCCTTCTTCAACATCATGACGCACATCCTAGTTCACCTATGCGAAGAGATTAACGTTTTGGGTCCTGTATTTCTACACAATATGTTCCCCTTTGAGAGGTTCATGGGAGTCTTAAAGAAATATGTTCATAACCGTGCTAGGCCAGAAGGAAGCATCTCCAAGGGCCGTCAAAATGAGAAGGTCATTGAGTTTTCTATTGACTTTATTCCTGACCTTAAGCCGATTGGTGTTCCTGAATCGCGGCATAAGGGCAGACTGGATGGAAAAGGCACGCTAGGAGGGGAACAAATAATATGTATGGACGGACATTCTCTCACTGAAGCACACTACACAGTTCTACAAAATTCCGCCTTGGTGGCTCCGTATATGGATGAACACAAGAATTTGCTATGCTCCAAACACCCGGAGCGGTCTGATGACTGGATTACACGTGAACAAACCAGGAGTTTCGCCAGCTGGTTGCAAGCACGTACCATGCATGACACCTCTATTGAAGATGACCTGTACTTGCTGTCCCAGTTACCATCTTCGAATATAATGACTTTCAAAGGGTACGAGATAAATGGTAATACATTTTACACGATCGCCCAAGATAAGAAGAGCACCAACCAAAACAGTGGTGTCCGCTTTGATGCAGAAACCAAGACGGGAAAGGAAACATATTATGGTTATATACAGGACATATGGGAACTTGACTATCGACGTGGTTTGAAGGTCCCTTTGTTTCGGTGCAAATGGGTCAATATGACACGAGGCGGGGTAACGGAAGACCCGCAGTACGGAACGACAACAGTGGATCTCAACAATCTTGCGTATGCAGACGAACCATTCGTCCTAGCCAATGATGTGGCACAGGTTTTCTATGTGAAGGACATGTCTACCAAGCCAAGAAAAAGAAAAGATAAGGAAGCGAATGCATCGTACGATGAGTCAAAGCGGCACATAGTTCTTTCTGGGAAGAGAAACATCGTGGGAGTGGATGACAAGACAGACAAGTCAGAAGATTATGAAAAGTTTGATGAAATTGCTCCATTCACAGTGAATATTGACCCGAGCATCCCGTTAAATGATGAAGATTGTCCATGGCTACGACGCAAAGGGACATACGCGAAGAAAAAGTTTCACACCCAAAGATCTGGGATGTGATCGGCTTAACTATCATCACTTTCTTCTGTGTTTCACACCCAGGAGGGAATCTCTGTAATAGTTAGGGTAGCTAGTTATGTGTTTTGGCATTTGAAACGCGAAGAAATTTTATGTGCAAGCAAATTCTTTCATGCATTTATTGATTTTTTCAGCTAAATGACCCTGAAATTGAAAAGCATTTCAAATGAACTCAGAAAAGGATGAAAGTTGGCATGGTATCATAATTTCACCCACATAGCATGTGCAAAAAAGTAGAGAGGGTTATCGCAAAAACTGGATGCACTTCGTGTACAAAATGGACAATCTGTTTCGAAGTATCAGGGTTTCGGACGAAAACTCATCCGTTACAAAGGCATTTCATTTTTAAATAACTTAAGCATTACCAAATTGAATATAATGATAAAACACACTAATATTAAACATAAGAAAAAAGAATCACTGGAAAATGTATTTTTAAAGTTAAGTATTCACAAACTAGTGATTCACACAAATTTCAAATAATTCAAAATTTAAACTATTCAAATTTAAAAACTACCGGCACTAACTGAAAGTTTCTAAAAACTATCAAAAATATTCACAAGGAAACTCTAAATACAGCAAAAAACAACTAAAAATAAATAAAACAAAATAAATAAAGCAGAAAAGAAAAAACTAAATGAAAAAAGCCCACCTACCGGGCCACAGCGGCTTGCATACGACTAGAAACCCAACCTGTTGTTGGGCCAGGATGCAGGCCCGCAAGCCCAATAGGCCCCATAGGGCAGAGTAGCAGAGGTAGGCCAAGAAGGCCTGCTTTAGAGAGGAGCTCGAGACAGCAGCGGCGGCGGGGCTTATAAGCAAGTGTGAGCGCCCTTCGGCTAGCTAGGTGGGACTAAACTTCTGCGCCCCTCGCCTGGCAGCGCACCCCCTTTTGTACCGGGTCGTGGCACCAACCAGTACTAAAGGGGGGGCCTTTAGTACCGGTTGGAGCCAGGAACCGGTACTAAAGGGGGGTGCTTCCCGCTGCTTGGCCTGGCCAAAACAGGCCTTTAGTACCGGTTGGTGGCTCCAACCGGTACTAAAGGTGTCCCCTATATAAGAAACACTTCGAAAATTTTCAGTTTCTCATCTCCCACTTCTCTCTGCCGCCGCCCTGTTGACCCGCGCCGTCGCCGCCCCCGTCGCGCCGCCCCCGTCGCGCCGTCCCCGTCGACTCCGCGACGCCCCCGTCCTCGTCGCGTCGTCCCCGTCGACTCCGCGGCACCCCCGTTGCCGTCCCGGTCGCCGATCCCCTCGCTTCGCCGTCGCCGTCGCCTTTGGATCGACCTCGCCTCGCCGTCGCCGTCGCCTCGACCTTGCCCGCGCGTGCTGTGGGCCCCTCCCCCGGCCCCTCTCCTCCCTCCAATCGATCGTAGCGCACACCCGCGTCGGCGCTGGCACCGACCGTAGCGCACACACACACTACATGCACACACACACACTACACACACACACTAGACGCGCACACACACACAATTTTTCTGTTTTTAGCTTTTAGTTTTTTTCTGTTTTTCTGTTTTTCATACAAAGTTTTAGATGAATTAATTAATTAGATTAGATTAATGTCAAATAGTATGTAGAAATGTTAGTTATTTATATATAATGTCAAATGTTATAGAAATGTTAGTTATATAGAAATGTTAGAAATTTTGGAAATGTTAGTTTTAGCTAGCTAGATGAATTAGATTAATTTCAAATTGTTAGACGATGATCGATGTTTTTTTAGTTTCTTATATTTTTAGTTATAAAATTTAGAATTTGCATATATGAAATCATCACAATCCATCATTTAAAAAATGTTACTTTACTTTTACGGCATATAGTATTTTGTTGTCGACGATGCCCGGCCCGCATCCTCGCCGTCGACACGTCCGCGACGACGTCCAGCTGACCCATGTCCGGGACTGGGCTCCGCCGGGCTGGCACTGGGAGGTGCTTCCTGGAGGGGCGCGCCGCTTGATGAGGAACCCGGCCCCGGGTCCCGTCGTCGACCCTGATCTCGTTTGGTGGCGTTCGCGTGGGCCAGTTTTGGTGCGGAGGGAGCCGGCCCCGCCGGAGGTGGTACGTCGTCGTGTCAGGGAGGAGGACGAGCATGTCCATCGCTACATGGTTGCGTTAGAGGGCGACAGGTTCTCCAATACCTGACAGTTTCTTCAGGGATCTCACTTCAGCTATGATTCTATGAGGGTTCCTTCTCTTTGGGTGTCCACCGCCCGCGCCGCAGGAACTGCGAGTGTCCTAGATTCTTCTGTAGTATTCGATCTTTATTAGCTACCTAGCCAGTGATGTATTTGATATTATATCTATTATTCGAGACGATGTATTCGAGATTATATCTATTATTCGAGACGATGTATTCGAGATTATATCTATTATTCGAGACGATGTATTCGAGATTATATCTATTATTCTAGACGATGTAATTTGAATACTAAATTGTTTTATATTTCTTTTGGCATAGTTAAATAAAAGCTATGGCGGACAATACCGACAGAGAGAGAGAACATACCATGTTCGATATCATACGCGGGCCAGATGATGATTAGAATGAAGAAGATTTTGACGGCTCCGAATTTCTAAACAACACCGGAGAGGGTGATATGATATTCGATTGCGACGACCGAGAAGATGAAGTCATGAACTACGACGAAGAACATGTTGATCCTGAAACAACAAACACCGGCAAGGTATATATATTTATATAAGCAGGAATCTGGTGATCATCGCATGTTTTAAATGAGTTGAAGATATATATATTAACGAATCGATCTTTCTTCTTTCAGCCATCCGGATCGAGCAAATCTTCAGGCAAAAGGACGAAACGAGGCCCGAACAAAAAGTTGAAGGAGGGCGTAAAGTACAATATCGAGGCATTCAAACCTAATGGCGAACCATTAGCGCCTAAGAAGATGCGGACAAGTTCGTTCGTCAGTGCGGAGTTCTTGTGAAGGACCAACTCCCGATCTCCCTTCAAGAATGGAGAAAGCCAGCAAAGCCACGTCCAAATGTTACTTTTGTCGACGAGAATCAAAAAAACTGCTTTAGGATACTCTCATGGAACATTTCACCCTACCAGATAATTTCACAGAAGCGGATGTGCGGAAAGTCAAGGACGCTGCTTTTAGGAAGATGGCAGTTGCATTCAAGAACCACAAGAGAACGACGTGGGAGAAGTACGTCAAGGGAGGAAGGAAGACTCCAGTATTCGAGGGGATACTAGAGAATCAAAGTGCTCATTGGGACGATTTTGTAAAATTCAAGGATTCAGAATTAGCTAAGGAACCGTCGAGAATAAACAAGAAGAATGCCGAAAAAAGGATAAGTTCCATAAGCTGGGGCCAGGTGGCTACGCGGTGGCAATGCCTAAGTGGGATAAGTCTGAGAAAGAGATGGAGGATGCAAGTGTCACTCCGGTTACTAAGAGCTGGCCCCCCAGGTGCAGGACTTGGTTCTATGCGCATGGGGGGGAGTTGGACCCGAAGACAGGCAATGTTTCGACGAAGGCATGTCTGAACGGAGCCGACGATGCGCTACTTGTTGCAATAGAAGAGGCTCGATCGGGGGTGTTCCAGCCCAACAGAAAGAACGACGAGCTTACGTGTGCCCTGGGAAATCCTGAACACCCGGGAAGAACACGAGGCAAGGGCACTATTCCGTGGTATGAGGGGTTTTCGGACTGGAACACTGACTACAGAACCCGTGCGAGAAAGAAGATTGCGGAGGAGAAGAAGAGGAAGATGGAGGAGGAGCAGAGGAAGCTCGACTATGAACGCCTTCAAGGCCTAGAAGCAAGTCAAGCGGAATTGGCAGCTAAATTCCAGCGGCAGCAGGAGCAGATCGACTCACTTAGCCAGCAAAGGGAGTCTCAGCAGCTGCAGCAGCTAGCGGATGATCCAGCATTGGATACCACTGCCCCATCCATGCCGAGAAGCAGCGTGGGTTCCGCCCCGGGTGACGCAGTAGTGCTGGATAGATACCCCGTGGATGACATCACGGAGAACACTAACTGCGAGCTACACTTCAAAATGAAGAACATATCCATGAGGGTGGCGGACGCCGTTGCTTTTTCAAATTCCCCCGAGGCAACCTTCCATTGCAACCCGATTCCAGCGGGCTATGCTCGTGTCTTGGTTGATGAGGTGGTGGACCAATATTCGGGGCTAGAGCTTGACATTCCTGGAGGTGACGAGGAGCACACACTCGGAGATGCCAAACATCATATCATCCTATGGAGAAAGGATTGCATCATTTTTCGAAGGCCACCGACACCGCGTCACCCGACTCCTCGTCGAAGTCCACCACCGAGTCAGCAGACTCCCGCTCCTCCAAGTCCACCAACGCGTGAGGCTACTCCTCCTCCTTCAAGTCCGGCAAAGTGTCAGGCCACTCCTCCTCCAAGTCCGACACAGCGTCAGACGTCCACTCCTCCTCCAAGGCCGGCACAACCTCAGGCCACTCCTCCTCCAAGTCCGGCACAGCTTCAGGCCACTCCTCCTCGTCCAACTCAGCCCCGTCAGCCGTCTCCGCCGCCTTAGCAATCGCAGAAGAGACACCCCGCAGCTATGGTGCGTAGCGGTACCAGTCGAGGTCATAGTACAGGAAGTACAGGCGGAGGCAAGCGATATAAATATGGTCCAAACCTCACTACTCCTCTTCCTGTGAGGGCTTACGACAGGACCGAGGAGCAAACCAATGCCATAGTGCGGGCAGAAGTCGACGCCCATTTTGGACCGAAACCGACACCGCCGCCAAGGGAGAAAGTGCCTGTGGAAGTAGTTGACCACTTCATTCGTATGGCTCAACCACCAGCTCCTAAGCCTGTTGACACAGACTATGAGCGCCACATCAGGAAGTTACATCGACAACGTCTACAGAAGGAGGCGAGCTCGAGCAAACAACATGCAGCTGTCGAAAAATGCGGGAAAACCATTGCCCAGCTGGGAGAACAGGCGGCGCAATCGACCCCCCCGCTTGTTGTGCCGCCAACAACACGTGACAGTACGCGCGCCCAATATTATTGTGGTGAAACAGTTTACGTTCCCGAGGTGGGCGATGTGGTAATAACCCAGGAGCATATAATGCAGGCTGAAGAACTCAAGATCACTGTTGGACAACTCCTCGAGATCAAGGACATGCCTGTGATTACAGAGGAGGAAATAAAACGGAAATATGTCCAGGGCCAACCTTTGGTCGAGCCAGAAGATGTCAAGAAGCTCCCAACAAGAATGTATGAATTGCATCAATGGTACATGGACATTATCAAGAGATCCGATCGAGAGTCCCTCATGGTGTATGTCAAGAAGGATCATTACTACCATGAGAAAGCTTTGGCCGTTGAGTATTCTGAACTGTTTCAGTTATACAATCAAGATGCACTCGACAAATCTATTATCAGTTGCTATTGTCTGTAAGTGATTTATTTCTGTAATTTAAGTCTCAAGCTAGCTGTAGTGATCCTTTTGATCAATCATTACCTGTAATTATCCTCACTATATTCTTTTCTGTGGTATTATGCAGGATGAAGATGTATGAAATGAGAAAAGGTGGACGCTATGGCATTGGGTTCATTGACCCAAACACCATTAATGAATACACATGGAAAATGAACAAGTATTATGAAAAGCAGGTAGAGGACAGCATGCTAGAGTTCTTGAAGCGCCTCAAATACAATGAAGATATACTACTTCCTTACAACTTCCAGTGAGTCACACTTTCTTGTACTACAAATTCTCTGTTTTTGCCTACTAGCTAGCTACATGTTTTTGCTTACATATGCCCGCTTAATTAAGACATGCAAACGTGTGTGCATGCAGATTTCACTGGATCTTGTGTATCATTAAAGTTGACGCCGGAACAGTTGAAATACTGGACTCGCTACTCAAAGCAAATAGTGACTACAACATCTTGTATGGGATAGTCAACAGGTAATTTCAATCATTATTAACTATATATCTAGGCCTATTTAGTTCGTCATTTCATGATATGAACTATTTAATAACCCCTTTATTCATTTTGTTTGTCGGCGGGCAGGGCTTGGGCAACACTAGTGCAGAACCGGGCAATAGCACCGGTTCGTAAGGCCCTTTAGTGCCGGTTTAGGAACCGGCACTAAAGTTTCGGCACTAAAGGCCCCCCCCCCTTTAGTACCGGTTCAGCACGAACCGGTGCTAAAGGGGAACCACGTGGCACGAGCCAGCTCCGGGGGCCGGGAGCCCTTTAGTACCGGTTGGTAACACCAACCGGTACTAAATGGTTGTGGGTTTTTGTTTTATTTTGTATTTTTCAATTAAATTTGTGTTATCAATTTAATTTAGGATTGTTTTACGTTATAATGAGTTGTAGTCGTCATCATCATCATCATCATCGCATATTAATAAATAAATAAACTCTAGCTAGCTAAAAATCATCATAGTCGTCTAATTACCACTATTTAATCATCATACTCATTACCGCTAGCTATCTAATCATCATCAACGCTGGCTAGCTTAAAGAGGAAACATTCACTTTGTAACAGAAGCAAAGATATCATCAAGTTCAACATAATCATCACCAACATCGAAGTTCAGGACACGGACATGAGACAAGTACTAATTAAGAGCATGAACTAGTAGCTACTGATCCTGCTGCTCCCTCTCAGGTAGAATAGCATAGAACATGTATAGCTCTCCTGATTCATCATACTGGAGCATGCAGATGAATCTATCTCCTAATCTTGGGTTGCGCTTCTCCTTGCTGCCCCCTAGTACTTCTCTGCGATCGTTAACAGTTTTGCTCCAATCTTTCACTATTAAGCATTCTTCGCTTTCAGAAATCCTGAATGCACTCATGTGTAATGTAGGAAATCTTGGTCGTAAGCTAACCATTGACATGCGACCTTTTGTCTCGATCCACTGAGGCACAACTGTCATCGGAAGTCCCTGTTGAAGAACATCGTATAGTAATTAATATACTAAGCAATGAAAGTTTAGCTTCAAAAATAATGTATGCAAAAGATGCACTAATTAAGGACAAATATTTAAAATCTTACCATCTTTCGATTATAGATGTGACCGTAGTTCAATACGATCACCATTGGTCGCACGTTTTGAGTACTAACATTTCTAAGTTTAGGAAAAAAAATTTGTCTTGACAGTATTAATATCCTCAAGCCATGAAACATAATGACTTATCTCCTCGCAGTTTAGTTGAGCCCCGGGGCAGTAGTAGGTCCTGTCTACCAAGCACCGGACATGTTTGCTTGAACCGAAATAAGCTGACAATACAAATTAGTTGTCAACTATTTTTGAATAAACTATATCAAAGACATAAACATATGCATGCATGGTTGAGAAAAACTCACCAAATGGTAGAACTGGAGGCGTTTGCACATCGACCCAGATGTCTATATTACCTTCAATATCATCTTCCGGACGAATATCAAAGGTGATAACCATATCAGGCTCAAATGCATAAGCCTTGCATAGTGCTTGCCAAGTTTTGCATTCAAAATGGGTGTATGTGTCTCCATTATATAATTTGACGTTGAAAGTATACCCATGCTCCGTCTTCAAGTAAACTCTCTTTACCTCCATATCATCTATAGCACTAAAACCTATCTTATCCAAGACAAAAATTCTTGCATGGCAGGGGATGCGCTAGTAGAATAGTGAAAATTTAAAATTATAAGTTCAAGCAAATGAAGCATAAGTTTTGCATTCAAATAATAATTGACAAAGTGACTTACTGTATCAACTTCCAATGTCTCATCCAGCTTGATGCTGAAGCGCCTACCATCAACAAGGAAATTTTGGTCGCACAGGCCGCGCTGGTCTTCACAGTGTTCGCACATAATGAAATATTTTTCGTCGTCAGATGACATTTCCTATGTTCATATAGGTGAAACATTAAACACCTATATCTAGCCAAATATATATTCATCTAACATTTGACATTAATATATCTAACTATATATTCAATTGACATTACTATATATTTAACTTTTCTATCTAATTCATCTAACATTCGACATTAATCTAACATTTATATAAACTCAAAATATAAAAAAATTAAATAAACAGAAAAACTCATTAACAAATAAACAGAAAAACTCATTAACATAATTAATTCAAATAGTTCAAATCTCATATACCTAAATTTTCTTACTAAAAATAAAGTAGTTATATTAATTATTAAACTAGTTCAAATCTCATATACCTAAATTTTCTTACTAAAAATAAACTAGTTATATTAATTATTGAACTAGTTCAAATCTCATATACCTAAATTTTCTTACTAAAAATAAACTAGTTATATTAATTATTGAACTAGTTCAAATCTCATATACCTAAATTTTCTTACTAAAAATAAACTAGTTATATTAATTATTCAACTAGTTCAAATCTCATATACCTAAATTTTCTTACTAAAAATAAACTAGTTATATTAATTATTCAACTAGTTCTAATCTCTAGTTCGACAATTTTTCTATCTAGCTAGCTAATTCATCTAACATTCGACATTAATCTAACATTTGATCATCTAATTAACTTTTCTAAAAAACAGAAAATAAGTAAGAAAAAATGTGTGTGTGTATGTGTGTGTACGTATATGTGTGTACGTATGTGTGTATGTGTGTGTATGCGTGTGTGGTATATGTGTGTGTGTGTGTGCGGCCCCGTACGCCGCCGCCCCGTACGTACGAGCAGGGGCGCCGGCGTACGGGGCGGGGGCGGCGGCGTACGAGGCGGGGGCGCCGGCGTTCGGGGCGGCGGCAGGGACGGACGGCGGCGCGCGGCGCGGCGGCCGGGTATGCGCGAGGAGAGAGCGAGATACGTACGGACGGCGGCGCGCGGCGTTCGGGGCGGCGGCGGGGACGACGACAACGACGACGGGCGACGGGAGCGGCGCGCGAGAGGTTGACGAAACAAGTGGGGAGATGTAACTGAAATTTCGTAAGTGCTGTATATATAGGGTGAGCCTTTAGTACCGGTTGGAGCCACCAACCGGTACTAAAGGCCTACTTTGGCCAGGCAAAGAGGCGGGAAGAGCAGGCCTTTAGTACCGGTTGGTGGCTCCAACCGGTACTAAAGGGTGGTCTTTAGTACCGGTTGGAGCCACCAACCGGTACTAAAGGCCTTGCGCTGCCACCCCGCAGTTCGCAAAGTTTACTCCCACCTCGCCCGGCGAATGGCAGCCGCACTGGTTTATAAACCCAGCCGCGGCTACCTCTTCGAACTCCTTTATATAGCAGGCTTCTGGGCCTAATTAATTAGGGCGCGCTGCCCTGTGAGTCTGCTGGCCCTTCTGGGCCTGCATTTGCACACCCTAGGTCTGGCAGGCCCACTGGGCAGCGCGCCAACAAATTTTTTATATAGTTTTTTCTTTTCTGCATTACTTATTTTCTTCTATTTATTTTTGAGTAGTTTTTTATATAGTTTTTTCTTTTTTTGCATTATTTATTTTCTTCTATTTATTTTTGAGTAATTTTTTTGTATGGTTTTTTTATTTTCTGCATTATTTATTTTCTTCTATTTATTTTCTTCTGGAAATTGAATGCTGCATACCATGCCAAGTTTCAACATTTTCAGGATTCATTTTGTAGTGATTTTCAATTTCACGGTCATTTAGCTCTCTAAACAATTAGGTAAATGACCGAAAAACAACAAATGATGTCAGAACATGTTGGAAATTGATGACGTCGCTTTAAATGCTGCATACTGAACACAAAAGAAGTCCGGAGTTCAAATAAGTTTAAAAAACATTGGAGTGGTCATGTAACAGATGAGTTCTCGTCTGAAACCCTGATACTCCGAAAGAGTTTGTCCAGTTTGTACACGAAGTGCGTCCAGTTTTTGCCGTGACCCTCTCTACTCTTTCGCGCATGCTATGCGGGTGATATGTTGATACCATGCCAAGTTTCAACATTTTCAGAATTCATTTTCTAGTAATTTTCAATTTCACGGTCATTTAGCTCTCTAAACAATTAGGTAAATGACGACAAACAACAAATGATGTCAGAACATGTTGGAAATTGATGATGTCGCTTTAAATGCTGCATACTGAACACAAAAGA
Organism: Triticum urartu; assembly: GCF_056163025.1. NCBI lineage: Eukaryota > Viridiplantae > Streptophyta > Magnoliopsida > Poales > Poaceae > Triticum > Triticum urartu. Next base: position 533,008,146 of record NC_141877.1, on the reverse strand, counting down.
AGTCCGGAGTTCAAATAAGTTTAAAAAACATTGAAGTGGCCATGTAACAGATGAGTTCTCGTCCGAAACCCTGATACTCCGAAAGAGTTTGTCCAGTTTGTACACGAAGTGCGTCCAGTTTTTGCCGTGACCCTCTCTACTCTTTCGCGCATGCTATGCGGGTGATATGATGATACCATGCCAAGTTTCAACATTTTCAGGATTCATTTTGTAGTGATTTTTAATTTCACGGTCATTTACCTCTCTAAACAATTAGGTAAATGACCGACAAACAACAAATGATGTCAGAACATGTTGGAAATTGATGACATCGCTTTGAATGCTGCATACTGAACACAAAAGAAGTCCGGAGTTTAAATAAGTTATTAAAAATAAAAAAGAGGTGCAATGCTGGTTAATTTGCTTCAAGCCATTCGGAATAGTGTAGACTGCACTGCACATAGCTCAGTGCAATCTATGCTATTCTGCAAGGCTTGAAGCTAATCAACATGTAGATGAGCATTGCAACTCTTCGTCATTGTCTGTGCACTCACGGCTTATAAACCGCTCATACTGCCTCTCTCTTGGCGAGGTGGGACTAAAAACAGCTTGCCATAACCTCATTAGTACCGGTTCGTGGTACGAACCGGCACTAAATGGTGATGGTGGGGCCATAGCCTGACCACAGGCTGACACAACCTCTTTAGTACCGGTTCGTGGCATGAACCGGTACTAAAGGTTCGCCACGAACCGGTACTATTGATCGCCGCCACGAACCGGCACTAATGTACACATTAGTGCCGGCTCTAATTCAAACCGGCACTAATGTGCTTCACGTTTGACCCTTTTTCTACTAGTGCAAGGTTCATCAGCATCACGGAAGGCGAATGGAAACCACAGCTGAAATGGTTTCGATCCAAGGTAAGTAATTAAGTAGTACTAGCTAGCTAGCTGCCATCTCTTTATTTATCATGCTTGATTAATTATTATCTGATCAAATTAAATTCCATTCTCGTAATAAAGGCCCTGAAGCAGGTGCAGGGGACTAATCTGTGTGCATTCTGCGTTTGCGAGAACATTCGCATGATGGCGTCCGAAAGGAGCAGATCTCAAAGACAGGAATGGGTACGCTTGTCAGAACACTATTTACAATTTTTACACCGTTATCGATATCTAGTCACACAACTAATACACATGCATATTGATCTCCTTCTTAACAGTTCAAAGAGGTGCGGGACAAGCTCCTAGAAACAGAGCACGTAGAAGCACTTCAAGAGGAAATAGCGTGATTTTTGCTCGACCAGGTCATAAATCCGAAGGGAGAATACTATTACCCGCTACCGCCCCCATCGAACAGGTCATGAACCACTTCCAATTGTCATCGTGCTCCGAAGGCACCAATTAGGCTAATGCCACTGGCTCCGAAGGCAACATGCATATGTAGGAGAAATTGTATATAGCTATACATGTGTGTATGTGTAAATTAATATGGTGGTTTGTGAGACATTGATGATATATATATGATTGGTTCTACTAGAAATTCTATTTATATATATATATATGCATAACGTGTACAATGTGTAGTACCGTAAAATACTAGCAAACGAAAAAGAATTAAAATGGAAAACACAAAATTAAATGAAAAAGAAATCATAAAACCAAAAACCCCCCAAACATTTTAGTACCGGTTGGTGTTACCAACCGGTACTAAAGGGCTCCCGGCCCCCGGAGCTGGCTCGTGCCACGTGGTTGCCCTTTAGCACCGGTTCGTGCTGAACCGGTACTAAAGGGGGGGGCCTTTAGTGCCGAAACGTTAGTGCCGGTTCCTAAACCGGCACTAAAGGGCCTTACGAACCGGTGCTATTGCCCGGTTCTGCACTAGTGTTATCACATTATTCATACACATACTTATTGCAAGATTTTATTTGCCCTCAGAGCAAAGTATTACTATGCATGCCCCTAGGGGGATAGATTGGTAGGAAAAGACCATCGTTCGTCCCCGACCGCCATTCATAAGGAAGACAATGAATAATATATCATGCTCCAATTTCATAGCATAACGAGAGACCATATGTGCATGCTTCGGAAATCACAAACCTTGACACAAATATTCTTACTAAACAAAAATTACTCACTAGTATGACTCTAATATCACCATATTTATATCTCAAAACAAATGCAAGGAATCAAACTTCTCATATATTCAATGATCTTCATGAAAGTTTTTATTATATCTCTCGTGAATACCCATCATATTAGGACTAAATTCATAACCCAAGAAAATTGCCATACTATTTATAATATGCTCAAAATATTTTAAGTGAAGCATGAGAGTTCATCAATTTCTTTAAAATATAGCCACCGCCGTGCTCTAAAAGATATAAGTGAAGCACTAGAGCAACTACCTAGCCCAAAAGATATAAGTGAAGCTCAAAAGGTGTTCTAATAAATTCACGATTAATGTGTGTCCCTCTCCAAAAGGTGTGTCCAACAAGGATGATTGTGGCAAAATAAAAAGCAAAGAGACATATGACACATGACGCTCCAAGCAAAACACATATCATGTAGTGAATAAAAATATAGGCTCAAGTAATTTACCGATGGATTGTAGACAAAAGAGGGGATGCCTTCCGGGGCATCCCCAAGCTTAGATGCTTGGTTCTCCTTGAATATTACCTTGGGTTGCCTTGGGTATCCCAAAGCTTAGGCTCTTGCCACTCCTTATTCCTTCGCCCATCGAAACTTCACTCAAAACATGAAAACTTCACAACACAAAACTCAACAGAAAACTCATGAGATCCGTTAGTATAATAAAGCAAACCACCACTTTTAGGTACTGTTGTAAACTCATTCCAATTTTATATTTACATTATATGTATTGTATTATAACTTCAACATGGCTCATACCCCCTGATACAACCATAGATTCATCAAAACAACACAATGAAGACAGAATCTGTCAAAAACAAAACGGTCTGTAGTAATCTGGATTTTAGCCAATCTTCTGTAACTCCAAAAGTTCTAAAAAATTAGGACTATATGTGAAAATTCCATATCTATCTTGTGTAAACAATTCATAGAAAAAACATGTTTCTGTGTCTTTACAAAATTCCAGAACTGGGCGCAAAAGTTTCTATTTTTTCACATAATCAAATCAACAATCTTCCAAATCATCCCAAAGGTCTTACTTGGAACAAATACGAATGTAAACATAAGAACACTATCATAACAGATGTATAATGGTATATTTATTGCAAAACATAGTAAAAAGTAATAAAAATATTGGGTTGCCCTCCCAACAAGTGCTATGTTTTACGCCCCTAGCTAGGCATATTGCATAGATCTAGGTTTTGTCATATTTGGTATTCAATTCCTCAATTGCACATCTGTAATCCCAAGGGATTTCATTATGTTTGTTAATGATCACACTCCTAGGTAGAAAATCAAGAAATTCATTTGTAAGAGTAGGTTCCTTAATCATATTGACAAAACTAGGGCAAATACTTATCATCTTAAGATCCTCGTTTCCTTTACTAGATGATCCACCCTTATTTTTAGGAAAATAAATAAACATAGTAGTTTTATTAGGAGGAAATTTTGGGGTAGTTTTGACAGAAGAAAAAGTGGAACCTAAATTGGTAATAATCTCCTCCAACTTATCGATTCTAGCGGGACTCTGTTCTACCCTCTCATTAATTATAGGCTTGTTCTCTTTTAGTGTTTTTAAAGTAATTTCTACCTTTGATCCAATTTGAGTAATGTGATAATGAAAGTTTTTATCCAAATTTTTAATATGCTCCATGGTAGAAATTTTATTCTCAATAATATCTAACCTTTGCTTCACATGTTCCAAGGTTGATGTTGTTTCATTAATCAATATTGGTGGCGAACCCACCAAATTTCCAAAGCATCCGTAGGGTGACTACCCAAGAAATTACCCCCAGTAATAGTGTAGCACAAATCTATACCAAGTGGTAACACCCACATAATTTTTTTTGAAGAAGAATGGTAGTAGATTGCTTACGAGTAGATCTACTCCGAGCATCGCAAATTCTATACCAAGCAACTTTTAAATTCTCTCCTCCTCTTTGTTTAAAATTAAGAGCCTCACTTTCTGGGGTGCATGCTACGAGAGAAGAACTAGCCATGATAACAAATAAATACATCTAGCACATAAGCAAATAAGAAGCAAATGAAAAGGCAAACGAAAAGAAGGCCAATAAAAAGGCAAATATTTTTGTATTTTTTTGAAAACGTTTGAGAAGTGGGGTAGATTAAAACGAGAGGCAAATGGAAAATAATGCAAATGCAAGAGACGAGTTTATGATAGGTACTTGGTAGGCTTGATGTATATCTTCCCCGGCAACGGCGCCAGAAATTCTTCCTGCTACTTCTTAAGCTTACGTTGGTTTTTCCCTTGAAGAGGAAAGGGTGATGCAGCAAAGTACAGATAAGTATTCCCTTCAGTTAAGAACCAAGGTATCAATCCAGTAGGAGGAACACACAAGTCTCCAATAGTTGTACCTGCACAAACAAACAAATACTTGCACCCAACGCGATAAAGGGGTTGTCAATGCCTTCAGGGTTACTTGCAAGGATGAGATCTGCTAGTGATAGACATAAAGATAAGTAAAAGTGAAAAAAATCACAGCAAGGTATTTTTGTGTTTTTATTTTGTAGATCTGAAAATAATATGATAAAAGACACACCCAGGGGCCATAGTTTTCACTAGAGGCTTCTCTCTTGAAGGAAAGCATATGGTGGGTAAACAAATTACAGTTGAGCAATTGATAGAAAAACGCATAATTATGAAGACATCCAAGGAAATGATCATGTATATAGGCATCACGTCCAAGAAAAGTAGACCGACTCCTTCTTGCATCTACTACTATTCCTCCTCACATCGACCTCTATCCAGCATGCATCTAGTGTATTAAGTTAACAAGAACGGAGTAACGCCTTAAGAAAGATGACATGATGTAGAGGGATAGACTAATCAATATGAACAAACCCTATCTTTTCATCCTTGATAGCAACAATAAAATACGTGTCATGCCCCCTTTTGTCACTGGGATTGAGCACTGCAAGATTGAACCCATTACAAAGCGCCTCTTCCATTGCAAGAAAAATCAGTTTAATTGGCCAAATCAAATCAATAGATCGGAGAGAAATACATATAAACCCACAATTCATCGGATTGGATCAAACACACCGCAAAAGAAGATAACATCGAATAGATCTCCAAGAACATCGAGGAGAACATTGTATTGAAAATAAAAAAGAGAGAAGAAGTCAACTAGCTACTAGCTATGGACCCGTAGGTCTATGGTAAACTACTCACACATCATCGTAAGGGCATCAAGATTGATGTAGAAACCCTCCGTGATCGAATCCCCCTCCGGCAGAGTACCCGAAAAGGTCTCCAGATGGGATCTCACAAAAACAGAAACTTGCGGCGGCGGAAAAGTATTTTTGGTCTGCCCTCTGGTCTACGAGGAATATTTGGGTATTTATAGAAGAAAGATTAGGGTTGGAAGTGCCACGGGAGGCCCACAAGCTTGGGAGCGCCCCCATGGGGCGCCTCCGGAGCTTGTGGCCACCTCGTAGCTCTTCTGGCCTACTCAGAGCTTCCAGGGTGTCTTGTGGTACAAGAAAAATCGTCAAAAAGTTTTTGTTCTATTTGGACTCCGTTTGGTATTGATTTTATGTAAAGACAAAAACAAGGGGAAAACGGCAACTGTCATTGGGCACTAGGTTAATAAGTTAGCCCAAAAAATAATATAAAATAGCATAATAATGCATATAAAACATCCAAAAATGATAATGTAATAGCATGGAACAATCAAAAATTATTATAGATACGTTGGAGACGTATCATCCGCTATGGCCTCGCCGACCGCCTCATCTGATGTGCCCCACCACGCCCATCACCACCATCTAGCCCACCGGCGGCTAGACTCTTCTTCAGCTTCTCCTCCTTTGCGGCCTTCGCTTTGACGCGTCTTCCAGCTGATCTTCCAAGCGAGCGTGATGCTCGGGTCCTCCGGCACCTCTGACAGGTTCTCCGACAGTTCCATGCATCGGCGGCGGAATGAAGGAGAGGGTGAAAGAAAAGAGCGTGACTTGGGCGAAGAGCGAGGGGGAGTGGAAGAAGAGAGTGGGGGATTTTGGCACGGAAACAGTACGGGATGCTACGAAAGCACGGACTCGGCCTTCATTTTGGGTGGGCCAAAGGGGCGGAGAGGGATGTTTTGCATGTCCGGACTCCCGCAAGCCCCCCCCCCCCTCCCCCCCCCCCCCCCCACACACACACATTTGCCTCCAGTTTTCGGGAGGAATCGCGTCCGGACCACCCAGCGGACCGATACATGACCGCGTTGGATGGCTTCCGTGGTTCGGATAGCGCGTTCAAACGGTTGGGGGGGGGGGGGGTTGTGGGTCGGCATTGGAGATGCCCTTAAGGGGGTGTTTGGTTGTCTCCAGCGCACTGCCAGCTTGTCACCCTTTGCCTTGCGGCTGTCGGGATTTCAACGCAGCCACCAAAGAATTGCAGCATGTTGGCTCCAGCTTCTATTGTAGATGATCGCAACTCTCCCACTGGCCGGTTCCAGCGTGCGGTCACCATTGTTGCAACATTCCCAGCGTCACCGTTGTCGGCTTGCACCACCATGATCTAGCAAAAAAATCCCAACACCAAAATACCGTGGTCGCTGGTTGCGGCAAAAACAATCACCGGTTCCAACAAAAATCACGTGTCACTACAAACGGACGCATCAAAAAAGTCACCGGATGCGACAAAATTTCTTGCCGGTTGTAGCAAAAACAAAGTCGACACCGACAAAAACGACTCGACCGTCTCCGGTTCCAGCACTGGTTAGTGTGGTTGTAGCTTTTTCGTCTGTCGGTTTCATCTTCTCCGCCAACCGGTTCCAGCAACGCCCATTAGGAGTCACAACTTTCTCAAAAATGCCAGTTGCAGCTTCCCATCCACGCGGGTTCCTCTCGGAGTGGCCGAGGCGTCAAGGCTAGTGGGGGGAGAGGCGAGGCTCGTCGCGGCTTGGGCAGGGCCAGCCTTGACGTATGGCGGAGAGGCGATCGCATGGCCGCATCCTGCGCGCCTCAATCGCGATCGCTTCATTGCTCTAGCTGCCGGCAGCCATCGCTTGCGGTTCTTCTCCGCTGCGTGTCGTACTAGTGTCGTTGCCGGCTTGACGCCTTGCCCGTGTTCTGCACCTACCTTGGGCGGCTGGCCTGGCCGGTGGCCACTTAGTCACTCGCGTCCAGCCATCCGCGTGGTCCAGTGTCTTTGTCTTTCATAAGAAAAAATAATATTACTAGGAATTATATCTAAATACGAATCCAACGATATAATTTTTGGTGACATGCATTATTATTTTCTTACTTAAATTTATGATCGAAGTTAACAAAGTTTGACTTTGAGCAAATCTTATATGCAGGCTAAAAACGGAGGGAGTACATATTCGTTCATCCACAATCTCTCTGTACATGATTAGAATGTTGATGTACACATTTCTAATTCTATGATTCTCTTTTCTACACAATTTTAGGACATTTTCCTGCCGTGCAATGTTGCCTAAAGCATTTTTCGGGTGCTGAAAAAAAGGAAACAAAGATGTGTGCAAATTCAATCACATAAGGGTCCAAAGCGTTCTGAAAATTCAATATTGCCTAAGAAGCATTATTGTTGTTGACGGTGTCACTTGAATTTGGTTCTTATTTGAGGTTGAGGTAATCATGTTAGTTTTATTTTGCTATCTTTTGCCTTTCTGTCGTCATATGGCATTGTTCAACTAGATGTATAGATGGAGGAAAGATTACTCTTAACACTATGTGAATGAAGGTATATAATTATGTAGTTGGCGCACGCACACGTATAGTGTTAGGAGTTAGGGGACCATGTCGTTGAGTTTGCCCTAGGGCCTTTCGGAACATAGGCCAGCCCTGGGCTTTGGCAGGTGCGGGGGAGAGCTTGCGAGTGAGAGAGAGGGAGGGATGAAAACCCGGGGGGGGGGGGGGGGTAGGGGCAGTGTGGAGGATGGCAGAGGTTAGAGGCGGAAGACAACCACGAGAGAGGAATAGGAGAGAAGATAAGGCAGGAAACGAGTCGCACGCAGAGCTTCACGTGTGGATGGAATGAAAAAGAGCTTCGTGCGCATAGCATGGTCCCACGCCAGGCGTGTGCGCATGGGTAACCGGCCATGAAACCAGACCGGCCACCGGTTGTACTCGTGGACAGCGAGCTCGGTGGTGTGGAAGGAGCCGAGACAGTGCTTCTTGTGGGTATCCTAGTCGGTGATCTCAGTCACCCACATCCCACCCGCAACTACACGCCGAGGTACTTCATGTGTGATTGCCACGGCGCGGGAAGTTCGAGGAAGACGGCGAGCCGACAGGATGGGGACGCAACATCGCGGTGGCGGCATAAAGACGTGCCTGCATTGCACTCGTGGCGGCATGGATCCGCGCTGCGGATGGGCAACGGGGACCGGTGGCCACGAGATCTGGCCATTGGGGAGGAGGGGGAGTTTCTAGCGGCGGGGATTGGGGAGGAGTAGACGCAGAGGAGGGAGGGGATTGTTTACTCTGCCGTCGAGCGGTGGAGTAAATATAGGTGTGGGATAAGCGGTGAAGGAATTTTTTTACTCCTCTGTGGGTTTCAGGGGTTCGGCTATAACCTGGTTAGAGGAGTAAAATCGGATTTTTACTCTAACCGCTTTTAAGGGATTTCTCTAGTTTATTCTTTTCTCCATCTTATATATTATGTCACTTGACAGAGACTTGTCGACCAAGATGTAGTCACACACACAAAGACTTGACGGAAATATGATTGTATTCATCAAATGTCAAACATACTGTTTACAACCAGATAGTATGAAATAAAATTAGGGGCAGCAGTGTCCCAAATAAAGACACCTACAACTTCCTTGGCCTTTCTCTTTCCAGAACCGAGTTTGAGCACTCGAAAGTTCTTTGACTTTTGTACCAATCCACAACTGTGGCAACATGCGGCCCACTAATAATCCAATGCATCGTTACCGCCTCAATGCCAAGCAAACTAGCTGAATGAAGCACTACCTTGCTACTCCTACATTCTAAATGCTCGGCTAAGTTCCACCAGCGGTACTTCTGTTTCACGGCGTAGCGCTCTACAACAGGGCGCTATGGTTTATATCATAGCGCCGTCTACCACGGCTTCATGTTCTTGGACTTGGAAAATATTTTGGCCGATCTGACGCTATTCTTGTGCACATTGGCAGGGTCATAGCCCCCCTGCGCTCGGTATAGTGTTGAGCATAGCGCCCTCTTTGCAGGCGCTATTAAAAAGGTTAGATCCAAAATTATTTTGAAAACAGAGTCAAATCATGCTAATCTTTGATTAAAGGGTTGAGGTCTGCCATAGTCTAAGATGTTTTGCTGGTACTTGGACATCGTGTACAAAATTATTCCACGTGCGTCACCTAGTGTATAGGACGGTCTATACTTGAGCAAAATTAATCCAGCTGGATTCTCGTAGGGCCACGCGGTGGATAATGGAGAAAGTTTCACAGCCTCGCTAACTATTGGATAGACACGCTAATGACCATTCGATCTATCCATGTAAGCAACCATCCCTTTGCAACAAGAATGGGATTGCACAAGGCCTTCTGCAACAAGATGCTTGTTGCAATCACCTCCAAACGTTTATTTTTCTTCTAGAAGTTCTTTGCAACAAAGTTAATGTTGCAGAAAAATTTGCAACAGAGGATGTGTTGCAGAAAATTGCTGACCATTTGCAACCGTAATTTTTGCAACAGTGCTCGTGTTACAGAAAACTTTTCGCACACATGTTGCGGAGAGCATTCTAGTGGTAGTTGCGTGCAACTCGCTGGAGAAACTCATCAGTGTGCTTGCCGGCGCCAAGCGCCGGTGGCGGCGGTCGAAGCAGCACAGGGAGGCGACAACTCGACGGGGGAGCTCTGTCTCTCATGCAGCTTGCCGGAGAAGCTTGGCGGCGGCGAGCGCTGATGGCGGTAGTCGGTGTAGCGCGGGGAGGCGGCGACTCGACGGGAGCTCGAGATAGTCGGAGCAGCGTGGGGAGGCGGCGAGTTGAGGGGAGCTCAGAAGGAGCATAAGAGGTGACTTATCTCGATGATCCTGATCCTGCAGCAGAGCCTTTGTTGTGATGAGAGAGATTACAACAACGGGCTAGTTGCAAAGAATGGTGGCTGTGGTCAGGGAGCACATGGCATAGGGAGCACATGGCATGCAGAGAAGGTGATGGACGCGAGGCTACGATCTGGCGGGTGATTTATATCATTTCCCATTATGGTATGGGAACTTTATTTCTATCTTGATTCTAACAGTCTGACTATGTTTGTAGGTGGGTGTTATGGCCTCTTTTCTGGATCATGTCTGTTCAGTATAATCTTTGATATCATTGTACCAATTTTGGCTTTACTTGACCTGCAAGTTCAACAATAGTAGACAGAAACTTGTGTTGTTGATATCGCCACTTCCATTTTTCTCGGTTAATGATTTTCATTATGTTTTTCTTAATTCAACAAAATGAGAAGTCAATGGGGCCAAATTGACTTTCTTACCTATCCATGCGTTATTACACTAACGACTAGCAATGTTTCAATTCTCCAAGTAACGATAACAGTGGTTCCCAATATATGCAACATCTATTTTTAAGTTTCAAGGTACTAGGTTTTAATTCCTCTGTAACCTCTGTGGGATAACTGCAAATGTATTTCTTTGTTCATGGATATGAGTATACAACATGGGGGATTTACGGAATGTCGATATCCCTATTCTGGTTACTTCTTAGTTCTTATACTTATATATCATTTTCATTTTAAGTCTCCTTTTGATAATTGGGATGTTGCAACCATGCAATCCGAGCATGACGACGTGCGTCCAGGATTGGTCCATGGGTGGTATGCAAGGTCAACAAGATTACGTGTGTTGCTTTTCAAGATGTATGCATTTTTTATGTTTCGTAGCAACCCACGAGCATTATATTAGTACTTCCAAAATATACTGTCTATAGATTTCGCGTAAACTTAAAATCATTGATCAAGCTTATAAAAAACATAAGCACCCATGAAAGTCTGTATCATTCCATTCATCAGGGGATATATATTTGTATTGTATTTACTAGCAAACATGTATGCCCGTTACAACGGGAGAAAAATAAATACATAAACAAATCCCTTAAAATCTTTCACGATGTTGTACTTGAAACAACATGATAAATAGTGTTGTGCAAAAACATAAAGGTGGGACGATTTTTTAAGTGTACTAAAATTGTGTCCAATTTATTAGACAACAAAAATACCTACCTAGTTGTAGGAAACATATATAATAGACATTTTCAAAATACCCCATATAAAGAAAAGTATTAATTAAGGGTGCATCATAAACATAATTTTGGAATGATGGACATGCAAGATAATACCGTATTTGGAATATACATATTTTTCTGAGCAATTGCCGTATATGACATGTTAAAATTGGTGTTAGGGTCGGAAAGATATGAAATTTTCAAAAAGTACTTGAATTTGCAGCAACAAATACGAAAGGTTAAAGTGGGCCGATATTGCAACACCGTGTGCCCCATCTGGCCGGGACATGGAGGCTTAAAGGAGGATTCAAACATTGCCGGTGGCCGGCCAGGAGTATGTAGGTCGCCAGCGTGGGCTAGTAGGGGCGGCATGACTGCCATCGGGCGTGAAGGAGGGTGGTCGAGGTCACGCTGAGGCGGAGGCCTTGACTCGTGGCGGACCGGCAGGAAGGTGTCAACGGCCGATGTAATTGTGGTGTACGAAATGCATTGGAAAAGGGGGGAAGAAGAAAAATATGAAGAATACGAGTGGCTCACATTTGTTGGGTACGAGATGAGGGACGCGTGGCACACGTGCGAGCTTGGTTGCGTGATGGGCGTGGCAAACGACCTTTGCAACAAGCACTCCGTTACACTTCTTTTTTCGTAAGAGAAGCCAAGTTGCAAAAGTTGAAGATGGCTGCATGCCGTTCGATCGAAATCAGATCTGACGGCCCCAGAGACGGTCGACGGGAGCTGCTTCATCCGTCAGGTGAACCGTAGCATTTTCCCTGAAAAAGGGAGAAGTGGGACTCGAAAGGTATCCCAAGTGGAAGAGCAAGGCTCTATCAGTCAGGCTCTAGTTTGCTTGTGATGCATGCCAGGATAGTTGTACATGAATCAAATGCGGCGGCCAACGACTTACAAAAAGATTCATTTGTTGCCACTCACCGGTGGCATTGGTGGCTAATTCTCATCAACTTTGAGGGTAATTTGATAATAGATGGATGTAGTTGTGTAAAGAGGTAAATACACTAGAAGTAATATAACTTGCACGCAACGTTCAGTTTAGTGCATAAACTTGTAAAATATGGGTTTCTAGTCATTTAACCCGTCCTCTCGTTCATATATGGTGCTTTCTACCGTATCCAGCCGTATCCCTATGCGTGCCACGTGGCAGGGCTCACTATCAGTGGCTGAGATGGTGGTAATCTGTGTGCACTGTTTTTTTAGGTAGCACCCTTGCATTTTATTTATTTATGCAGAAAATTTCCAAATAAAATGAAAAACGTGGAACGTTTGAGGGATTTGAAGCATGACCTGCTGTGATTCGCCCAGGATAGATAGCCACTCGACCAGCTGAAGCTTGACATTAAATGTATACAATTTGCTTTATATAACATAGACCATAAGAATTAAAGTAAAAAAAACCAAATCAGGAAAAAGGGAAACCCCGCTTCAAACTGGCGACCTGTTGCAATAAAGTGTGCGTCCTAACCAACTACCTAATGTTACTTCATGTTTATTTGAGACTACTAAGATATATATCCAAGTGTAAAAATACATGTTCTAAACTATATTTTCTATCATCTAGCTTTTTTGTTTAAAATTATTTGAATTTGAAAAAAATTCCTTTTATTTGCCTGAATTTTACATTACAAAAACCGAAGTCAGTTGGACTTATTATAAAGTTCAGACCTCGGGCTCGAGGACGTAGTCCGAAAGAAATTTGTACACATTCATTCAGAACAATGTTTTCTTTCATCTAAATAATTCACATTCAAAGAGATAATTATATGATTTGTCCTAAAAAATTATGTATGTTCATTTTGACCTATATTTTCCTATATCTAGATTTTTTTTTAAATGTTGTTGATATATCCAAAAGAACTTACGTACATTCATTGTGCACTATATTTTCTTTTATCTATATTTTAAAATAAAAATTGTTCCAATTCAAAAAAATAGTGCACACTATATTTTCTAAACTATATTTTCTTTTATCTAGATTTTAATTTTTTTAAAATTGAATTCAAACAAAAACATATTTGATTTGTCCAGAAGAATTTAAGTACATTCATTCTGCACTATATTTTATTTTATCTAGATTTTTAAATTTACATTTATTTGAATTCAAACATAGATTAGATTTTTAAATTTACATTTATTTGAATTCAACCATAAATTGAGTTTATTTGTCCGAAATACATATGTACATTCGCTGTGGACTATATATCCTTTTATATAAATATTTAAATTCAGAATTATTCCAATTCAAACAAAAATATCGTTGATTTGTCCCAAAAAATACGTATATTCATTCTACATTTTATTTCCTTTTATCCAGATTATAAAAATTTTAAAATTCAAATTCAAACAAAAATTTCGTTGGTTTGTCCAAAAGAATTTGCATTCATTCATTCTGACTATCTTTTGCGGGCATATATATATTTAAAGTTAGGGACTATGTGCAAAAAAATCTATCTATGTGTAAAAAAGTTATACATAGGTCGCTGGCATTGGGATACATAAATTTTAAACTATAAAATGCATAGCACTTTTGTCTCTATTTATCACTAATAAGCTAAAATCAAATATATCTTACGTAGAAGAAATAACAATACACAAAAACAAAAATTGTTTATGTGATTAAGTGTCATTGTGGCCTCATGGTTGGCCCTTGTACACGAGGTCATAGTATCGAACTGGGGCTTTCCTTTTCAGCACAGCCTTTTGTCATTTTAATTTATGCAGTACGTGTTAAATAGCTTTAACTGTGCACTTAAACATGAACTGTTAGTTGGTCTAGTGGCTCTCTATGCTAGGCGGATCGTGTAGCTCGTCGTTTCGAATCCCATCATGCGCTGCATCTTCTTTCATTTTATTTGAGGACTTTTTGTGTAAAAATAAATAAAATGTATGGGTTCTTTCTAGAAAAACCAGCCTCAGCCACTGACAGTGCCCCTGCCACGTTGGCACGCGTAGGAATGCAATAGGAAGCACCGTATCTGAACGAGATGACAAGTTAGATAATTAGGAATTCATATCCTATATACATAAGAAGTTGATCTCCACTATTATATTTATCTCAACATGCGCACATGCCACCTCATTAAAGGCCCACCACTACATGCATGAGAAAAAGTTTTCCATTATTAGTTGATCTCATGCACATCTTTCACCTCATCACACAAGCCACATCATCAAAGAGGTCCACTCAACTTGCATGAAAAAGAGTTTTCCATGAATATGCCAACAATATTCAGAATATTTTCTGACTACACAATAATCAAATACAATATATAATATTTATTTTTAGCTTTAGTACATATATTATTAATTCAACTATGGAAGCTTCATACAATCAAATCACTGAAATATATTGCAATCGATTCCCGCAGCAACGCGTGGGGTATTCTCTAGTTTTACAAATTTGTACACCAAAGTGACCGTCTGATGTAAGTTCTATGACTCCAGTTGTATTTACCTCTTTTGTAAATTTTGATGAACATCCTCTTTTGGGGAGATTAATATCATTGTTTAGGGGGAATTAATATCATTTGTTAACCAACCGTGTCCTGCCCCAAAAATAAAACTAACCATGTCCTGCAAGACGCGTACTAACTCGCTGATCTACGACCCGCCAGGCGTTCATGTACTACTCCCTCCGTTCTTAAATGTAAGTCTTTGTAAAGATTTCATTATAGACCACATACGTATTTGGTTTATAATGAAATCTTTCGAAAGACTTATATTTAGAAACGGAGGGAGCAAGTTCTAGGACTCCGGATGCTTTTAACTCTCTTTTTGAACTTGCACCACGTCGGTCGAACGACAGCCAGTACTCCTAGCCTACTGTAGTAAGCTAGTACAGAGGGTACGTACAAACGTACGCAGACACATGCCCACACAAGATGACGAACACATAGTTTCACAGAAAAATTCACCGAACAGTTCCGACCATTCCGCGGCACACCGTACATGCACTGACGACGTACCGGTACCTAAAGAACCACCACGCACCGGTACGCACTTTTCGGATGCATACATAGGCGTGCAGTGCAGGTACGTTCACCGTCCTCGCGCTACAGCGGCGAGCACAGCGGCCGGGCACGGGGCCAGCCGGCGGAGATTAGCAGGGTCATGCATGCATGCACGTACTACGCAGCAGTTGGCCGTACGTACGTGTGCCGCGGTGCTGTGGATCGATCGAGGGGTCCGGACGCGGGACGGACGCGCGTGAGTGACGCTGGGTGATCCGTAGCTAGGAAATAGTACAGCTTGATTTAAAAAAAAGGAAATAGTACAGCTTAGCTGGGCAAAAACAACAAATTTAATCTATGGATGAAATAATATTACAAAATGAACTGTTGGCCAAAAAATTCACCCGGCTGACTTTTTATGTAGCATTCGACAGCTAGGCCCGCATGACACTATGCAGCGCCTACACGCCTAGCCAGGATCGCACCCCGTGCTGCATGAAAAATGTTAAGTTAGTACTCCCTCCGTCCTGAAATATTTGTCGGAGAAATGGATGAACCTAGACGTATTTTAGTTATAGATACATCCAATTTTATCCATTTCCCCGACAAGTATTTTAGGACGGAGGGAGTATGTAACACCTGAGAGTTAGGCAGGGGGTGCGATGATGGTCAGGCATGTAGCGCCTGACTGCACAGTGTGTGTGGCGACTAACTGACGTGTGTTATATAAAAGGATCAGTCGGGTGAAAAAAAAATCGCCAACAATTTATTTTGTGATATTGTTTGGTCATGTCAGAACAGTGATTTTTGCCGCTTATAATTAACTGATCTGAGTACGTTCGATCGACCGGCCGGCCAGGAGCTATATCATCACATCGTCCCCGGCCATCCTGCTACGTTCCGTCTGTCCGACGGGTCCGGCTGCTTGAATTCGATGGGACAGGGTCTGGGGCGCCATGATTGCCACCCAGAGCTTCGCTAGCTAGGCCTAGCTCGCAGTGATCGCACCATGGCGAAGCGAACGTACAGGAGTTAGTATGTGCGTGGTGAAGTAATGCGGCGACGGCAGGGCCGGCGCTGCTAGCTGCTGCCGGCGCGGCAGCACGCAGGACATGATGCAGTTAATGGAAGAACGAAGGGGAGCTACAGCCAGCTAGGAAGGGGAGCTGCAGCCAGCTAGGACATGATGCAGTGAAGGAAGACATGCATGCAGCGGCAGTGAACTAAAGAGCTCTGGAGGCAGGCACAGAAGGGGCAGCCCGGCCGGAAGAAGTAAAGGGCGGAGGGGGAACAAACAAGCACGCCGGCCGTCGCGTCGGTACTTGCAGCCACTCACCATGGCTGCATCTGGAGTCTGGACTTGCACTGAACCATCCGTCGAGTAGTCGGTCAGTTAGTTTAATACAGACGCCACGTGTACAGAAACACAAGGCCATATCGACGCCCTTGTTAACTAACTATAGTAAAGTAACTAGAAGTAGCACTCCCCCGCAAAAAAAAAAAAAAAAAAAAAACTAGAAGTAGCACTAACGGGATCGATCAATCGATCGACTTCGTACATGGAGGTCAAACTAGCCAGCCAACAAGCAGCTACCACAAACTTACTGCACAAATATCCCGTCAAATGGAGAGAATACCTATCAGGAGTACTATTTGCGTAGGCATGAGGCTCTCGCGTCGCTCCCGCGGGCGGCTCGGGAGCAAACTCTAGCCGCCGCCAGCAACAGCCCACCCACCATCCTCTCCTCCCCTGGCCGCCACCGGCAGCGGTTGCCGCGCAAAGCCCGCGTGGCTCGGCGACGGCGAGCCCCTTTCCCCATTTCATCCAGAGGTGGCTGGCGCGCAGTGACAGAGCCAGGATTTTTGACATGGGTATCATTGTTGAGAAAATCGTTAACTGGTAACTGCTCGGTTGGCTGGCGAGTAGGAGATTAATAGGCTAATCGACAAGTTAATCGGCCATTTAATCAATTAATCAGACGATTTATCAGTTTATCGGCTACTCGGTGACCCTATGAGTAGGGATTAATCGGCAAATTAACTTGTTAATCGGATGAATTCTTGAACAGGGATGGATATGCAAAGTCAAAAAATTAATTTGCTGCACAACAATATATGACATACAAAAGTTCATAATAATAACTACAAAACAATAAATTACTCATTGGCTTTCAAACATCGATAGATACCGGTGTTGGTGTTGATGTCGAACTTATGTTCAATGCCTTGAAGCTCTGTCCCACCAACGCTTCAAATCACCGCACTTGTTCTTCAATTTTAATACCTATACAAAACAAAACATGCTAGATAGTGAGATGGTGGCATCGCACACAGTCTTACAAGTTTGAATGTTCGTAATTCTGGATTTTAGATGGATAAAATATGAAAACTCAACCTGTTTTTCTTGTACTTCTGCACAAATTTTATTGTGAGCCAATGCAAATCACGCTCAAAATTGATTGGATGCTACAATAGATTAATAAAAAAATTAAGGAATGAAGATAATCATCTATTCTCTACTAACAATTCGAGGAAATAAACACCCGGAAGAAACAATCAGACGATGGGCGAATTGCGAACGCCCCTGTTGACGACTTGTCTGGTAGATGGTAGATGCGCCTAGTGTGTACTGGGAAGGAGGACGTGGGCAGGTTAAGCAGATCGATCGGCTGGAGGCGATGATCTGCAACGGCCGAAAATTGATGCAGCGATTTCTTTGGATGGCCGACGCGGGCATGCGGCGTGGTGACATCCAAATTTCACGATGCGGCGGTTGTGTCCGCGGAATCACAGGCTCGAGGCGTTGCCTTGTCTTTTGAGCGGTCGAGGCGCTGGCTCGGTGTCCTGAACTTTGATCAATCGGCCAGCATTAAGCGTCAAGGACACGGCCCAGTAGCAAAGTACCAGCCCAATATAGGCCCATGCGGCAGTGAATCGTTCTTTTCATCGTTGTTTCTACGTACAACTAGACAGCCACACTATCTAAAAAGGCATGCAGGAGCTTATATACTGAAACTTTCTTGCAAAAAACATTGGGTATGCATTGCATACCCTTGAATTAGCCTAGCTCCGCCCCTGCTGGCGCGGGCCGGTGGCCACGGTGGGAGCTCGAGCTGCTGCGCGCGCTCGGGGTGGCGCGGCTGGCCGGCGGGGCGGTGTACGGAGGTGCGGGTGCGCGTTGGCATAGAAGCGCGGGCGCAGATCTGGCGTGTGGCGTGGATCCGGTGGTGGGACGCGAAGGTGGAGGCGCAGACAGGGCGCGGTGACCGCGCGAGGATGCGCTCGGCGGGGCGCGAGAAGGCGGGCTGGCGCGGTGACCGCGCGAGGATGCGCGCGGCAAGGGCGCGAGGAAGCGTGCGGCTGGACGCAGTGTGCCGCCATGGGTGCAGCGTGCTGGTCGCCGGCGCAGATCTGGCGGGTAGGTCTGGATGCCACGGATCCGGCTTTGGGAGTGCAAGATGGGCAGTTTCTCTGCCCCGTTCTGCTCCTCTGGAGTTCAGGGGGGCGGAAGGAGATGGCCGCTGGCCGGAGGTTCATAGCTGGCGGCCCGGGAGGGGCACTGCCGGCTGCTGGTGGTGCCCGGTTGCCGCTTGTTGGAGCAGGGTGGCTCCAGCCACGGTTGGGTGCGAGGTGCAGGACCCGATTTGGTCTCTGTAGGCCCGTCGTTGAGGAGGTTTGCGGGTGGCCCTACGTAGCAGTGGCGTGCCCGTTGTGTGGGAGGTGTGCGGTCCATTGGAGGTACGGGTTGACCTCGGCCTGCTGCATGGGAGTGGCTGCGTGGGTGCAAGCATGGCCGGTGCTGACCGGCAGGCGGCGACGGTGCCTATGGGCGTCGCTATCCTCCTTGGAGGCGTTGTTGGGAATCTTCACAGCCTCTACTCCCGGATCAAGTTCTTCAGGTGAAAGCCCAAATCCTGCTTCAGGGTCGGGCAGTGGTGTCATCTTCAACGTTGTTCCCCTTTTTAGGGCGTTGTCTTGAATAATTTGATCCCTTTGGTGGTTCCTACGACTAGACGTGCACGGTGGCTTCTGTGGCAAAGATGACGGTGGTGAGCAACGTCGGAGGCGTGGCTTTGGTCGTGGTAGTCGGCTCTTCTTCTCCAGCGTGTCCATGGGAATTCCTCGACTGTGTGGTGCTGTGGAGTTGAAGCCGCGATGGGGGCCGCTGTTATACGATGACGCGTGTCAGGTGGCTCGTTCGGTGATCCCCTCTGACGCCAACCTTGCCTCATTTCTTTGTGGTTCATCGTCGGAGTCGGAGCTGCGTTGTCTAATGTGGATTGTATGGAGTGTTCTGTTCCAGCCATTAGGGATGATGTTTTTCTTTTTCTTTTGATCTTAGCATCTTCTGGTCCTAGGACCTTCACCACCTTGTTGTTGTCCGTTGCTTTCTGCTATTATCAATGAATGCCAGCGACACTAGATCTTTCAAAAAAAATAATTGGGTAGCCATTGGCAACACAAAGGCATAGCTGCCGCCAAGAGAGCTCAATCTTCCAGTGTCGTCCTCCAACGGCTCCCCTCCGTCGGCGACCTCGATCGTCGGTAGTGCGGGGCACTACAAGAAATATGTCAACCTGCGACCATTATTATTGGTCGCTGAATGGTCATTGTTTTTCACATGCGACCTTTTTATGATCAAAAACAATTGGTCAAAAGCTGACCATCTTTAATGAAACTTAACGACCTTCTCTATGATATGGTCGTAGAAGGCAACGACCAAAACAAAAGGTCATTGGACCAACGAACTGTTGTTTTGGTCATTGGTTGTCTGCCCGGGCCACGTCAAATCCAACATGGCAAGCTGACATGGCATAATTGCGACCAATTGAATTGGCCGTTGACTAGAATTAGCCTGGTCCAATTCGGTGTTCTACATGGGCCTAGCCCAACAATTCAGCCCATTCATTATATTTTCTTATTCTTAATTCTGGTCGGCTTTATGGGCCAAGCCCTACATTGCAGCATTTTTATTTTTGGGCCATGGCCTTTTTGTCTCAACAGTTTCAGTTTTCTTTTTTTATAAAATGGTTCACTAGTCAGGTGGGTCCCCATTGTCAGGTTTTGGTATTGGGTCTTAGCTGTCAGGGCCATATTCTTCATTTTCTAATTTGACGTAAATAAATGCCTAGTATTTAAATTGGCACACAGAAAATACATGAAATACTTCAAATATTATCAACCAAATTCAGTACAGAGCTCCTGCTATACAAATAACACCTAAGCTCTAACATAGAAGCTCCACAAGTTCAATAACTAGATACAGTACTTTACAATCTCTACAAATGTTATGTTCTTCAGCATGGAGCTCTTCTTGCCACTGTGAGGAGGTGATGATGTCCATGGTGTGCTTTAGGTACACACATCCATGAGTTTCTTGCCGCGGTTGCATCCGTTCGCTCGATGATGGGGTACCAATGCATCCAAGTAGAACAAAATCACCATCATTAACCCACAGCTTCAAGTACAAGCTAAGTATGTATCAAGTGATCGTGAAAACAAGTTGAGAAAAACACTATAAATATCTATTTCATGTCATGCAGAGTTCAAACCAAATAAACACTACACCACAACACTGATGTAAGGACAGAAAAACTACTGAGAAAAGGCACTTATAAGGGCAGAAAAACTACCGGGATAATGTTTCTTCTGGCAGATAGCTCCGCCACAAGAACGACTGCCGGGGGTTACTTTTCCTCACAGATAAACTTCTCCCGGCAGTTTCTCTGCCCCAACACATGGATTTACCGGTAGTGCATTTTCTCCCTGCAGATTGATCGGGGCACATGAAACTGCAATTGTCGGAAGTTCAACTGCCTGCAAAAGCATCTTTACCCGACAGTTATTATGCCAGCACTTTGATTTCACTAGCAAACTATTGTAGACGTCCCTAATGTAAATCCATTCATTATATATTTAGCCAATCAGGACACATCACCTAATTTATACATACACTTCAAAGTAACATATAGGCGACATCAAAACCCTTGAACTTCATTCGATAAATGTATAAGCAGGTTATGGCACAAAAGGAGCAGTACATATATGTTACCTAGTTGTGCCACACAACCAAAATGAATTAGTGCCACAAAGGGAAAAGTACATATGTTTCTAGATGTGTCACACACCAAAAACGAGCATACACGGCTATGTGCCAAAACAAACAGAATTTGCCAATGTCTCCGGGTTCAACAAACAAGGCGCATTACATTATCAATTCACCAACTTAATTGTAGGCCTGCAAACCTTCAACAGCTTGTAGATTATACAAACCTCCATCAACTAGTGTATCAGGATAAACCACCAACAATAGACGCCATCTCATTCAAATAATGTGCTTGTATCAGGATAAAAAGTTTGTCGCGGTCACCTTTGGCAAAACTACTACTATACTAAAATGGATGCAGAGACCTCTAACTTGATTTGATGCACCTTAGATGATTCCTTCTCCCTCTCGATGATATGACTGCAGAAGAATGTTGGGGAGCGTAGTATTTAAAAAAATTACCTACCATCACGCAAGATCAATCTAGGAGAAGCATAGCAACGAGCAGGGAGAATGTGTCCACGTATCCTCGTAGACCAAAAGCGGAAGCGTTTAGTAACGCGGTTGATGTAGTCGAACGTCTTCGCGATCCAACCGATCAAGTACTGAATGCACGGCACCTCCGTGGTCTGCACACGTTCAGCTCGGTGACGCCCCTCGAACTCTAGATCCAGCTGAGGCCGAGGGATAGTTTCGTTAGCACGATGGCGTGGTGACGGTAATGATGAAGTTACCGACGCAGAGCTTCACCTAAGCACTACGACAATATTACCGGGGTGGAAATCTGTAGAGGGGGGCACCGCACACGGCTAAGAAATCAACTTGTGTGTCTATGGGGTGCCCCCTCACCCCGTATATAAAGGAGCGGAGGAGGGGGCGGCCGGCCTCATGGGGTGCCCCCCAGGGGGGGGGATCTTACTCCCACTAGGAGTAGGTTCCCCCTTTCCTAGTCCAAATAGGAGGGGAAGGAAAGGGAAGAGGGAGAGAAGGAAAGGGGGCCTTCCCAATTCGGATTGGGCTTGGGGGGCGCACCCCTCCACTTGGCCGCCTCCTCCTCTCTTCCACTAAAGCCCATGAAGGCCCATTAAACCCCCGGGGGGGTTCCAGTAACCCCCCGGTTTCCGGGAAATGCCCGAACCTATCTGAAACCATTCCGGTGTCCCAACATAACCTTCAAATATATCAATCTTCATGTCTCGACCATTTCGAGACTCCCAGTCGTGTATGTGATCACATCCGGGACTCCGAACAACCTTTGGTACATCAAATCACATAACTCACAATACATATCATCATCGAACGTTAAGCATGCGGACCCTACGGGTTTGAGAACTATGTAGACATGATCGAGACTCATCTCCGGTCAATAACCAATAGCGGAACCTGGATGCTCATATTGGTTCCTACATATCCTACGAAGATCTTTATCGTTCAAACCGCATAATGATGTCTACTACACAACCTTCTTCTTGTAGACGTTGTTGGGCCTCCAAGTGCAGAGGTTTGTAGACGTTTTTGGGCCTCAATTGGATGACCTAAGGTTTATCAATCCGTGGGAGACGTAGGATGAAGATGGTCTCTCTCAAACAACCCTGCAACCAAATAGCAAAGAGTCTCTTGTGTCCCTAACACAACCAATACAATGGTAAATTGTATAGGTGCACTAGTTCAGCGAAGAGATGGTGATACAAGTGTGATACGTCTCCAACGTATCTATAATTTATGAAGTATTCATGCTATTATATTATCTGTTTTGGATGTTTATGGGCTTTACTAAACACTTCTATATTATTTTTGGGACTAACCTATTAACCGGAGGCCCAGCCCAAATTGCTGTTTTCTTGCCTATTTTAGTGTTTCAAAGAAAAGGAATATCAAACGGAGTCCAAACGGAATGGAACCTTCGGGAGAGTTATTTTTGGAACGGAAACAATCCAGGAGACTTGGAGTAGACGCCAGGGAAGCTTCGAGGAAGCCACGAGGCAGGGAGGCGCGCCCTACCCCCTAGGCACGCCCCCACCCTCGTGGGCCCCTCGTGGCTCCCCTGATTGACTTCTTTCGCCTATATATGTCCATATACCCTAAAAACATCGGGGAGCAGAATAGATCGAGAGTTCCGCCGCCAGAAGCCTCCGTAGCCACCGAAAACCAATCGGGTCCCTGTTCCGGCACCCTGCCGAAGGGGGAATCCCTCACCGGTGGCCATCTTCATCATCCCGGCGCTCTCCATGACGAGGAGGGAGTAGTTCACCCTCGGGGCTGAGGGTATGTACCAGTAGCTATGTGTTTGATCTCTCTCTCTCTCTTTCTCTCTCTCTCTCTCTGTCTCTCGTGTTCTTGAGATGGTACGATCTTGATGTATCGCGAGCTTTGCTATCATAGTTGGATCTTATGATTTTTTCCCCTCCACTCTCTTGTAATGGATTGAGTTTTCCCTTTGAAGTCATCTTATCGGATTGAGTCTTTAAGGATTAGAGAACACTTGATGTATGTCTTGCATGTTCTTATCTATGGTGACATTGGGATATTCACGTGATCCACTTGATGTATGTTTTGGTGATCAACTTGCGGGTTCCGCTCGTGAACTTATGCATAGGGGTTGGCACACGTTTTCGTCTTGACTCTCCGGTAGAAACTTTGGGGCACTCTTTAAAGTACTTTGTGTTGGCTGAATAGATGAATCTGAGATTGTTTGATGCATATCGTATAATCATACCCACGGATACTTAAGGTGACATTGGAGTATCTAGGTGACATTAGGGTTTTGGTTGATATGTGTCTTAAGGTGTTATTCTAGTACGAACTCTTGAATAGATCAATCCAAAAGAATAACTTTGAGGTGGTTTCGTACCCTACAGTAATCTCTTCGTTTGTTCTCCGCTATTAGTGACTTTGGAGTGACTCTTTGTTGCATGTTGAGGGATAGTTATATGATCCAATTATGTTATTATTGTTGAGAGGACTTGCACTAGTGAAAGTATGAACCCTAGGCCTTGTTTCAATGCATTGCAATACCGTTTACGCTCACTTTTATCGTTAGTTACCTTGCTGTTTTTATATTTTCAGATTACAAAAACCTATATCTACCATCCATATTGCACTTGTATCACCATCTCTTCGCCAAACTAGTGCACCTATACAATTTACCGTTGTATTGGGTGTGTTGGGGATACAAGAGACTCTTTGTTATTTGGTTGCAGGGTTGTTTGAGAGAGACCATCTTCATTCTACGCCTCCCACGGATTGATAAACCTTAGGTCATCCACTTGAGGGAAATTTGCTACTGTCCTACAAACCTCTGCACTTGGAGGCCCAACAACGTCTACAAGACGAAGGTTGTGTAGTAGAAATCAAACTCTTTTCTGGCGCCGTTGCCGGGGAGGTTAGCGCTGGAAGGTATATCTTTAGATCTTTTCTGGCGCCGTTGCCGGGGAGGTTAGCGCTTGAAGGTATATCTTTAGATCTTGCAATTGAATCTTTTAGTTTCTTGTTTTATCACTAGTTTAGTCTATAAAAGAAAATTACAAAAAATGGAATTGAGGGTACCTCATATGCTTCATCTTTTTAATATCTTTCATGAAAATAAGGATTCATATAATTGTGCCAAAGTGTTAGAAGAAGAATGCATTAGAATATTTGGCACTAAATCTTTGAATGATGAGCATGATTGCAATGTTATTAGTATGAACTCTTTGAATATCCATAGTACTAATGATGATTGCACTAGTCATGATGAAAATGTCTCTTATAAGCATGTCAACTTTTGTGGAATTCATAGAGCTTGCAAGCACACACCAAATAGGGAAGATAGATTTTGCAAGAGGCATAAGTATTTGGAAACTAAATGGTTGCAAGAAAGGCTAGATTATTTTGCTACAAGATTCAATATTTATCGCCATCCTTGTGAACTTTGCAATGAACATGGTCATTTAAAGCTCCAATGCTATTTGTTTCATGATCAAATCGTGTCCAAAAATTGTGATAACTTGATTGCCCTTGAGCATCATAAAGAGCTTAGTCTTCTTTTGGGGTATGATGAAATGAAACGTATAACTGATGTTATTCCAAAATTTAATCTTTATAGATTTCTTGATTTTGATCTAGAAGACATTTTTATGTATTGTGTGGTGAATTGCATTGAAAATCCTTATATTGCCAATTACATAAAGACAAGAAAACAAATAGAAGATGAAGAGAATATTAATGAAAGGGAAGAGACTTCCCAATATTCTCCTATTATTTCTTATGATGAATCAGGGAACGATGAGGATAATTGTTAACCTATTGGTGCTCTTATTACTCATTGTGATGGTGATAATTGTTATACTATTGGTGCTATCCATACTATCAATGATGAGAGTGATTATGCTTATGATATGAAAAGGCCCAAGCTTGGGGATGCTATGTTTGATGAAAATGACATGTTTGAGAATGTATTTGCTGCAACTAATATTTGTCCCAAGCTTGGGTATGCTATGTTTTATGAAGATAATATGTTTAACCTCCCAAGTTTTGATATGCAAATTTATTATGATGATAGCATGCCTTTTATTTATGATGCTTATATTGATGAAAGTGGGTTTGGAAGAGTGTCAACTTTAGGAAGTAATGATCCCACTATTTTGGAGGGTGTTGAATCTTATTTTGACAATTATGAAAGTGGATTTGGAGAGGTCATGACTTCATATAGTAATGATTTCACTATCTTGGAAGAGGTTTCGATTGATTATGATGAGAACAAAGTTGCTACTTATGATGATTATTGTGGTGACACTTATGCTATAAAAAGTAGTGATGATTATATTTTTAAAACTTGTCATGATTATGATTACCCTTTTACTCAATATTACTCTTTTCATGTGGAAACAATATGTAGTATTCGAGTTTCTTATGATACTCCCACTATTCTGAATGAGAAGAATTTTGCCTATGTGGAGAGTAGTAAATTTTCTATGCTTGTAGATCATGAAAAAATGCTTTATGTGATGGTTGTATTTTTGAATTTATTCATGATGCTACTGAAATTTATTATTAGGGAGGAATATATGCTTGTAGGAGTTGCAATAATATCAAGTTTTCTCTCCATGTGTTGAAAATCTTGAAGTTATCCTTGTTTTACCTTCCTATGCAAGTTGATTATTGTTCCCACAAGTTGTTTGCTCACAAAATCCCTATGCATAGGAAGTGGGTTAGACTTAAATGTTCTAGTCATATTCTTCATGATTCTCTCTTTATGTTTCAATTCTTATCTTTTATGTGAGCATCATTGAAATCATCATGCCTAGCTAGGGGCGTTAAACGATAGCGCTTGTTGGGAGGCAACCCAATTTTATTTTTGTTCTTTGCTTTTTGCTCCTGTTTAGTAATAAATAATTTATCTAGCCTCTGTTTAGACGTGGTTTTATGTTTTAATTAGTGTTTGTTCCAAGTAGAACCTTTGGGAAGACTTGGGGAAAGTCTTTGCGATCTTGCTGTAAAAACAGAAACTTTAGCGCTCACGAGATTTGCTGCCATTTTTTAATGGAGAGTGATATTTACTTAATTATTTTTGCAGATGATTAATAGATAAATTCCCCACGTCCAGCAATTTATTTTAGAATTTTTGGGGTTCCAGAAGTATTCGAAACCTACAGATTACTATAGACTGTTCTGTTTTTGTCAGATTCTGTTTTTCGTGTGTTGTTTGCTTATTTTGATGAATCTATGGCTAGTAATAGAGTTTATGAACCATAGAAAGTTGAAATACAGTAGGTGTAACGCCCAGAGACCGTTGCGCCAGGTGTCTTACAGTTATTCGCTGTTCTTGCCTTGTTATTTGCTTACGTGTCATGCATTTCATATCATGTCATCATGTGCATCGCATTTGCATACATGTTCGTCTCATGCATCTGAGCATTTTCCCCGTTGTCCGTTTTGCATTCCGGCACTCCTATGTCCTCCGGCGCTCTCTTTTACCTCTTTTCGTGTGCAGGTGTTAAATGTTCTCGGATTGGACCGAGACTTTCCAAGTGGCCTTGGTTCACTACCGGTAGACCGCCTGTCAAGTTTCGTGCCATTTGGACTTCGTTTGATACTCCAACGGTTAACCGAGGAACCGTAAAGGCCTCGTGTGTGTTGCAGCCCAACACCCCTCCAAAGTGGCCCAAAGCCCAGCTAAACCCCCTCCATCCTCTCGGTCATTCGATCACGATCGCGTGGCCGAAAACCGCACCTCATTTGGAGTCTCCTAGCTCCCTCTACCTATATATATATGTGTGTGCCTCCTCGAAATTTCACACAGTCTAACCCTAGATCCAACTCCCTCCGCGCCGCCGGACATGTCCGTCCGCGCCGGACGCGTCCACCCCCGCCGCCACATCACTCCGGCCAATGAGAGGCCGACACCTCAGCGACGCCGCCTCTCTCCTCCACTCCTAGGCCGCCACCTGTCCACCGCTGCCGTCCCCACGCCGCCGGGCCCGCGGAGCCCATCTCCGGCCCGCCCAGGCCGCGCCGGGCCCGAGGAGACCCGCAGCCTCGCCGCTCGCCGGATCTTCGACGGCTCGACCCCGCCGCCCTTTCCAGCGCCGCCGCCCGCATCGCCTGACCTCGCCGCCTCTCGTCGCCGCTCCGGCCATCGGAGTTTCGCCGGCGACCGAGCCCGAGGCCATATCCACCGCCCCTCTCCCTCCTTCTCTTCCTCCTCTCCCCTCACCTTCGCTCTCTGCCCACAGGTGCGCCGCCCCACCATGGCCTCGAGTTCACCATGGCCTGCCGGCGTCGGAGCTCCTCCGCCTGAGCCGAGGCCGGATCCGGGGTCCCCACACCCGGATCTGTCCGTTTCCGGTGCCTTCCCGCGACACCGACCTTTGTTGCCCTCGCCAGAGATCCTCGCACCGCCCTGCCGGAGTCTAGTCACCGCCGTCGTCGAGCTTGGGGTCGAGCACGAGCCCCTACATCACTGCACGCGCGTGTGTGGGCCACAGCGACCGTCAGGCCCAGATCCAAGGCCCAGCCTGCCTCCTCCTCTAAACGGGTCGAGCCCATGGATGAGCGCCACTATTCTCTGCCCTGGGCGACCCATAGTTATTCGACGCTCACATTCCAGACCTGAGATTTTCTCTAAGTCCTGAGATCCTCATAATATATGCCCTTGTTCATCGCATCATAACTCCTATCTGTGGCTCCGTTTCACGCACATGATATATCAAAATGCTCATCAGGATATGCTCTTCATTTCATTCCATTGTGCCATGGTTGTTTGAGTCCATCTTGATGCCCTAATTGTTGATGCAAGAGTGCTATAGAATGTTAGTTCCCGATTCTTATCAGATTTTGAGCATTTGTCATTTTTTCCATGATTAATATGTGATGCATATGGTCATGAGCTCTACATGTGTTTTGTTATATGACATGCCATCTTTACAGGGGTGTATGCCATGTATTTTTGTGATCAATGTGGTGACTAGCACAAGCATGCAAAGTAGCTCTCGTGATGTTGCTGATTTCAAGGACTTAGAAATTTCACAAAGTCCTTTTCCTGCTGTTATTTTTATGCCATGTATTCATGGTGCTACAAAGTGATCCATGCCTCTTTTGAGTATGTTCATTAAGGATGATTTTGAGATATTCTTATGCTCTATCCATCCATGTCTTTGTTTGCAATTATGGAGTTCCCTAGCATGACTCAATCTTGCTCTAATTTTGCTATAAAATGTTCCTGGCAGATTGTTTACATGTTAATCAATTTTGCCGAGGTTGTTGTAGTTCATCCATGTATGCTATGAGATTGTTCTTGCCATTTTTAGCTTCTTCATCATGTCTTCTTGCTGGGTGTATGCTTAGTTTGTCATGCAATGCCTTGTGGTGAGTGCATCGAGCTCGCAAACATGCCTTCATAATTCTGTTTATGCCATGTCCAATTTTCTGGTAAGTCTGAATCTGTTAACGGAACTTGCTATGTTTACATGGGTGCCATCATATCTTCTGATCCTTTTTGGCTTATGGTCAGTAAGGGACTTTTGTTATATGCTTTGATCAGTTTCATGCCATTCCTTGCTTTGCCATGATATGTTCCTGTAGCATGTTGTTATCTAGCTCTAAACATTGCTTCCTGATGTTAAATCCTAACATGTTATTTTTCACTAAGTTTGTGAACCTGATATCTTTTGCACTTTTGCCATGCTTGTTTTAACCTGCTCTTGTGTGATTTAGCCGTAGCTCAGTGTTCATCTTTTGTCAATCATCTTGGTTGGATCACTACCATGTGCTTTGTTGCTATGTTGGAGTGCAGTAGCTTAGTTTCTTGTTGCATTCTAGATGGCATCGTGCTGTTAATCGCAGTTTAGTGCCATTATTGTTTTGCTTGCCATTTGCAAACCGTGCATCCGAATCCGGTGATCTTTATATCGATTTCAACCGAAATCAACTCATCTTTCCAGCAGAACTCTAGGTTTTCATGCCATGTTTTGCATCATGTTGCTTGCGCATTGCACCGTGGTTGATTGTTGTTTCCTTTGCTTGTGTTCTAGCCTTGGGTAGAGCCGGGAGACGAGTTCGTGTTCGAGGTACCCGTTGAGTACGCTTACGAGGATCAAGCTTTCGTCTACTCGGAGACCTTTGCAGGCAAGATGACCATACCCTCGAAATCACTTCTATCTTTGCTTGCTAGTTGCTCGCTCTATTGCTATGCCTATGCTGCGATACCTACCACTTGCTATATCATGCCTCCCATATTGCTAAGCCAAGCCTCTAACCCACCTTGTCCTAGCAAACCATTGTTTGGCTATGTTACCGCTTTGCTCAGCCCCTCTTATAGCGTTGCTAGTTGCAGGTGAAGATGGAGTTTGTTCCTTGTTGGAACATGGTTCTTGTGGGGATATCACAATATCTCTTATTTAATTAATGTATCTATATACTTGGTAAAGGGTGGAAGGCTCGGCCTTATGCCTGGTATTTTGTTCCACTCTTGCCACCTAGTTTCCGTCATACCGGTGTTATGTTCCTTGATTTTGCGTTCCTTACGCGATTGGGTTATAATGGGAACCCCTTGACAGTTCGCCTTGAATAAAACTCCTCCAGCAAGGCCCAACCTTGGTTTTACATTTGCACTAACAACCTAGCCTTTTTCCCTTGGGTTTCCGGAGCCTGAGGGTCATCTTTATTTTAAACCCCCCCCCGGGCCAGTGCTTCTCTAAGTGTTGGTCCAACCTGAGCGATGTCCAGCGCCCCCTGGGCAACCAAGGTCTATGCCAACCCGACGTCTGGCTCATCCAGTGTGCCCTGAGAACGAGATATGTGCAGCTCTTATCGGGATTTGTCGGCACATTCGGGCGGCTTTGCTGGTCTTGTTTTACCATTGTCGAAATGTCTTGTAACCGAGATTCCGAGCCTGATCGGGTCTTCCTGGGAGAAAGAATATCCTCCATTGACCGTGAGAGCTTGTGATGGGCTAAGTTGGGACACCCCTGCAGGGTTTTGAACTTTCGAAAGTCGTGCCCGCGGTTATGGGCAGATGGGAATTTGTTAATGTCCGGTTGTAGAGAACTTGAAACTTAACTTAATTAAAATGCATCAACCGCGTGTGTAGCCGTGATGGTCTCTTTTCGGCCGAGTCCAGGAAGTGAACACGGTGTTGGAGTTATGCTTGAACGTAAGTAGCTTCAGGATCACTTCTTGATCACTTCTAGTTCACGACCGTGCTTTGCCTTCTCTTCTCGCTCTCTTTTGCGTAAGTTAGCCACCATATATGCTAGTGCTTGCTGCAGCTCCACCTCATTACCTTTTCCTACCCATAAGCTTAAATAGTCTTGATCGCGAGGGTGTGAGATTGCTGAGTCCCCGTGACTCACAGATTACTTCCAAAACCAGTTTGCAGGTGCCGATGATACCGTGCAGGGGACGCAACCGAGCTCAAGGAGGAGCTCGATGAAGGTCGTGTTTGTTACGTTGTTCTGTTTCCAGTTGATCAGTAGTTAAGCCCAGTTGGGGCGATCGGGGATCTTTTGCATGAGGGGTAGTCCTCTTTTATTTTGGGTTTCGTAGTCGGACCTTGATTGTATCTGGATGATGTAATGCTATATTTATGTATTGTGTGAAGTGGCGATTGTAAGCCAACTATGTACCTATTTCTTATTCAGTACATGGGATGTGTAGAGATTACCCCTCTTGCGACATTGCCTACAATGCGGTTATGCTTCTAAGTCATGCTCCGACACGTGGGAGATATAGCCGCATCGTGGGTGTTACAAGTTGGTAATCAGAGCCTTCCCCAACTTAGGAGCCCCCTACTTGATCGAATCGTTGGCGTTGTTGAGTCTAGAAAAAAATGTTTTGAGTCTTTTAGGATTATATATATCGGAGAGTAGGATTCTTTTTAGTCCTCAGTCCCTTCGTCGCTCTGGTGAGGCATCCTGACGTAGATTTTTGACTCTTCTCTTCTCAAATTTCACTAAAAAAATTTAGGATCACGCTGGTATCTTGGAATCGTTCTGATGGTTTTGTGACGAGAACATTGTTCTTGGAGCCTCCTAACAATTAGGGGTTGTGGCAGTGCCCCAGGGAGTTGAGCTCCGAGGTGTTGTCGTCACAATTTTATCATTGCAATTCGGGAATACCTGAGTTTCGCCGACATCGAAAATCTCTTTTATGCGGTTGTTGGTGAGATAACCTCGACGCCACCCAGTACTGGGGCGGGAGTTCAGGTGTATTGCCGTAACTCGTATAACTGATGCTTTTCGAAGGTTGAGGTAAATGATTTCCGAATGTTTCTTGGTTATGTGTTGAAGGATGGATACAACTGGATGTAGGATTTGCTAGTTTTGGGTGAGATATTATGCTTCCCCTGTATCCCCAACACCTGATTGCATAACCAGAAAGTTTCGGGAGTTTATAAGTGCGAATTCAAGTAGCTCCTAGGATATCTTTCTGACAGATGTATGATATGACATTGGGGTTCGACGTCTAGTGGTCCGCTTATCCACGGTTGGTTTTACAGTGGTCTCGTTGTGTCTTAAAGAGTCCTTGGCTATGCCGACTCGGGGACGCTTCGTATGTCATGTGCACTGCCTTGTACATGACGATGTTGTACGATCGAGCCCGTGTGGGCCCCACCACGAAAACTTCGGACGAAATCTCTATCATATGTTTGTTCCGGATTATTCTGCAAGCCAATCCTTTGCTTTGTTTTTCAGTTATGGTATTCGAGTTGCTTCAAAGTCAAATGTTGATTCCATACCTTTCCTAAGTGGTGTTCTCATATTCCTATGGGAGTACTAATTCTTCTGGATCATCGAGATTGTCATGTTAATTCTTTTTCAACCGGCGTGTTTCTCTTCAAGTGGATCCGTTCATTTCAACATCCGCAAGATCAATTCTAAGTTTATCAACGGTGTTCGTTTCATCCATTCCAAATTGTCTTTGTTTTCCCGCCCTCCCTCACTTTTGTTTCTTCAAGGACTCGGTTTTCTTATTCAACTATCCTTTTTATTGATGGGAAGCCTCTCCATTCTTTTTTGTCAATGTTCTTATCCGGTGATTCTCGTGAAGATGCTAAGGAAGCTACAAGTTCAATATTCTGCATTCTTTTTCTTCTCCAGTGGATCCAATTCAAGCTTTGTCGATCATATCTTTTCCTCGTTTCAAATGTTTTCTCATGCCGGTGCACCTCATAATCATCCTATTCTCGCTATTCTTTTGTTCTGGAGTGCTGAAGATATCTCAGAAGGCTCGTCTTTTCGTTCAACAGTTGTTCAACCTATTTCGAGGTTGTTATCTCTTTCAAGCCATTTATTTCAATCGGCGCAATCTCTCCTTCAAATCGTTCAACGATGCTTTTCTTTTGAGTGGGCCCTAACCCACAGGTCTTTTCCCAGGATCTTACCTGACTCTTCTTATTTTCCCGGAGTTATTCTCAATTCTTTTTCAAAGTTTGACGTAAGAATGATTCATCATTAGTCATATGTCTTTCTCCAAGATCGGTCAAATTCTTTTCATTGTTGGTTCAACCTTTCTAATTTTCATCCCGGAGTATCTCAACAATTCATGGTGGTGTTTCTCATCGTCATTCTCTATATTTGAAGACCGAAGAAGAGTTCTCCTCCATATCTTGCTCCATTCTCTTCAAGATTCATGGTTCTAGCTTGATGCCTTCCTCTCATAATTGTTTTCGATTGTGAGAATTCTTTCCACCTATCCAGAGCAATTCAGGAGTCTTTTCAGTTTGATCATTCGGAGCCCATCATCTCAGATTTATTCATTCCAGCTTTCAGCTCTCGCTCTCCAAATCTTACCAGTGCATCATTCAAGTTTTCTCTAATCAGCTCGTGATCTCTTCGTTCTCATTCCCTCAATCATCTTCGTTCATGTGCTAATTTTTCCTGGTGTTTCTCTATCTTTTCCTTGATCGTTTTTAATTCTTACGGTGGTTCGTTTCAGGAGTACTTTTCATTCGTTATCATATCAATTCATTCGTTCTTTCCAAGCCTATCGGTGGTTCGTTGAAGACTTTCTCAAGTTGGCGCTATATCTATCTTAATCCTTTCTACGAGAATAAGTAGCATGCCAAATCCGTTGATTGTCATCAATTAAATTGGTGAAGGATACGCATAACATAATTCTTATTCTTGTTTCATCCAAGTGATAAATTCCTTCCTTCGGAGTTTGTTCATAATGAATAAATTCTTGATTTTCTTTTGATCATCTTTTCTTTCTCGGAGTTCCAAGCTCTAATTATCACGGAGATCCATCTAAATCATTACAAGGTTTCACCTTGGGTTTTCAACTTCTCTTTCTTTTCGTTATCCTTTTGTTTACCGGAGTTATTCATGGAGGCTCTACTTGATGGCTCATCAAGGATTTAATTCCTTCTCGAAGTGTTCATTGAGATTCTTTTCAGAGGAGCTCAAGCATTCTTCATCTTGCAATCCGGAGTGCAATTCTTTCTACCGTATCATTGGAGGTGGTATTATGGCATTCTTGATAATTTGAGTTTATGTTTCATGATTCACAAGTTATCAAGAATGAGGTATTTTAAATCCATCAATTTCTTCTTTGGATTCATCTTGGGTTATATTTCAACTAAAGCCTTCCCTAAGGATTGTTCCTATCTATGGTGCTTATAAATGACCCCCAAGTTCTTCATTTATCCTTCCGGTGAAATAAGTTTCCCGTCTCCTTGTTCTTATCAATCCAATCTTGTTTTCGTTAGTGGCAGAATTTCACCTCATAGTTTTGAGATGTTCTCCATAAGCCCACTACAAGCTTACTTTTTTTGTTGTTGATACCAACAACTCCATTCTAGCATTTGTTGTAAGCGTGCTCTCTCAAGATCTTGTTTCCCTTCGTTCATTCCATTCCATTCTCTCATTCATTCCGAAGGCTTTGTGATGTTGCTCTTTTCTCTCATCATCTCAAGTTGTGAGGATCGTGTTCTTTTCATGCTTATTCACTTAACCAGAGTGTTGTGTCTATTATTCCTCATCTAACCGGAGTCGCATCCAAGTGCTTTCATTTTTCGAAGTTCATATTCTATGCCTTTCATTTCCAACCGGAGTCTTATCGTAATTGATCCTTATCGTCCCTTGTACATCTCGTTTCAACCGGAGTGCTTGCATGTACTTCTCGTCCATTGCAACCCTTTTCTTATGCTTTTCAACCTACAAGGTTCTCGTAATGTTCCTTGTTACTTTTTCTAACGGAGTGTTTTCAACTTCATTCATCTCCGTTGCATTCTTTCTTTCTATTTGTTCAACATCTCAAGGTTCTTTGGTTTGACTCGTTTGTCAAAGAAGCAACTTAGTTTTACCTCTCATCTTCCCCTTCCTTTTCCCTCCGGTGCCATCCTAGATCTCGGGACGAGATCCTCTCGTAGTGGTGGAGTGTTGTAATGCCCCGAGACCGTTGCGCCAGGTGTCTTCCAGTTATTCGCTGTTGTTGCCTTGTCATTTGCTTGCGTGTCATGCATTTCATATCATGTCGTCATGTGCATCGCATTTGCATACATGTTCGTCTCATGCATCCGAGCATTTTCCCCGTTGTCCGTTTTGCATTCCGGCACTCCTATGTCCTCCGGCATTCCCTTTTACCTCTTTTCGTGTGCGGGTGTTAAACGTTCCCGGATTGGACTGAGACTTGCCAAGCGGCCTTGGTTCACTACCAGTAGACCGCCTGTCAAGTTTCGTGCCATTTGGACTTCGTTTGATACTCCAACGGTTAACCGAGGAACCATAAAGGCCTCGTGTGTGTTGCAGCCCAACACCCCTCGAAAGTGGCCCAAAGCCCAGCTAAACCCCCTCCATCCTCTCGGTCGTTCGATCACGATTGCGTGGCCGAAAACCGCACCTCATTTGGAGTCTCCTAGCTCCCTCTACCTATATATATGTGTGCCTCCCCGAAATTTCGCGCAGTCTAACCCTAGATCCAACTCCCTCCGCGTCGCCGGACATGTCCATCCGCGCCGGACGCGTCCACCCCCGCTGCCACATCACTCCGGCCAATGAGAGGCCGACACCTCATCGACGCCGCCTCTCTCCTCCACTCCCAGGCCGCCACCTGTCCACCGACGCCGTCCCCGCGCCACCGGGCCCGTAGATCCCATCTCCGGCCCGCCCCGGGCCGTGCCGGGCCCGAGGAGACCCGCAGCCTTGCCGCTCGCCGGATCTTCGCCGGCTCGACCCCGCCACCCTTCCCAGCACCATCGCCCGCATCGCCTGGCCTCGCCGCCTCTCGTCGTCGCTCCGGCCACCGGAGTTTCGCCGGCGACCGAGCCCCAGGCCAGATCCGCCGCCCCTCTCACTCCTTCTCTTCCTCCTCTCCCCTCACCTTCGCTCTCTGCCCGCAAGTGCGCCGCCCCACCATGGCCTCGAGTTCGCCATTGTCTGCCGGCATCGGAGCTCCTCCGCCCAAGCCGAGGCCGGATCCGGGGTCCCCACACCCGGATCTGTCCGTTTCCGGTGCCTCCCCCCGACCCCGACCTTCGTTGCCCTCGCCGGAGATCCTCGCGCCGCCCTGCCGGAGTCCAGTCGCCGCTGTCGTCGAGCTCGGGGTCGAGCACGAGCCCCTGCATCGCTACACGCGCGTGTGTGGGCCACAGCGACCATCAGGCCTAGATCCAAGGCCCAGCCTGCCTCCTCCTCTAAACGGGTCGAGCCCATGGGTCAGCGCCACTATTCTCTGCCCTGGGCGACCCATAGTTATTCGACGCTCACTTTCCAGACCTGAGATTTTCTCCAAGTCCTGAGATCCTCATAATATATGCCCTTGTTCATCGCATCATAACTCCTCATCTGTGGCTCCATTTCACGCACATGATATATCAAAATGCTCATCAGGATATGCTCTTCATTTCATTCCATTGTGCCATGCTTGTTTGAGTCCATCTTGATGCCCTAATTGTTGATGCAAGAGTGCTATAGAATGTTAGTTCCTGATTCTTATCAGATTTTGAGCATTTGTCATTTTTGCCATGATTAATGTGTGCTGCATATGGTCATGAGCTCTACATGTGTTTTGTTATATGACATGCCATCTTTACAGGGGTGTATGCCATGTATTTTTGTGATCAATGTGGTGACTAGCACAAGCATGCAAAGTAGCTCTCGTGATGTTGCTGATTTCAGGGACTTAGAAATTTCACAAAGTCCTTTTCCTGCTATTATTTTTATGCCATGTATTCATGGTGCTACAAAGTGATCCATGCCTCTTTTGAGTATGTTCATTAAGGATGATTTTGAGATATTCTTATGCTCTATCCATCCATGTCTTTGTTTGCAATTATGGAGTTCCCTAGCATGACTCAATCTTGCTCTAATTTTGCTATAAAATGTTCCTGGCAGATTGTTTACATGTTAATCAATTTTGCCGAGGTTGTTGTAGTTCATCCATGTATGCTATGAGATTGTTCTTGCCATGTTTAGCTTCTTCATCATGTCTTCTTGCTGAGTGTATGCTTAGTTTGTAATGCAATGCCTTGTGGTGAGTGCATCGAGCTCGCAAACATGCCTTCATAATTCTGTTTATGCCATGTCTAGTTTTCTGCTAAGTCTGAATCTGTTAACGGAACTTGCTATGTTTACATGGGTGCCATCATATCTTCTGATCCTTTTTGGCTTATGGTCAGTAAGGGACTTTTTTTATATGCTTTGAGTAGTTTCATGCCATGCCTTTCTTTGCCATGATATGTTCCTGTAGCATGTTGTTATCTTGCTCTAAACATTGCTTCCTGATGTTAAATCCTGACATGTTATTTTTCATAGTCTGTGAACCTGATATCTTTTGCGCTTTTGCCATGCTTGTTTGAACCTGCTCTTGTGTGATTTAGCCGTAGCTCAGTGTTCATCTTTTGTCAAGCATCTTGAGTGGGTCACTCCCATGTGCTTTATTGCTATGTTGGAGGGCAGTAGATTAGTTTCTTGTTGCATTCTAGATGGCATCGTGCTGTTAATCGCAGTTTAGTGCCATTATTGTTTTGCTTGCCATTTGCAAACCGTGCATCTGAATCCGGTGATCTTTATATCGATTTCGACCGAAATCAACTCATCTTTCCAGCGCCACTCTTGGTTTGCCAAGTTGAGGCCTGGTTCAATCTTTTCCTTCTGAAGCATGCATATGCATTGCATTTCACATCCCGCATATCATGACATGTTTTGCATCATGTTGCTTGCGCATTGCACCGTGGTTGATTGTTGTTTCCTTTGCCTATGTTCTTGCCTTGGGTAGAGCTGGGAGATGAATTCATGTTTGAGGTACCCGTTGAGTACGCTTACGAGGATCAAGCTTTCGTCTACTCAGAGACCTTTGCAGGCAAGATGACCATACCCTCGAAATCACTTCTATCTTTGCTTGCTAGTTGCTCGCTCTATTGCTATGCCTATGCTACGATACCTACCACTTTCTATATCATGATTCCCATATTGCTAAGCCAAGCCTCTAACCCACCTTGTCCTAGCAAACCGTTGTTTGGCTATGTTACCGCTTTGCTCAGCCCCTCTTATAGCTTTGCTAGTTGCAGGTGAAGATGGAGTTTGTTCCTTGTTGGAACATGGTTCTTGTGGGGATATCACAATATCTCTTATTTAATTAATGTATCTATATACTTGGTAAAGGGTGGAAGGCTCGGCCTTATGCATGGTGTTCTGTTCCACTCTTGCCGCCCAAGTTTCCGTCATACCGATGTTATGTTCCTTGATTTTGCGTTCATTACACGGTTGGGTTATAATGGGAACCCCTTGACAGTTCGCCTTGAATAAAACTCCTCCAGCAAGGCCCAACCTTGGTTTTACATTTGCACTAACAACCTAGCCTTTTTCCCTTGGGTTTCTAGAGCCCGAGGGTCATCTTTATTTTAACGCCCCCCCCCCCGGGCCAGTGCTTCTCTAAGTGTTGGTCCAACCTAAGCGATGTCCGGCGCCCCCTGGGCAACCAGGGTCTATGCCAACCCGACGTCTGGCTCATCGGGTGTGCCCTGGGAACGAGATGTGTGCAGCTCCTATCAGGATTTGTCGGCACATTCGGGCGGCTTTGCTGGTCTTGTTTTACCATTGTCGAAATGTCTTGTAACCGGGATTCCGAGCCTGATCGGGTCTTCCTGGGAGAAGGAATATCCTCTGTTGCCCGTGAGAGCTTGTGATGGGCTAAGTTGGGACACCCCTGCAGGGTTTTGAACTTTCGAAAGGCGTGCCCGCGGTTATGGGCAGATGGGAATTTGTTAATGTCCGGTTGTAGAGAACTTGAAACTTAACTTAATTAAAATGCATCAACCGCGTGTGTAGCCGTGATGGTCTCTTTTCGGCCGAGTCCGGGAAGTGAACACGGTGTTGGAGTTATGCTTGAACGTAAGTAGCTTCAGGATCACTTCTTGATCACTTCTAGTTCACGACCGTGCTTTGCCTTCTCTTCTCGCTCTCTTTTGCGTAAGTTAGCCACCATATATGCTAGTGCTTGCTGCAGCTCCACCTCATTACCTTTTCCTACCCATAAGCTTAAATAGTCTTGATCGCGAGGGTGTGAGATTGCTGAGTCCCCGTGACTCACAGATTACTTCCAAAACCAGTTTGCAGGTGCCGATGATACCGTGCAGGGGACGCAACCGAGCTCAAGGAGGAGCTCGATGAAGGTCGTGTTTGTTACGTTGTTCTGTTTCCAGTTGATCAGTAGTTAAGCCCAGTTGGGGCGATCGGGGATCTTTTGCATGAGGGGTAGTCCTCTTTTATTTTGGGTTTTGTAGTCGGACCTTGATTGTATCTGGATGATGTAATGCTATATTTATGTATTGTGTGAAGTGGCGATTGTAAGCCAACTATGTACCTATTTCTTATTCAGTACATGGGATGTGTAGAGATTACCCCTCTTGCGACATTGCCTACAATGCGGTTATGCTTCTAAGTCGTGCTCCGACACGTGGGAGATATAGCCGCATGGTGGGTGTTACAGTAGGTTTAACACCAATATAAATAAATAATGAGTTCATTATAGTACCTTCAAGTGGTGGTTTGTTTTCTTTTACTAACGGAGCTCACGAGTTTTCTGTTAAGTTTTTTGTTGTGAAGTTTTCAAGTTTTGGGTAAAGATTCGATGGACTATGGAATAAGGAGTGGAAAGAGACTATGCTCGGGGATTCCCAAGGCACCCCAGGGTAATATTCAAGGACAACCAAGAGCCTAAGCTTGGGGATGCCCCGGAAGGCATCCCCTCTTTCATCTTCGTTCATCGGTAACGGGCATCCCCTCTTTCATCTTCGTTCATCGGTAACTTTACTTGGAGCTATATTTTTATTCACCATGTGATATGTGTTTTGCTTGGAGCGTCAATTTATTTTGTTAGGATTTTCTTGCTGTTATTTAGAACAATTTTTTTCATATTTTAATTAAATAAAAGTGGCATTGATGGCCTTTACTATGCCTATTTTACAAGTCTACATGTTCCTGTTTGAAAACAGAAAGTTTACCACCGTTGCAAAAATTCCCTAGAAAAGTAAGAATGTGATAAAATGTTGAAACCTTTTGTATAATAAGCTCTGATAAATTTACTACAATGGGAATTTTCTTTCATAAATTTTGGAGCTAGGGAAGTATGGATCTTGCTACATTCTTCATAGACTGTCCTGTTTAGGCAGATTGCTCTTATGTTTGCATTGTTTGCATATGTTTGCTTGTTTAATGATTCTATTTGAGGATAGGACTATTAAATATGCGGAGGCATTTAGTATGAAATGTTGATTAATAATTTTAGTGATTTTCTACAGAAGAGTGTGATAAGGTTTTTGCATTGGTTTATACTAACTTATCTCACGAGGCCTTGTTGAGTTTTGTGTGGATGAAGTTTTTGAGATTTAGGCAGACCATGATATGAGAGGAATTAAGGAGACACAAAAGCTCAAGCTTGGGGATTCTCAAGGCATCCCAAGATAATATTTCAAGAAGTCTCAAGCGTCTAAGCTTGGGGATGCCCCGGTTGGCATCCCACCTTTCTTCTTCAACAACTATCGGTTAGTATCGGTTGATCCTAAGTTTTTGCTTCTTCACACGATGTTTGCTATTCTTAGATGTCATTTTATTTTGCTTTTCTTGTTGTCTGAATAAAGTATCAAGATCTGAAATTATTAAATGGGGGAGTCTTCACATAGCTAAATAATTGTTTAACTTTTCATTGATCTTCACTTATATCTTTCGGAGTAGTTTGTTATTCATTCACGTGCTTCACATATATCCTATGAGTAAATGGTTGAATGAATTGGATTAATAAATCTGAAATTATATATGTTTCCTATGCTTATCCCATGGGGAGTAACGACTTCACATATAAGAAGTAGAGATGGTAAATTTATTGAAGGTTAGCAAACATTGTATTGGTCACTTGAACAATTCATGAATGAATATTGAGGAAAGAGAGATTTCACATATAAATATACTATCTTGGACATCTTTTGTAATTGTGAGCACTCATTAAAATATGACATGTTAAAAGGTTGATGTTGGACAAGGAAGACAACGTAATGGGTTATGTTTTCTTATATCTGAAATAAAGTATATTGTCATGGATCATTCAACATGCTGAGCTTGCCTTTCCCCCTCATGCTAGCCAAATTCTTTGCACCAAGTAAAGATACTATTTGTGCTTCCAAACATCCCTTAAACCAGTATTGCCATGAGAGTCCACCATACCTACCTATGGATTGAGTAAGGTCCTTCAAGCAAGTTGTCATCGGTGCATGCAATAAAAATTTATCTCTAAATATGTATGATCTATTAGTGTGGAGAAAATAAGCTTTATACGATCTTGTGATGCGGAAGCAATAAAAGCGACAGACTGCATAATAAAGGTCCCTATCACAAGTGGCAATATAAAGTGACGTTCTTTCGCATTAAGATTTTGTGCATCCAACTATAAAAGCGCATGCCAACCTCTGTTTTCCTCTGCGAATGGCCTATCTTTTATTCTTGTCTTATACCTTATGCAAGAGTCATGGTGATCTTCCACTACTAGGAAAAGGGCTATAGCTAATATGGACATTAATGGCGCACCATGTGTAGGTACGTCATTAATATCCATATCACTAATGGCGCACCACACCCACGGTGCGCCACTACTAACAATTTTTTTTAATTTTTTCAAAACTAGTAATGGTGCACCAGGACATAGTGCGCCATTACTAGTTTTAACTAGTAATGGCGCACCACACACTCTGTGCGCCACTACTAACAATTTTTTTACTTTTTTTTCAAAACTAGTAATGGCACACCACAACCACGGTGCGCCACTACTAACATTTTTTTTATTTTTTTGCATCACGTAACAGGTATTGGTCATTAGCTAATATGGTCATCATGGTGCGCCATTAGTAACCAGGGTTAGTAATGGCGCATTGTTAGGTGGTGCGCCATTACTAACTTTCTTTCCACCCCACCCCACCCCCCTTGGACCGACTTTTCAGTTTTAGAAAAAATAAAATAAAATGATGGAAATGTCAAAAAATAAGAGAAAATAAGTTTCCCATGTGATATGTGGTCTAGTTGTCGGGAAAATTTACAAATATGAATTTCGACATTATTTGCAAAATCTCTCTAGAATTTAGTAAAATGGGCATAACTTTTGCACACGAACTCGGATTAAAAAGTTTTTTATATGAAAAATCATCTATTCGAAAAGTTACATCCGAATTGAAGGGGGGAACCCCGTTCAAGATTTTCAGAATCCCCAAAAACCTAACAGAAAAAAAGATACGGGGCTTTTAAGATCTAGAGGGGGAAAATGGAAAAAAAATTCAAATTTACTAGTGGCGCACCATTTGCTAGGTGCGCCACTAGTAACAGAAAAAAATTGGAATTTTTTTTGGAGAGAGAGTTTCAAAATATGATACGTAATATGATCGGGAAGTTTGAAATATTTTTTCAAAATTTCATCACACTCATGAACATGAACAAAGTCCTTGACATCAACAAGGTTTAATAGGATTGATATGATAGATATATCAATAAGTGTCTGTTAAGTGAGTTGGTGTTGGGGTTGGATAGAACTGCGAAGTTAAGCGTGCTCGGGCTGGAGTACTGTGAGGATGGGTGACCTTTCGGGAAGTTTGACCACGAAGTGCGATTTGACTTAAGATTAAGCATATTGGCCTGAAATTAAGCCATAGTGACCCGAGATTAAGAAAAAATTGAAAAAAAATTCTGAATTTTTTTTGAAAAAAAATTGTTAGTAATGGCACTTCTATGTGGTGCGCCATTACTAAGTCAGATAGTAATGGCGCACTTCTATGTGTTATTTTACCTTGCTGTTTTTATATTTTCAGATTACAAAAACTATAGTGCGTCATTACTATTTGTTACTAGTGGCGTGGTAATAGTGGTGCACCTATATACCTATAGTGCGCCGTTAATGGCAAAAATAGGTGCGTCACTAATTAGCCTTTTCCTAGTAGTGTTCACCTTTCCTTTTTACATTTTATCCTTTGGCAAGCACATTGTGTTGGAAAGATCCTGATATATATATATATATCCAATTGGATGTAAGGCATCATGAACTATTATTGTTGACATTACCCTTGAGGTAAAAGGTTGGGAGGCTAATCTATAAGCCCCTATCTTTCTCTGTGTCAGA
Source organism: Triticum urartu (assembly GCF_056163025.1). NCBI lineage: Eukaryota > Viridiplantae > Streptophyta > Magnoliopsida > Poales > Poaceae > Triticum > Triticum urartu. Next base: position 532,964,738 of record NC_141877.1, on the reverse strand, counting down.
TTAAAACTTTGAACCCATAAATATCACGTAAGTGTTAGCAATTGTGAAAGACTAAATGATAGTTGAGTATGTGAAGTTTGCTGAATCAAAGCTCTGACATAGACCCTTCCTGAAAATAAGATGAATTGTAATTGTTTGATGACTAATAACACGGTTTGTTAGTTTTCAAGAAAGTTTATGATCTATACTTTAACATGTGAATAGCTTGTTACTTGATCATGAGAAGTCCTATGAGTTGAGCTCCTGTTGTGATATATAATGATGCTAGAAAAGGTGATTGAAATTACCATTGATCAAACTTGTGCACCTGCTAGCATTCACACTTCATAAATTCTTTCTTTTATCATTTACCTACTTGAGGACGAGCAGGAATTAAGCTTGGGGATACTGATACATCTCCAACGTATCTATAATTTATGAAGTATTCATGCTATTATATTATCTGTTTTGGATGTTTATGGGCTTTACTAAACACTTTAATATTATTTTTGGGACTAACCTATTAACCGGAGGCCCAGCCCAAATTGCTGTTTTCTTGCCTATTTCAGTGTTTCAAAGAAAAGGAATATCAAACGGAGTCCAAACGGAATGGAACATTCGGGAGAGTTATTTTTGAAACGGAAACAATCCAGGAGACTTGGAGTAGACGCCAGGGAAGCTTCGAGGAAGCCACGAGGCAGGGAGGCGCGCCCTACCCCCTAGGCACGCCCCCACCCTCGTGGGCCCCTCGTGGCTCCCCTGATTGACTTCTTTCGCCTATATATGTCCATATACCCTAAAAACATCGGGGAGCAGAATAGATCGAGAGTTCCGCCGCCAGAAGCCTCCGTAGCCACCGAAAACCAATCGGGACCCTGTTCCGGCACCCTGCCGGAGGGGGAATCCCTCACCGGTGGCCATCTTCATCATCCCGGCGCTCTCCATGACGAGGAGGGAGTAGTTCACCCTCGGGGCTGAGGGTATGTACCAGTAGCTATGTGTTTGATCTCTCTCTCTCTCTTTCTCTCTCTCTCTCTCTGTCTCTCGTGTTCTTGAGATGGTACGATCTTGATGTATCGCGAGCTTTGCTATCATAGTTGGATCTTATGATTTTTTCCCCTCCACTCTCTTGTAATGGATTGAGTTTTCCCTTTGAAGTCATCTTATCGGATTGAGTCTTTAAGGATTAGAGAACACTTGATGTATGTCTTGCATGTTCTTATCTATGGTGACATTGGGATATTCACGTGATCCACTTGATGTATGTTTTGGTGATCAACTTGCGGGTTCCGCTCGTGAACTTATGCATAGGGGTTGGCACACGTTTTCGTCTTGACTCTCCGGTAGAAACTTTGGGGCACTCTTTAAAGTACTTTGTGTTGGCTGAATAGATGAATCTGAGATTGTTTGATGCATATCGTATAATCATACCCACGGATACTTAAGGTGACATTGGAGTATCTAGGTGACATTAGGGTTTTGGTTGATATGTGTCTTAAGGTGTTATTCTAGTACGAACTCTTGAATAGATCAATCCAAAAGAATAACTTTGAGGTGGTTTCGTACCCTACAGTAATCTCTTCGTTTGTTCTCCGCTATTAGTGACTTTGGAGTGACTCTTTGTTGCATGTTGAGGGATAGTTATATGATCCAATTATGTTATTATTGTTGAGAGGACTTGCACTAGTGAAAGTATGAACCCTAGGCCTTGTTTCAACACATAGCAATACCGTTTTTGCTCACTTTTATCATTAGTTACCTTGCTATTTTTATCACAAGGAGATAGAGGGGGAGAAACATCATAAGATCCAACTATAATAGCAAAGCTTGCGGTACATCAAGGTCGTGCCATATCAAGAACACGAGAGAGAGAGAGAGGGAGAGAGAGAGAGATCAAACACATAGCTACTGTACATACCCTCGGCCCCGAGGGTGAACTACTCCCTCCTCGTCATGGAGAGCGCCGGGATGATGAAGATGGCCACTGGTGATGGATGCCCCCTCCGGCAGGGTGCCGGAACAGGGTCTCGATTGGTTTTTGGTGGCTACAGAGGCTTGCAGCGGCGGAACTCCCGATCTATATTATTTTCTGGAGGTTTGGGGATTTATAGGAGAGGTTGGCATCGAGACAAGTCAGGGGGCCCCATGAAAAGTCCATGAGGCACAAGGGCGCGCCCTAGGGGTGTTGCTGCACCCTCCACCCTCGTGGGGCCCATGGGACTCCCCTCCGGTAACTCCTTGTTCTAGTGTTTTTTATATTTTCTAGAAAAAAATTCGTTGATTTTCAGTGCATTCTGAGAATTTTTATTTCTGCACAAAAACAACACCACGGTAGTTCTGCTGAAAACAGTGTCAGTCTGGGTTAGTTCTAACCAAATCATACCAAAATCATGTAAAAATATTATAAACATGGCATGAATACATAAAAAATTGTAGATACGCTGGAGACGTATCAGCATCCCCAAGCTTAATTCCTGCTCGTCCTCGAGTAGGTAAATGATAAAAACAGAATCTTTGATGTGGAATGCTACCTAACATATTTATAAATGTAATCTTCTCTATTGTGGCAATAATATTCAAATCCATAAGATTCAAAACAAAAGTTTAATATTGACATAAAAACAATCATACTTCAAGCATACTAACAAAGCAATCATGTGTTCTCAAAATAACATGACCAAAGAAAGCTATCCCTACAAAATCATATAGTTTGGCTATGCTCTATCTTCATCACAGAAAATATTTAAATCATGCACAACCCCGATGACAAGCCAAGCAACTGTTTCTTACTTTTGATGTTCTCAAACTTTTTCAATCTTCACGCAATACATGAGCGTGAGCCATGGACATAGAACTATAGGTGGAATAGAATGGTGGTTGTGGGGAAGACAAAAAGGAGAAGATAGTCTCACATCAACTAGGTGTATCAACGGGCTATGGAGTTGCCCATCAATGGGTATCAATGTGAGTGAGTAGGAATTGCCATGCAACGGATGCACTAGAACTATAAGTGTATGAAAGCTCAAAAAGAAACTGAGTGGGTGTGCATCCAACTTGCTTGCTCATGAAGACCTAGGGCATTTTGAGGAAGCCCATCATTGAAATATACAAGCCAAGTTCTTATAATGAAAATTCCCACTAGTAATGAAAGTGACCTCATAGGAGACTCTCTATCATGAAGATCATGGTGCTACTTTGAAGCATGAATGTGGTAAAAGGATAGTAGCATTGCCCCTTCTCTCTTTTTCTCTCATTTTTTTTGTTTGGGCCTCTTCTCCTCTTTTTTATGGTCTCTTTTTTTTCTTTTCTTTTGTCATCCGGAGTCTCATCCCGAATTGTGGGGGAATCATAGTCTCCATCATCCTTTCCTCACTGGGACAATGCTCTAATAATGATGATCATCACACTTTTATTTACTTACAACTCAAGAATTACAACTCGATACTTAGAACAAAATATGACTCTATGTGAATGCCTCCGGCGGTGTACCGGGATGTGCAATGAATCTAGAGTGATATGTATGAAAGAATTATGAATGGTGGCTTTGCCACAAATATGATGTCAACTACATGATCATGCAAAGCAATATGACAATGGTGGAGCGTGTCATAATAAACGGAACGGTGGAAAGTTGCATGGAAATATATCTCGGAATGGCTATGGAAATGACATAATAGGTAGGTATGGTGGCTGTCTTGAGGGAGGTATATGGTGGGTGTATGGTACCGGCGAAAGTTGCGCGACACAAGAGAGGCTAGCAATGGTGGAAGGGTGAGAGTGCATATAATCCATGGACTCAACATTAGTCATAAAGAACTCATATACTTATTGCAAAAATCTATTAGTCATCGAAATGAAGTACTACACACATGCTCCTAGGGGGATAGATTGGTAGGAAAAGACCATCGCTCGTCCCCGATCACCTTGTGACTAACTCCTTAGTCATTTGCTTGCAAGCTTATGATGTGTATTACCGAGAGGGCCCAGAGATACCTCTCCGATACTCGGAGTGACAAATCCTAATCTTGATCTATGCCAACTCAACAAACACCTTCGAAGATATCTGTAGAGCATCTTTATGATCACCCAGTTACGTTGTGATGTTTGATAGCACACAAGGTATTCCTTCAGTATTTGGGAGTTGGATAATCTCATAGTCGAAGGAATATGTATTTGACTGAATGATCATTATGCTAAGCTAACGGATGGGTCTTGTCCATCACATCATTCTTATAATGATGTGATCCATTATCAAATGACAACACATGTCTATGGTTAGGAAACCTTAACCATCTTTCATCAACAAGCTAGTCTAGTAGAGGCTTACTAGGGACACGATATTTGTTTATGTATTCACACATGTATTTAGGTTTCCGGTCAATACAATTATAGCATGAATAATAAACCTTTTATTATGAATAAGGCAATATAAAATAACAACTTTATTATTAACTATAGGGCATATTTCCTCCAGGGAGGCACGTGGTGACGCAGCATGCGGGAAGGTGATGTTGGGGTTGAAACCGTTATGCATGTCGCCGTCGGAGTAGCCAGGCGAGGGTGCTTACCCCCATTATGGCCGGGGCAATGAGAAGTTGGTCGGCGATGCGACGCTCTCCTGGCTCCCCCACGCGGCTTGTGCGCAGTGGCTGAGTGGAAGGTTCATCCCCGCGTGAGATGCCACTCCCTGCTCCGCCACCGCCGCCGCGTCCCTGGCCCTCTTGACGATGAGCCTCTTCCGACAATCAGCGGTGATCGTCTCCCGGCGCTAAACATCTGCCCTCCACTCGGCGTTCGACATGCCGGGTGGCGTTGCCATCGGCGCCCTCGCCTTCCTCTGCTTCAGCTGGGTGGAATCGGCAGCGGCGGCGCGAGGGGCCACATGTTTCTTCGCCGGCATGGCGGTCAGATTTGATGAGGACAATGGCGGGAGCGGCGGGAGAAAAGGGGAAACAATGGGAAAATGGAGGGAAAGGGGGGAGAAAACGGCGGGAAATCGGCCAGTGTCGCCGACAGCGAGGGCCCACGCGCCTTTTCGCTTTGGCCGGCGCCGCTTGGAGGGCTGGGTTTGGCTCGGGTTCGCCGTTTGTTATTTCGGCCCAAACCGGCAATAAACAACGACTTGGGGGCCCGACTAGGCCGATTTTTCACCGGCGGCGCTAAAAAGGCGCCCTGGGTGGCCTGTTGGTGGTGGTAGGGGTGAGTGGAGATGCTCATAACAAGGAAGCTTTAAGGCCAGGGCAGATGGGTACACATCATGGCATGGGAACTAGCCCAAGGGAACAGGAGTTTAAGATGAATGGTAGTACACTACCAATTGGAGTACAAGTAGTATATCTTTTACCGCGATTAGAGCATCTACAGCCGAAGACATCATCCGGCCCCTCAAACGTCAGTGCCAGTGGACTCGTCTGAGCGCGTTCGCGTGTACTGACCGGGCACTCCTCATTTGATGCGTCTGCATCCGTGTTTCTCAAATTCAGCCCCTAATATCCATGCAACGCATGCACGTACATATGAAAATGAAACTTACGTAGTTCAACGAACTAGCACCAAATCTAGTAAAATTGGGCATAGGTGTAGCGTATCAGAGAACCCAAAGATGCAGTTTCAATTGGACAGTACCATGAACATATGACAAAAATACTTAATTAAATGGGAAAGGGCGGAGGAAATCACCATTTCCTCGCTGCCCCTTCCCCTTGCGGTTGGCGGTGCTACTTTGGCCTTCGATGTAGGCGTCGGCCGCTGCAGCGTCGTCGTCGAAGCTTGATTCCGGAGTCGTCTGACAGCTCCATATGACCGCCAGCAAGTCTCCGGAGCAAGCATTCCTGCTTCTCGGTGTGCCTCCTCCCTTTCGCCACAGCTGTTGCGCATCCCTCTCCGCCGGTGTCAGGGAGTGCCAGAGGACGGACGCAATGAGCGTATACCCGGGATCGACCGGCACGCACGCGAGTACCTGGGGCCTCGTCGACGTGTCACCCATCACCATAGCATCCCTTGCTCGTTGCCGTTCACGATGTGCGCCCTGCGCCTCCGACTTGGGTGCACCCAATGGTGCTCATGGATGCCATCTAGAGGTAGAATGGATGTGGTGGAGGCAGGGCGGCGTACTTGGAGTAGGGTGGAGCGGGCGGCGCTCCCACCGGTGCTGCGTGCCGGACAGGACGGCCCGAAAACATCCCCCACACTACGAGGTGGTGAAGGGGGACGACGCGTCGCTCCGTGAGCTATCTTCGATGTTCCTGCCCTGATCTAGATGGGAGCGGCGCAAAGCAACACAGACAGCCACCGCTCGACGTCGCTCTCGTCACCATTGGAGCCGGAGCCGCTGCGGTTGTCTGTCTTGGATCGGATTGGGAAGAGTAGAGACACATGGGAAGAGGAAGAGGACGGAGAGAGTGCGGTGGACTGAGGTCTAGGGTTCATCGAACATGATATATGTGGTGTCAGGATGGGCCGGGCTGATATGACGGACGCGCCGAGGCCTCCTCATATTTAAGATGGATATAAGGGGCGCTGGACATCCCAAATGTCTGAGAACAGTTTTAGGCAAGTTCAAATTCAAGTTGCAAATGGTGTAGGTTTGGAAATTTCTCACATCGTCCATTCTAAACTTGCTGGCTCAAGTGATCCCATTCATCTCAATAGTGTGTTGCATGTTCTTGAAATTCACAAACATGTTCTTTCTGTTTATTGTCTTGTTTCTGATAACCGTGTGTTTGTGGAATTTCACAAATATTTCTTTTGTGTGAAGGACAAAATCATGAGGAGGGTCCTTCTTCAGGGTAGTTGCCGCCGTGGACTCTACCCCATCCCGTATGGCCGGCCATCATCGTCGTCATCATGTTGAGCGTTTTTCGAAGTTCGGTCTTCATCGAGTCAGTGGCATCATCGCTTGGGTCACCCTTCAAATAATGTAGTTGATTATGTGGTTCGGTCAAATAAACTCCCTTGTTTGTCAAGTCATGATACTTTCGTTTGTGATGCGTGTAAATGTGCCAAAAGTCAATAAAATTACCTTACAATAATTCTCCCCGTGTTTCTTCGAAACCGCTTGAGCTTATTCATACCGATGTGTGGGGGCCTACCCTCGCCTTCTCTGGAGGTTTTAAATGTTAGCTTTGTTGATGACTTTAGCTGTTTTACCTAGGTTTATCTTCTTAAGTATAAATCTCATGTCGAATAAGTTTTCTATAATTTTCAGGCTCATGTCGAACGACTCGTCAACACAAAAATTCTTGCGGTTCCATCTGATTGGGGGGGGGAGGGGGGCGAATACCATCGCTTGCATAAAAAAATTCAGCTCGTTGGTATTTCTCATCGCATATCATGTCCACAGACATCCCAACAAAACGGTATTGCTAAACGGAAACAGCTTCACTTGGTTGAAACCGGGCTAGCTCTACTCGCTCACTCCAATCTTCCTTTGCGTTATTTGGATGAAGCTTTTCTCACCACGTGTTATTTGATTAACCGCATTTTTAGCCGGACTCTTCAAAATATGCCACCGCTCACACATCTCCTTAACATTACTCCCGGTTACTCCTTTTTTCGAGTATTTGGATGTGCATGTTGGCCTAGTCTTCGCAAATAACTTCCGGAAACTTGAGTTTCGCTCCAAGATGTGTGTTTTCCTCGCATATGGTCCGTTTCATAAAGGGTACAAGTGTTTTGACAAGTGTACTGGTCGCATCTATATCTCCCAAGATGTTGTCCTCGATGAAAAAGTTTTCCCCTTTGCGACTAGTGTGTGTCCCGATTTATCTCTTTAAATCCTTCCGTGACATTCCCTTCGAGGGAGCCAGTAGTTCGGGATGCTTAATGCGAGAAACTACAATATGTGTTTTTTGTTTCCTGAAACTTCTCCTGCAGGTGCTGCGTAGCCATCCTCCACCATCGCCCATCACGAGCGACATGCAGGGAGCTTCTAGTCGGCGCCTTAGGCCTTATACAATGGGAGGTGCTTAGAGAAATAAACTAGGCTTTCTTTAAGCACCAGTGTTTATTTGTACAGGGTAGATGCTTAACTAAGCGTCTCTCCTTTAGAAATAGGCACAGGTGCTTCAGAAAAACTCGGTTTATTTTTCTAAGCACCTTCCTAAGCACCTCTCATTGTACAAGGCCTTAAGCGCCGGCTGGAGATCCGGTGCCCACCTGCCCTGCAAGTTGGGCCGGCCCATGAAATATGTCGACCAGCACACTCGCGCGAAAAATCCCAAAAAATGGCTACAACAGGATTCAAACTCATGACGTTCATTCCACGTCCGAGCTCCCTAACCACCGGAGCTACCGGCATTGAGTGATATGTGGCAGCCTAATATAACTAATAACCCAGTCGTAGCGCTGTTTGTTGCACATAACCATGTAGAGTATCGCTTAAATTTTTTGGAAACAAAATCGTGATAAGAAAAGGTTCATGGATTTTTAAAGAAGTTCATCATTTTTGAAGAGAAGTTGACAAACTTGAAAAAAGTTCATCGATTTTCAAAAAGTGTTCATCAAGTTTGAAAAAAGTTCATCGGAATTGAAAAACAGTTCCATGGATTTTCAAAAACAAATCTACAAATTTGAAAAAAGTTCATCAAATTTACAAGTTTGTTGAATTTGAAAAAAGTTCATCGAATATGAAAAAAGTTCATTGAATTTGAAAAAAAATCAGTGAATTAAGAAAAATTCATTAAAGTTTAAAAAAAGTTCATCGAATTTGAAAAAAATCATCAATTTGAAAAAAAAGTTCGTCAAATTTAGAAAAAGTTTGCTGAATTTGAAAAAAGTTCATTGAATATGAAAAAAGTGCATTGAATTTGAAAAAAGTTCATTGAATTAAGAAAAGTTCATTGAAGTTTTAAAAAGTTCATCAAATTTGTAAAGAGTTCAGCGAATCCGAAAAAAGTTCATCAATATGAAGAAAAAAGTTCACGGATTATAATAAAAATCATTGATCCCGGAAGAAAGAAAAAGAAAAACATAAAAAAAGGAAAAAAAGAAAAATGAATTTTTTTTGAGTTTGGAAAAAGGAAAGTTGAACTAAGAAAAGAAGTAAAAGTATGCTTGTGATTGCATTGGGAAAGGTGGCATGATGGTTAGTGCCGATTAGCTCGAAGTAGAGATCGCTAGTTCGATCCCCCGCATCTGCGCTCCTTTTTTGCGTCTGGAATACACAAAGGAAACAGGGTGAGATGGGTCGGCCCAGCTAGGTTGGCTACAGGCGCCCGTTTGCAAAATACTCCATATAAACGGGCGCATGCAGCGCTAAATATGGAATGCCCGACATGCATGCTACAGCGCCATGCGTCCATCCGGTCTGCGCCACACACCAAGCAGCTGGCCCAGCCCGCGCTCCCCACCATCCGCTGCTGGGCCTTCGCCTGTGCTGCTGCTGGTGCCTCTCTGCTGCATGCACCGGATGTGGCCCAGCCGACCGGGCCGGCATTTTGTTTTTTTGCTGGGAGAGCCGGCATTGCTAGCGCGCGTCACACCCGAGTCAGGTGCCTTCGACGCGACAGCTGGGCGAGCCGCATCTGCACCACATGCGCCCATTTTCGACGCACATGCACCCGATGTGCCTGATCGTATGCATGTGCATGCAGACATGACCGCTGGAGAATCGGTGGCTGTTCCCACATCGTCGCCTGCCTCGCCGGCTGCACCACCTACAGAGCATGCTCGCACACGCCTACAGAACAACATCCAACGCTCGAAGATTCGCACTGATGGCATTGTCCGCTACACATATCGGCACGGTTTCAATGCTATTGTCACAATTCCGATGTCACATCGGTAAGCTCTTATTGATCCTGCTTGGAGAGCTGCGATGCGAGAGGAGGTTTTCTGCTCTTCAGCGCACCGAGACATGGACACTTGTGCCTAGTCCTCCCAGCACCAGCATCGTCAGCTGTAAGTGGATTTTGAAGCTCAAGGAACGATCTGATGGCTCTCTTGATAAGTACAGAGCTCGTCTGTTTGCTCGTGGGTTTACTCAACAATATGGTGTTGATTATGTTGCCACTTTTAGTTTGGTTGTTAAACCAGCCACTGTTCACCTTCTGCTATCCCTTGCCATTTCATAGGGTTGGTGTTTGCGTCAGATCGATGGCAGCAATGCGTTCCTTCATGGTCTGTTTGATGAGGATGTGTACATGTAGCAGCCCCCAAGTTTTGAGGATCCTCAGTATCCTCACCATGTTTGCAAGCTTCATAAATATATGTATAGACTCAAACAGTCTCCCCGGGCTTGGTACTCCCGTCTCAGTGCTCGGCTGTAATAGCTTGGTTTTCATTCATCCAAGGATGACACCTCCCTCTTCATTTTTTGCAAGGAGTTTTGGTCATTTACATGTTGGTTTATGTGGATGATATTGTCATTGCTGGCTCTTGCTCTCATGCAGTGGATCATTTGCTTCGCACCAAGGCTAGGTCCTTTCCTATCAAAGACCTTCGTCGTGTTTCTTAGTTCCTTGGGATTGAGGCCACCTACAATTCAGGGGGAATGGTGTTGTCTCGGCGGAAGTACGTTGATGATCTCCTTCATCGTGCTCATATGGAGAATTGCAAGGAGGTCTCTACTCCCATGTCCGTCACTGATAAGTTGGCTGCAAATGTTGGTACTTTACTCTCTGATGATGATGCGTTCCGCTATCGCAGTATGATTGGGGGATTGCAGTATCTTACTCTTACTCGCCTTGATATTTCATTTGCTATCAATAAGGTGTGGCAATATTTGGCCAAACCAACCAATGTGCATTGGGAGGCGGTCAAGCAGAAATTGAAGTATACCAAGGGTACCCTTGCCACTGGACTCTCCATTCGCCGGTCAAGCTCCAAACTTCTTAGTGTATTTAATGATGCTGACTAGGCAGGGTGTGTTGATGATAGGCGATCGACATGTGGCTTTGTAGTTTTTTTTGGCCCTAACTTGGTTTCATGGAGTGCTCGTAAGCAACCCACAGTTTCACGATCTAGTACCGATGCAGAGTACAAGGCGCTTGCAAATGGCACAGCTGAAGTCACTTGGGTACAAACTGTGCTTAAGGAACCGGGAGTGTTCCTACCATGACCACCGGTTTTATGGTGTGATAATTTGGGTGCCACCTATCTAAGTGCAAATCCAGTATTTTATGCGAGGTCAAAGCATATTGAGATGGATTTCCACTTTGTGAGAGTAAAGGTGGTGCAAGGAGCATTTGATGTTCGTTTTGTGTCCTCAAGTGATCAAGTGGCAGATGCTTTCACTGAACCTGCTACAAAGATCGTGTAAGAGAAATTACGACGCAATCTCAACCTTGTGGTTGGTTGAGATTGAGGGGAAATGTTAACATATATGCTATATGTGATCCCATGTGTGCCATCACGTGATTGTATAGCGATTGTAGTGTAAGTAGCGGTGCACAGGTGATCGGGGATGGCGCGGTACAGAAGACAAGCAGCGCGCGCCAGGGAAACAAAGGGGTTTAAACCCAACAGTAGGGTTGGGCCAAGGAGCCGTGGGCTCGAGTGGCGGGCCTGTGGGCCGTGTAATGGACTTGAGTATATAATCAAGCGTGTAAGTCGTGTTGGTTGTCAAGTTTGAAATGAAAATATTCTAGCCTACTGTTCTATTCTTATCCTTTCCTGCTCTGTATCTCTCTCGTCTCCGATCCCCTTGCTTCTCCACCCGCTGCTCTGGCTCGCCGCAGTCGAACTCTGTCCGACCCTAGGTCGTGACAGTCTGGTATCAGAGCCGTCGCTCCTCTCCGCTGCGAATCGCTTGAGATTTTTTTATTCAGTATAGGAAAGGAGTGGAAAATATTGTTGCTGATGCTTTGTCAAGAGTGGCACACTTGTTCTCTGTGCAAAGTATCTCTACCAGCAAGCCTGTCTAGTTGCAAGAGATCCTCAACTCTTATGCTGTTGATCCTATTGCTTGTTCCATGTTGCAAAAACTGGCAGTGGATCCAGATTCTTGTTCAGGTTTTCAGTTACAAGATGGGCTAATAAAACAGGATCAACAAATCTGGGTGGGAGCAAAATCTGGTCTCCAAACAAAGTTAATTCAGGCTTTTCATTCAAGTCGTGTGGGAGGACACTCTGGTATTCTTCCAACATATCATAGAGTGAAGCAACTGTTCAGTTGGGCTGGTATGAAAGTGGTTGTGGAGAATTTTGTTAAGCAGTGTGCAATTTGTCAACAGGCCAAACATGAACTGTGCAAGAAGCCAGGTCTGCTACAGCCTCTACATGTTCCTGACAGTCCATGACAAGCAATCAGTATGGATTTCATTGAGGGGTTACCTAAGTCAGAAGGATACAGTGCCATTTTAGTGGTTGTTGATAGACTTACTAAAGTAAGCAGCGGTGCACAGGTGATCGGGGACGGCACGGTACAGAAGACAAGCAGCGTGCGCCAGAGAAACAAAGGGGTTTAAACCCAGCAGTAGGGTTGGGCCTACGAGCCGTGAGCTCGAGTGATGGGCCTGTGGGCTGTGTAATAGACTTGCATATATAAGCAAGCGTGTAAGCCGTGTTGGCTGTCCTGTTCTTATCCTTTCCTGCTCTCCCTCTCTCTCTCTCTCTCTCTCTCTTCTCCGATCCCCTTGCTTCTCCACCTGCTACTCCGGCTCGCCGCCGTCGAACTCTGGCCGACCCTAGGTCGTGACATGTAGGGATTCCAGGATCCTGTAGATCGGTCTCATTAAGATTTACCTTGTTGTACAAGATGTAATACTCGCTATATAATGTATGGAAAGCCATGAGGCAATACACGGCAAAACATAGTATTGTCTTACTCTATGCAAGTGGTATACTACCGGTCTTGCATGCACGGAGTTTTTTTTTTTTTGAGCAAATGCATGCACGGAGTAGGGACGTCAGACAGAAACAGTGGCGGAGACAGACCCTGGCACCCAGGGCCCAGACAGGGCCAGGTCGAGGCCCTGAATCCATCCTTTACTGTAGCAAATTTTGTTGCTACATTGTTCATCGTGTTAGGCCCATGGCTGGGCCGGGCCCCGACCCAACCGTCATGATGGCGTTGCCGGGGCAATTTCGTCTACGCATGTTTAAGTTAGGACGCACGTACTACTCCTGTGCTGTGCATGCATGTATAAGTAGTGAAGTGCTGCCCAGCCCGATCCATGGATGGATGGACCGATTAATTTCCAACACGACACGCGCAGGCGCTGACACGTCGTCTGTGTAGGTACGAACATGAGCGCGCTGTGAAGTGCCTGGCACTTGTGCACTAGTGGAAGGTAGGAGCGCCCCTCTCTAGCTAGCACAGTGCATGAGCGGCTGCCTTGCCTCGCTAAATGGGTGGTGGGGTGCACTGACGAATCGATTCAGAACGCTAAACGAGTACGGAGGACGCACACTCGTATGCACATCCATCGCCGGACTGAGACAGTCGTATCCACATCCATCGCCCGATGGGTGGTGGACTGTGAACGCCAACAATCGTGGTTTGCTTCATGTCATGCATGTATACGTACGTATACCCGACGGGTCCGCGGACAGCAAGCGAGATGTCCGTCATCTAACTGTAATCATCAAATTTAGACAGCGAAGGGCCAAGAGGAAAATGAGGTGAATGGGAAACATACTGTGGGGAGTTGGGGCCCAACTAAGATGGCCGAGAGCGAACGGGAGATGGCGGCGTTCCCAGTGGGAACGAGTCTGAGGATTGACTATGCCGGTGCGTTGTGATGGTCGGTGGTTGCTGAAGCCAAGGTCGTGGACGATGCATAGGTTCAAGGCGTCAGGCAGCATGCGGCAGAGCCACCGGCGCATCAGCCGGTGGTTCCTCGAAGAAGAGCAAGAAAATGGCAGAGGAGGAAGATGGGTCGGCTGAAAGAAACAATTCACGCTAATTATTTAAGGCAATTCACAAATAGCCAGCCCTATTATTCCTTTTAACACATTACACACGTAGACGCTCGTGCATACGTAGATATACTCATCTCTATGAACACGCTCACACACACCTTACTTTATGAGCACCGAAGAGACTTAGAGACACATTATCTTGAGATTGAGGAAGTGACGGCAGAAGCCTTCATGCTCGATGGGAACGTCTTCTTTCACTACACACACATCACCAGAAGGCCTGAAATAAATTTAGAAAAATACAAGCATCAGTGTCAAGTCTAGCACTTGAACTTTGATAAACTAGAGATACCCTGTCCTCCGAACCATCCAACCATATGTTGGTTTGCTTCAGTCCTATAACTTGTACCACTCATATTCCTGAATTGCTTGGTGTATTCATTCATGACGTCATGCATGAGTGGTAGAGTACAAAAGTTGGCCGTACCAAAAAGAGGGCATGCATGCCACGCGCTAAACTTTTAGAAACGGAAATGCACGCATCTGCATAAGTGAAGGCTGGATCTGGAACTCTATGTATCTAGCCCATCACGTCTCTCGCTCGCTACCGGCCGGTGAAGTTTGGTTATTGATCTCCTGTGCGTGCCCATGTACGATAAAGTGATCACTGTGCTGCACGAGTTTACTACACGTACGATCCAGTAATGTGCATGCATGCAAATGGTACTGGGCACGTCTGGGTGTACTGGACCAGAGAAGAGAGTGGGGCTAATCTGGAGTGAAACATTGTTAGCAGGACTGGATCGAGAGAGATGAGCACTAAATTAACACGGGCTTTATGATCCACCACGGTGCGTTCATACTTCCTTTCGCTCCAGGTTGCCATGCATGTCCGTGCGAGATTTAAATCGGTTCCTTCCATGCTATCTACCCGGTTACTTCCCCCGTTCCAAAATATTTGATGTTTTAGGTTTGTCATAGATTAAACTTTCTTAAGTCCGAGGAAGTTTATAGAAAAGTTTACTATTATCAACGACATCAAATAAGTTTGAGCATGTTTTTAGAAAAGTTTACTGATATCCACGCATCAAATATACGTATATGGTGTAGAAATAGACTCTATGATGAATGTAATGAAAGTATGAAACTAATTTGGTGTCGTACTTGTTGGTACATTTTTTATATATACTTGGTCAAAGCTAAAGAGGTTTGACTTAGAACAAAAGGTAGAACTTCATATATTTTGGAACAATGAAAGTATGTATATCTCTTAAACCGAGACCCTGGCACAAACCTCATATATGACTTTTATCACTAATTCTACTAATACTATTTTCGTAACAACAGCGTGCGGCAATTCCCTTTCCTTGCCGAGGATGATTCAAGGAACTTGAAAAACTTCAGAGGATTCGGCACTGATGAGTCCGTTATATGGCACCGGTGGACCTCATCGGCGGTTGCTCGTCAGTGATGGGACATTCTGTTTTTTGTCTCGTAGGGTCTTCATTGTAAAATTATAGTTGTTACGGCATTTCCAAGGCTGACTGGTAAATCTCTCTTTGTTTTTATGTCCAGACGTGGTATGTGGAGATGATGAGGGAGGAAGCCATCCAATGCTAATCACAAACTATTCGATTGGGAGGAGAAAAAATTGATAGGGACCATGCATGTGGTAGGATATTCATGGTTTAGTGTCCGGTTGGAAGGAGAGAGTAGAGAGGAGGACAATGCATGTGCGGTTGGGATGGGAGAAAGAAGAGGGGCACCATGCATGTGATTGGTCAAGTGCAGGTCCGGACTTCGGCAAAGCCCCCCATGTTTGTCTCTTGGATATCAGAATTCGTAGGTCCGGACAGCTAAGCAGACATAAACAGGTCCACGTTGGATGGTAAAAGTAGTCCGCACATATAGTGGATCTTTGAGGGCCCGCCTTGGAGACTTTGGGCGTGTTCGGATCTCCTCCCACTCCACGCTTCACAAATTCCTGAAGCGGGAGTCGAGCTGGACGATATATCAGCGAGAAGCTGGCTTCCGGATGCTGAGGCCGAGGACAGTGCAAAAACGAGGAGCGATGGCGGCCCTGCTCCACCAAAACTTGGAATCTGGAGTTCGCCCTTTTTACATCCAACTGCCACTGCTAAGTGCCTTTAGATCGAACCGGTGCGCTCGCTGGAACAGATCGCTCCTCACTCCCTCGATCGAATCGGTACAGGGCTCCTTCTCTCGATCGATAGCCCAAGCTGGGTTGCCTCCAACCGTCCCAAATTGGCCCAGCAAGCTCCCAGCTAGGCTGCAGCGCTGTGAGAAGCTGCATATGCTCCTGAACGCTCCTGCGATCGCTAGGTGGAGTTAGAAGCAAGGAGAAGAAGTTGGATATGTGAAGTTTTCAGAAGCCATAGGAGTTCAGAATAGGCCCTTTGTCACGCAAATTTGCTCCGGCATCTATCAGCGGACATTGATGCCGAAAGCCGCCATCCAATATTGCTCGCATACATTTCAAACAACTTTTCAACTAACTGGAAGAAATTCATGCAAAGATGACAATTTTTCATATAAACCAAATGCGATTCATGCAAAAACGACGGATTTCATATAGTCCGGACGAAATTCATTACATTTCGGACTTTCAACTAAAAATGTAGCTCATCCGACTCTAGAGGTATAATTTTGGACATACTTTTATTCTAAATCTCATCTAAATGATCGCCGGCGCCCATTCCTCATGTCCTTGCCATGAGCCCTGAGAAATGAATCTCCAACACTTGCCTTCGCCTTCTTAGTTCCGCCTCGGCACTCTCCAGCTCTGCTTCCACAGCCTCCGCTACCGCAGCTTGAGCGACTAATAGGCCGGCGATTATCAGCCCGCCAAGCTTGGGTTCAGGTAGAGGGAATGAGCAGTGGACTTCCTGGGAACCGAACGGCGGCGACCTATTGACTACTCTTCCTCCCAGTCGGAGGCGTCTGCGGATGTGCCAGCTTCGTTGTCGCAGTGGTGGGGCGCATCCTTGGCGGAGTTGGCGCTCCTCCTTGTCAGTCTAGCCCCACACCTTGTCCACCCTCTCATCAAACTCCTTGTAGGCGGCCTCCAGTTCCGCCTAACGCTGGTAGTATCGCCAGCGATCGAGGCGAATCTCGCAGGCAGAGCGGTAGGACTAGAGTAGCGCTGCTTGCTCCGCCACATCCGCGTTTAGTGCAATCACCCAGCCGGTGGCGAGCTGCTCCTCTGACCGTTGGTGCTCCTGGAAGAGCTGGAGGTTGTAGGCCGCGTCGATCTGTGCCTCCTGGAAGTGCTCGTGCCACAACATGTCCATGTAATTGGGCACAAGCCTCGCCAATGGTCATGGTGAAATGCACCCGTGATGGTGGCGTCGGCGAGGGGAGTGGCGCCGGCTCGTCCTCGACCGCGTTTTTCATTGTGACATTGTTGGCCTCTGGCTACTGATACGTCTCCAACATATCCATAATTTTTTATTGTTCCATGCTATTACATTATCAACCTTGGATGTTTTATATGCATTTATATGCTATTTTATATGATTTCTGGGACTAACCTATTGACCTAGAGCCCAGTGACAGTTTCTGTTTTTTCCTTGTTTTTGAGTATCGCAGAAAAGGAATACCAAATGGAGTCCAATTGACCAGAAACTTCACGGAACTTATTTTTGGACCAGAAAGAAGGCCATGGAGTAAAAGAATTGGGCCAGAAGAGTCCCGGGCTGCCCACGAGGGTGGGGGGCGCGCCCACCCCCTGGGCGCGCCTCCCTACCTCGTCGACAGCCCGGAGACCCCGCTGACTTATTCTCGACGCCAAAACCTCTTATATATACTGAAATTTCCAGAAAGAAACCTAGATTGGGAGTTCCGCCGCCAGAAGCCTCCGTAGCCACCGAAAACCAATCTAGACCCGTTCCGGCACCCTGCCGGAGGGGGGAATCCCTCTCCGGTGGCCATCTTCATCATCCCGGCGCTCTCCATGACAAGGAGGGAGTAGTTCACCCTCGGGGCTGAGGGTATGTACCAGTAGCTATGTGTTTGATCTCTCTCTCTCTCTCTCTTGTGTTCTTGACTCAGAACGATCTTGATGTATCGCGAGCTTTGCTATTATAGTTGGATCTTATGATGTTTGTCCCCCTCTACTCTAATGGATTGAGTTTTCCCTTTTAAGTTATCTTATGGGATTGAGTCTTTAAGGATTTGAGAACACTTGATGTATGTCTTGCATGTGCTTATCTGTGGTGACAATGGGATATCACGTGATCCACTTGATGTATGTTTTGGTGATCAACTTGTGAGTTCTGTGACCTTGTGAACTTATGCATAGGGGTTGGCACACGTTTTCGTCTTGACTCTCCGGTAGAAACTTTGCGGCACTCTTTGAAGTTCTTTGTGTTGGTTGAATAGATGAATCTGAGATTGTGTGATGCATATCGTATAATCATACCCACGGATACTTGAGGTGACATTGGAGTATCTAGGTGACATTAGGGTTTTGGTTGATTTGTGTCTTAAGGTGTTATTCTAGTACGAACTCTATGATAGATCGAACGGAAAGAATAGCTTCGTGTTATTTTACTACGGACTCATGAATAGATCGATCAGAAAGAATAACTTTGAGGTGGTTTCATACCCTACAATAATCTCTTCGTTTGTTCTCTGCTATTAGTGACTTTGAAGTGACTCTTTGTTGCATGTTGAGGGATAATTATATGATCCAATTATGTTATTATTGTTGAGAGGACTTGCACTAGTGAAAGTATGAACCCTAGGCCTTGTTTCCTAGCATTGCAATACCGTTTTCGCTCACTTTTATCATTAGTTACCTTGCTGTTTTTATATTTTCAGATCAAAACCTATATCTACTATCCATATTGCACTTGTATCACCATCTTGTCGGATGTAGGGTTCTGGCAAACCCTTAAGGTTCAAACACTGGGGTGCGCGCGAAGTGTTTTCCTCCCACCGATCTACGCCCTAACTCGCTAAGATCTCGCGGACGAACTCGACGAACTTGCAACACAGAAAGACAGAAGATTTATACTGGTTCGGGCCACCATTGTGGTGTAATACCCTACTCCAGTGTGGTGGTGGTGGATTGCCTCTTGGGCTGATGATGAACAATACAAGGGGAAGAACAACCTCCTGAGGTTGAGGTGTCCTTGTGCTTGGCCAACTTGTGTGGCTGGGGATGATCTAAGATGTCATCCCTTGCCTATGGTGGTGGCTAGTCCTACTTATAGAGGCCCTGATCCTCTTCCCAAATATTGAGCGGGAAGGGAGCCAACAACGGCGGGCAAATTTCAAGGGGGACAGCTAGTACAAGCTATCCTGGCAAAAGTGGTCTCCGCCTGCCAAAGGCTTTGGTGGCGACGCCGTCTTGGGCTCCACAATGACCTCCGTCTTGCTGTCCTTCTGGTCTTGGTCTTGTTGCACCAAAATGGCAACATTTGCCTGATGCCTCGGTACTCCTCGCCTGCGCTGGTTTCCTTAGCACCAAAGAGGAAACAAGGATGCTGCACGCGCTGGCGCCTGCCTGGCGCCCGCCTGGTGTCGATCGTCAAGGGTCACGTCACGGCAGCCTCGTGAGGTTCGCCTTGCCTTGATATATCCTCTCCTCGTGAGCCTGCCTGACTAGGCCGCTGCAGAGGAGGTCTTGTATCGTCCCCCTCGCGAGGCTTGGCCCCTCGCGAGTGTCTTGGATGCCTTGTTGACGAAGGTGGTCCGCACGACCTGCTAGCTTAGCCACGCCGCGGGCCGCAGGCAGGCAAGCCTGGGGACCCCCGTTCCCAGGGCGCCGACAGTAGCCCCCGGGACCAAGGCGCGCTCGGGCTTGGCTTCGCGGCGAAGCCAAGGGCCAAGTACGGAGAACCGCGGGCCCCAAAAGCCTGCAGCATCGGTTGACGCGTGGCGATTGATTGGACGTGGGCGTCTCCACTTCCCCATGCTGCCTCAGCAACTGCACGACTTGACGAATCCCTGCGACATGCAAGGGAAACCATCATTACCTGTGATCGTGGGAGGTGCCGGTTGGCCTTCTCTTGCTATAAATCGGGAGGGGGGCGGAGCCCCCGTTGCCTATCTCTTCCTGCCTTGCCCCCGTCTTCTTCCTCGCTCCATTGCTCATTGTGCCACCAATGGCGCCACGAAGGAAGTTCTCCGCTGCTGAGAAGGGGAAGGCCCCTCGCGTGGGGCCCAGCTCGCCGGCGCCCAAGGACGGACGTGGCTGTCCGCGCAAGCATGCCACGTCCCCTGTCGCGTCCCACTGTCGGAGCGGCGCCACGGCATGCGGAGGGGGTCGTCCCAGCCATGATGATCCGGTTGACGAGGGGAGGCGTGCTTTGGTGGCGCCCCCCATCCGCGTTTCCACACAGTGGAGGTGTCGACGGAGTTTGTCGTCTGGTCAGAGAATCCGGCCGGCAACTGGCTCCAACTTCCGCGCTTCTTCGTCGATGAGCTACCGGCCTCTGGTCCAGGCGGACTCTAGCTGCAGGCGGATTGTTACTGCAGCAAGGCCTCTTGGGTTGTAGTCGTGACTTCTGCCACGGGCAACATAGCCCTGGCCCATGGTTGGCAGACGTTCGCCCGCGCGTGCGGATTGGGCCGGCGGTGCGCCCTCCACTTCAAGTATGACGGCAAATCAACCCTCTACGTGAGCGTGTTTGGGGAAGATGGTCGCCGCGCCGGGTGCTGCCCCGAGGCGAACGATGGTGGGGAGGTGCTTGGTCTCGGGGACGGTCGCGGCGAGGATGAGGGCGAGCCTGCCCTTGGGGGAGGATGTGTCTTGTCCAGCTACGACGGCTCTTCCTCCGGTGACAGCTCCAGTGGCCACGGCCAGCCGCCACACCCACTTTGAAGGCGGCAGTGGGTCATCTCATCGCCGCGCCTCCGTGAAGCACGAAGAAGGATCCGGCTAGGCTCAGGGGGCCGCTAGGGGTCTGCCTCCGCAGATTGCCGCAACACTTCTTTTGTTTTACTCTTTTTCCTGCATCAAGAATGTAACCAGTTTGGGCCCAGGGGGCGTGTATCGAACTATGGTTCCTCGGTTGTGGCACCATGCGTGTTGTGTCGTTATTTCGTGCAAAGATAACTTACCTGGTATATCCGGGACGCCCTCTTCCTCACGAGGCGCTCATTTCCTCACGTGCATCTTGCCTTGGAGGCCTGCATTTGCTCAGGAATTGCAAAAGCTCATTAGGAAGTGCGTTAAAAGATTTGCCGTTCACCCTGGCCCTAACCTGGCGCCTTGTATCGCGGTACCCGAGGGCACGGACTAGGAGAGGCACGCCGGATTTTGGGTTCGAATGAGGGTGGCTTGCGAGAAGGCAGAGAAGGGAGAAAATGCTCGCGAGGGCACTTGCCCACCCCCCTCGCGAGGCATGCGAGAGAGAGAACACGAGCTAACCCGAGACGGAAAAACGTAGCGAGAGGCGAGGGGGTCAAATCATCAAGGAACGCCAAAAGCAAATTTCGATTAAGGAAAAGGAAGCCAAATACATAAAGCAAATGAAAAGCCGCGTCCGGCACCTAATCTAGTCTTCAAGTCTTCTCACCAGCGTGGAGCTAAGTGCTGCCACTAGGCGTGGGCGGGAGCCCCAGGGCTTGAGGCCGGTGCTCCTGAGACTCCGGGGCATGTACAATCCCAACTCATTATTATGTGAGAGTGTCACGGACGGCGATTCTTCACAGGCATCGGGCCTTCTTCACAGGCTCCGGGCCTTTCTTCACAGGCTCGCCTTGCTTCATAGGCTTTGGGCCTTGCTTCACAGGCTCTAGGCCTTGCTTCACAGGCTCTGGGCCTTGCTTCATGGGTAAAACTTTCAGAGGTGCTGGATGTTCTAGGCGTTTTGGACTGGTACTCCGTCTTGTGTCTCGAGGCGCACGGCGCCAGGCCTAGAGATGTGGATGACCTTGAACGGGGCCTCCCACATTGGTGAAAGCTTGTGCAGCCCTTCCCTGGAGAGGACCCACCTCAGGACTAGGTCTCCATTCTCGAGTGTCCTGGAGCGAATGTTGCGGCAGTGGTATCGCCGCAGTGCTTCCTGGTACCTCGCCGCCCGTAGCGCAGCTTCGCGGCGACGTTACTCCCCCAACACGAGGTCCATCCCCCGCGTGGCGTCCTGCTGCGTTTCGTCGAATGCCAAGACCCGTGCGGAGCGATGCTTGACCTCGTGAGGGAGGACCGCTTTAGCTCCGTAGACGAGGAAGAATGAAGTCTCTCCCGTTGGCTTGGTGGCGGTGGTCCGGATGGACCACAGTACGGACTGGAGCTCGTCGTGCCAGCCCCTGCCGCAGGCCTCCAGCTTCTTCTTGAAGGTCCTGGTCTTGAGGCCCCTCAGGACCTCCGCGTTGGCACGTTCGGCCTGACCATTGCTCCTGGGGTGGGCCACTAAAGCGTAGCAGATCTGCGTTCCAAGGTTAGCACAGTAGGTTTTGAAGAGGTTGCTAGTAAACTGCGAACCGTTGTCTGTGATGATGCGGTTGGGGACCCCAAAGCGGCTCACGGGGCCCTTGATGAACTTGACAGCAGAGCTGGCTGGGATGGAACGAACATCTTCTACTTCCGCCCACTTGGTGAACTTGTCGATGGCGACGTAGAGGTAACGATAGCCCCCTGGCGCCCGAGGGAACGAGCCTAGGATATCCAGCCCCCAGACCACGAATGGCCATGTGAGCGGGATAGTTTGAAGGCCCTGAGCAGGTTGATGGATTTGCTTGGCGTGGAATTGGCAAGCTTCGCAAGACTTCACCAACTCGGCTGTGTCGTTGAGTGCTGTGGGCCAGTAGAATCCACTGCGGAACACCTTGCCGACGAGGGTCCGTGACGATGAGTGGTGTCCGCAGTCCCCGCCGTGTATGTCAATCAGCAACTCCCTTCCCTAGTCACCAGATATGCAGCGCAGTGTGACATCGTTCGGGCGCTTCCTATATAACTCGCCTTCTTGGATACAATATGCCGTGGCTTGCCGGGCCACGCGCTCCGCCTCCTCTTCCTTCTCCGGCAACGTCCCGTGCGTTAAGTACTTCTTGAATTCCTTGGTCCAGCATTCCTCCTGGGGCTCGAGCGCCAAGAGCAGCCGAGCTCCGGAGGTCGGTCCATAGGTCGGGGCTCCCGCGGCTGGAGGCTGGGGGAGCTCCTCCCGAGGCCGGGTTATGCTTGAAAGAGGTGGAGCAGCTGATGGCTTGAAGAGCCGCTCCTCAAGGACGCCTGGCTCCTGCGGTTGGCGCTTGGATGCTCTCCTGGCGATGTCGTCGGCTTCCTTGTTGGTGCCCCGGGGCACGTGCTGCAGCTCCAGGCCCGAGAACTGTTTCTCCATCTTGCGCACCTCCGCGAGGTAGGCCTCCATATGCTCGTACTTCGGCTCATGCACCTTGTTGGAGAAGTTGACGAGGAGTTGTGAGTCGCCTCTGACAGTGAGGCGCTTCACCCCTAGGGGCGCTACAGCCTTCAGGTCGGCTATGAGGCCTTCGTATTCTGCGATGTTGTTGGAGACCTTCTCGCCGTGCTGAAAGCAAAGTTGCACGATGTAGTAGAGTTTGTCTTGGGTGGGCGAGATGAGCACTACTCCAGCCCCCGCGCCCTGGTGTGCGAAGGCGCCATCGAAATACATGATCCAATCGTCCGGGGCCTCACTTCCTAGGGAGGTGGACCAGTCTTCTCCTTCCTCAAGTGTTGGGGCATCCGTCCATTCTGCCACAAAGTCAGCAAGTGCGGCCCCCTTGATGACCCTGGTGGTGCTGAACTCCAACTAGAACGCTTGCAACTCGATGCTCCACTCTGCGACCCTTTCGGCTGAGTTAGGGCTCCTAAGTATCATTTCCAGTGGGTAGGCTGAGACGACCTTGATGGGGTGGCCCTGGAAGTAGTGCCGCAGCTTGCGTGAACCACTAGGAGCGCGAGCAGGAGTTTCTAGGGCATGGGGTAGCGCGCTCTTGCGTCCCGTAGTACGATTCTGACAAAGTACACCGGGTGTTCGGCAAGGGCTGGCATGCTGTCGAGGCTCGGGTCCTGTGGAGGTCGGGGCATATCCTGAGGTGGAAGGGTCCATGAGATCCGACTGTCCTCAGGAGCTTCTGCGACGGCGCCCTGCTGAGCTTGGCCTTCCACCACTGATGCCTTTGCTGCGCCTTCCTGACCCCACGCTACTTCAGCCTTGGCCTGGAGGGGCGCGCCCTTGGCTTGGCGCTCCTCCCGAACCGCCACCAATGCCGCGCTGGCGGAGTACGGGGTGGCAGCAAGGTAGAGTACCAGAGGCTCGAGGGGCCGTGGTGCCACCATCACTGGGGGGCTAGTAAGGTATTTCTTGAGGTCTTGGAAGGCCCGGTCGGCCTCCGGGTTCCACTTGAACGGGCCCTTCCTCTTCATGAGCTTGAAGAATGGTAAGGCACGCTTTCCCAGTTTGGAGATGAAACGCCCTAACACGGTCACCCGCCCTGCCAGCTTCTGCATCTCTTTGAGGGTCTGCGGTGGGCTCATGTCCTCGATAGCCTTGACCTTCTCTGGGTTCGCCTCGACCCCCCTGTGGGATACGAGGAATCCCAGTAGCTTGCCGGAGGGGACACCGAACATGCACTTCTCCGGTTTGAGCCCCAAGTTCACTTGGCGCAGGCTCTCGAAGGTCTCCTCCAAGTCTTGAATCAATGTCCTTGCCTTGCGAGACTTGACCACTATGTCATCGACGTAAGCCTCTGCGTTCCTCCCGAGCTGCCGTCCCAGAGCAATGTGCATCAACCGCTGAAAGGTCGCGCACGCGTTGCGCAGCCCGAAGGGCATGCAGGTGTAGCAGTACACCCCACATGGTGTCAGGAAGGCTGTCTTCTCCACATCTTCCACCACCATCTTGATTTGATGATACCCTGAGAACACATCCAGGAAGCACAGCAGGTCACACTCAGCGGTGGAGTCAACAATCTGGTCGATGCGCGGGAGTGGGAACGGGTCTTGAGGGCAGGCTTTGTTAAGATTGGTGAATTCGACGCACATCCGTTCCTTCCCGCCTTTTTCGGCACCACGATGGGGTTCGCCAGCCATTCGGGGTATCGGACCTCTCGGATGGCACCTGTCGCTTCCAGCTTGCATGTCTCTTGGATGATGAAGGCCTGCTTCTCAGTGGACTGCCGTCTCGCTCGCTGCTTCACGGGGCGGATGTTGGGGCATACCCTTAAATGATGCTGGATCACCTCCCTCGGGACCCCTACCAGCTGATTGGGCTCCCACGCGAATATCTCCTTGTTTGCGCGCAAGAACCTCACCAGGGCTTCTTCTTGTTCCGGGTCAAGGCCGGCTCCTATGGTAAAGGTGGCTCCTGGAGACCCGTCCTCGCTGACTGATACCTTCTTGGTTTCCGCCTTGTACTGGGTGAACAAATGCTTCTTCTTGGTGGGCGCAGCCTCCTTGGCCACGGGGGCACCGACATCGGCGGGTTGTGCTGCTGCCGCGGTCTTGGAGGCGAGCCTGAGCGCCGTCCCGGCCTCCTTAGTGTCCCCCTTGATGGTGAGGACGCCCTTGCTCCCTGGCATCTTAATGAGGTTGTAAGCCGGGTGAGTCGCCGCCATGAACTGAGCGAGTCCTTGCCTTGCGAGACTTGACCACTATGTCATCGACGTAAGCCTCTGCGTTCCTCCCGAGCTGCCGTCCCAGAGCAATGTGCATCAACCGCTGAAAGGTCGCGCACGCGTTGCGCAGCCCGAAGGGCATGCAGGTGTAGCAGTACACCCCACATGGTGTCAGGAAGGCCGTCTTCTCCACATCTTCCACCACCATCTTGATTTGATGATACCCTGAGAACACATCCAGGAAGCACAGCAGGTCACACTCAGCGGTGGAGTCAACAATCTGGTCGATGCGCGGGAGTGGGAACGGGTCTTGAGGGCAGGCTTTGTTAAGATTGGTGAATTCGACGCACATCCGTTCCTTCCCGCCTTTTTCGGCACCACGATGGGGTTCGCCAGCCATTCGGGGTATCGGACCTCTCGGATGGCACCTGTCGCTTCCAGCTTGCATGTCTCTTGGATGATGAAGGCCTGCTTCTCAGTGGACTGCCGTCTCGCTCGCTGCTTCACGGGGCGGATGTTGGGGCATACCCTTAAATGATGCTGGATCACCTCCCTCGGGACCCCTACCAGCTGATTGGGCTCCCACGCGAATATCTCCTTGTTTGCGCGCAAGAACCTCACCAGGGCTTCTTCTTGTTCCGGGTCAAGGCCGGCTCCTATGGTAAAGGTGGCTCCTGGAGACCCGTCCTCGCTGACTGATACCTTCTTGGTTTCCGCCTTGTACTGGGTGAACAAATGCTTCTTCTTGGTGGGCGCAGCCTCCTTGGCCACGGGGGCACCGACATCGGCGGGTTGTGCTGCTGCCGCGGTCTTGGAGGCGAGCCTGAGCGCCGTCCCGGCCTCCTTAGTGTCCCCCTTGATGGTGAGGACGCCCTTGCTCCCTGGCATCTTAATGAGGTTGTAAGCCGGGTGAGTCGCCGCCATGAACTGAGCGAGAGCCGGGTAACCGAGGATGGCATTGTACGGGAGATCGATGCGAGCGATGTCGAAGTCCACCAGCTCGATGCGGTAGTTTTCGCGTGTGCCGAAGGTGACAGGGAGGCGGATCTGTCCCAGGGAGTGGGCAGCTCCACCACCCACTCCCGAGAAGGGCTTACTGAGACTGAGCCGCTCGAGTGGCACGTGGAGAAGGCTGAAGGCTTCCACATAGAGCAAGTTTAGGCCAGCACCACCGTCGATGAGGGTCTTGGTGACGGCCACGTTGTAGATGGTGGGCATGCAGAGCATCGGGAGCATTCCGGAGCCGACGGTGGAGTCGGGGTGGTCTTCTGAGCCGATGGTAAGGTCGGCCTCTGCCGCAGCCCAACCCGTCGGAGCCCCCGGGCGCCTGGAGGTGGCCCCGATCTGACGGAGGAACGGCTTGGCGTGGCGGTCTGACGGTGGTGCTTGAGAGCCGCCCAGCAGGGCCGCAACTACGTGGTGCGTCGGCACAGCGTAGCAAGCAGTGAAGGGGTCACGGAGCTCCTCCCAAGATGCCACTGTGGATCCGGGAAGGTTGAGCAGCCAGGCGCGTGGCTCGCCGGCAAGGGCCATGGGAAGCCAGTTGGTCATGACCTTGTCATCACCCCCGGCTTCGAGGATGGCCTCCTCGTACGCCAACAGGAAAGCTGACGGGTCCGCCGCGCCGTCGTAGCGCGGCGGCATCTCTGGCCTGAACTTGGGCGGCCACTACACCCGCCGCAGGGCGGGGGCCAGGGCTCGGAGCCCCATGGCCCCGTTGTCAATGCTGACCGTCGGAGTCGGCGGTTGGGCTCCTGCCATGTGGGCGAAATGCTGTGGCGACGGAGCGCAGATCGACGAAGGGGAAGCTACGGCGCACCCCTACCTGGCGCGTCAAATGTCGGATGTAGGGTTCTGGTAAACCCTTAAGGTTCGAACATTGGGGTGCGCGCGAAGTCTTTTCCTCCCACCGATCTACGCCCTAGCTCGCTAAGATCTCGCGGACGAGCTCGACGAACTTGCAACACAGAAAGACACAAGATTTATACTGGTTCGGGCCACCGTTGTGGTGTAATACCCTACTCTAGTGTGGTGGTGGTGGATTGCCTCTTGGGCTGATGATGAACAATACAAGGGGAAGAACAGCCTCCTGAGGTTGAGGTGTTCTTGTGCTTGGCCAACTTGTGTGGCTGGGGATGATCGAAGATGCCATCCCTTGCCTATGGTGGTGGCTAGTCCTACTTATAGAGGCCCTGGTCCTCTTCATAAATATTGAGCGTGAAGGGAGCCAACAACGGCGGGCAAATTTGAAGGGGGACAACTAGTACAAGCTATCCTGGCAAAAGTGGTCTCCGCCTGCCAAAGGCTCTAGTGGTGACGCCATCTTGGGCTCCACGATGACCTTCGTCTTGTCGTCCTTCTGGTCTTGGTCTTGTTGCACCAAAATGGCAACCTTTGCCTGATGCCTCGGCACTCCTCGCCTGTGCTGGTTTCCTTAGCACCAAAGAGGAAACAAGGACGCTGCATGCGCTGGCGCCTGCCTGGCGCCCGCCTGGTGTTGATTGTCATGGCTCACGTCACGAGAGCCTCATGAGGTTCGCCTCACCTTGATATCTCCGCTCCTTGTGAGCCTGCCTGACTAGGCAACTGCAGAGGAGGTCTTGTGTCGTCCCACTCGTGAGGCTTGGCCCCTCACGAGGGTCTTGGATGCCTTGTTGACGAAGGTGGGCCGTATGGCCTGCTAGCTTAGCCACGCCGCGGGCCATAGGCAGGCAAGCCTGGGGACCCCCGTTCCTAGGGCGCCGACACATCTCTCCGCCGAACTAATGCACCTATATAATTTACCATTGTATTGGGTGTGTTGGGGACACAAGAGACTCTTTGTTATTTGGTTGCAAGGTTGCTTGAGAGAGACCATCTTCATCCTACGCCTCCCATGGATTGATAAACCTTAGGTCATCCACTTGAGGGAAATTTGTTGTGGTCCTACAAACCTCTGCACTTGGAGGCCCAACAACGTCTACAAGAAGACGGTTTTGTAGTAGAAATTAGCTACCAGCTGGCAGCAATAGCGGTCATCTCCTTCTTCTGTTCCGGCGACAGTCTTTTCCAGATTGTTTTGGAGTGCGAAGAGTGTAACACCCTGTTTCTTAAGCTACAGTAACCCCAAGTTAATGGTTCCATGTCATCACTCCTACCGTCGCTAATCCTCATTTGCATTCAAACACGGTTTAAAATTCAATTTGAAAATTAAGTCAAATTTCAAATTTCTCAAACATGCAACCTAAAATGTTCGAAGTGTGGCAAATAATCCATGGATATTTTTCAAGTTGAAACCCATATTTTATAAAGTATTTAAATGCCCAAAAATCAATAAAACAGGGGCTAAAAACAATTATTAAATGCTTTCTAAATAATGAACAAATACAAACTATTTAATTATTGTGCCAAATTATATAAGGCACTGGCCTAATTACTAATACTAATTTAGGGGCTAAGATCATATTTTATAAAACTACAAATGAAAAGAAACTAAAAACAAAACAAAAACGATAAAAAAGAAAAGAAAATGCAAATAAAAAAGAAGAAAACCCCTTGGGCCTAGCCCACCTGGGCCGGCCCAGCCGTCCCCCCTACCTCTGCCCGATCGCTTTCCTTGTGCCCCCGACCCCGTCGCTATAGGGACGAGCCCTCGCCGGATCACTTCGCGGTGATAAGGGCTCCCCCTTGGGCTCCTCCCCCTGCTCCACCCACTCGCCCACTTGTCCCCTCTCTCCCTCGTCACCCTCTCTCTCGCCCAGAGCCGCCCGCACCCGACTGCTACTATCGCTGCCCGTCAACGACCACCGCGGCGACCAGCGTTCCTATGCCACCTCGCCATGTCCGGAAGGAGCTCCGTTGTCGTCTACATCCACTGCGGGTCGTGGTTCGAGCAAAGCCGCACCGATACGTCAGCATCGAGCCATTCCTCGCCACCTCGGTCGCCGTCAATCCCCTCCAAACACCGCCTCTCCGGCCTCCCCGAGTCCGCCTTTGCATCCACTGTGAGTAGCCGGCCCTCTTTCCCCGTTTCCCCTCTCGTTTCCGTTGATGTTCGCCCGCGCCCGCACGCCATCGAGCTTCGGCCGCCACGCACGCCCGAGGCCACGCTCCCGCACCTCTAGCAACCCTCGACCACGCCCTCATGCGCACGCGTGCGCCCAAGCTCGCACGCCCGTGCGTGGCCCCGGCTCTGCCGCAGCAGATCGCACTACTGCCTAACACTGTCCCTGCCCGCGGCGCCCATACCACGTGTTGCCGCCCTTGCCCCTGCCACTGTAACTGCTCAGCTCGGCTCGCCCGCCACTGCCCCGCTAACTGTTGTTTCAGCCGCACGCGCGCACTACAACAAATATGTCAACTTGTGACCTTGACTATTGGTCACTGAAAGGTCATTGTTTTTCATTTGCGACCTTTTTTTGACCAAAAACAGAAGGTCAAGAGCTGGCGGTCGTAAACTGAAATTAACGACCTTCTCTATGAGAAGGTCGTGGACGTTTACGACCAAAATATTCCTACTGTTTTGTTTTGGTCACTAGCAACCTCCCCAGGCCACGTAGGCATCCAGCATGGCAAGCTGATGTGGCACAAGAATCAGCCCGGTCCGATTCGGTGTTTTACATGGGCCGAGCCCAACAATTCGGCCTTTTTAATATTTATTTTTTCTGTTAATTTTTGATCGACTTCATGGGCCAAGCCCAACATTACAGCCTTTTTTATTTTTGGGCCATGACCTTTTTATCTCAAGAGTTTCATTTTTATTTTTTAAAATGGGTCAACTAGTCAGGTGGGTCCCTGTTGTCAGGTTCTGGTAACTGGGTCCCATTTGTCAGGTTCTGGTAACTGGGTCCCATCTATCAGGCTCAGCCTTTATATTTCAACTACTATTTAAATTGGCAGAGATAGAAAACACACATGATACTCCAAATAAGAGCAACCAGATCATGTAATACAATGGAAATCACAGTAACGACTATAAGTGTAATACAGTACTTTAGAAGCTCTACAAGCTCCTTCCATAGCAACTACAAACTAGGCACCCGCTCGTGTCATGAACAACATGCCAAAATAGTTGGACGACATAGTCGGGCTGGGAACAAACAAAATGGTTCCTCATTCGCACTGTTACATGAATCAATAGAGAAGAACCAGAAAAACTGGGGCAAATAACAACATGCTGGACTCGCTGGACAACCATAGTCGGGCTGGGAACAAACAAAATGGCAACATGCCTTCCTCGGTCGCCCTGTTACATGAATCAGTAGAGAAGAATCAGAAAAACTGGGGCAAATATATTATGAACAGACCATTCAAGAAAATGATAGTTATTTATAATAATAACACAAACTGAGCTAGTACCATGCTTTTTGTTCTCCAGCTAGTTAAAATGAGATACTCTCATACAAGAAAACAGAGATAAAATATGAAAGTTAAAGTAGGGATGCCACATCTTAAATGAGGAAGCTATTTTGTTTTTGAGAAACAAAAAAATGCACCAATAATTTTTCAGAAGGTAACAGAACTTCTGTGCACACATTTAGATAGAAACAAGGGCTTGAACTATACACAATAACTAGAACAGGATCGCCAAACACCAATATAGGCTAGAATGAAAAAAACATGGAGGTAGTAGTGGTCGTCCAGGGAGATAAACATAGAAAAGAAAACATGATTTCAGCGAAATTAAAATTGTCGATGTAAGTTGAATAACAGTGCAGCAGATTAGCTCTTAGCATGGAGGAACATCACCAAATTAAACCAGATGGTTGTTCAAGTTTCTATTTGAGTATTCATGGTTACAGTTTGTTATCATCGTCTAAATTCTCCAACATGTACAATATTAATTAATACAGCTGAATATGCTACCAATGAAGTAAACTCTAAAAGATACAGGCAGGGCTTAATTAACCAACCTTGTCATTCTATAAACACAAACCAAACTCAACGATAAGGTGTACAATTATTACCATATAACCTGGGAAACATACCTACTGTCCACACATTTCATAATGTAAACAGTTAAATACTACAGGAAATAGATTGCTAAGCATTTCTGCCCTTCTTTCAAGCCACCACCAGCATAACACCCTCAGTATAACAAGATCCACACAGACGACCATCTACAGCAACTGTACCCACAAGACAACCAGGGTCGGAGATAGTGAGATTACCTTGGCGCCGTAAATCTTAGAAGACAAATCGTGTGCGAGGAAGTCCTTGTGGTCCACCGCCAAGCAGCAGGATGCTCCCGTCGAGCCTACAGGAAGTTTTGCATATAGTTAGAAAACCTGGAAACATACAGCATGGCTACCACAACATAGAATTGAAGGAAAAAAACTAAGAGCATGTAACTGAACCACCTGCAACTCTAGCCACTAGCATGCACTCGAGCAACCTATGCTTTCTCCGTCTCTTGGTCGTGACTGCAGAAAGAAAGCAACAATTTTACCATCCTGCGGTTGCCTCAAGTAGATGGAAAGCTCAATATGAGTAAGGATAATTTGCCTCCAGAAGTAGTGACTAGATTCATAGAAAACAGAACAACAAAGTCATGCCATGACCAAATCCTAACCAAAACACATTTAATAAAATGGATTGCATCTAGCTGCTGTAATAGTGT
This sequence comes from Triticum urartu, assembly GCF_056163025.1. Taxonomy (NCBI): domain Eukaryota; kingdom Viridiplantae; phylum Streptophyta; class Magnoliopsida; order Poales; family Poaceae; genus Triticum; species Triticum urartu. Next base: position 532,932,808 of record NC_141877.1, on the reverse strand, counting down.
ATATATACATGCTAACGACATGAACGTTCCATCAGGCCATGATCAACTACTCAAAACCATTACGTGCTTTGCAAGAAACATAGAAGTAATCAGCAGATGACACAATGAACAAGTGAAGGCTTTAAATATCTCCATGTCGAAGAATCAAGTCAATGAAGACATGCCGTAGGAGAAGGAGCAGCCTTGCATCATCGTTTTCTCAGGTCGACGCTGGAAAGTGTGCCGCTGCACATGATCAGAACCCGCACGACACAGGTACGCCTAGCCAAGGGAGTATTCCAGTGCCCGTTCCACAGGGACTGCCACCGGGCGGTCGACTCGCATATACCTGCCAACATCATGATAATATAAGATAATTATAATCAGGAAAAATCATATTGATTCAAGCATATTACTTGCTGGGGGTACCATAACATCATTATGTGGCAACAATTTTTTTTCTTTCTATATACCATTGTCATCAATCTCAGATTTAACAAAGCAAGAACTACAAATTCAACATAGCCTCAAATTTAACAAAGCAAGAATTGCAAATGCAACATAGCCATCCAAGTTACAGAATATAAATTTCAGAAATTTAAACAGAAGGATGGAATGGGGGCACATAACCTTTAGTAGCAAGAGCTGGTTCATGTGGTACATGTAAACATCCCCAGCAAATAGAAGGTAGTTTATTATAACACAACAAATGTGTTAAAATTCAAGGCTAATCTATGTGACATGAGTGAGTGCAGAGGAAGTGCTCTTGTACAATTAGAGAAACAGAAGTGATGTGTATATGATACAATACACAGAGAGAGTTTGCTCCAGCCAGATTCAATCATCCAAAACTGAACCATAAAGTGATGCACACATACACAACTTGCTCCATTTTGACTAGAGGCGTGAACATATGCTGTTCTTGTCAGTTGTTTACAGAGTGTTTACCGACTCTAGAGGCAAAAATGGCAAGCATCATGTGTACAGCACCAGCAGCAAAATCCCAGAAACAAACCTATCTCAGAATCTGCACAGGATTTACCCAAAATGTAGCACCTATGTAGAAGAAACTATGAAATATGTAGAAGAATCATCACATGAACAAACAAACAAGACCCCCATGAACTTGGAAGGCTGTGAACACTAGCAGGACGCACGACAGACCTGGGAAGACTGACTGCGTGTAACCTGTGAGGAATACAAATAACACAGGGGCATAATACCAATTCTACACACTTCACTTCTATGCTGGTGGGAATAGGATAGCATACAAGAACTACATACTATAAACTAGTACTCCACAACATCCTGAATCCTTGGCAATACAATCTGCCAGAAGATGTTGCACAAGAATGCCATAGCAAAAGGATCATTCGCGGCCAGGTTCATTTGGCAGCACGAAACAAGAATTCGGTGTGCAAGACCTGTAATTAGGCATGGAGACATCAAAGGAAACTCACCAAAACATTTCGGCCTCCTGTCGCTACGCGCGACCTCAAGCACCTCCATCGCGGATCCGGTAACATCGCCGTCACGAGGGCCTCTCCCGGCGGCCGAAAGAAGAGGAGTAAACCAAGTGGCGGCCGAGCATGGGGGATCCTCGCCCAACGCGGCCATTGTGCAGATCCGTCGCCGCCAGGCGAAGTTGTGCTTCTGGACCACGACTGTCGACGAGCAGCCGCCGCCGCCGACGGGGAGGAGGTGGCGCGTCGTGGATCTGCCTCCACAAGCGTGTGCCGGCCAAGGGAAGAGAGAGAGAGAAGGTTCGTGGGGGCGGCGCCGGTGGGGGAGATGGGCATAGAGGTCGTCGGTGGGGAAGCGCGGCGCCGAGGGAGACGAGGGCGGCGACCACGGGAGGTACTGCGCTCATTCGTTTCAGATGTGCTACGCCGAGGGGGAGAAGGTGAGGGACGGTGGCAAAGCAGGCAGATGGTGGGGGAAGATGGTGGGCGGCGGTGCATCGTCAGGAGCTAGGGTTGGGTGCGAGAGCAGAGTGGCCGCGTAGGGAGAGGAAGAGAGAGGGGTTCGAGCGGTTCGGTGGGAAAGAAAGGAGGCGGGGGGTGGAGGAAAAATTACTACGGGGATAGAGCTAGGGTTGGTGTGGAAGGATCGAGGACTGTCGTTGGATCAGCGAGCATCCAACGGTGCTTGATGCACGATCCGCGTGACACGTCTATGGACCAATCATAATGCAGTATGACATTATGACCATCTAAATTAGTCGTAGTTGACTAAAAATAACGTGTTAAAATCATGTCAGCTATTTTGTGACCTGAGAAATTCAAAAAAAAAGAATATATTTGCATAAGTTTGCATCTTGAAATAGTTTGGTCAAATGAGATTATATTTTGCACAAGTTTGCATCTTGGAATAAGAACAATGTTGCCTAAAAAAGTTTTCATTTTCTTTGAACGAAAAATTCATTTTCTATTTTTTAAGTGCCCAAAATGACTTTCTTTGTGAAGGACCTATTATGTATTTGTTGCAAAATTAGACCAAATCAATTTTATGAAATATTAGGCCATATATAATGCACAATTGACAAAATGGTTGGGTGTCAAAAGTTTCGATCCACCTCTCGTAAAAAACACAATTTTTCGCCGATTCAGCAGAAAGCGAGTAAAATTTGAACTACAGGTGCCTCATAGTTGCTCTTTATTTTTTTCAAAAATCATTTCTAGGTACATAAGTATCTATTTAATCAGAGAAACACAATAATTTTTCCAAGATTCAACCACTAGCTAGGAACGGCCATTCCTGCCGTTTTGACCGCATTTTTAAACGGGCATAAATTTTTTTAAAAAAATCAAAAAATTAGGATACCTTCGCATTGTGTCATTATATGTGGCCAAGTTCCTAGGGAAAATGATAAACTTGTAATATGGCAATTATTTTAAAAAAGTGTTCTTAGAAACGAGCTACCACGTGTGAAGATCAATGGCTTTCAAGCCAAATGATCAATCTTATGGCCACATTCATGGCATAGTTTGTTCAAATGATCTCATATTGTGCACAAGGGTGCATATTGGAATGGCAAACAATGTTGCCTAAGGAAGTTTTCTTTTTCTTTGGACGAAAGAACCATATTCCATTTTTCGAGTGCCCAAAAGGAGGTTTTTTTGTGAAGGACCTCCCAAATAATTGTTGCAAAATTGGACCAAATCATTTTTATAAAATACTAGGCCATATTTAATGCACAATTGACCAAATGGTTGGGTGTCAAAAGTTTTTATCCACCTCTGGTGAAAAAGACAAATTCCCGCCGATTCAATAGGAAGCATGTCAAATTTGAACTGTGGCTGCCTCGTAGTTTGCTCTTTATTTTTTCCATAAATGATTTATAGGTACATAAGTATCTATTTAAACTGAGAAACACCAAAAAAAATTCCAAGATTCAACCACTAGCTAGGAACGGTCAAGCTCGCCATTTTGACCGCATTTTGTAACGGGCATAAAAAATTCGAAAAAAACAAAAAATTGGGAAACCTTCCCATTGTGTCATTATATGTGGCCAAGTTCCCAGGAAAAATAATAAACTTGTAATATGGCAATTATTTTTAAAAAGTGTTCTCAGAAACGAGCTATCACGTGTGGAGATCAATGGCTTTCAAGCCAAATGATCAATCTTATGGCCACATTAATGGCATAGTTTGTTCAAATGATCTCATATTGTGCACAAGGGTGCATATTGGAATGGCAAACAATGTTGCCTAAGGAAGTTTTCTTTTTCTTTGGACGAAAGAACCATTTTCCATTTTTCGAGTGCCCAAAAGGAGGTTTTTTTGTGGAGGACCTCCCAAATAATTGTTGCAAAATTGGACCAAATAATTTTTCTAAAATACTAGGCCATATTTAATGCACAATTGACAAAATGGTTGGGTGTCAAAAGTTTTTATCCACCTCTGGTGAAAAAGACAAATTCCCGTCGATTCAGTAGGAAGCGGGTCAAATTTGAACTGCAGCTGCCTCATAGTTTACTATTTATTTTTTTCCAAAAATCATTTATAGTTACATAAGTACCTATTTAATCATAAATACATGGTTTGGTGGCGATACGTCGAGGTTTGGGCGGTGGCCGAGGCCCCCAACTCTAGAGCGTGTAAACTCGCATGCCCGCCGCGTGGTCACCGCGTGACCGTGGCGTTGCCATGTGTTCTGGGCAGCCTAGGCATGTCTAGTGGGTTGGGCACTCCCCAGGTAGGTGCTAGGAAGAAAATTACAACATAAGATTGTCACGAGGAGACCGATCGATGCTCAAACATGAATTAACAGCCAAGTGTTTGATTAGCGGTACGGGAAATGTACATGGCTAATGGGCGTGAGTTTTGACTGAGGATGATCAGTTACTAAGAAGACCGTCTTCACAAATTTTCAGCTCAAAAGGAGGAGCCTGGGTGGTACTTGCTTTGCAAACTACCACACTGGACATAACTACGAATGTTGAAGCTCGGCTCAAAATAATGAATGGATTGAGCTGGCATTTGGTGGAGGATGGTTATTTGGGCATAGGAAATCACTGTAGAAAATGGATACTATTTGGACATGCCAAAGTGGTACTTCGTTCACAAACTATTGTTCTGAACGGAATAGGAAAATGAATATTTTTGAATTATTTTTGTACTAGACAAGGAAGGATTTTACATATTTGACGAAGATATGACCCAAAGAATTTATGAAATTTTTTTGGGAATTTTGGGAATGATAGAAATATAGGTTGCTTCACAACCTAGGGCAAAAACTGCCAGATGGACATGACACATAGGCAAAACTGATGAGGTGGCGCCTAGTCATAGCAACCCACCACAATTTACAAGGCTATGACCATCTATATTGGTCATTAACAACTAGAAATAAGGCAGCGGACTAGCGTTGTTTGCTTTATGACCATTTCATGTAAGGAAATTACGACCTTTCTGACTAAAATGGTCGTAATGGTTTAGAGTTTGGAGCCCCCTGAACAGCTTTTGACCAATTGGTCTAAAATGGTCATAGATCTATGACCATTTCTTCCAGGGTCACTAACAGAAGGTCACTAGTTGACATATTTCTTGTAGTGGCGCCCTTAGCCACTTCTACTGCTCCCTGGCAACACGGCCGCCGGCGCTTCTCGCGCTCGCTGCCCGCCTCCAGCAATCTCCCCCGTGCCGCCTCCGGCAACCGTTCCCGGCGCCCAACCCGGTCGCCGCTGGCCGCGGCCGCTGCCGGCCAGGCCGTGCTCGTGGCCTCTGTCGTGGCTGCGCGCACGCCCAGCCGCCTGGTGGCCGGCCAGGTTCACTGTCACGTGGGGCCCGGCCCCCCCTCTCTAATTAACACTAACCGCCCCTCTAACCCTATGACATGTGGGCCCTTGGGTTATTTAAAAGTTTAATTTAACTCTAATTAAAAACTGAGCCTATGGCATGTGGGACCCACCACTGACACTGCTCCTATGGATAAGGATGCTGAATCAGCAGCTGACTGTGCACTTCGGCCTCACCTGTCATACACACTGTGTGATAGGTTGAGTATGTTTCTGGGTACACATAGATTTTCGCTATTAAAATTTTAAACTAATATAAAACCAGTAAATTTCAGAATATTGTTTAAACATCGGAAATTCATATATATTCAACCGTAGCTCCAATGAAAATATTTTATATATGAAAAATGTTTAGAAAAACGAGATAAAACTATTGGTGCCCTCCTTGTAGCTGTCACACCCCTCTATGACTGCAAACATGGAACCGTTCCCCTCTCTTCATCTGTCCGAAAAATGCCAAAAGCAGGGAAAACCCCTACGAATGTTTAACTCTTCATCTGTATCACTTAGCACTGTGTTAGATCACCTCTAGCACTGCATTTGGTCATGTCATTCATAGTGTTGCACTTGTTTGCTTTATATTCATTGTTTCTTCCCCCTCTTCTCTCCAGTATGTGATACGTCCATTTTGCATCATTTTTTCTTACTGTTATTTATGATGTTTTTATCCATAATAATGCTTTTTGGAGTAATTCTAATGCCTTTTCTCTCATAATATGCAAGGTATACACAAAGAGGGAGAATTCTGACAGTTGGAAATCTGGACCTAGAAAAGCTAAGTCAGGCCACCTATTCTGCACAACTCCAAACAAGCTGAAACTTCACAGAGATTTTTTATCAAATATATGATGAATATTGGAGCAAATAACTACCCGAGGGGGCCCACCAGGTGGGCACAACCCACATGGGCGCGCCAGGGAGCCCAGGCGCGCCCTGGCGGGTCGTGCTCACCCACGCCCACCTCCGGTGCCCATCTTCTAATATACAAGTCATTTTGACCTAGAAAAAAAAATAAGGAAAGGACTTTCGGGATGGAGCTCCGCCATCTCGAGGCGGAACTTGGGTAGAAGCACTTTTGCCCTCCGGTGGAGCGATTCCGCCGCAGGAAATTCCCTCCTCGAGGGGGAAATCATCATCATCATCATCACCAACAACTCTCCCATCTTGGGGAGGTCAATGTCCATCAACATCTTCAACATCACCATCTCATCTCAAACCCTAGTTCATCTCTTGTGTTCAATCTTATTACCGGAACTATAGATTGGTGCTTGTGGGTCACTAGTAGTGTTGATTACATCTTGTAGTTGATTACTATATGGTTTATTTGGTGGAAGATTATATGTTCAGATCGAATATGCTATTTAATAACCCTCTGATCGTGAGCATTATTATCATTTGTGAGTAGTTAGTTTTGTTCTTCAGGTCACGGGGGAAATCATGTTGCAAGTAATCATGTGAACTTGATATGTGTTCGATATTTTTATAGTATGTATGTTGTGATTCCCTGCTATGTCTTGAGCTTGCGTTGGTTTTCCCCGAAGAGGAAGGGATGATGCAGCAGAGTAGCATAAGTATTTCCCTCAGTTTTTGAGAACCAAGGTATCAATCCAGTAGGAGGCCATGCTCAAGTCCCTCGTACCTGCACAAAACGATAGCTACTCGCAACCAACACGATTAGGGGTTGTCAATCCCTTCACGGTCACTTACGAGAGTGAGATCTGATAGATATAATATTTTTGGTATTTTTGGTATAGAGATGCAAAGTGAAAAGTAAAAGCAAAGTAAAAAAGCAAAGCAAGATTAAAGTAATGGAGATTGATATGATGAGAATAGACCCGGGGGCCATAGGTTTCACTAGTGGCTTCTCTCAAGAGCATAAGTATTCTACGGTGGGTGAACAAATTACTGTTGAGCAATTGACAGAATTGAGCATAGTTATGAGAATATCTAGGCATGATCATGTATATAGGCATCACGTCCGTGACAAGTAGACCGAAACAATTCTGCATCTACTACTATTACTCCACTCATCGACCGCTATCCAGCATGCATCTAGAGTATTAAGTTAAAAACAGAGTAACGCCTTAAGCAAGATGACATGATGTAGAGAGATAAATTCATGCAATATGAAATAAACCCCATCTTGTTATCCTCGATGGCAACGATGCAATACGTGCCTTGCTGCCCCTTCTGTCACTGGGAAAGGACACCGCAAGATCGAACCCAAAGCTAAGCACTTCTCCCATGGCAAGAACTACCAATCTAGTTGGCCAAACCAAACGGATAAATCGAAGAGACTTGCAAAGATAACCAATCATACATAAAAGAATTTAGAGAAGATTCAAATATTATTCATAGATAGACTTGATCATAAACCCACAATTCATTGTTCTCAACAAAACACACCGCAAAAAGAAGATTACATCGAATAGATCTCCACGAGAGAGGGGGAGAACTTTGTATTGAGATCCAAAAAGAGAGAAGAAGCCATCTAGCTACTAACTATGGACCCGAAGGTTTGAGGTAAACTACTCACACTTCATCGGAGAGGCTATGGTGATGTAGAAGCCTCCGTGATGACGGCCCTCTCCGGCGAAGCTCCGGAACAGGCCCCAAGATGGGATCTCATGGATACAGAAATTTGCGGCGGTGGAATTAGGTTTTTGGCTCCTATTCTGATTGTTTGGGGGTATGTAGGTATATATAAGAGGAAGGAGTACATCGGTGGAGCTCCGAGGGGCCCACAAGGCAGGGAGCGCGCCCCCACCCTCGTGACCGCCTCTCTGATGCCTTGGCGTAGGGTCCAACTCTCCTGGATCACGTTCGGTGAGAAAATCACATTCCCGAAGGTTTCATTCCATTTGGACTTCGTTTGATATTCCGTTTCTTCGAAACACTGAAATAGGCAAAAAACGGCAATTCTGGGCTGGGCCTCCGGTTAATAGGTTAGTCCCAAAAATAATATAAAAGTGGAAAATAAAGCCCAACATAGTCCAAAATAGTAGATAATATAGCATGGAGCAATCAAAAATTATAGATACGTTGGAGACGTATCATTCCCTTAGTGGTGTCATGTGAATGTCGGTTACATGACACTTCACCATATTTGGGCCTAAGGGAATGCATTGTAGAGTAGCAATTAGATGATGGGTTGCGAGAGTGACAGAATCTTAAACCCAAGTTTATGCGCTATTTCGTAAGGGACCGATTGGATCCAAAAGTTTAATGCTATGGTTAGAATTTATTCTTAATACTTTTCTTGTAGTTGCGGATGCTTGCGGGAGGGTTAATCATAAGTAGGAGGTTTGTTCAAGTAAGTACATAACCTAAGCACTGGTCACCCACATATCAAATTATCAAAGTAGCGAACACAAATCGAACCAACATGGTGAAAGTGACTAGATGAAATTCCCGTGTGCCCTCAAGAACGCTTTGCTTATCATAAGAAACCGTTTTGGCCTGTCCTTTGCCTCAAAAGGATTGGGCTACCTTGATGCACTTTTGTTACTACTATCATTATGATACGTCTCCAACATATCTATAATTTTTTGATTGCTCCATGCTATATTATCTACTGTTTTGGACATTATTGGGCTTTATTATCCACTTTTATATTATTTTTGGGACTAACCTATTAACCGGAGGCCCAGCCCAGAATTGCTGTTTTTTTGCCTGTTTTAGGGTTTCGAGGAAAAGGAATATCAAACGGAGTCCAAACAGAATGAAACCTTCGGGAACGTGATTTTGTTAAGGAACAAGACCCGGGAGACTTGGACCCTACGTCAAGACACAAAAGAGGAGGCCACGAGGTAGGGGGGCATGCCTACCCCCCCCCAAGTGCACCCTCCACCCTCGTGGGACCCTTTTTGCTCTACCGACGTACTCCTTCCTCCTATCTATACCTACGTACCCCCAAACGATCAGATACGGAGCCAAAACCCTAATTCCACCGCTGTAACTTTTTGTATCCACGAGATCCCATCTTGGGGCCTGTTCTGGAGCTCCGCCGGAGGGGGCATCGATCATAGAGGGCTTCTACATCAACACCATAGCCCCTCCGATGAAGTGTGAGTAGTTCACCTCAGACCTACGGGTCCATAGTTAGTAGCTAGATTGCTTCTTCTCTCTTTTTGGATCTCAATACAATGTTCTCCCCCTCTCTTGTGGAGAACTATTCGATGTAATCTTCTTTTTGCGGTGTGTTTATTGAGACCGATGAATTGTTGGTTTATGATCAAGTCTATCTATGAACAATATTTGAATCTTCTCTGAATTCTTTTATGTATGATTGGTTATCTTTGCAAGTCTCTTCGAATTATAAGTTTGGTTTGGACTACTAGATTGATCTTTCTTGCAATGGGAGAAGTGCTTAGCTTTGGGTTCAATCTTGCGGTGTCCTTTCACAGTGACAGCAGGGCCAGCAAGGCATGTATTGTATTGTTGCCATCGAGGATAACAAGATGGGGTTTTCATCATATTGCATGAGTTTATCGCTCTACATCATGTCATCTTGCTTAAGGTGTTACGCTGTTTTCATTAACTTAATACTCTAGATGCATACTGGATAGCGGTCGATGAGTGGAGTAATAGTAGAAGATGCAGGCAGGAGTCAGTCTACTTGTCTTGGACGTGATGCTTATATACATGATCATACCTAGATATTCTCATAACTATGCTCAATTATGTCAATTGCTCAACAGTAATTTGTTCACCCACCGTAGAATACTTATGCTTTCGAGAGAAGCCACTAGTGAAACCTATGGCCCCCGGGTCTATCTTCATCATATTAGTCTCCTACTACTTAGTTATTTCCTTTGCTTTTATTTTAGTTTGCATCTTTATCACAAAAATACCAAAAATATTATCTTATCATATCTCACTCTCATAAGTGGGCGTGTAGGGATTGACAACCCCTTATCGCGTTGGTTGCGAGGATTTATTTGTTTTGTGCAGGTACGAGGGACTGGCGCGTAGCCTCCTACTAGATTGATACCTTGGTTCTCAAAAACTGTGGGAAATACTTACGCTACTTTGCTGCATCATCCCTTCCTCTTCGGGGAAAACCAACGCAGTGCTCAAGAGGTAGCAAGAAGGATTTCTGGCGCCGTTGCCGGGGAGGTTTACGCAAAAGTCAATATACCAAGTATCCTTCACATACCCTTATCTCCCGCATTACATTATTTGCCATTTTCCTCTCGTTTTCCTCTCCCCCACTTCACCCTTGTCGTTTTATTCGCCCTCTCTCTCTCTCTCTATCCTCCCTCTCTTTCTCCATTTGCCTCTTTTTCCCATTGCTTGTTTGCTTGTGTTACCATGTGCCTTCCATTTGCTTGCATCTTTGCTTGCTAATAATTTATTGATATGGATCCACTTAAAGTGTTCTACTTGGATCATCTTTGATCCTTATGCGCTCGTGCTGAAACCCCAACTAGCCTAGTTGATGGGAAATCTTTAGATGAGCATGCTCATTTTGTGCGTCATCGTTTTTTTGAAAAAGGGAAGCTCTTATGGTATCATATATATAGCTTGCTATGCTATGCTTGGAATCTTTGTGAAATTTGTGATTTTACTTGTCGCTCTAAGAACCCTAAAAACACCTCCCCTACCTATGTGAATTCGATGATAATGAAATCTTATCTTCTTATGCAAAGGGTGTTTATAGTTACTATGATATCAAACAAATTGAAGAATTTGTCGTTTTTAAGGGTGCTCATGAAGTTGCTTCTTTGATTGAAAAGTATGGTTTTACTCTCAATAAATCTGAAAATTCCGTCATACTTAAATATTGCAATGAAAACTTTGCTCATAATGTCTATGTCCAAGAATTTACTGAAAGAATGACTGCTGCTTTGGATGAAATATCCCTTGATGAACATGATGCTTGCTATTCTTGTGGCCATGATGCCAATATTTATGAAGATGAATTTGCTATAGTTCCTTATGTTAAACATGAGATCGTTGCTATTGCACCCATACTTGATAGTTCCTTCGATGAAAAGCATGAATGCAATGATGTTATTAAAATTCTCTTAATGTCAATTGTGTTAATGATATGCAAAACCCTAAGCTTGGGGATGCTAGTTTTTCTATGACTACTATTTGTTGCAATGATCATGATTGGGGTGATTCTTCTTTTGATCTTGAAAATTTATTTAAGCCCCATGATGAATATGAGATTAATAATAGTGTTTGCAATATTATTGAAAGTGGGTTTGGAGAGGTCATGACTTTAGTTAATGTTAGTCCCACTATCTTGGAAGAGTGTCAACTTCGCATGCATGTGGATCATGTTGAAAATATTTTATGTGATAGCTATTTTGTTGAATTTGCTTATGATCCTACATATAATTATTATGAGAGAGGAAAATATGGTGATAGAAATTTTCATGTTACTAAATTACCTCTCGTTATGTTGAGATTGCTATTGTTTCTTTCCGCTTCCTTGCATATGCCAGTTTTTGCTTGCCTTGATAATTTGTTTTCCTATAATATGCCTATGCATAGGAAGTATTTTAGACTTAAATGTGTTTGTCACATGTTTTATGATGCTCTCTTTGTTCTTTAATTCTTGTCTTTTCATGTGAGCATCGTTAAAATTGTCAATGCCTAGCTATAAGGCTTTAAAGAAAAGCGCTTGTTGGGAGACAACCCAATATTTATCCTTGCTTTTATTCAATAAATAATTTATCTAGACTATGTTTTGGTTGTGTTTTTGTGTGTTTAATTAGTGTTTGTGCCAAGTAGAACCGTTGGGAAGACTTGGGGAAAGTCTTGTTACACTTTCTGTAAAAAACAGAAACTTTAGCGCTCACGAGAACTGCTGCCATTTTTGTTTGGAAAGTGCTATTTAGTTAATTATTTTTGCAGATGATTAATATATAAATTCCTCACGTCCAGAAGTTTGTTTTAGAATATTTTGGTTTTCATATCTTGCTCTAGCTACAGATTACTACAGACTGTTCTGTTTTTGACAGATTCTGTTTTTCGTGTGTTGTTCGCTTATTTTGATGAATCTATGGCTAGTAAAATAGTTTATAATCCATAGAGAAGTTGGAATACAGTAGGTTTAACGCCATTATAAATAAAGAATGATTTCATTACAGTACCTTGAAGTGGTCTTTTGTTTTCTTTCGCTAACGGAGCTCACGAGATTTTCTACTTTAAGTTTTGTGTTGTGAAGTTTTCAAGTTTTGGGTAAAGATTTGATTGATTATGGAACAAGGAGTGGCAATAGCATAATATTGGGGATGACCATGGCACCCCCAAGATAATCTAAGGACACCTAAAAGCCAAAGCTTGGGGATGCCCCGGAAGGCATCCCCTCTTTCGTCTACTTCTACCGGTAACTTTACTTGGAGCTATATTTTTATTCACCACATGATATGTGTTTTGCTTGGAGCGTCTTGTATTATTTGAGTCTTTACTTTTTTGTTTACCACAATCATCCTTGCTGTACACACATTTTGAGAGAGCCATACATGATTTGGAATTTGTTAGAATATTCTATGTGCTTCGCTTATATCTTTTGAGTTATATAGTTTTGCTCTAGTACTTCACTTATATCTTTTAGAGCACGGTGGTGGATTTGTTTTATAGAAACTATTGATCTCTCATGCTTCACTTAGATTATTTTGAGAGTCTGAAATAGCATGGTAATTTACTTAAATAATCCCAGTATGCTTGGTATTCAAGAATAATAAAAGAACTTCCTTATGAGTGTGTTGAATGCTATGAGAAGTTTGATACTTGATAATTGTTTTGAGATATGAAGATGGTGATATTAAAGTTATGCTAGTTGTGTAGTTGTGAATTTTAGAAATACTTGTGTTAAAGTTTGTGATTCCCATAGCATGCACGTATGGTGAACCGTTATGTGATGAAGTCGGAGCATGATTTATTTTTTGATTGTCTTCCTTATGAGTGGCGGTCGGGGACGAGCGATGGTCTTTTCCTACCAATCTATCCCCCTAGGAGCATGCACATAATACTTTGCTTTGATAACTTGTAGATTTTTGCAATAAGTATATGAGTTCTTTATGACTAATGTTGAGTCCATGGATTATACGCACTTTTCTCACCCTTCCACCTTTGCTAGCCTCTCTAATACCGCGAACCTTTCGCCGGTATCATACACCCACCATATACCTTCATCAAAACAGCCACCATACCTACCTATTATGGCATTACCATGGCCATTCCGAGATAAATTGCCATGCAACTTTCCACCGTTCCGTTTATTATGACACACTCCATCATTGTAATATTGCTTAGCATGATCATGTAGTTGACATCGTATTTGTGGCAAAGCCACCATTCATAATTCTTTCATACGTGTCACTCTTGATTCATTGCATATCCCATTACACCGCTGGAGGCATTCATATAGAGTCATATTTTGTTCTAAGTATCGAGTTGTAATTGTTGAGTTGTAAGAAAAATAAAAGTGTGATGATCATCATTATTAGAGCATTGTCCCAGTGAGGAAAGGATGATAGAGACTATGATTCCCCCACAAGTCGGGATGAGAATCCGGACGAAAAATAAAAAAGAAAGAAAGAAAGAAAAGAGGCCATAAAAAAAGAGAAAAGGTCCAACTAAAAAATGAGAGAAAAAGAGAGAAGGGACAATGTTACTATCCTTTTACCACACTTGTGCTTCAAAGTAGCACCATGATATTCATGATAGAGAGTCTCCTATGTTATCACTTTCATATACTAGTGGGAATTTTTCATTATAGAACTTGGCTTGTATATTCCAATGATGGGCTTCCTCAAAATGCCCTAGGTCTTCATGAGCAAGCAAGTTGGATGCACACCCACTTAGTTTCTTTTGTTGAGCTTTGATATACTTATAGCTCTAGTGCATCCGTTGCATGGAATCCCTACTTACTCACATTGATATCTATTGATGGGCATCTCCATAGCTAGTTGATACGCCTAGTTGATGTGATACTTTCTTCTCCCTTTTTGTCTTCCCCACAACCACCATTCTATTCCACCTATAGTGCTCTATCCATGGCCCACACTCATGTATTGCGTGAAGATTGAAAAAGATTGAGAACACCAAAAGTATGAAACAATTGCTTGGCTTGTCATCGGGGTTGTGCATGATTTAAATATTTTGTGCGGTGAAGATGGAGCATAGCTAGACTATATGATTTTGTAGGGATAACTTTCTTTAGCCATGTTATTTTGAGAAGACATGATCGCTTTGTTAGCATGCTTGAAGTATCATTATTTCTATGTCAATACTAAAATTTTGTCTTGAATCTTTTGGATCTGAATATTCATACCACAATTAAGAAGAATTACAATAAAATTATGCCAAGTAGCAATCCGCATCAAAAATTCCGTTTTTATCATTTACCTACTCGAGGACGAGCAGGAATTAAGCTTGGGGATGCTTGATACGTCTCCAATGTATCTATAATTTTTTTGATTACTCCATGCTATATTATCTTCTGTTTTGGACATTATTGGGCTTTATTATCCACTTTTATAATATTTTTGGGACTAACCTATTAACCGGAGGCCCAACCCAGAATTGATGTTTTTTGCCTGTTTTAGGGTTTCGAGGAAAAAGAATATCAAACGGAGTCCAAACGGAATGAAACCTTCGGGAACGTGATTTTCTTAATGAACAAGACCCGGGAGACTTGGACCCTACGTCAAGACACAAAAGAGGAGGCCATGAGGTAGGGGGCGCGCCTACCCCCCAGGCGCGCCCTCCACCCTCGTGGGCCCCCTATTGCTCCACCGACGTACTCCTTCCTCCTATATATACCTATGTACCCCCAAACTATCAGATACGGAGCCAAAACCCTAATTCCACCGCCATAACTTTCTGTATCCATGAGATCCCATCTTGTGGCCTGTTCCGGAGCTCCGCCGAAGGGGGCATCGATCACAGAGGGCTTCTACATCAACACCATAGCCCCTCCGATGAAGTGTGAGTAGTTCACCTCAGACCTACGGGTCCATAGTTAGTAGCTAGATGGCTTCTTCTCTCTTTTTGGATCTCAATACAATGTTCTCCCCCTCTCTTGTGGAGAACTATTCGATGTAATCTTCTTTTTGCGGCGTGTTTGTTGAGACCGATGAATTGTGGGTTTATGATCAAGTCTATGTATGAACAATATTTGAATATTCTCTGAATTATTTTATGTATCATTGGTTATATTTGCAAGTCTCTTTCTTGCAATGGGAGAAGTGCTTAGCTTTGGGTTCAATCTTGCGGTGTCCTTTCCCAGTGACAGTAGGGGCAGCAAGGCACGTATTGTATTGTTGCCATCGAGGATAAGAAGATGGGGTTTTCATCATATTGCATGAGTTTATCCCTCTACATCATGTCATCTTGCTTAAGGCGTTACTCTGTTTTCATTAACTTAATACTCTAGATGCATGCTGGATAGCGGTCGATGAGTGGAGTAATAGTGGTAGATGCAGGCTGGAGTCGGTCTACTTGTCTCGGACGTGATGCCTATATACATGATCATACCTAGATATTCTCATAACCATGCTCAATTCTATCCATTGCTCAACAGTAATTTGTTCACCCACCGTAGAATACTTATGCTTTCGAGAGAAGCCACTAGTGAAACCTATGGCCCCCGGGTCTATCTGCATCATATTAGTCTCCTGCTACTTAGTTATTTCGTTTGCTTTTTTACTTTGCATCTTTAACACAAAAATACCAAAAATATTATCTTATCATATCTATCAGATCTCACTCTCGTAAGTGGCCTTGTAGGGATTGACAACCCCTTATCATGTTGGTTGCGAGGATTTATTTGTTTTGTGCAGGTACGAGGGACTAGCGTGTAGCCTCCTACTGGATTGATACCTTGGTTCTCAAAAACTGAGGGAAATACTTACGCTACTTTGCTGCATCATCCATTCCTCTTCGGAGAAAACCAACGCAGTGCTCAAGAGGTAGCACATTACTTGCTTGTTACAAATTACCTTGCTATCAAACTACTCTGCTACTTATAATTTCAGCACTTGCAGACATTACCTTGCTGAAAACCACTTGTCATTTCCTTCTGCTCCTCGTTGGGTTCGACACTCTTACTTATCGAAAAGAGCTACAATTGATCCCCTATACTTATGGATCATCAAGGCTATTTTCTGGCGCCGTTGCTGGGGAGTGAAGTGCCTTTGGTAAGTGGAATTTGGTAAGGAAACATTTATATAGTGTGCTGAAATTTATTGTCACTTGTTACTATGGAAAACAATCCTTTGAGGGGTTTGTTCGGGGTATCTTTACCTCGACCGGAACCACAATTAGCTACCCCTCAACCGACTGCACCTACTGAAAATATTGAATATGAAATTACTTCGGTTATGATAGAACAACTGATAGCTAATCCTTACGCAGGAGATGGAACTGAACATCCTGATATGCATTTGATATATGTAGAATAAATTTGTGGATTGTTCAAGCTTGCAGGTTTACCAAGAGTTGAAGTTATGAAAAAGGTTTTCCGCTTATCTTTGAAGGGAAAAGCATTGGCATGGTATAGGCTATGCGACAATATTAGATCTTGGAATGGGAAGCGTTTGAAATTGGAGTTCCATCAAAAAATTTATCCTATGCATCTAGTTCATCGTGATCGGAATTATATATATAATTTTTGGCCTCGTGAAGGTGAAAGTATCGCTCTAGCTTGGGGGAGGCTTAAGTCAATGTTACATTCATGCCCCAATCATGAGCTCTTAGGAGAAATTATTATCCAAAACTTTTATGCTCGGCTTTCTCATAATGATCAAACCATGCTCGATAATTCTTGTGCTGGATCTTTTATGAAGAAGACTATTGAATTCCGGTGGGATCTTTTGAAAAGAATTAAACGCAACTCTGAAGATTGGGAACTCGATGAAGGTAAAGAGTCAGGTATGAAACTTAACTATGATTGTATTAAATCTTTTATGGATATCAATGCTTTTCAAAAGTTTAGCACTAAATATGGACTTGACTCTGAGATAGTAGCCTCCTTTTGTGAATCATTTGCTACTCATGTTGATCTCCCTAAATAGAAGTGGTTTAAATATCACCCACCTATTAAAGAAGAAATCAAAGAACCGGTACCAGTTAAAGAAGAAACTATTATTTACAGTGTTGATCCAATTGTTCCTTCTGCTTATATTGAGAAACCATCTTTCCCTGTTAGGATAAAGGAACATGCTAAAGTTTCAACTGTGGTTAACAAATATTAGAACACCTAAACCTGATGAACAAATCAAAGTAGAACCTAGTATTGATATGGTTAAAGATCTCTTGGAAGAAAATGTAGATGGGCATGTTATTTACTTCTGTGAAGAAGCAGCTAGAATTGCCAAACCTGTTAAAAAAGATAAACATAGACCTGTTGCTGGCATGCCCGTTGTCTTAGTTAAAATAGGAGATCGATGTTATCATGGTTTATGTGACATAGGTGCTAGTGTGAGTGTTATTCCTTACACATTATATCAAGAAATTATGAATGACATAGCACCCGCGGAAATAGAAGACATAGATGTTACTATTAAACTTGCTAATAGAGACACTATATCACCAATTGGGATTGTTAGAGATGTTGAAGTCTTGTGTGGGAAAATAAAATGCACTACTGATTTTCTTGTTCTTGGTTCCCCACAAGATGACTTTTGTCCCATTATCTTTGGTAGACCCTTCTTGAATACCGTTAATGCTAAAATAGATGCTAAGAAATAAATTGTCAGTGTTAGTTTTGGTGATGAGTCTCATGAGTTTAATTTTTCCAAGTTTAGTAGAAAGCTTCATGAAAAATAATTGTCTGGTAAGGATGAATTAATTGGTCTTGATTCTATTGCCGTACCACCTACTGATCCTCTAGAACAATGTTTGCTAGACCATGAAAACGATTTACATATGCATAAAAGAATAAAATAGATAAGATTTTCTTTGAACAACGTCCTCTGCTTAAACACAACTTGCCTATTGAAACTCTAGGAGGTCCTCCTTCACCTAAAGGTGATCCTGTGTTTTAATTAAAACAATTGCCAGACACTTTGAAATATTCTTATCTTGATGAAAAGAGATATATCCTATTATTATTAGTGCTAACCTTCCAGAACATGAAGAAGAGAGATTATTGAAAGTTCTAAGGAAGCACCGAGCTGCTATTGGATATACTTGATGATTTAAAGGGCATTAGTCCCACTCTATGTCAGCACAAAATTAATATGGAACTTGACGTTAAACCCGTTGTTGATCACCAACGTCGGTTAAACCTGAAGATGAAGGAAGTGGTAACAACGGAAATCTTAAAACTTCTTGAAGCAGTTATAATCTATCCTATAGTTGATAGTAGATGCGTAAGTCTCATTCATTGTGTCCCTAAGAAAGGAGGTATAACTATTGTTCCTAATGACAAGAATGAACTTATTCCACAAAGAATTGTTACAGGCTATAGAATGGTAATTGATTTTAGAAAATTAAACAAAGCAACTAGAAAAGATCATTACCCTCTGCCTTTTATTGATCAAATGCTTGAAAGATCATCTAAGCACGCACATTTTTTCTTCCTTGATGGATCATCTAAGCACACACATGTTTCTCAACCTGATCAAGAAAAGACCACTTTTACTTGTCCCTTTGGAACCTATGCTTATAGACGTATGCCTTTCGGTTTATGTAATGCACCTGCTACTTTTCAAAGATTTATGACTACTATATTCTCTGACTTTTGTGAAAAGATTGTTGAGGTTTTCATGGACGACGTCTCTGTTTATGGGAAGTCTTTTGATGATTCTTCAAGCATTCTTGATCGAGTTTTGCAGAGATGTGAACAAAGAAATCTTGTCTTGTATTGGAAGAAGTGCCACTTTATGGTTAATGAAGGCATTGTCTTGGGTCATAAAATTTCTGAAAGAGGTATTGAAGTGGACAAAGCAAAGGTTGATGCAATTGAGAAAATGCCATGTCCAAAAGATATAAAAGGTATTGGTAGTTTCTTAGGTCATGCTGGTTTCTATAGGAGATTTATCAAAGACTTTTCTAAAATTTCTAGGCCTCTTACGAATCTTTTGCAAAAGGATATTCCTTTTGTTTTTTATGATGATTGTTTAAAAGCCTTTGAAACACTTAAGAAAGCCTTAATTTCTGCACCTATTGTTCAACCACCTGATTGGAACTTACCTTTTGAAATTATGTGTGATGCTAGTTATTATGTTGTTGGTGATGTTCTAGGACAAAGAGTTGATAAGAAACGGAATGTTATTCATTATGCTAATAAAACTCAAGATAGTGCTCAATGAAACTATGCTACTACTGAAAAAGAATTCTTAGCGGTGATGTTTTCTTGTGATAAATTTAGATCTTACATTGTTGATTCAAAAGTAAATGTTCACACTGATCATACTGCTATTAAATATCTTATGGATAAGAAAGATGATAAACCTAGACTTATTTGATGGGTTCTCTTGTTACAAGAATTTGATTTACATATCATTGATAGAAAAGGAGCTGAGAACCCCATAGATGATAATTTATCTAGGCTTGAAAATGTGCCTGATGACCCACTACCTATTGATGATAGTTTTCCTTACGAGTAGTTAGCTGCAATAAATGTTGCTCATAGTACTCCTTGGTATGCTGACCATGCGAATTACATTGTTGATAAATATTTACCACCTAGCTTTACATACCAACAAAATAAAAAAATTCTTCTATGATTTAAGACATTACTTTTGGGATGACCCACATCTTTATAAACAAGGAGTAGATGGTATTATTATACATTGTGTAGCTGATCATGAACAGGGACAAATCCTACAGAAATGTCACTCCGAAGCTTATGGAGGGCATCATGCTGGAGATAAAACTGCTCACAAGGTATTGCAATCTGGATTTTATTGGCCTACTCTCTTCAAGGATGCTTGTAAGTTTGTCTTATCTTGTGATTCATGTCAAAGAATAGGTAATATCAGTAAGCGTCAAGAAATGCCTATGAACTATTCACTTGTTGTTGAACCATTTGATGTTTGGGGATTTGATTACATGGGACCATTTCCTTCCTCTAATGGGTATACACATATTTTGGTTGTTGATTATGTTACTAAATGGGTAGAAGCTATTCCAACTAGTAGTGTTGATCACAACACCTCTATTAAAATGCTTAAGGAAGTTATTTTCCCAAGGTTTGGAGTCCCTAGATATTTAATGACTGATGGTGGTTCACACTTTATTCATGGTGCTTTCTGTAAAATGCTTGCAAGTATGATGTTAACCATAGAATTGCATCACCTTATCATCCTCCGTCTAGTGGTCAAGTTGAACTTAGTAATAGAGAAATAAAATTAATTTTGTGAAAGACTGTCAATAGCTCCAGGAAGAATTGGTCTAAGAAATTAGATGATGCACTTTCGGCATATAGAACAACATATAAAGATAATATGGGTATGTCTCCTTATAAAATGGTTTATGGAAATGCTTGTCATTTGCCTCTTGAGTTAGAACATAAAGCATATTAGGCCATCAAAGAGCTTAACTATGATTTCAAACTTGCTGGTGAAAAGAGGTTATTTGTTATTAGTTCTTTAGATGAATGGAGAACCCAAGCTTATGAAAATGCAAAATTATTCAAAGAAAAAGTTAAAAGATGGCATGGCAAAAGAATCCAAAAGCGTGAGTTTAAAGTCAAGGAATATGTTCTTTTGTACAACTCTCATTTCAGAGTCTTTGCTGGAAAAGTCCTCTCAAAGTGGGAAGACCCCTACGTTATTGAGGAGGTTTATCGGTCTGGAGCCATCAAAATAAATAATGCCGAAGGTACTAACCCCAAGGTTGTCAATGGGCAACGAATAAAACATTATATCTCAGGTACACCCATTAATGTTGAAAGTAATATTATCCAAACTTCGACACCGTAAGAACACATAAAAGAGTCCTTCTGGAACACTCCAAAATCGTGAAAATAAAGAGGTACGTGATACGGTAAGTAAACAG
This sequence comes from Triticum urartu, assembly GCF_056163025.1. Taxonomy (NCBI): domain Eukaryota; kingdom Viridiplantae; phylum Streptophyta; class Magnoliopsida; order Poales; family Poaceae; genus Triticum; species Triticum urartu. Next base: position 532,911,564 of record NC_141877.1, on the reverse strand, counting down.
ACTCCAAAAATCCGCAAAAAATATTTTTTATCAGTTTCGGAATATTTAGAAAAATAGTAAAATAAGAAACTTTCAGGAAGCGTGCCCTGGTGGGAACAAGACACCAGGGCGCGCCAGGCTTTCCTGACACGCCCAGGTGGGTTGTGCCTACCTGGGACACCTTTCGGACTCCATTTTTCTTCCGTTTGCTTGTTTCCCAAGATAAAAAAATCTATATATGTTGGGGAACGTTGCAGAAAACAAAAAATTTCCTACAGTTTCACCAAGATCCATCTAGGAGTTCATCTAGCAATGAGTGATCGGATTGCATCTACATACCTTTGTAGATCACGCGCGGAAGCGTTCAAAGAACGGGGATGAGGAAGGCGTACTCGACGTGATCCAAATCACCGGAGATCCTAGCGCCGAACGGACGGCACCTCCGCGTTCAACACACGTATGGTCAGCGTGACGTCTCCTTCTTCTTGATCCAGCAAGGGGGAAGGAGAGGTTGAGGAAGATGGCTCCAGCAGCAGCACGACGGCGTGGTGGTGGTGGAGCTGCAGTACTCTGGCAGGGCTTCGCCAAGCACTATGAAGGAGGAGGATGTGTTGGAGAGGGAGAGGGAGGCATCAAAGGCGTGTGTTGAGAGGCCCTCCTTCCCCCACTATATATAGGGAGCCTAGGGGGGCACCGTCCCTAGGAGATCCAATCTCCTAGGGGGGCGGCGTCCAAGGGAGGAATCCCTACTCCCCAAGGCACCTAGGAGGTGCCTTCCCCCTTCGGGACTCTTCCCTTCCTTATCTCTTGGCGCATGGGCCTCTTGGGGCTGGTGCCCTTGGCCCATATGGGCCAAGGCGCACCCCCTACAGCCCATGTGCCCCCCCGGGGCAGGTGGCCCCACCCGGTGGACCCCCGGGACCCTTCCGGTGGTCCCGGTACAATACCGGTGACCCCGAAACTTGTCCCGATGGCCGAAATAGCACTTCCTATATATAATTCTTTAGCTCCGGACCATTCCGGAACTCCTCGTGACGTCCGGTATCTCATCCGGGACTCCGAACAACATTCGGGTTACTGCATATACATATCCCTACAACCCTAGCATCACCGAACCTTAAGTGTGACCCTACGGGTTCGGGAGACATGTAGACATGACCGAGATCGCTCTCCGGTCAATAACCAACAGCGGGATCTGGATACCCATGTTGGCTCCCACATGCTCCTCGATGATCTCATCGGATGAACCACGATGTCGAGGATTCAAGCAACCCCGTATACAATTCCCTTTGTCAATCGGTATGCTACTTGCCCGAGATTCGATCGTCGGTATCCCAATACCTCGTTCAATCTCGTTACCGGCAAGTCACTTTACTCGTACCGTAATGCATGATCCCGTGACCAGACACTTGGTCACTTTGAGCTCATAATGATGATGTATTACCGAGTGGGCCCAGTGATACCTCTCCGTCATACGGAGTGACAAATCCCAGTCTTGATCCGTGTCAACCCAACAGACACTATCAGAGATACCCGTAGTATACCTTTATAGTCACCCAGTTACGTTGTGACGTTTGGTACGCCCAAAGCACTCCTACGGTATCCGGGAGTTACACGATCTCATGGTCTAAGGAAAAGATACTTGACATTGGAAAACTCTAGCAAACGAACTATATGATCTTGTGCTATGTTTAGGATTGGGTCTTGTCCATCACATCATTCTCCTAATGATGTGATCTCGTTATCAATGACATCTAATGTCCATAGTCAGGAAACCATGACTATCTGTTGATTACCGAGCCAGTCAACTAGAGGCTTACTAGGGACATGTTGGTGTCTATTATTCACACATGTATTACGATTTCCGGATAACACAATTATAGAATGAATAAAGACAATTATCATGAACAAGGAAATATAATAATAACGCTTTTATTATTGCCTCTAGGGCATATTTCCAACAGTCTCCCACTTGCACTAGAGTCAATAATCTAGTAACATTGTGATGAATCGAACACCCATGGAATTCTGGTGTTGATCATGTTTTGCTCTAGGGAGAGGTTTAGTCCACGGATCTGCTACATTCAGGTCCGTATGTACTTTACAAATATCTATGTCTCCATCTTGAACATTTTCACGAATGGAGTTGAAGCGACGCTTGATGTGCCTTGTCTTCTTGTGAAACCTGGGCTCCTTGGCAAGAGCAATAGCTCCAGTGTTGTCACAGAAGAGCTTGATCGGCCCCGAAGCATTGGGTATGACTCCTAGGTCGGTGATGAACTCCTTCACCCAAATTGCTTCATGTGCTGCCTCCGAGGCTGCCATGTATTCCGCTTCACATGTAGATCCCGCCACGACGCTTTGCTTGCAACTGCACCAGCTTACTGCCCCACCATTCAAAATATACACGTATCCGGTTTGTGACTTAGAGTCATCCAGATCTGTGTCGAAGCTAGCGTCGACATAACCTTTTACGACGAGCTCTTCGTCACCTCCATAAACGAGAAACATCTCCTTAGTCCTTTTCAGGTACTTCAGGATATTCTTGACCGCTGTCCAGTGTTCCTTGCCGGGATTACTTTGGTACCTTCCTACCAAACTTACGGCAAGGTTTACATCAGGTCTGGTATACAGCATGGCATACATAATAGAACCTATGGCTGAGGCATAGGGGATGATACTCATCTCTTCTATATCTTCTGCCGTGGTCGGACATTGAGCTGAGCTCAATTTCACACCTTGCAACACAGGCAAGAACCCCTTCTTAGACTGATCCATATTGAACTTCTTCAATATCTTATCAAGGTATGTGCTTTGTGGAAGGCCTATGAGGCGTCTTGATCTGTCTCTATAGATCTTGGTGCCTAATATATAAGCAGCTTCTCCAAGGTCCTTCATTGAAAAACTCTTATTCAAGTAGGCCTTAATGCTGTCCAAAAGCTCTATATCATTTCCCATCAAAAGTATGTCATCTACATATAATATGAGAAATGCTACAGAGCTCCCACTCACTTTCTTGTAAACACAGACTTCTCCATAAGTCTGTGTAAACCCAAACGCTTTGATCATCTCATCAAAGCGAATGTTCCAACTCTGAGATGCTTGCACCAGCCCATAAATCGAGCGTTGGAGCTTGCACACCTTGTTAGCATTCTTAGGATAGACAAAACCTTCCGGCTGCATCATATACAATTCTTCCTTAAGGAAACCATTAAGGAATGCCGTTTTGACGTCCATTTGCCATATCTCATAATCGTAGAATGCGGCAATTGCTAACATGATTCGGACGGACTTTAGCTTCGCTACCGGTGAGAAAGTCTCATCGTAGTCAACCCCTCGAACTTGTCGATAACCCTTAGCGACAAGCCGAGCTTTATAGATGGTCACATTACCATCCGCGTCTGTCTTCTTCTTAAAGATCCATTTATTTTCTATGGCTCGCCGCTCAACGGGCAAGTCAGTCAAAGTCCATACTTCGTTTTCATACATGGATCCTATCTCGGATTTCATGGCTACTAGCCATTTGTCGGAATCCGGGCCCGCCATCGCTTCTTCATAGTTCGAAGGTTCACCGTTGTCTAACAACATGATTTCCAAGACAGGGTTGCCGTACCACTCTGGTGCGGAAAGTGTCCTTATGGACCTATGAAGTTCAGTAGCAACTTGATCTGAAGTTTCATGATCATCATCATCAACTTCCTCTCTAGTCGGTGCAGGCACCTCAGGAACATTTTCTTGAGTTGCGCCCTTTTCCGGTTCAAGAGGTAATACTTCATCAAGTTCTACTTTCCTCCCACTTACTTCTTTCGAGAGAAACTCTTTCTCCAGAAAGGATCCATTCTTGGCAACAAAGATCTTGCCTTCGGATCTGAGGTAGAAGGTATACCCAATAGTTTCTTTAGGGTATCCTATGAAGACGCATTTTTCCGACCTGGGTTCGAGCTTTTCAGGTTGAAGTTTCTTGACATAAGCATCGCATCCCCAAACTTTTAGAAACGACAGCTTAGGTTTCTTCCCAAACCATAATTCATACGGTGTCATCTCAACGGATTTCGACGGGGCCCTATTTAAAGTGAATGCGGCAGTCTCTAAAGCATAGCCCCAAAATGATAGCGGTAAATCGGTAAGAGACATCATAGATCGCACCATATCTAATAGAGTGCGATTACGACGTTCGGACACACCATTACGCTGAGGTGTTCCAGGCGGCGTGAGTTGTGAAACTATTCCACATTTTCTTAAGTGTGTGCCAAACTCGTGACTCAAGTATTCTCCTCCACGATCTGACCGCAGGAACTTGATTTTCCCGTCACGTTGATTCTCAACCTCACTCTGAAATTCCTTGAACTTTTCAAAGGTCTCAGACTTGTGTTTCATTAAGTAGACATACCCATATCTACTCAAGTCATCAGTGAGGGTGAGAACATAACGATAGCCACCGCGAGCCTCAACACTCATTGGACCGCACACATCAGTATGTATGATTTGTAATAAGTTGGTTGCTCGCTCCATTGTTCCTGAGAACGGAGTCTTGGTCATTTTACCCATGAGGCATGGTTCACACGTGTAAAATGATTCGTAATCAAGAGACTCTAAAAGTCCATCAGCATGGAGCTTCTTCATGCGTTTGACACCTATGTGACCAAGGCGGCAGTGCCACAAGTATGTGGGACTATCATTATCAATCTTACATCTTTTGGTACTCACACTATGAACATGTGTAGCATTACGCTCGAGATTCATTAAGAATAAACCATTCACCATCGGAGCATGACCATAAAACATATCTCTCATATAAATAGAACAACCATTATTCTCGGATTTAAATGAGTAGCCATCTCGTATTAAACGAGATCCTGATACAATGTTCATGCTCAAACTTGGCACTAAATAACAATTATTGAGGTTCAAAACTAATCCCGTAGGTAAATGTAGAGGTAGCGTGCCGACGGTGATCACATCGACCTTGGAACCATTCCCGACGCGCATCGTCACCTCGTCCTTCGCCAGTCTCCCCTTATTCCGCAGCTCCTGTTTTGAGTTACAAATGTGAGCAACCGCACCGGTATCAAATACCCAGGAGCTACTGCGAGTACTGGTAAGGTACACATCAATTACATGTATATCACATATACCTTTCGTTTTGCCGGCCTTCTTGTCCGCTAAGTATTTGGGGCAGTTCCGCTTCCAATGACCACTTTCCTTGCAATAAAAGCACTCAGTCTCGGGCTTGGGTCCATTCTTTGGCTTCTTCCCAGCACCTTGCTTGCCGGGCGCGGCAACTTCCTTGCCGTCCTTCTTGAAGTTCTTCTTACCCTTGCCTTTCTTGAACTTAGTGGTTTTATTCGCCATCAACACTTGATGGTCCTTTTTGACTTCTACCTCTGCTGATTTCAGCATTGCAAATACTTCAGGAATGGTCTTTTCCATCCCCTGCATATTGAAGTTCATCACAAAGCTCTTGTAGCTCGGTGGAAGCGACTGAAGGATTCTGTCGATGACCGCGTCATCCGGGAGATTAACTCCCAGCTGAGTCAAGCGGTTATGCAACCCAGACATAGTGAGTATGTGCTCACTGACAGAACTGTTTTCCTCCATCTTACAGCTGAAGAACTTGTCGGAGACTTGATATCTCTCGACCCGGGCATGAGCTTGGAAAACCATTTTCAGCTCTTCGAACATCTCATATGCTCCGTGTCTCTCAAAACGCTTTTGGAGCCCCGGCTCTAAGCTGTAAAGCATGCCGCACTGAACGAGGGAGTAGTCATCGGTACGTGCCTGCCAAGCGTTCATAACGTCTTGTTCTGCAGGGAGAACAGGTGCATCACCCAGCGGTGCTTGTAGGACATAATCTTTCTTGGCAGCTATGAGGATGATCCTCAGGTTCCGGACCCAGTCCGTGTAGTTGCTGCCATCGTCTTTCAGCTTGGTTTTCTCTAGGAACGCGTTGAAGTTGAGGACTACATTGGCCATTTGATCTACAAGACATATTGTAAATATTTTTAGACTAAGTTCATGATAATTAAGTTCGTCTAATCAAATTATTTAATGAACTCCCACTTAGATAGACATCCCTCCAGTCATCTAAGTATAACATGATCCGAATTAACTAGGTCGTGTCCGATCATCACGTGAGACGGACTAGTCAACATCGGTGAACATCTTCATGTTGATCGTATCGTCTATACGACTCATGCTCGACCTTTCGGTCTTCTGTGTGCCGAGGCCATGTCTGTACATGCTAGGCTCGTCAAGTCAACCTAAGTGTTTGCATGTGTAAATCTGTCTTACACCCGTTGTATGTGAACGTTAGAATCTATCACACCCGATCATCACGTGGTGCTTCGAAACAACGAACTGTCGCAACGGTGCACAGTTAGGGGGAACACTTTCTTGAAATTATTATGAGGGATCATCTTATTTACTACCGTCGTTCTAAGTAAACAAGATGCAAAAACATGATAAACATCACATGCAATCAAATAATAATAGTGACATGATATGGCCAATATCACATAGCTCCTTTGATCTCCATCTTGGGGCTCCATGATCATCTTGTCACCGGCATGACACCATGATCTCCATCATCGTGACTCCATGAAGTTGCTCGCCAACTATTACTTCTACTACTATGGCTAACGCGTTTAGCAATAAAGTAAAGTAATTTACATGGCGTTTCTCAATGACACGCAGGTCATACAAAAAATAAAGACAACTCCTATGGCTCCTGCCGGTTGTCATACTCATCGACATGCAAGTCGTGATTCTTATTACAATAGCATGAACATCTCATACATCACATATATATCATTCGTCATTCATCACAACTTTGGCCATATCATATCACAAAGCACTTGCTGCAAAAACAAGTTAGACGTCCTCTAATTGTTGTTGCAAGTTTTACGTGGCTAAAGCAGGGTTCTAGCAAGAACGTTTTCTTACCTACGTGAAATCCACAACGTGATTTGTCAACTTCTATTTACCCTTCATAAGGACCCTTTTCATCGAATCCGCTCCAACTAAAGTGGGAGAGACAGACACCCGCCAGCCACCTAATGCAACTTGTGCATGTTAGTCGGTGGAACCGGTCTCAAGTAAGCATACGTGTAAGCTTGGTCCGGGCCGCTTCATCCCACAATACCGTTGAAGCAAGATAAGACTAGTAGCGGCAAGAAAGTTGACAACATCAACGCCCACAACAAATTGTGTTCTACTCGTGCAAGAGAACTACGCATAGACCTAGCTCTGATACCACTGTTGGGGAACGTTGCAGAAAACAAAAAATTTCCTACGGTTTCACCAAGATCCATCTAGGAGTTCATCTAGCAACGAGTGATCGGATTGCATCTACATACCTTTGTAGATCACGCGCGGAAGCATTCAAAGAACGGGGATGAGGAAGGCGTACTCGACGTGATCCAAATCACCGGAGATCCTAGCGCCGAACGGACGGCACCTCCGCGTTCAACACACGTATGGTCAGCGTGACGTCTCCTTCTTCTTGATCCAGCAAGGGGGAAGGAGAGGTTGAGGAAGATGGCTCCAGCAGCAGCACGACGGCGTGGTGGTGGTGGAGCTGCAGTACTCTGGCAGGGCTTCGCCAAGCACTATGAAGGAGGAGGATGTGTTGGAGAGGGAGAGGGAGGCATCAAAGGCGTGTGTTGAGAGGCCCTCCTTCCCCCACTATATATAGGGAGCCTAGGGGGGCGCCGTCCCTAGGAGATCCAATCTCCTAGGGGGGCGGCGGCCAAGGGAGGAATCCCTACTCCCCAAGGCACCTAGGAGGTGCCTTCCCCCTTCGGGACTCTTCCCTTCCTTATCTCTTGGCGCATGGGCCTCTGGGGGCTGGTGCCCTTGGCCCATATGGGCCAAGGCGCACCCCCTATAGCCCATGTGGCCCCCCGGGGCAGGTAGCCCCACCCGGTGGACCCCCGGGACCCTTCCGGTGGTCCCGGTACAATACCGGTGACCCCAAAACTTGTCCCGATCGCCGAAATAGCACTTCCTATATATAATTCTTTAGCTCCGGACCATTCCGGAACTCCTCGTGACGTCCGGTATCTCATCCGGGACTCCGAACAACATTCGGGTTACTGCATATACATATCCCTACAACCCTAGCATCACCGAACCTTAAGTGTGACCCTACGGGTTCGGGAGACATGTAGACATGACCGAGATCGCTCTCCGGTCAATAACCAACAGCGGGATCTGGATACCCATGTTGGCTCCCACATGCTCCTCGATGATCTCATCGGATGAACCACGATGTCGAGGATTCAAGCAACCCCGTATACAATTCCCTTTGTCAATCGGTATGCTACTTGCCCGAGATTCGATCGTCGGTATCCCAATACCTCGTTCAATCTCGTTACCGGCAAGTCACTTTACTCGTACCGTAATGCATGATCCCGTGACCAGACACTTGGTCACTTTGAGCTCATAATGATGATGTATTACCGAGTGGGCCCAGTGATACCTCTCCGTCATACGGAGTGACAAATCCCAGTCTTGATCCGTGTCAACCCAACAGACACTATCAGAGATACCCGTAGTATACCTTTATAGTCACCCAGTTACGTTGTGACGTTTGGTACGCCCAAAGCACTCCTACGGTATCCGGGAGTTACACGATCTCATGGTCTAAGGAAAAGATACTTGACATTGGAAAACTCTAGCAAACGAACTATACGATCTTGTGCTATGTTTAGGATTGAGTCTTCTCCATCACATCATTCTCCTAATGATGTGATCTCGTTATCAATGACATCTAATGTCCATAGTCAGGAAACCATGACTATCTGTTGATTACCGAGCCAGTCAACTAGAGGCTTACTAGGGACATGTTGGTGTCTATTATTCACACATGTATTACGATTTCCGGATAACACAATTATAGCATGAATAAAGACAATTATCATGAACAAGGAAATATAATAATAATGCTTTTATTATTGCCTCTAGGGCATATTTCCAACAATATATATTTCCCAAACCTGTTAATCACCGTATTGCGGAGAAATCCTCTGTTCTCTTTTCTTGCTATTTTCAGTCAGATCTGTTGTGTCAAGCATCATGTCTTCTTCTTCCTCCAACAACGTGGAAGAGGATGCTTGGCTGATGAAGATTGAGCTGAAGAGAGAAGAGCCCGCAGAAGCCGCCAGGGGAGATGAGAGCAAGGAGGTTACTGTAGGTCAGCCTCCGGTCTTCGAACAAGCACTGCCAGCCGAGGAGGAAGAGGAAGATATCCTTAAACCTTACCTTGCTCACCTTACTCCTGCTGAGATTGAAGCCTTTCGCATCATTGAAATAGTTCGCATACAAAATAAGTATCTCACTCGTGAAAATATTCTGCATCAAGAGCATATCATCCACCTCCGGAGCATCATCCGTCGATTGGAGAATCTCTTGATCCTTAAGGATAGGATCGCTTCATCACCACCACCATCACCTTCACCACCAAAGGAGAATTGAGTATCAGGTATTTGAACTCCCCTTGGCTTCCGCCAAGCTTGGGGGAGGTGCCTCAGTATCGTATCATCCCACTATCTTTTTTCCTTTACTTATTTTAGTTTGATCTTTTGCTTTAGATGAATAAAAGTTTAGTTCGATCCTTTCTTCTTTGATAGTTTTCTTAGTGATCTATCCTTGTAATCGTGTGCAAGATATATAATAAAGTTTAGTTTGAGTTTTTGCTTTCTTTACTTTCATGTTGCAAATAAAAGAAAAAGAGAAAGGAAAAAAATAAAAGAAAGTAAATAAATCAAAAAGATCATATACTAATCTTATGGTAGGTGATGACACCACATAAGGAAAAGTATAAGTAGAAAATTTTATTAGAGATTGACAAACATAGCATTAGTCAATGATGCAACTCATGAAAGAATTAATAAGGGAAGAGAAGATTCACATATAAATATACTATCCTAGAAATCTTTTGTGATTGTGAGCCCTCATCAAAATATTATATGGCAAAAATTTTGACGTTGGACAAGGAAGACAACTTAATGGTTTATGTTTGTATGTATCCACATAGAAGTCATACTTACATAGATCCTTTAACATGTGGTGCTTGCCCCCTATCTTTGCTAGCCAAAAAATCCGCACTAAGTAGGGATACTACTTGTGCATCCAAAAACCCTTAAACCCAAATCTTATTTTCAAGAGTCCATCATACCTACCCAGGTATTGAGCAAGATCCCTCAAGTAAGTTGTCATCGGTGCAAAAAAAGGCAATAAAAATTGCTTCTAAAAGTGTGAGATCATTTAGTGTAAGAGAAAATTGAGTGTTACACGAACTTGTGATGGTGAAGAATAAAAGAGATAGACTGCATAATAAAGGTCGCTATCACGAGGGGCAATGCAACGTGACGTTCTTCTGCACTAAGGGGTTGAGCATACAAACAAATAAGCGCATGGCAACCTCTGCTTCCCTCTGTGAAGGGCCTATCTTTTACTTTTATGTAAAGAGTCAAAGTTTTCCTTCTATCCCTTTTTATTTTTCTCCTTTGGCAAGCATCATGTGGTGAGGAAAGATCTAGGCACATATGTCCAGTTGAATATGTATAGCATAAGTTATTATTGTTGACATCACCCTTGAGGTGAATACGTTGGGAGGAGAAACTATAAGCCTCCATCTTTCTATGAGTCCGTTTGAAACGTTTTGCTCATGTGTACGCGGTGAGTGTTAGCAATCATAGAAGACTATATGATGGTTGAGTATGTGGACTTTCCGAAAGGCTTCGATACGTGACCCTTCCTGAAAAGATGATGAACTGTAGTTGTAAAGTTGACTAAGAACATAGTTTGTTGGTTTTTAATAGAGTTTTTTGCTTTATACTTCAATAGTGTGATGAATTATCACTTATTCATGAGAAGTATATGATAAAAGTTTTCTGATAAGAGTCTTATGTTTAAGTTTGTTGTTGTTATAATAATGAACATGATCCTTCTATGTTCGTATTTTGTTTTTATCGACACCTCTCTCTCTCTAAGCATGTGGACATGTTTTTCGATTTCGGTTTTTGCTTGAGGACAAGCAAGGTTTAAGCTTCGGGGAGTTGATATGTCCATTTTGCATCATGTTTTCTTACTGTTATTTATGATGTTTTTATCCACAATAATGCTTTTTGGAGTAATTCTAATGTCATTTCTCTTATAATATGAAGGTATACACAAAGAGGGAGAATTCCGGCAGCTGGAAATCTGGACCTGGAAAAGCTAAGTCAGGCCACCTATTCTGCACAACTCCAAACAAGCTAAAACTTCACAGAGATTTTTTTATCAAATATATGATGAATATTGGAGAAAATAACTACCAAAGGGGGCCCACCAAGTGGGCACAACCCACCTAGGCGTGCCAGGGAGCCCACGCGCGCCCTGGTGGGTTGTGCTCACCCAGGATCACCTCTGGTGCCCATCTTCTGGTAGTCATTTTGACCTAGAAAAAAATAAGTAGAGTACTTTCAGGACGGAGCGCCACTATCTTGAGGCGGAACTTGGGCAGGAGCACTTTTGCCCTCCGGCAGAGCGATTCCGCCGGGGGAACTTCCCTCCCGGAGGGGGAAATCATCGTCATCATCATCACCAACAACTCTCCCATCTTGGGGAGGGCAATCTCCATCAACATCTTCAACAGCACCGTGTCATCTCAAACCCTAGTTCATCTCTTGTGTTCAATCTTGTTACCAGAACTATAGATTGGTGCTTGTGGGTGACTAGTAGTGTTGATTACATCTTGTAATTGATTACTATATGGTTTATTTGGTGGAAGATTATATGTTTAGATCCAATATGCTATTTAATACGACTATGATCTTGAGCATAACTATCATTTGTGAGTAGTTACTTTTGTTCTTGAGGTCACGGGGGAAATCATGTTGCAACTAATCATGTGAACTTGATATGTGTTCGATATTTTGATAGTATGTATGTTGTGATTCCCTTAGTGGTGTCATGTGTGAAGGAAATATGCGCTAGAGGCAATAATAAAGTTGTTATTTTATATTTCCTTATATCATGATAAATGTTTATTATTCATGCTAGAATTGTATTTACCGGAAACTTGATACATGTGTGGATACATAGACCAAACACCGTGTCCCTAGTAAGCATCTACTAGACTAGCTTGTTAATCAAAGATGGTTAAGTTTGCTAACCATAGACATGTGTTGTCATTTTATGAACGGGGTCACATCATTAGGAGAATGATGTGATGGACAAGACCCATTTGTTAGCTTAGCATAATGATCGTTCAGTTTTATTGCTATAGCTTTCTTCATGTCATATACATATTCCTTTGACTATGAGATTATGCAACTCCCGGATACGGGAGGAATACCTTGTGTGCTATCAAACGTCACAACGTAACTGGGTGATTATAAAGATGCTCTACAGGTATCTCCGAAGGTGTTTGCTGGGTTGGCATAGATCGAGATTAGGATTTGTCACTCCGAGTATCAGAGAGGTATCTCTGGGCCCTCTCGGTAATGCACATCATGATAAGCCTTGCAAGCAATGTGACTAAAGATTTAGTTACAGGATGATGCATTACGGAACGAGTAAAGAGACCTGCCGGTAACGAGATTGAACTAGGTATGAAGCTACCGACGATGGAATCTGGGGCAAGTTGTTGGGGAACGCAGTAATTTCAAAAAATTTCCTACGCACACGCAAGATCATGGTGATGCATAGCAACGAGAGGGGAGAGTATGATCTACGTGCCCTTGTAGATCGCAACGGAAGCGTTGACACAACGTAGAGGAAGTAGTCGTACGTCTTCTTCCCGATCCGACCGATCCAAGCACCGTTACTCCGGCACCTCCGAGGTCTTAGCACACGTACAGCTCGATGACGCTCCCTGTGCTCCGATCCAGCAAAGCTTCGGGGATGAGTTCCGTCAGCACAACGGCGTGGTGACGATGATGATGTTCCACCGACGCAGGGCTTCGCCTAAGCACTACAACGATTTGACCGAGGTGGAATATGGTGGCAGGGGGCACCGCACACGGCTAAGGAATGATCACGAGGATCAACTTGTGTGTTCTAGGGTGCCCCCTTGCCTCCGTATATAAAGGATCCAAGGGGGGGTGGTGCGCCGGCCTAGAGGAGAGCGCAGGAGGAGTCCTACTCCTACCGGGAGTAGGACTCCCCTCCCCGTTCCTTGTCCAACTAGGAGAGGTGGAGGGAGAATAGGAAAGGGGGGGCGCCGCCCCTCCCTCCTTGTCCAATTCGGACTAGGGGGAGAGGGGGCGCGCAGCCTGCCCTGGCAGCCCCTTCCTCTTCTCCACATTAGGCCCATAAGGCCCATTAACACCCCGGGGGTTCCGGTAACCCCTCCGGTACTCCGGTTTTATCCGAAACTTCTCCGGAACCCTTCCGGTGTCTGAATATAGTCATCCAATATATCAATCTTTATGTCTCGACCATTCCGAGACTCCTCGTCATGTCCGTGATCACATCCGGGACTCCGAACTAACTTCGGTACATCAAAATGCATAAACTCATAATAACTGTCATCGTAACTTTAAGCGTGCGGACCCTACGGTTCGAGAACAATGTAGACATGACCGAGACATGTCTCCGGTCAATAACCAATAGCGGGACCTGGATGCCCATATTGGCTCCTACATATTCTACGAAGATCTTTATCGGTCAGACCGCATAACAACATACGTCGTTCCTTTGTCACCGGTATGTTACTTGCCCGAGATTCGATCGTCGGTAGTCCAATACCTTGTTCAATCTCGTTGCTGGCAAGTCTCTTTACTCGTTCTGTAATACATCATCCCGCAACTAACTCATTTAGTTGCAATGCTTGCAAGGCTTAAGTGATGTGCATTACCGAGAGGGCCCAGAGATACCTCTCCGACAATCGGAGTGACAAATCCTAATCTCGAAATACGCCAACCCAACATGTACCTTTGGAGACACCTGTAGAGCTCCTTTATAATCACCCAGTTACGTTGTGACGTTTGGTAGCACACAAAGTGTTCCTCCGGCAAACGGGAGTTGCATAATCTCATAGTCATAGGAACATGTATAAGTCATGAAGAAAGCAATAGCAACATACTAAATGATCGGGTGCTAAGCTAATGGAATGGGTCATGTCAATCAGATCATTCACTTAATGATGTGATCCCGTTAATCAAATAACAACTCATTGTTCATGGTTAGGAAACATAACCATCTTTGATTAACGAGCTAGTCAAGTAGAGGCATACTAGTGACACTCTGTTTGTCTATGTATTCACACATGTATTATGTTTCCGGTTAATACAATTCTAGCATGAATAATAAACATTTATCATGATATAAGGAAATAAATAATAACTTTATTATTGCCTCTAGGGCATATTTCCTTCACAAGTAACATACCGATGACAAAGGGAATGACGTATGTTGTCATTGCGGTTTGACCGATAAAGATCTTCATAGAATATGTAGGAACCAATATGAGCATCCAGGTTCCGTTGTTGGTTATTGATCAGAGATGTGTCTCGATCATGTCTGCATGGTTCTCGAACCCGTAAGGTCCGCACGCTTAACTTTTCGATGACGATTTTGTATTATATGAGTTATGTGATTTGGTGACCGAATGTTGTTCGGAGTCCCGGATAAAATCACGGACATGATGAGGAGTCTCGAAATGGTTGAGAGGTAAAGATTCATATATAGGATGATAGTATTCGTACACCGGAAGTGTTCTGGAGGTACCGGGTACGTATCGGGTCACCGGAAGGGGCACCCCCCCCCCCCCCCCCCCCGCAAAGATATGGGCCTTATCGGGCCAAGGGCAGGAGAGACCAGCCCCTAAGGGGCTAGTGCGCCCCCATATGGGCCGGCCTAAGTGGAGAAAGGAAAAGGGGAGGAGGAAAGGAAATAGAGAGAATAGGATTCCCCCTTCCTTTCCCCTCTCCCCTCTTTCCTTCCCCCCTCCGGAGATAAGGAAAGGAGGAGGTCGAATTGGAGGATGCCCCCAAGTAGGATTCCTCCTACTTGGGGCGCCCCATGGTTGTCCCCCTCCCCTCCCACCTATATATATGTGGGGAGGGGGAGTCTAGAACACACAACAAACATTGTTATCCGTGTGTGGCGCCCTCTCCATAGTTTACGCCTCCAATCATATTCACGTAGTGTTTAGGCAAAGCCCTGCGTGGATCACTTCACCATCAGCGTCTGACGGTGTCCTAGACTAGGGGTACTCACCACGTCGTCTCCCGACTAGTGGGTCGGGCCTAGGACGCCCATGATGATTCACTAATGGGCCACTTCGGGCAGCCCATGCTGAATACAAGGAGGATTCCACAAGACTCTGCGCACAAGACAAGGACTCCTCTAAACCCTAGGCCTATGGTGCATATATAAACCGAGGCCAGGCTAGTCAATAGAAAATCTAATTTTCATTAGAACAATCTCGTCATAGATACATGTACTATGTACTACACTCCATATGAATACAATCAAAAGCAGGACGTAGGGTTTTACCTCCATCAAGAGGGCCCGAACCTGGGTAAAATCTTGTGTCCATGTTACCATCGCTCCAAAACGCCTAGGTTAGGACCCCTACTATGAGATATGCCAGATATAGAACTGACATTGCTGCTTTCATTGAGAGCCTGCTGGCAGTCGCCACGGTGCGATGGGAATTCGGATCGTCTCATCGGAGCTGAGCTTCATGGTTGATGTCGACATCTTTGCCGCCGGCTCGACTGGTCACCTCGGCTGGAACGAGGACCGCGCTCCACGTTAGATCATCAAGATCATAGGGATAATTTCATCATCATCAGCTCAAATCTCAACCGAGACAATGAAAAAGTCGTCCATGAAACCTAGGGGGCCATCGTCAACATTGCCCTCGTGCGATCGCACAGTTTTTTATGTACACCAAATTTGTTTTTGCTGCCACCGTCTCCTCGGAATTCAATTTGACGAACCCTTTGGTGAAATTTTGCGGAATTGAGTATTGCAACAACCCTGTAAAATTTCGTCACCTTCCGATGAAGGAATCTCCGGCGATCTATGATATACCGGAGGCCTGTCGAGTCTGGACGGGAATCTGGATGAGTTTAGAGCGTGGTCTCCAGATTCTAGCTCGAAGATTATTTGAGAAATCCAACCGTTCATATTCTGCGTAATTTTCATATCTACCACCTCTCAAAATTTCAGCTCCATCCGACCGTTCAAACTCCGGGAACCTTCCGATTAGTGCATCACTTTTCGGATATGTTTTCTGCGCGAATACGAATCCGACCTGAGTTCATCTTTCTTCATGAACGAGATGTTGGATTACCTTTCTGGAAGAATCTCTTTCTAGGGGATTGTGCATTGTTCTTAAACAGGTGCCCATAAAATTTTAAGCCTTTTTTAAGGTATTCTTCACTATCACGCTGGTGTCAAATTAGTCCAGCCACATTGCTCCACGGCTGCCGACCTGCATTAGACACGTCGTCGCTTTGTTGAGCCGAACTCAACTTCTTCGGATCATCATCTCGGCGAGCCGAACAAGAGTTCGGCTTCGTGAAGTATAAATGATCACCAACATCGCCGCCCCACGGATTACACGAAGCGGGCGCATCGGCATCGTCGCACGGTCACTTCATCAAACCGACATTAACCGCGTCACAAGTCATGACCTGCATTAGCATGGCCGCGCTGTTGCTTCTTCAAGCCGATGTCCATCACGCCGAACTGCTTCAACACCTCTGCTGACATGGCAGCTGCAACGTCTCCTTACCGACCCGCTCCGTCACCTCGGCTAGACCGGGGGCTTCGCTATCTCTTCATCAACCTACTCCGAAGACTTCGGCTCACCAGCCGACCAACTTCGTCACGTTAGCTGGACCAGGGGCTTTACCTCGGCGAGCCAACCTTTGCCAACATTGCCGTGCCGTCGCTTCATCGCCCATCAGGCAGTGGGTGTGCGGATCGAACCCCAATTTTGGGAGTAACCTTTCTTCAGATTGCTACAACAGATAAATCAGGTGCTATTAATTCTTGTAATTTTTATTGCTTGGGTTTACTTTTTTCGAGGAATTATTACTCTTGTTTGTTCCATCATCTGTACACGGGTCTGTCAAGTGATGGCCGCATTAGCGATGTTTGCGTGATGGTTCGGTCAATTTTCCGTCTGCAGTTCGGCGAATGCCTCATCGGGGACTCGGACCGCCCTGTGAATACAGACTTTGTCATGCCAGCGCCCTGCACTGACATTGGCTTCGAAGCCAGGCCACATCTCTTTAAAAAACTATTTTGCGTAAATTAATTATGCGAGGTTTTCTTCTATATTTATATTATTATTTCTTGGACTGCACTATTTTATATGTGTAGGTAATCGACTTCAACTACGTCACGCGGTCACTTCGGCAAGCTGATGTCGTTGTCCCAATCGACTCGCATGATCACCTTGTTGGTCGATTTGCCATACCGACATGTACGGTTGCCTCGAGGACTTCAACATCGCTAAGAAAGCTCTACCTCATCGAGTGTTCGGCACATGGGCCATATTTCTTTTATTACTCACTTTGCATAAATTATTAATTATGCAACAAATTTTTATTTTATTTTATTATTATTACTATTATCTCCATCTTGCACTATTTTCTGTGCACAGGTAAATGATCCAGATTGGGCAGTGCTGTCACCTCGGCGTACAGACGTACCATGTCACCTCGGCTGGACCGGGGCTTCGTCATCATATCATTAACCCACACCACAGACTTCAGCATCATACTGATGGCCTGCTCCGTCGCCTCATTCGTACTGGACACTACTAGGAAAAAGCCTACTAGTGGCGCACCAGTTTTGCCTACTAATGGCGCACTACTGGTGCGCCACTAGTACCACTCCACTAGTATTTTTTACTAATGGCGCACCACTGGTGCGCCATTAGTATACCAGATACTAATGGCGCACCTGTAGTGCGCCATTAGTATGCCTAGAGGTGCGCCATTACTATCTGACTTAGTAATGGCGCACCACATAGAAGTGCGCCATTAGTAATAAATTTTTTTCATTTTTTTTAAATTTTTTTAAAAAAGATTCCAATTTTTTTATTTTTTTTAATCTCGGGTCACTATGGCTTAATCTCGGGTCAATATGCTTAATCTCAGGTCAAATCGCACTCCGTGGTCAAACTTCCTGAAAGGTCACCCATCCTCACACTACTCCAGCCCAAGCACGCTTAACTTCATAGTTCTATCCAACCCCAGCACCCGCTCACTTCACAGGCACTTGTTGATATATCTAGCATATCAATCCTATTAAACCTTGTTGATGTTTAGGACTTTGTTCATGTTCATGAGTGTGATAAAATTTTGAAAAAATATTTCAAACTTCCGTTCATATTACGTATCATATTTTGAAAAAAAATCCTGAAAAAAATCGAAACTAATTTTTTTTCTGTTACTAGTGGCCCATGTAGCATACGGTGCGCCACTAGTAAGTTTGAAATTTTTTGGATTTTTTTACCTCCAGATCTTAAAAGCCTCGTAACTTTTTTCTGTTAGGTTTTTGAGGATTTTGAAAATGTTTAACGGGATTCCCCCTGTTAAATTCGGATGTAACTTTTCGAGTAGATGATTTTTCATATAGAAAACTTTTTAATCCGAGTTCGTATGCAAAAGTTATGCCCATTTTACAAATTCCAGAGAGATTTTGCAAATAAAGTCGAAATTCATATTTGTAAATTTTCCCAACAACTAGACCACATATCACATGGGAAACTTATTTTCTTTTATTTTTTTGACATTTTCATCATTTTCTTTTATTTTTTTTAAAACTGAAAAGACGGTCCACGCGGGGGGGGGGGGGGGGGGGTGTGCATGCGAGGGAATTTTTGGGCCAAGTTAGTAATGACGCACCGTGGGAGTGGTGCGCCATTACTAGTTGAACTAGTAATGGCACACCACTCCCACGGTGCGCCACTAATAGTTTTCAAAAAATATTAAAAAAATTGAAAAAATTTGAAAAAAATTACTAGTGGCGCACCGTGGATGTGATGCGCCATTACTAGTTAAACTAGTAATGGCGCACTATCCGCTGGTGCGCCATTACTAGTTTTGAAAAAAAAATTGAAATTTTTTTTTGAAAAAAATTTACTAATGGCGAACTGATACGTCTCCAATGTATCTATAATTTTTGATTGCTCCTTGCTATATTATCTACTATTTTGGACTATATTGGCCTTTATTTTCCACTTTTATATTATTTTTGGGACTAACCTATTAACCGGAGGCCCATCCCAGAATTGCTGTTTTTTGCCTATTTCAGTGGTTCGAAGAAACGGAATATCAAACGGAGTCCAAACGGAATAAAATCTTCGGGAACGTGATTTTCTCACCGAACGTGATCCAGGGGACTTGGACCCGCTCCAAGGAACAAAAGAGGCGGTCACGAGGGTGGGGGCGCGCCCCCCCTAGGGCGCACCCCCCTGCCTCGTGGGCCCCTCGTTGCTCCTCCGGCGTACTTCTTCCACCTATATATACACACGTACCCCCAAACGATTAGAACAGGAGCCAAAAACCTAATTCCACTGCCGCAACTTTCTGTATCCACGAGATCCCATCTTGGGGCCTGTTCCGGAGCTCCGTCGGAAGAGGGCCGTCATCATGGAGGGCTTCTACATCATCCTAGCCTCTCCGATGAAGTTTGAGTAGTTTACCTCAGACCTTCGGGTCCACAGTTAGTAGCTAGATGACTTCTTCTCTCTCTTTGAATCTCAATACAAAGTTCTCCCCCTCTCTTGTGGAGATCTATTTGATGTAATCTTGTTTTTGCGGTGTGTTTGTTGAGACCGATGAATTGTGGGTTTATGATCAAGTCTATCTATGAATAATATTTGAATCTTCTCTGAATTCTTTTATGTATGATTGGTTATCTTTGCAAGTCTCTTCGAATTATCCGTTTGGTTTGGCCAACTAGATTGGTAGTTCTTGCCATGGGAGAAGTGCTTAGCTTTGGGTTCGATCTTGCGGTGTCCTTACACAGTGACAGAAGGGGCAGCAAGGCACGTATTGTATCGTTGCCATCGAGGATAACAAGATGGGGTTTATTTCATATTGCATGAATTTATCTCTCTACATCATGTCATCTTGCTTAAGGCGTTACTCTGTTGTTAACTTAATACTCTAGATGCATGCTGGATAACGGTCGATGAGTGGAGTAATAGTAGTAGATGCAGAATCCTTTCGATCTACTTGTCACGGACGTGATGCCTATATACATGATCATGCCTAGATATTCTCATAACTATGCTCAGTTCTGTCAATTGCTCAATAGTAATTTGTTCACCCACCATAGAATACTTATGCTCTTGAGAGAAGCCACTAGTGAAACCTATGGCCCCCGGGTCTATTCTCATCATATCAATCTCCATCACTTTAATCTTGCTTTGCTTTTTACTTTGCTTTTACTTTTTACTTTGCATCTTTATACCAAAAATATTATATCTATCAGATCTCACTCTTGTAAGTGACCGTGAAGGGATTGACAACCCCTAATCGCGTTGGTTGCGAGTAGCTATCGCTTTGTGCAGGGACGAGGGACTTGAGCGTGGGCTCCTACTGGATTGATACCTTGGTTCTCAAAAACTGAGGAAAATACTTACGCTACTCTGCTGCATCATCCCTTCCTCTTCGGGGAAAACCAACGCAAGCTCAAGACGTAGCAAGAAGGATTTCTGGCGCCGTTGTCGGGGAGTCTACGCAAAAAGTCGACATACCAAGTACCCATCACAATCCCTATCTCTCGCATTACATTATTTGCAATTTGCCTCTCGTTTTCCTCTCCCCCCAATTCACCCTTGACGTTTTATTCGCCCTCTCTCTCTATCCTCCCTCTCTATTTGCCTGTTTTGCCCGCTTGCTTTTTGTTTGCTCGTGTGTTAGTTTGCTTGTTTGTCGCTATGGCTCAACCAAGATTCGGTGATCTTCACCTTAAAAGGTTAGAGGAGATCGAAAACAACGTTAGGAAATTTATGGTTTTACAATTTGAGCATAATAATTTCTTTGGGAACGAGCTTAAAGAACAAAAAAAAATTATGAGTTATATGAATAAAGAGCTTGATGATATGTCTAAGGAATTTGATGGCATAAGATCCCAAATTGCTCGTCTAGAAAAGATGACTGCTGAGATTTCGGATATGCAAGCCACCTTAGTTAATAAGATGGTCACTAAACTTGATTCCTATGAAAACCAAGATGAAGATCTAAAAGTTATTGATGTGTCCCCTATTAAATCTTTGTTTTGTAATATGAATCTTGATGAAACTGAATATGATCTTCCTTTACCTAGAAGGCGTTCTAAAAATTCGGAGTATTTAGATCTTAATGATGAAATTGATGACAGTGGGATTGAAAGAAATAAAAATCTAGATGTTACTAAACCCACTATATTAGATTTCAAGGAATTTAATTATGAAAGTTGCTCTTTAATTGATTGTATTTCCTTGTTGCAATCCGTGCTAAATTCTCCACATGCTTATAGTCAAAATAAATCCTTCACCGAACATATTGTTGATGCCTTGATGCAATCTTATGAAGAAAAACTTGAGTTGAAAGTTTCTATCCCTAGAAAACTCTATGATGAGTGGGAATCAACTATTAAAATTAAAATTAAAGATCATGAGTTTTATGCTTTGTGTGATTTGGGTGCTAGTGTCTCTACTATTCCCAAGACTTTGTGTGATTTGCTAGATTTCCGTAATTTCGATGATTGCTCTCTAAACTTGCATCTTGCAGATTCCACTATTAAGAAACCTATGGGAAGGATTAATGATGTTCTTATTGTTGCAAATAGTAATTATGTGCCCGTAGATTTCATTGTTCTTGATATAGATTGCAATCCTTCTGGCCCTATTATTCTTGGTAGACCTTTCCTTAGAACGGTTGGTGCGATTATTGATATGAAGGAAGGGAATATTAGATTTAAATTCCCATTAAAAAAGGGCATGGAACACTTCCAAAAAAGAAAATAAAATTACCATATGAAACTATCATGAGAGCCATTTATGGATTGCCTACCAAAGATGGCAATACCTAGATCTATCCTCGCTTTTATGCCTAGCTAGGGGCGTTAAACGATAGCACTTGTTGGGAGGCAACACAATTTTATTTTTATTCCTTGATTTTTTCTCCTGCTTAGTAATAAATAAATTATTTAGCCTCTGTTTTGGTTGTGTTTTTTGTGTTTAATTAGTGTATGTGCCAAGTAGAACCGTTGGGAAGACTTGGGGAAAGTCTTGTTGAGCTTGCTGTAAAAAACAGAAACTTTAGCGCTCACGAGAACTGCTGTAATTTTTATTTTAAGAGTGATATTTAGTTAATTCTTTCTGCATATGATTAATAGATAAATTCCTCACGTCCAGCAATTTATTTTAGAATTTTTGGAGTTCCAGATCTTGCGCTAGAAACAGATTACTACAGACTGTTCTGTTTTTGACAGATTCTGTTTTTCGTGTGTTGTTTGCTTATTTGATGAATCTATGGATAGTAAAATAGTTTATAATCCATAGAGAAGTTGGAATAAAGTAGGTTTAACACCAATATAAATAAATAATGAGTTCATTACATTACCTTGAAGTGGTCTTTTGTTTTCTTTCGCTAACGGAGCTCACGAGTTTTCTATTTTGAGTTTTGTGTTGTGAAGTTTTCAAGTTTTGGGTGAATTCTTTTGATGTATCATGGAACAAGGAGTGGCAAGAGCCTAAGCTTGGGTATTCCCATGGCACCCCCAAGATAATCCAAGGACACCAAAAAGTCAAAGCTTGGGGATGCCCCGGAAGGCATCCCCTCTTTCGTCCACTTCCATCGATAATTTACTTGGAGCTATATTTTTATTCACCAACATGATATGTGTTTTGCTTGGAGCGTCTTGTATTATTTGTGTCTTTGTGTCTTAGTATGCCACAATCATCCTTGCTGTACACACCTTTTGAGAGAGCCATACATGAATTAAAATTTGATAGAATACTCTATGTGCTTCACTTATATCTTTTGAGCTAAGTAGTTTTGCTCTATGTGCTTCACTTATATCTTTTGAGCTAAGTAATTTTGCTCTATGTGCTTCACTTATATATTTTGAGCTAAGTACTTTTGCTCTATGTGCTTCACTTATATCTTTTGAGCTAGATAATTTTTCTCTGTGTGCTTCACTTATATCTTTTGAGTGTTATAATTTTGCTCTATGTGCTTCACTTAGATCTTTTAGAGCACAGTGGTGGATTCGTTTTAAAGAAACTATCGATCTCTAATGCTTCACTTAAATTATTTTGAGAGTCTCTTAATAGCATGGTAATTTTCTTAATAATAATATGCTTGGTATTCAAGATTTGTGAAACTTTCTTTTGAGTGTGTTGAATACTAAGAAAAGATTGAAGCATGATAATTGTTTTGAGATATGGAGGTGATAATATTGAAGTCATGCTAGTTGAGTAGTTGTGAATTCAAAGAATACTTGTGTTAAGGTTTGTGATTCCCGTAGCATGCACGTATGGTGAATCGTTATGTGATGAAGTCGGAGCAAGATTTATTTATTGATTGTCTTCCTTATGAGTGGCGGTCGGGGACGAGCGATGGTCTTTTCCTACCAATCTATCCCCCTAGGAGCATGCACGTAATACTTTTCTTTGATAACTTCTAGATTTTTGCAATAAGTATATGAGTTCTTTATGACTAATGTTGAGTCCATGGATTATATGCACTCTCACCCTTCCACCTTTGCTAGCCTCTCTAATATCGCGCACCTTTCGCCGTATCATACACCTACCATATACCTTCCTCAAAACAGCCACCATACCTACCTATTATGGCATTTCCATAGTCATTCCGAGATATATTGCCATGCAACTTTCCACCATCTAGTTCATCATGACACATTCATCATTGTCATATTTCTTAGCATGATCATGTAGTTGACATAGTATTTGTGGCAAAGCCACCGTTCATAATTTCTTCATACTTGTCACTCCTGATTCATTGCATATCCCGGTACACCGCCGGAGGCATCCATATAGAGTCATACTTTGTTTTAGAATCGAGTTGTAATCATTGAGTTGTAAATAAATAAAAGTGTGATGATCATCATTCAATAGAGCATTGTCCCAATAAAAAAAGAGAGAGAAAGGCCAAATAAAAAAAGAAGGCCCAAAAAAAGGGGCAATGCTACTATCATTTTTCCACACTTGTGCTTCAAAGTAGCACCATTATATAGCGAGTCTCATATATTATGCTTCAAAGTAGCACCATGATCTTCATATAGAGAGTCTCATATGTTGTCACTTTCATATACTAGTGGGAATTTTACATTATATAACTTGGCTTGTATATTCCAATGATGGGCTTCCTCAAAAATTGCCCTAGGTCTTCATGAGCAAGAAAGTTGGATGCACACCCACTAGTTTCTTTTGTTGAGCTTTCATACATTTATAGCTCTAGTGCATCCGTTGCATGGCAATCCATACTCACTCACATTGATATCTATTGATGGGCATCTCCATAGCCCGTAGATACGCCTAGTTGATGTGAGACTATCTTCCCCTCCTTTTTGTCTTCTCCACAACCACCATTCTATTCCACCTATATGAAGGAAATATGCCCTAGAGGCAATAATAAAGCTATTATTTATTTCCTTATATCATGATAAATGTTTATTATTCATGCTAGAATTGTATTAACCGGAAACATAATACATGTGTGAATACATAGACAAACAGAGTGTCACTAGTATGCCTCTACTTGACTAGCTCGTTGATCAAAGATGGTTATGTTTCCTAACCATAGACATGAGTTGTCATTTGATTAACGGGATCACATCATTAGGAGAATGATGTGATTGACTTGACCCATTCCGTTAGCATAGCACTTGATCGTTTAGTTTGTTGCTATTGCTTTCTTCATGACTTATACATGTTCCTATGACTATGAGATTATGCAACTCCCGTTTACCGGAGGAACACTTTGTGTGCCACCAAACGTCACAACATAACTGGGTGATTATAAAGGTGCTCTACAGGTGTCTCCGAAGGTACTTGTTGGGTTGGCGTATTTCGAGATTAGGATTTGTCACTCCGATTGTCGGAGAGGTATCTCTAGGCCCTCTCGGTAATGCACATCACTTAAGCCTTGCAAGAATTGCAACTAATGAGTTAGTTGCAGGATGATGTATTACGGAACGAGTAAAGAGACTTGCCAGTAATGAGATTGAACTAGGTATTGAGATACCGACGATCGAATCTCGGGCAAGTAACATACCAATGACAAAGGGAACAACGTATGTTGTTATGCGGTCTGACCGATAAAGATCTTCGTAGAATATGTAGGAGCCAATATGGGCATCCAGGTCCCGCTATTGGTTATTGACCAGAGAGGTGTCTCGGTCATGTCTACATAGTTCTCGAACCCGTAGGGTCCGCACGCTTAACGTTCATTGACGATATAGTACTATATGAGTTATGTATGTTGATGACCGAATGTTGTTCGGAGTCCGGGATGAGATCACGGACATGATGAGGAACTCCGGAATGGTCCGGAGATAAAGTTTGATATATGGGATAGTAGTGTTTGATCTCCGGAAGGCTTCCGAAATTCACCGGAAGGGGTTCCGGATGTTTCCCGAAATGTTTGGGCACGAGAACACTTTATCTGGGCCAAAGGGGAAAGCCCACGAGGCTTTTGGAAAGTGCAAAAGGAAGTTTTGCGGAGACCAGAGGCTAGACGCCAGGAACCCTGGCGTCTAGGGGGTAGACGCCGGGAACCCTGGCGTCTAGCCCTGGAGTCCGAGAAGGACTCTTTCCTTTCGAGTAAAACCGACTTTGAGGAGGCTTTTACTCCAAGTTTTGACCCCAGGGCTCAACATATAAATAGAGGGGTAGGGCTAGCACCAAAGACACATCAAGAAACACCAAGCCGTGTGCCGGCAACCCCGTCCCCTCTAGTTTATCCTCTGTCATAGTTTTCGTAGTGCTTAGGCGAAGCCCTGCGGAGATTGTTCTTCACCAACACCGTCACCACCCCGTCATGCTTCCGGAACTCATCTACTACTTCGCCCCTCTTGCTGGATCGAGAAGGTGAGGACGTCACCGAGCCGAACGTGTGCAGAACTCGGAGGTGCCGTGCTTTTGGTACTTGGATCGGTCGGACGTGAAGACGTACGACTACATCAACCGCGTTGATATAATGCTTCCGTAAACGGTCTACAAGGGTACGTAGACAACACTCTCCCCTCTCGTTGCTATGCATCACCATGATCTTGCGTGTGCGTAGGAATTTTTTTGAAATTACTACGTTCCCCAATAGTGGCATCCGAGCCTAGGTTTTATGTGTTGATGTTGTGCACGAGTAGAACACAAGTGAGTTGTGGGCGATATAAGTCATACTGCTTACCAGCATGTCATACTTTGGTTCGGCGGTATTGTTGGATGAAGCGGCCCGGACCGACATTACGCGTACGCTTACGCGAGACTGGTTGTACCGACGTGCTTTGCACACAGGTGGCTGGCGGGTGTCAGTTTATCCAACTTTAGTTGAATCGAGTGTGGCTACGCCCGGTCCTTGCGAAGGTTAAAACAGCACCAATTGACAAACTATCGTTGTGGTTTTGATGCGTAGGTAAGAACGGTTCTTGCTAAGCCCGTAGCAGCCACGTAAAACTTGTAACAACAAAGTAGAGGACGTCTAACTTGTTTTTGCAGGGCATGTTGTGATGTGATATGGTCAAGACGTGATATAAGTTGTTGTATGAGATGATCATGTTTTGTAACTGAGTTATCGGCAACTGGCAGGAGCCATATGGTTGTCGCTTTATTGTATGCAATGCAATCGCCCTGTAATGCTTTACTTTATCACTAAGCGGTAGCGATAGTCATAGAAGCATAAGATTGGCGAGACAACAACGATGCTAAGATGGAGATCAAGGTGTCGCGCCGGTGACGATGGTGATCATGACGGTGCTTCGGAGATGGAGATCACAAGCACAAGAAGATGATGGCCATATCATATCACTTATATTGATTGCATGTGATGTTTATCTTTTATGCATCTTATCTTGCTTTGTTTGACGGTAGCATTATAAGATGATCTCTCACTAAATTTCAAGATAAAAGTGTTCTCCCTGAGTATGCACCATTGCCAAAGTTCGTCGTGCCCAGACACCACGTGATGATCGGGTGTGATAAGCTCTACGTCCATCTACAACGGGTGCAAGCCAGTTTTGCACACGCAGAATACTTAGGTTAAACTTGACGAGCCTAGCATATGCAGATATGGCCTCGGAACACTGAGACCGAAAGTTCAAGCGTGAATCATATAGTAGATATGATCAACATAGTGATGTTCACTATTGAAAACTACTCCATTTCACGTGATGATCGGTTATGGTTTAGTTGATATGGATCATGTGATCACTTAGAGGATTAGAGGGATGTCTATCTAAGTGGGAGTTCTTAAGTAATATGATTAATTGAACTTAAATTTATCATGAACTTAGTCCTGGTTGTATTAGCATATCTATGTTATAGATCAATAGCTCGCGTTTAGCTCCCCTGTTTTATTTTTGATATGTTCCTAGAGAAAACTAAGTTGAAAGATGTTAGTAGCAATGATGCGGATTGGATCCGTGATCTGAGGTTTATCCTCATTGCTGCACAGAAGAATTATGTCCTTAATGCACCACTAGGTGACAAACCTATTGCAGGAGCAGATGCAGATGTTATGAACGTTTGGCTAGCTCAATATGATGACTACTTGATAGTTTAGTGCACCATGCTTAAATGTCTTAGAATCGGGACTTCAAAGACGTTTTGAACGTCATGGACCATATGAGATGTTCCAGGAGTTGAAGTTAATATTTCAAGCAAATACCCGAGTTGAGAGATATGAAGTCTCCAACAAGTTCTATAGCTAAAAGATTGAGGAGAATAGCTCAAGCAGTGAGCATGTGCTCAGATTGTCTGGGTACTACAATCGCTTGAATCAAGTGGGAGTTAATCTTCCAGATAAAATTGTGATTGACAGAATTCTCTAGTCACCATCACCAAGTTAGTAGAACTTCGTGATGAACTATAATATGCAAGGGATGACGAAAACAATTCCCAAGCTCTTCGCGATGCAAAAAAATCGGCGAAGGTAGAAATCAAGAAAAACATCAAGTGTTGATGATTGACAAGACCACTAGTTTAAAGATAAAGGGTAAAGGGAAGAAGGGGAACTTCAAGAAGAACGGCAAACAAGTTGCTGCTCAAGTGAAGAAACCCAAGTATGGACCTAAGCCTGAAACTGAGTGCTTCTACTGCAAAGGGACTGGTCACTAGAAGCGGAACTACCCCAAGTATTTGGTCGATAGGAAGGATGGCAAATTAAACAAAGATATATTTGATATACATGTTATTGATGTGTACTTTACTAGTGTTTATAGCAACCCCTTGGTATTTGATACTGGTTTAGTTGCTAAAGAGTAGTAACTCGAAATGGGAGTTGCAAAATAAACAGAGACTAGTTAAGGGTGAAGTGACGATGTGTGTTGGAAGTGGTTCCAAGATTGATATGATCATCATCGCACACTCCCTATACTTTCGGGATTAGTGTTGAACCTAAATAAATGTTATTTGGTGTTTGCGTTGAGCATAAATATGATTGGATCATGTTTATTGCAATACGGTTATTCATGTAAGTTAGAGAATAATTGTTGTTCTGTTTACATGAATAAAACCTTCTATGGTCATACACCCAATGAAAATGGTTTGTTGGATCTCGATCATGGTGATACACATTTTCATAATATTGAAGCCAAAAATTGCAAAGTTAATAATGATAATGCGACTTATTTGTGGCACTGCCGTTTAGGTCATATTGGTGTAAAGCGCGTGAAGAAAATCCATGCTGATGGGCTTTTGAAATCACTTGATTATGAATCAGTTGATGCTTGCGAACCATGCCTCATGGGCAACATGACTAAAACTTTGTTCTCCAGAACAATGGAGTGAGCAATAGATTTGTTGGAAATCATACATACTGATGTATGTGGTCCAATGAATATTGAGGCTCACGACAGGTATCATTATTTTCTGATTTTCACAGATGATTTGAGCAGATATGAGTATATCTACTTGATGAAACACAAGTCTGAAATATTTGAAAAGTTCAAAGAATTTCAGAGTGATGTGGAGAATCATCGTAACAAAAATAAAAGTTTCTACGATATGATCGCAGAAGTAAAATATTTGAGTTACGAGTTTGGCCTTCAGTTAAAACAATGTTAAATAGTTTCACTACTCACGCCACCTGGAACACCATAGTGTAATGGTGTGTCCGAACGTCATAACCATACTTTATTAGATATAGTGCGATCTATGATGTCTCTTACCGATCTACCACTATCGTTTTGGGGTTATGCATTAGAGACAACTACATTCACGTTAAATAGGGCACCATCTAAATCCATTGAGATGACACCGTATGAACTGTGGTTTGGCGAGAAACCTAAGCTGTCGTTTCTTAAGGTTTGGGACTGCAATGCTTATGTGAAAAAGTTTCAACATGATAAGCTCGAACCCAAATCAGAGAAGTAAATCTTCATAGGATACCTGGGTACACCTTCTATCACAGATCCGAAGGCAAGTTATTCATTACTGAGAATGGATCCTTTCTAGAGAAGGAGTTTCTCTCGAAAGAAGTGAGTGGGAGGAAAGTAGAACTTGATGAGGTAACTGTACCTGCTCCCTTATTGGAAAGTAGTTCATCACAGAAATCTGTTCCTATGACTACTACACCGATTAGTGAGGAAGCTAATGATGATGATCATGTAACTTCGGATCAAGTTACTACCGAACCTCGTAGGTAAACTAGATTGAGATCCGCACCAGAGTGGTACGGTAATCCTGTTCAAGAGGTCATGTTACTTGACCATGACGAGCCTACGAACTATGAGGAAGCGATAATGAGCCTAGATTCCGCGAAATGGCTTGAGGCCATGAAATCTGAGATGAGATCCATGTATGAGAACAAAGTATGGACTTTGATTGACTTGCCCAATGATCGGCGAGCCATTGAGATTAAATGGATCTTCAAGAGGAAGACGGACGCTGATAGTAGTGTTACTATCTACAAAGATAGAATTGTCGCAAAAAGGTTTTCGACAAGTTCAAGGTGTTGA
Source organism: Triticum urartu (assembly GCF_056163025.1). Taxonomy (NCBI): domain Eukaryota; kingdom Viridiplantae; phylum Streptophyta; class Magnoliopsida; order Poales; family Poaceae; genus Triticum; species Triticum urartu. The sequence goes on along the minus strand of NC_141877.1, from coordinate 532,881,441 downwards.
CTACGATGAGAGTTTCTCACTCGTATTTATGCTTAAGTTTGTCCGAATCATGTTAGCAATTGTTGCATTTTATGAAATATGGCAAATGGATAAACAAAACTGCATTCCTTAATGGATTTATTAAAGAAGAGTTGTATATGATGCAACCAGAAGGTTTTGTCAATCCTAAAGGTACTAAAAAAATATGCAAGCTCCAGCGATCCATCTATGGACTGGTGCAAGCATCTTGGAGTTGGAATATACACTTTGATAAGTTGATCAAAGCATATAGTTTTATATAGACTTGCGGTGAAGCCTGTATTTACAAGAAAATGAGTGGGAGCACTACAGCATTTCTGATAAGTATATGCGAAAGACATATTGTTGATCGGAGATAATGTAGAATTATTCTGCAAAGCATAAAGGAATATTTGAAAGGAGTTTTTCAAAGAAAGACCTCGGTGAAGCTGCTTACATATTGAGCATCAAGATCTATAGAGATAGATCAAGATGCTTGATAAGTTTTTCAATGAGTACATACCTTGACAAGATTTTGAAGTAGTTCAAAATGGAACAGTCAAAGAAGAAGTTCTTGCCTGTGTTACAAGGTGTGAAGTTGAGTAAGACTCAAAACCCGACCACGGCAGAAGATAGAGAGAGAATGAAAGTCATTCCCTATGCCTTAGCCATAGGTTCTATAAAGTATGCCATGCTGTGTACCAGACCTATTGTATACCCTGCCCTGAGTTTGGCAAGGGAGTACAATAATGATCTAGGAGTAGATCACTGGACAATGGTATAGTAGTGTTTGATCTCCGGAAGGCTTCCGGAATTCACCGGAAGGGGTTCCGGATGTTTCCCGAAATGTTTGGGCACGAGAACACTTTATCTGGGCCAAAGGGGAAAGCCCACGAGGCTTTTGGAAAGTGCAAAAGGAAGTTTTGCGGAGACCAGAGGCTAGACGCCAGGAACCCTAGTGTCTAGGGGGTAGACGCCGGGAACCCTGGCGTCTAGCCCTAGAGTCCGAGAAGGACTCTTGCCTTTCGGGTAAAACCGACTTTGGGGAGGCTTTTACTCCAAGTTTCGACCCCAGGGCTCAACATATAAATAGAGGGGTAGGGCTAGCACCAAAGACACATCAAGAAACACCAAGCCGTGTGCCGGCAACCCCGTCCCCTCTAGTTTATCCTCTGTCATAGTTTTCGTAGTGCTTAGGCGAAGCCCTGCGGAGATTGTTCTTCACCAACACCGTCACCACGCCGTCGTGCTTCCGGTACTCATCTACTACTTCTCCCCTCTTACTGGATCGAGAAGGCGAGGACGTCAACGAGCCGAACGTGTGCAGAACTCGGAGGTGCCGTGCTTTCGGTACTTGGGTCGGTCAGACGTGAAGACGTACGACTACATCAACCACGTTGATATAACGCTTCCGCGAATGGTCTACGAGGGTACGTAGACAACACTCTCCCCTCTTGTTGCTATGCATCACCATGATCTTGCGTGTGCGTAGGAAATTTTTTGAAATTACTACGTTCCCCAACACTATAGTGCTATATCCATGGCTCACGATCATGTATTGCATGAAGATTGAAAAAGTTTTGAAAAAGTTAGAGTATGAAACAATTGCTTGGATTGTCATCGGGGTTGTGCATGATTTAAATACTTTCTGTGGTGAAGATGGAGCATAGCCAGACTATATGATTTTGTAGGGATAACTTTCTTTGGCCATGTTATTTTGAGAAGACATAATTGCTTTGTTAGTATGCTTGAAGTATTATTATTTTTTATATCAATATAAACTTTTGTCTTGAATCTTTCTAATCTGAATATTCATACCACAATTAAGAAGATTTGCATTGAAATTATGCCAAGTAGCACTCCGCATCAAAAATTCTCTTTATCATTTACCTACCCGAGGACGAGCAGGAATTAAGCTTGGGGATGCCTGATACGTCTCCAACGTATCTATAATTTTTGATTGCTCCATGCTATATTATCTACTGTTTTGGACTATATTGGGCTTTATTTTCCACTTTTATATTATTTTTGTGACTAACTTATTAACCGGAGGCCCAACCCAGAATTGCTGTTTTTTTTCCTATTTCAGTGTTTCGAAGAAACGGAATATCAAACGGAGTCCAAACGGAATAAAATCTCCGGGAACGTGATTTTCTCACCGAACGTGATCCAAGAGACTTGGACCCTTCTCCAAGGAACAAAAGAGGCGGTCACGAGGGTGGGGGTGCCCCCCCTAGGGCGCGCCCCCTACCTCGTGGGCCCCTCATTGCTCCTCCGACGCACTTCTTCCTCCTATATATACACATGTACCCCCCCAAACATTCAGAACAGGAGCCAAAAACCTAATTCCACCGCCGCAACTTTCTGTATCCACGAGATCCCATCTTGGGGCCTGTTCCGGAGCTCCGCCGGAAGAGGGCCGTCATCACGGAGGGCTTCTACATCATCCTAGCCTCTCCGATGAAGTGTGAGTAGTTTACCTCAAACCTTCGGGTCCATAGTTAGTAGCTAGATGGCTTCTTCTCTCTCTTTGAATCTCAATACAAAGTTCTCCCCCTCTCTTGTGGAGATCTATTCGATGTAATCTTCTTTTTGCGGTGTGTTTGTTGAGACCGATGAATTGTGGGTTTATGATCAAGTCTATCTATGAATAATATTTGAATCTTCTCTGAATTCTTTTATGTATGATTGGTTATATTTGCAAGTCTCTTCGAATTATCCGTTTCGTTTGGCCAACTAGATTGGTAGTTCTTGCCATGGGAGAAGTGCTTAGCTTTGGGTTCGATCTTGCGGTGTCCTTACCAAGTGATAGAAGGGGCAGCAAGGCACGTATTGTATCGTTTCCATCGAGGATAACAAGATGGGGTTTATTTCATATTGCATGAATTTATCTCTCTACATCATGTCATCTTGCTTAAGGCGTTACTCTGTTTTTAATTTAATACTCTAGATGCATGCTGGATAGCGGTCGATGAGTGGAGTAATAGTAGTAGATGCAGAATCCTTTCGATCTACTTGTACGAACATGATGCCTATATACATGATCATGCCTAGATATTCTCATAACTATGCTCAATTCTGTCAATTGCTCAACAGTAATTTGTTCACCCACCGTAGAATACTTATGCTCTTGAGAGAAGCCACTAGTGAAACCTATGGCCCCCGGGTCTATTCTCATCATATCAATCTCCATCACTTTAATCTTGCTTTGCTTTTTTACTTTGCTTTTACTTTTTTACTTTGCATATTTATACCAAAAATATTATATCTATCAGATCTCACTCTCGTAAGTGACCGTGAAGGGATTGACAACCCCTAATCCCGTTGGTTGCGAGTAGCTATCGCTTTGTGCAGGTACGAGGGACTTGAGCGTGGGCTCCTACTGTATTGATACCTTGGTTCTCAAAAACTGAGGGAAATACTTACGCTACTCTGCTGCATCATCCCTTCCTCTTCGGGGAAAACCAACGCAAGCTCAAGACGTAGCAGGGAATCTTGTTACTAGTTTAACTAGTAACGGCGCACTATCCCTTGGTGCGCCATTACTAGTTTTGAAAAAAAATTAAAAAAAATCTTGTTACTAATGGCGCACCGTGGATGTGGTGCGCCATTAGTATTTGGACACTAATGGCGCACTAACACATGGTGCGCCATTAGTATATAGTAGTGGCGCACCACATGTCTGGTGCGCCATTAGTGTCAATTTCATCTATAGCCCTTTTCCTAGTAGTGGGAGGTTCCACCCTGCCACATTAGTCGTGCTATGTCGTCACTTCAAAGTGCTGAGCTCTTTGCTCCGCCACCTCGGGACCGGCTTGTGGGCTGGGACCTCGTCCCGCCATAAGCTCGGGCCGTGCATCGACACCGAGCACATTAACCAGCTAAGTCGGTTCCATGCTCAGTTTTTTTAATTCTTATTCGGTTCGACCAAACATTACATTTATGCTAAAATATATTTGTCAAAAACAAGGTTTGTTAAAAATCACCCTTTTTGCCCGTGTTAACTGGGGCTCTTAAATTTATATGAGCCATTTTATAATAAGTGTTCTTCTTCTAAGTCGTTGCAAAGTCTTTTTCTACCACTCCTTTCTCGACTCGAGTGTGTGGTCAATAGCCAGATAGCCTGTTTTCTCTCTAATGCCGCTCGAGTTAAGTTCGCTTAACTGGCTTAACGAGAAGTACTCCGCCTTTGGGATAGTAGGTTGTAGCCATAGGCTGACCCGCTTGAAGTCTTGAGATCGGATTTGTCATATTAATGCACGATAGAAGCACAAAAGTAAGACCAATTTTTTGATTGGCAGCAAATGACTCGATTTAGTTCAGGCGTAAAGTTTTTACTGAAGTTTTTTGATTTTCCAAGCCTATGGCACTTTTAAACTATTTGTGTGTTTCCAGCATAAGTCTCGCAGTGCAACACCGGACAACTTTAGAGATTCGGCAAAAACATTCTCGGATATTGCTATATATGCATTGGTTTCGAATTGTGTCTTCGATTAATAGTTGGGTTGCCCGGCTCCTGTGGTTGCCTCCTACGTTCCGCTTTGTTCGGCTAGTTGTGCAAAGGGAGAACCACTGTGATTGTGCTTCCAGCTCGAATGGTTAAGCACCTTAGTGGAGAAAGCCAAAAATTGACTGTCACTATGGGCATAAACTGGTCAGCGATCCGATGACGATGTCAAACTATAGATCGATACCGATTACCCCATGTTAAATGATGGGCCTTTCATAACATTGGCCGAAGTGTTAATGGCTAGACTTCGGTCGGTGCCGAACACTAACCGGGGGCTCGTAGCTAGCTTCCCCAGTTTAAAGCTCCTATGACTAAGTGAAAGTTGTAAAGCCCGCATATCTGATTGCCTCGTTTCCGCTAACACTTCCGCCTTCGGGCACCGAGACGTCGGCTAAGGGTTGTTTTGTTATTGCGGAAACACCCTGCGTAGCATCTACAAGGGGTGGAAGCCGATGATGGGCCACTTTCAACTGATAAATGGTCGCAATGGAGTCAAAATAAACATATCATCGGCATTTGTATTTAATATACGAGGGCTGCTTCCGTAATCATCGTTATAAAGCCATAAATATGCATCTATTTGACTTAAAATTTTGGCCAATCTGGGTTGCCTGGCTCCTGTGCTTACCCCTATGTTCCCGATTGTTCGGCTAGGCGGTAAAGGGAGCACCTCTGTGATTGTTACTACCGGGTGATCCGACTTAGGACCTCAGACTGGGTGAAGCCGAAAGCTAGCGATCTTGGATATAATTGTTCGGCAATGACGGAAGTGAAAATTTAGCTTCGCTAAAAACCACATAGTTTGGGAACTTTCCACAAACTAGATCCTCAATATTTTTCTCCCGCATTGATTGGAGGTGAGGTTTCATGATCATGGTCGGCATGACAACCCAAAGAAAGGAACCAATAGCGGGACTATTTTCTTTGGAAGATGTTTCTTACATTAAATAGTAGTATAACATTCTATCCGCATACCTTTGTTAGTAAAACCGTATGGATGGATTGCCTTGTTTGTCATAAATCTTTGCCCTCATAAAGGCTTTATAAAGTGGGAAAAACACTCCCCGGCTACTGGCCGAAGAGGTTGAGGCCGATGGTCAATCAACAAAGTTTTGTACAGTGCAGATCTGAGCATTAATGATGTAGAGTACTTGGATATATAGAATCGTTACACATATTTTGTGATTTTACTCCAGACATCGATCCTTAATTCGGCCACTCATGCCCACATTAAGGCTCGGGGGCTACTGGGCTTCGGGATTATCATTTACTAATATTAAAGGGGCACATCGATCCCCTGATCCAGTATTTCCACCCGACCAGTGTCTCGGGGGCTACTGCATTGCCTAATCAATACAGAAAATTCAAAGTGCTTAGTGTTCGGCTTGATCGAACTATGGGCAAATGCATCTTCGGATAACAATAGGAACTATCGAGGACCTATCCGGCGTCAAGCTAATATATTACGGTGACTTTCGAGACCCTCTCTCAAGGGCCCGTCCACCAATCACTATCTCCTCTAATGTGCATATCGGGTTTTAGGACGACACACACACTTTGAAGGCTACTGGCTATATATCTCGTCAGTAAATAAATTGCATCAATCGGAAATAAAATCTGCAAACAATCAGCCCAAGCCCGAGGTGGTGCATCAACTCTGAAGCAGTCCGACATAAAGCTCGGATGCAGGTGACTGGCTCTATAGAGGGCATTTTCGGCATTAAGCTCGACTAAACTTCTTTAACTTTTTTGAGCCAAGGTGATCTATGACACCTTGGATATAGTCCGGCATTGGAGCTTGGATACTCTCCGGCATTGGAGCTCGGATGCAGACCGGAGTTGGAGCTCGGCTGCAAAAAGACACCTCAGATGCAGTCCGACATTAGAGCCTGGATACAATCCAGCCTTGGAGCTCGGACGCAAGAGGACACCGCCGCACGGGAACAACTTCAAACCCAAGGTGTGGCGTAAAAAATAACATGGCATTGCCGAAGGCCGAAAACTTAAAGGGGTTCCTCGGATACCCAACGTGTAAACTCTTCGGATTCACTTCGGCGATCCTCAAGATCGAAGATGGGAAGATTTGTTGAACCAGTTTTCAAGACCGACGACCGAAGATGAAGAATAGTTTGGAAGAATCGAGGAGCGTCCCCAACTTGAAGACCGGTTCAGGGGGCTACTGACGGTGTCCTAGACTACGGGGTACTCACCACGTCGTCTCCCGACCAGTGGGTCGGGCCGAGGACCCCCATGATGATTCACTAATGGGCCACTTCAGGCAGCCCATGCCGAATACATGGAGGATTCCACAAGACTTGGCGCACAAGATAAGGACTCCTCTAAACCCTAGGCCTATGGTGCATATATAAACCAAGGCCAGGCTAGTCAATGGACAATCTAATATTCATTAGAACAATCTCGTGGTAGATACGTGTACTTTGTACTACACCCCATATGAATACAATCAAAAGAAGGATGTACGGTTTTACCTCCATCAAGAGGGCCCGAACCTAGATAAAATCCCGTGTCCATGTTACCATCGCTCCAAGACGCCTAGCTTAGGACCCCTACTATGAGATATGTCGGATATAGAACCGACACCGTCACCCCGCCGTCGTGCTGACAGAACTCTCCCTCGACACTTTGCTGGATCAAGAGTTCGAGGGATGTCATCAAGCTGAACGTGTGCAGAACTCGGAGGTGCCGTACGTTCGATACTTGCTCTGTTGAATCGAGAAGACGTTCGACTACATCAACCGCGTTAAACTAATGCTTCCACTTTCGGTCTACGAGGGTACGTGGACACACCCTCCCCCTCTCGGTTCTATGCATCTCCTAGATAGATCTTGTGTGAGCGTAGGAATTTTTTTGAAATTGCATGCTACGTTCCCCAACAATGTGAACGTCGGCTACATGACACTTCACCATATTTGGTCCTAAGGGAAAGCATTGTGGAGTATCAATTAGATGATGGGTTGCGAGAGTGACAGAAGCTTAAACCCCAGCTTATGCGATATTTCGTAAGGGGCCAATTGGATCCAACAGTTTAATGCTATGGTTAGAATTTATTCTTAATACTTTTATCATAGTTGCAGATGCTTGCGGGAGGGTTAATCATAAGTAGGAGGTTTGTTCAAGTAAGTACAACACCTAAGCACCGGTCCACTCACATATCAAATTATCAAAGTAGAGAACACAAATTGAACCAACATGGTGAAAGTGACTAGATGAAATTCCCTTGTACCCTCAAGAACGCTTTGCTTATCATAAGAAACCGTTTTGGCCTATCGTTTGCCTCAAAAAGATTAGGCTACCTTGCTGCACTTTTCTTACTACTATCATTACTTGCTCATTACAAATTACCTTGCTATCAAGCTACTCTGCTACTTATAATTTCAGCACTTGCAGACATTACCTTGCTGAAAACCACTTGTCATTTCCTTCTGCTCCTCGTTGGGCTCGACACTCTTACTTATCTAAAAGAGCTACAATTGATCCCCTATGCTTGTGGGTCATCGGTATGCTCCGAGACCAACACTGCTGCCGGGTATGACTACGCCTCAGACGTCCAACCACTTGTCGTAGAGCTTCCAGACAAGCAAAACCGCCTTGATCATTCCGCTACTGCCCATTCCATTCTCTCTCATACTTGCATTAGATTTTGCTACTATACTTGGTTGCTCCTATTCTAATGCATAGCCTGCTTTTGTGACCTGCTGATTGTACCTTACCTGCTTATCCTAAACTGATTAGTATAGGTTGGTTAGTGATCCATAAGTGGCCCCTCACCTTGTCCATGTTGCCCCCATTGGATTACCAGATGACTCGATCAACGTGATCGACATCCAGGGCCCGACACAACACATCACATCCCCTTAGTTGTATGACTCTATATAGCTACTATCAAGTGCCGAGAGTGATACCTCATAACGCACTCCTGGTGATAACTCTGCAGTGTAGCTAATCGGTCGTGGTTATCGAGGGTGATTCCTCCTTCGCCACTCCTGATACAACTATGTCATGCAACACCTCAAGTGTGAACCTCGAGGGCGATTCCTCCTTAGTCCACCTTGATGATTACATCAAGTGGAATCCATCGAGGGTGATTCCTTGGATTCCCCTTTGTTGTTTTGGACACATGGATACTTAACCTTACCACGGGACCATGATGACACCGGGTTGGCCTGAGGGGTACCCGCGAGTGATGTGAAGTCGGGTTGACCTGGAGGGTACCTGCGAGATAATTACAAGGCACGGTCGGGCAGGCAGACCGCCATGGAGTGGCTGGGCCTGGCCCTTGCCGCAAGTCCTCGATACGAGGTGATAGGAGTACTGATCGTCACCATGCGCTCCCAAGCCACTAACGATATTGGGTATTTGATCTGATTTGGCCACTGGCCTATACGCACTAACCACCATGCAGGAACAGATATGAGAACTCGGTGTCATATGTATCAACCGAAGCTCTCTAGACGTTAGCAATTTAGCGGTGCGCGCCTGGGTGGCTCGTGTAAGCACCTGCCTTGTATAAGGAGGTAACCATGACTAACACCGGCAGCGTTCGCAACACGCAGGATTGCAAAGGACGATTGGACCATGACCCCTTCGCATTTAGGATGTAGAACGGTGTGTTGGCCTCTCTGTTGAGCCTAGGTAGGGCTACGATGTGTTGATCTTCCGAGGCCGGGCATGACCCTGGAAAGTGTGTCTGACCAGAGTGATCGATCGTGTTGGGAAATGTGGTGCACCCTGCAGGGAAGTTAATCTATTCGAATACCCGTGTCCACGATAATAGGACGACTTGGAGTTGTATTTGAAGGAAATATGCCCTAGAGGAAATAATAAAGTTGTTATTTTATATTTCCTTATTCGTGATAAATGTTTAGTATTCATGCTAGAATTGTATTAACCGGAAACTTGATACATGTGTGGATACATAGACATAACACCGTGTCTCTAGTAAGCCTCTACTAGACTAGCTCGTTAATCTAAGATGGTTAAGTTTCCTAACCATAGACATGTGTTGTCATTTGATGAACGGGATCACATCATTAGGAGAATGATGTGATGGACAAGACCCATACGTTAGCTTAGCGTATTGATCGTTCAGTTTTATTGCTATTGCTTTCTTCATGTCAAATACATATTCCTTCGACTATGAGATTATGCAACTCCCGGATACCTGAGGAATACCTTGTGTGCTATCAAACATCACAACATAACTGGGTGATTATAAAGATGCTCTACAGGTATCTCCGAAGGTGTTTGTTAGGTTGGCATAGATCGATATTAGGATTTGACACTCCGAGTATCGGAGAGGTATCTCTGGGCCCTCTCGGTAATGCACATCATTAGAAGCCTTGCAACCAAAGTAACTAATGAGTTAGTTACAGGATGATGTATTATGGAACGAGTAAAGAGACTTGCCGGTAACGAGATTGAACTAGGTATGTGGATACCGACGATCGAATCTCGGGCAAGCAACATACCGATGGACAAAGGGAATAACGTATGTTATCATTACGGTTTGATCGATAAAGATCTTCGTAGAATATGTAGGAACCAATATGACCATCCAGGTTCCTCTGTTGGTTATTGACCGGAGAGGAGTCTTGGTCATGTCTACATAGTTCTCGAACCCGTAGGGTCCGCACGCTTAACGTTCGATGACGATTTGTATTATATGAATTATGTGATTTGGTGACCGAATGTTGTCCGGAGTCCCGGATGAGATCACGGACATGATGAGGAGTCTCAAAATGCCCGAGAGGTAAAGATTGATATATTGGATGATCATATTCGGACACGAAGTTTTCCGGAATGTATCGGGTGCATATCGGAGTACCGGGGGGTGAACCCCCCGGGGGAAGATATGGGCCATAGGAGGGAGGCACACCAGCCCACAAAGGGGTGGCGCACCCCCTACAGGGAAGGAGGCCGAATAAGACTAGGAGAGGGGGCAGCTCCCCCCCCCCTTTCCTTCTCCCCCTCTCTCTCCTTCCCCCTTTCCCCCTCCGGTAAAAGGAAAGGGGGGGGCGAGTCCAACTAGGAGCCCAAGTAGGATTCCTCCTACTTGGGCGCACCTAGGGCCGGCCTCCTCCCCCTCCCTCCTTTATATACGTGGGGGCGTCTACAACAAACATTGTTAGCCGTGTGCGGCGCCCCCCTCCACAGTTTACGCCTCCAGTCATATTCACGTAGTGCTTAGGCGAAGCCTTGCGCGGATCCCTTCACCATCACCGTCACCACGTCGTCGTCCTGACGGAACTCTCCCACGACACTTTGCTGGATCAAGAGTTCGAGGGACGTCATCGAGCTGAACGTGTGCAGAACTCGAAGGTGCCGTACATCTGGTGCTTGATCGGTCGGAATATGAAGAAGTTTGACTACATCAACCGCGTTAACAAACGCTTCCGCTTTCGGTCTACGAGGGTACGTGGACACACTATTCTCCTCTCCTTGCTATGCATCTCCTAGATAGATCTTGCGTGAGCATAGGAAATTTTTGAAATTGCATGCTACGTTCCCAACAGTATCACGATCTATACAACTAGAACTGAATACCGAGATGTGAAATGTATATATTGGCTCTGGGATTGCTTTCTCGCAGGGAGTCGAGAAAGGATCTCTGGGCTTTAATTCTACAACATGCTTGCTAATTATAATATGATATTATGTGCCCTTCTAAATGCTGCGATATGCTTGAAGATGCTAGTCTTTGATAGGCTAGGCTTTCCCCTTTATTATGGCATTCTGCAGTTCAGTCGACAGATACAACCCATTCCTTTAATACTAATGCATACTTAGTTTAGATCTGATATAAGACTTGCGAGTACTTTGGATGAGTACTCACCGGTTGCTTTGTTACCCCCTTTCCCCTATGCCTGGTTGTTGTGATCAGAAGACGGAGTTCAGGAGCCAGATGGCACCACCGACGACTACTACTACTACCCCGAGGCTGCCTACTATGTGGAGGCCGTCGACGACCAAGAGTAGTTAGGAGGCTCCCAGGCTGGAGGCCTTGCCTTTTCGATCGATGTTGCTTTTGTGCTAGCCTTCTTAAGGCAGATCTTGTTTAACTTATGTCTGTACTCAGATATTGTTGCTTCTGGTGACTCGTTTGTATTATGATGTATTCGAGCCCTCGAGGTCCCTGGCTTGTAATATAAAGGTTGTATGACTTTAATTTGTGTCTAGAGTTGTGTTGTGATATCTTCGCGTGAGTCCCTGATCTTGATCGTACACATTCACGTGTATGATTAGTGTACGATTGAATCGGGGGCATCACAAAGAGGCCATGGAGGGAGTGGTGCGGAGAGGAGAAAGGGGCCGGAGGAGGATGACTGTGGCTCTGACCGGGGCTGCAGTTTATATAGCGGTTGAATGACAATGGTGGGCAGCAAACAGACGGATGGGTGGCGCCGGAGTAGGTTCCTCGCGAACAACGTGTCATTAATATGGGTGGCAGATGGACGTACGGACGTCCATGGTGTCGTTTGAATATGGAGCAATCGCGTGGACCAAGATGCGGTGCGGGCGGCGCTCTCTTGGCCGACACACCGCTTCAATGCCGACGCTAGTGAGATGTCGCGTCCGCTCTGGTGCACATGAATGCGACACTGACGCTCTAGAGCGGCGCTGATCGTTTCAGGAAGTAAGTGCGTGCGGGCGAGGGAGGGGGTTTGGGTGGGCCAGGACGGTCAGACGTGGGTGTGGCAGCGGTCCAGACGCCCGCAAAGGCCCCTCCCCCCCCCCCCCCCCACCCCCCCCCCCCTCATCACTTTGTCTCTGGTTTGCGAAAGAATGGATGGCACAACACATCCAGATACGCGATCCAAACATATGCGGACGGTTCGAAGGTCGGCATTGGAGATGCCCTTATGCCCTTATCTGAACAAATTGTTAAGTATGTAACCAGAAGGAACTATGTTATTTCAAAATACTCTGTAGAAAAATATGTACATTGGTTCTTGATTATTCAATCCAAATATTTGAAATGATATCGGTGGTTGCAGTTTAAAATGTTTGACTTAAGGCATATCCAAGACGTCACTTAGTTGTGACCTAGAGGGAGTAGCACACAATCCATCATCAGTACAATAGATACAACAGACGATTTTGCTAATGCACATACACCCGGGATGTTCTTTGAACTCCTCGCAACTCCTGGATCCGTGTCTGGATTCTTTGTGTTTCTTCTTTCCGCCCGGCGGTGCTCAAACTCGTTGTTACGGTTAGAGTTGCGAGGAGGAGCCACCGATGGCCCATGAACGATGATGAATTCGGTACACCCAATAGAAGAGACGACATGGATAAAGTACTAGGAGGTAATAGCACCCCAGATACCCTAACTTGCACAGAATGTGACGATTTAGTTCCAAACTTGCAAAACTTGACTCCACCATATCCCAACTTGCACCTCATGTAATGATTTAGTCCCAAACTTGCAAAACTTGACTCCACCATATCCCAACTTGCACCTCATGTGATGATTTAGTCCCAGGCTAATAAGAACTCGACAATTGGCAGCCAGGTGGCTGGACTGGTCAGCGCATGCACTTTTGCACAAAACCCCCTGCAATTTCCTTTAATCAACCCGCACTCACCTCCACCTGAATTTGCCGTGGCATTGATCAATCAAAACTGTCTTTACCGTGGTGGGCGGAGCAAATCATTCTTGCATGCATGCATGCATGCACGCATGCCTCGATCGATCGTGATCTTTGAGTGGAGATGTACGAGAGAGTGCGGTGTTTCGGAATTCTCGGATGATTGATGAGTGGATTCAAAGCTGGAATCATATTACCACTTCTTTCGATAGAAAAAACAGAAACATAAAGGAAGCCATGCACAATGCACATTGCGCGGGAGCACCATCAGCTTCAGTAGCACCTCCCATGCAAATTCTAGCAGTAGCCAAGGCTGTAGTGACGAACTGGGCATCGAATCAATGAGGCAAACAGATTTTATTTCACCTTTGACAACTGATTAAAGTACATAATGAACTGTACAATCCGTTATTTTACAGGATCGGATCAACGACAGATTTCCAGCAAGCACTAATGGCATAACGAGAAATGATAAGACTTGACAAACTTAGGAGTGACAGCTTAGAGCTAAAACAGCTGCTCTAAGCAAACAAAGTACTAGAACAAGAACTGGACTGAAGAATATTCCCAAAACTGATCCATAATAAGCAGCTAGTTTAGAGGTTTCATGGTCTGGAGCAGAGAGGACAAATCCATCTCGTGCAGGCAAACCTGCGAGATGTAGGCCGTATCGCTGTGGTGGTAGACGACAACCGCCTCTTTTGTGGCAAGGTTGAGCCGAATGAGCCCAACTCTACCCACATATAAGATGACAGTGCCACTCCTCAGTCCGAACCCCCTCGAACCTGAACTGAGTTGTGCACGCCCCGGTCCTGCCTCGAATCTTCGTGGAGGTAAAGAAGGCCTCGCCTGATCCCCTGGATGATTCTGAACCTGTGCCCCCAGGTAAGCTCTTGCTGCCTCGCAGGATCTGCGCGCACGCACATTGGTAAGGAGTAGTACGTAAACTCTTGAAACTGAATGTCACTTGCAGTATAACAGTCTGAAGAACTAGGTACCGACCGAATAGAATCTTGTTGAGGCTTCTGTTGAAGAGGAACTCGTAGACGAGGAGCATCTCCTCCTCTTGGATGCAGCAGCCGAGCAAGCGCACCAGATTCTTGTGTTGAAGCTTGGCCACCAGCACAACCTCGTTCCTCATCTCCACGAGCCCTTGCTGGGAGGTCTTCGACAGCCTCTTCACCGCGATCTCCTGCCCATCCCGCAGAATGCCCTGACCGACCAAACCACATCAAGTCGATTGTTCAGTTCAGACATGGAAAATCAATTGGAGAGTGGATGCTCATGTTCCAAGTTCAGTGTACGTTACTTTGTAGACCGGCCCAAACTCGCCTTCCCTGAGATTATTTTCTTCAGAGAAGTTGTCAGTGGCAGCCCTTAGAGTGCTGAAATCGTACAACGGAGACTCTGAGCTTCCCATGTCTCCTCCATACTCATTGTCTGCTCACAAAAACAAACAGTATATATAGAGGGAGAGAGAACAATTAAGTCTCGATGTTCTTCCTTTTCGGGGATTTGAAATGATCAATCGAGAAGCACTCACCCGCGCTGGATATCTGCACATGTTCGTGTGGTTTCTTGTTATTCCTCTTGCAGAGATACAAAGCAACTGTCAACAGCACCAATAGCACGACAGCAACGGGAATGGAGACGAACAGAGCTATCTTGGCTGTGGCATCGTCGTTTGCTGCAACCCCAGGGAAGATTCGTCGTCGCCGCTCTCGGTCAAAAGGAAATTCAGAATAGTTTACCCTATCTTCTAGTGGGCCTGTGCGTTGTAGAAAGGATACAACTCGTACCGGATGGAGCAGCTCCGGGTGGCGACCTGTCCTCCCTCCCTCCCGTCGCAAAATTTCAGGATGTACGAGACGGCTACGGCGAGGCAGCGGTTGCAGTCGTCGCCGGCGAGGTCGCGCGTGCACTGGGACATGTCGTGGATCTTGGTGAAGGGCGTCAAGTCGACCGTGTCGGCCGCGAACAGTCGCGGGGACGACGCCGCCTTGCTGCTGAGGTTGTTCATCAGCGCGCCCAGCTGCGTCTTGAACAGCTCGGGCTGCGTCGCGTTCACCGCGTTGCATAAGCCGGTCAGCCACGACATGTCGGCGACGCCGAAGAAGCTCACATTCTAGTGGCGCAGGAGGCAGGCGTCGTAGAAGAGCATGGACTTTTTCTGGCCGGGGCACTTGATGGCTGCGTCCCGCGCCCAGGTGTCGAGGCACGAGTGGCACTCGGGTGCATTGACGTCGGCGCGGCAGTGCGCGAGACCGTACGCCTCGTCGGGCGCTGTGCCGGTGGTGTTCTCGGCCAACCTGGACGCGTCCGACGCAGCGGCGGGGAGGAACAAGAGGAGGGCGTCGAGGTTGGCCTGGAAGACACCACCGCGGGTGTAGTTTGTGTCGCTCGGGCAGTCGGTGCCTCGGTGGACCAAGGGTCCGCGGCGGCCATGGTTGCGCCGGTAAGGAGGAGGAGGAGAGAGTACAGGGGGCTCAGGCTACGCATGACCCGGAGCCCACACGCCGCCACCGCCGCAATCCCCACGTCCGCCTTGGTCTCGGCGAGCACGGCCTTCCTTGCGTAGCTCCGCCGGCAGCGTGTCCGCCTCGGCGGTAGCGTAGGTTAATTAGACAAGACAGCAAGGTGTTTTGTGCAAAAGTGCAGGCGACGACCAGTCCAGCGACCTGGCTGCCATTTGTCACGCTGTGATAGGCTGAGGACCAAATCGTCACATACAATGCAAGTTGGGATATGGTAAAGTTGCATTTTGCAAGTTTGAAACTAAATCATCACATTCCCTGCAAGTTAGGGTACCCGAGATGCTTTTACCTCAAGCACTAGCAAGTAGCAACAGCGGAACCGAGAAAGGAGACATGGTTGGGGTACAAAGGTTCAGGGGTCTCATCAATGCCGGCAAAACGAAATTTGATGTGATGGGTTCGCCACGTCCTACTAGTTGAATCAGCGCCACGCCGGACAACCGCCAGCTGTGGCGAACCCACCACATGGGCAAGTTGGCGCGGCCGCCCCCGGTTGCCGGCGCCGGAGGATCGACCCCCACATACATATATTTCCTCCGGCAGGCGTCAGAATTCAGAAACCAGCAGAGGCGGCGCTGTTCTCTGTGTTCCGTGTGCGCGGGCGATCCCTATATGGTGCATAGGTCGCTCGCTAGCGAGTTGACGCGTACCCCCCCTAGCATCCATAGTTTTTTGTGCCGGCCAGTATAGGGATTTCTCCCCGCCGGTTTTGGGAAGGTTCTAGAACCTTCCAAGAACCCTTTTTTTCTTGTTTATTTCCTTCGATTTTTTTCTTTTGTATTTCCTTTTTCTTTTTACTTCTTTGATTAACTTTTTCCTTTTTTTCTTTTCCCTTTTCTTTAATGCTCTATTTTTTATTTTTTTCCTTATTTTCACCTTTTCTAAAAATATCAGCCATGTATCAAATTTGCAAACAAATTTTCTTAAATTGTAAACATTTTTCAAAATTATGAACATTTTTTACAAATCCGTGAACACAGTTTTGAAAAACTGAATATTTTCATTAAATCGTGAACATTTTTTCTTTGAAATCGTGAATATTTTTTAAATAAGCGAACATTTTTCAAAGTCATGATTTTTCTTTTCAAATTCATGAACATTCCTTGAATTTGTGTATATTTTTCTGGAAATGGTGAACATTTTTTGAAGTTTCCGACAATTTCTTAAATTCAAGAGCATTTTTTTATGTACAATTGTTTTAGTTCCTTAATAGTTCTTGAAATAGCGAACATTTTTTGAATTTTGTGAACATTTGTTTAAATTTCTGAACACTTTTCAAAATTCTTGAATTTTTTTGAATATTGTGAACATTTTTCTAGAAATTCATGAACATTTTTCGAAATTGTAAACATTTTTTGAATAGACGAACATTATTTTGAAATTGCAAACATTTTTTGAATCCGTGGGAATTTATTATTTCCTCAAAAAAATCAAATGGTGAACAATTTTTGGATTCACGAACAATTGGACAATTTGCAACTTTTTCTAAAATCCTAAATTATTTCTTAACATAAAATTAAGCTGAAAACAAAAAAGGAAAAGGCAAAAAAAACAAGGGGCTTCCCGCCCCTCACATGGGCCGGTTTATCAGGACGCGTGGGGGAGCAAGGATGGTACGCGTTCCCGTTGCTGCCAGCGCGTACGGCGCCATATAGGAGTTCTCATGCATGCGGCAGTGATCAAAGGGGTATGTGACCGTGAGGGAGAAAGAGTTCTGGGCCGGTCCGCCGGTGGGCTGGGCTACATTTATTAGTTAGTAGTTACTATAGCCTATAGGCCCAAACAGACGATATGTCTCTCCTTTCTCCTCGTCAAACAAACAAAAAGAAATCCCTAGTCGATCCAGAAATCACATCGAGTTGTTCCCCTTACGACATAGACCACTGTTGCGGTGCTGCGCCGTCGCTAGATGCCTTACACGTCCACGCACCCACTGCCGGAGTGTCAGTGATGGACTCCGGTGAAGAGGTGGATTGGATAGGGATAGTTGTTGTTGTCAAACTCGAAGAAACTGAGGCTGAAGTTGCGGCTATGGCAGGGGCAGTAGCTTCGGCGCCTAGACTGGCAGTGGCAACGGATGGTGCAGTAGATAGATCAACCAAACGGAAATGACCACATGATTCTGACAACAACGACCTCCAGCAAGTATCCTCTTCTTGTATCCTTCCATTGATAATTGATATGTTAGTTGGAATGTTGAATAAGAACATATTGTCAGCAGCAACAATACACTCAGTTTTGGTACCATTTGATGTTCTAGGGCATTCCTCTGGCATTTAATTTAGCTGATGTGGATCCTGATCCTGGCACACGTAAGCAAATTGAAGAGTACGTAACTCCAAAAATTAGAGTTGAAATGAGAAGGGCGTATTTGTCCAAAGGTGTGAGATGTTTGTATGGTCATGATTGTCCTTGTACTCGTTTTGGGAAAGATTGGCAGAACTTCAAAGAAGCATGGTAGAAAGATTATGATTGGCTTGAGTATAGTAAAGAGACAAAATCTACCTATTGTTTCCCTTGTTTTCTTTTCAAGCCTCCAAGCATTGGTGACAAGTTTGATCATGATGTCTTCATTAAGAAAGGGTTTAAAAATTGGAAGAATGCAGTGGAAATATTCAATGCTCATGTAGGTGGACCAAACAACGCTCACAATAATGCTAGAAGACGGTGTGAAGATTTTAAAAAACAAAAAGCAAATTGTGTCATATGCAATCACTTGTCATGTTGAGAAATCACATATTGAATATGAAGAACGTTTGAGGGTTGTTGTAGGTGTGGTAAGGTTTCTTGTCTCTCAAGGTCTAGCTTTTCATGGGGACGACGTGACTACCACTTTCAAGAACAAGGGTAATTTCCATGAGATGTTGGATTGGTATGCGGAAAGATGCAAAGATGTAACTAATGTGGTCCATAAAAAATGATCCTAGCAATCATGAATTGACTTGTCATAAATCCAAAAACAAATAGTACAAGCATGTGCCGAAGTGACTACAAAAGTGATAATGAATGAGCGTGGTGAGAGTAATTTCTCTCTACTTGTTGATGTGTCTCATGATGTATCGGTTAGGGAGCAAATGGCTATGATTGTGAGGTTAGTTATTTGGCATGATTGTTCTAATTTTGAATGTAACTATTGTACCCTCACATGGTTGTTGTAATTTTATATTTTGTTGCTTGCAGGTTCACGAACCAAAAAGGGGAGTCTTTGGGAAGATTGCTTGGTTGAACATGTTGTTGATACTAGATCCGCTTCTTTGAAAAGATCTTTGGATGCAATGTTTGTTAAACATAATTTATCCATGTCTAGATTGTGAGGACAAATATGTGATGGGGCCTCAAATATGCGTGGAGAACTTAATGGTCTGAAGAAATTGGTGCTAGATGTCAACCCGTCTGCTTCTTATGTGCATTGTTTTGCCCACCAACTTCAAATGGTGGTTGTTGCGTCGTCAAGGGAGTTCTAGCTATTAGTGATTTCTTTGGCCATACAAATAAGATTGTAAACATGGTTAGCGCTTCTTAGTTCTTATAGATTATGGCTATTTGTAAATCTAAATAGTATATATCTAGCCATTATAAAATTCAAACCACACTTACTCTTTTCTTGTAGGTGAGTGCCTCATGTAAAAGGAGAGACGCGTTGTTGTAGAAGCATCATCACAACCTGGTTGTACAGTTAGAGCATGGGAAGATTTTGTGAGGAAAAGGCCAGCATCAAGAGACGAGTTTAACAAGACCCGGTGATACAAGATGGGGGTCACACCACAAGACTCTAATCCGGATCTCTATCAAATGTGGGATTCCGTGGTTGAAGTGCTACATGGCATTTCTCTTGATGGAGCAGATGCAAATGATAGAGATTTGGTTTCTGGCTTTATGGTCAACATGGAAACTTTCAAACATTTACTTATCTTGCGTTTGATGCTTCGAGTGCTTGATTTAACCAATGATTTGTCATAAGCATTGCAACAAAAAGATCAGAATAAAGTATGTGCTATGAATATGATTGCGTGAGCGAAAAGTCTATTACAAAAGTTGAGAGATGATTGGCTTAATGATTTGATGGTTCGAGCAAAGCCGCACCGATACGTCGGATCGTATCCGTTCCTAAATATAAGTTTTTCTAGAGATTTCAATACGGACTACTTGCAGATACATATATATATAATAGTTTAGAGTGTAGATTCACTCATTTTGCTCTGTATATAGTCTATATTGAAATCCGTAGAAAGACTTATATATAAAAACGAAGGGAGTAGTTTTTAAGAGTCTCTTTATTCTTTTGTTGTTGAATGCTATGAGTTTTGGTTGAATAGAGTTGCATGTGTACCCCAAAAGAATTAGCCATCAAATGTTCGCCCAACTAGCTTCAATTCCTGGGTTCGCCACTGACCGCCAGTACTCCTAGCCTACTCTGTAGCAAGCTAATAGAAATGGCACGTACAATCGCGCGCACACACACCT
Organism: Triticum urartu; assembly: GCF_056163025.1. Lineage (NCBI taxonomy): Eukaryota > Viridiplantae > Streptophyta > Magnoliopsida > Poales > Poaceae > Triticum > Triticum urartu. The sequence goes on along the minus strand of NC_141877.1, from coordinate 532,861,327 downwards.
GGCCAACAAGATGACGAACACACAGTCGACAGAAATATTCACCCAACCACAGTTCCTGCCATTCCGCGGTAGATCGTACACGTACCGCCACCACGCCACGCCGCTGTACGCACTTTTCCCGATGCATACGTAGGCGTGCAGGTGCTTTCACCGTCGTCGTCCTCGCGCAACAGCGGCGAGCACAGCGGCCGGGCGCGCGCAAATCTGGGGCGGCCGGCGGAGATCAGGAGGACAGTAAACGGCCCACACGCTGTAGACCGACCAAGTGATCCGGACGGACCCGCGTGAGTGACGCTGCGTCGATCAGTAGCTAGCCAGGAAACTACAGCTTAGCCATCTACTAGAGGACGTGCGGGCTGATCTGGTCGAGTACGTAATGGCGCGTTCGATCGGTCGGCCGGCCGGCCAAGAGCTTAGAGCTAACGGGCGCTATGTCATCATCAATCCCATCGCCCCCGCCCATCCCGCTACGTTCCGTCTGCCCGGCTGCTTGAATTCGACAGGACAGGGCCTGGGGCGCCATGATTGCCACCATGGCGAACGAGCGTACTCCTACGTCAGTAGCCGGTGGTGAAGTAATGCGGCGACGGCACGGTGCTGCTAGGCTGCTGCTGCCGCCGCGGCAGCATGCAATGCGCGCAGGGGCAGGACAGGATGCAGTGAAGAGCCAAGGGGGGGCTGCAAGCTCGGAATTAAGACGCTACGGCTAGTGAGCGAGCTAGCTACTGGCCGGCTGGACTGGACCGGAGGGGAGCGCATGCAGCAGCGACAGTGAACTAAAGAGCTCTGGAGGCGGGCACAGAAGGAGAAGGAGCTGGCGCCGGCCGGAAGAAGTAAAGGGCCGAGGGGAAATGCATTCTGAAAGAAACAAGCACGTACGCCGGCCGTCGCGTCGGTGCTGTACTCGCGACAGCTAGCTGCTCATTGCTGCCTTTTGTCTCGAGTGAACGCTCCACCCCGTAGTCCGTACAGCAACACAACGCCGGATCGACGCCCTTGTTCCAGTTCATCCAGCACACACACACCCAACGGCAACAGGGTATCAAACTAACTAAACTAGCGCTACCCCCGCAAAAAAAAACACTAAAGGCTCCTTTGATTCAAAGAAATTGTATAGGATTTTTGGAGGATTTGAACCCTTAGGAATTTTTCCTGTGATGCTTGTTTGATTCGTAGGATTGACATCCTTAGGAATTTTTCCATAGGATCCATTTGTACTACATTTTGGAGGAAAATTTCCATCCACTCAAACCTCTTTGTATAATTTCTTTGATTTTCCCGCGCTATCAAACATTCTTTCAGATTCTGCAGGATACTATGGGACATGCCATTCTATTCCTACATTTGTCATATTCCTTCATTTTGACAATCCTGCGAATCAAAGAGGCCCTAAACTAGCACTAAGGGCCAGTTCTTTTCACCTCTAACTTATGCAAAAGCCACGGTGGAAATAAGCCCAGTCAAAATAAGTCATCCAGTTCTTTTCAGCCTCTATCCCTTCAACTTATTTTCTATGAACCCAGCGAAAAGTCTATAATACCACAACACAAAATTCATACATAAGAACGTATTTTTGGTCATACATATACACGTAAACAGCAGTCAGTGACATGCTCGAGAAGTTGCATCACATGCCAAATTGGAAAGAAGTACGTAGGAGAAACATAAAAGGATAGAAGGTGCTGACCTTGGCAAGAGCATCTACAACCGGCCGTCACTCCCCTTACATGGGGCCCTCACTCTGCTTAGTTGACGGATTCTTCTTGACCAAATGCATAAAATACTTTAGTAGGATCAGCTAGGGGTTCTCCTACTCGCAAAAAAAAACTAGGGGTTCTCCTGAATGAGCGCCGCCAAGGGTCCTCACTGGCGTGCTTCTCCTTGACCGTGGAGTTGACCTAACGGAAGCTGCATCATCGAAGGAAGCCATAACCGCGAGATCAATCAGTGCTAACACCTTTCAACACATGATGAAAAAATAATATAAGAATCAAACATCAAATAATACTTCTAGTCTACTCCGATGTTGCTCAAATCAAAGAAGAGAGCCATGCATAACTTGCTAGTTTTCGAGTTCTTTAGTAAATAAAGAACCCGAAAGCCGTCAAGTTATGAATTGTTATCTTCTTCCATCCTTGATATGCGAATACCGGAACTTGCAATTCTTATTTTTCTGAGGTAGCTGGATAGTGATACTTGTATCTTCGCATGGAAAGTGATTGAGAGCATAACCTTTGGGTATTCCCTATTGAAAAATTGGACAATGTAATTATGATATTGCTAAGCTAGTTATGTCTGATAGCTTAAGCACTACAGAGTCAAGAAGTTAGCACGGTCACCATATTAACTTCTTGACTCCTTACTGCTTTAGCTATTAGATATAACTAGCTTAACAATATCGTAATCACATTGTCCACTTTTTCAATTAGGAAATACCCAAGGATTGTGCTCTCAAATACTTCCCATATGAAAATAAAAATATCACACCCCAACAGCCTAGGAAGAACAAGAATTGAAAGTGCAAATTGCATATCAGACCATCCGGGAAGTCATCATTAAAAGTAGTTTTTTTCCTTTGGGAACATTTCTTACAACTTTCATCTCTCTTATATATGGTTGTATATATGGTGGACACTCTCTCATGGGTATTTCGACTTTTGGTGATAGTTGAGTTGGGTGAGCCCATCATGCGTTATCAAGGTAACACTTGACGAACTCACCTAGATCGACCATCACCGTCAAAAACCGATTTGCTTTCCTTCGGGGACGTCTCTTGCAACTCTCATCTCTCAGGTGGTTGTAAATATGGTGGACTCTCTGACAGGTATTTCGACTTTTGTTGAAGGTCTAGCTGGGCGAGCCCATAGTACTTAACCATGGTATGATATGATGAACTCGCCCAGATAGGTCGTCGACGTCAAATGTCGATTTCTTTCTCCAAGAATGGCTTTCATCGACTGTCGGTGATGGTCGCTATTTCTTTGCACCTTCTGCTTAACAAGATCTCAGAGGAGGAGTAGAGGAAGAGCGGCCCCCTACGACCATAGTCGGTACCATTCCTCTGAAATGATCTCTCATCTGTCAAATATGGTGGACACCCGCTCACTTCTATCGAACTATCGGACTTGAAGTCAAGACACATGCCACATACACAAAATCCACTAGAAAACTTAATAGACTAAGTAAAAAACTACTACATAACTAAAACTACTACAAAAACTACCACATCTAATTCGATAGTTATGCTTTAACCAAGTTAGTGTTGTTTTAACCTTTAACAAGGACCGGGCGTAGTCACACTCGGTTCAACTAAAGTTGGAGAAATTGACACCCGCCAGCCACATGTGTGCAAAGCACGTCGATAGAACCAGTCTCGTGTAAGGTACACGTAATGTCGGTCCGGACGGCTTCATCCAACAATACCGCCGAACCAAAGTATGACATGTTGGTAAGCAGTATGACTTGTATCGCCCACAACTCACTTGTGTTCTACTCGTGTATATAACATCTACGCATAAACCTGGCTCGGATGCCACTGTTGGGGAACATAGTAATTTCAAAAAAAAATCCTACGCACACGCAAGATCATGATGATGCATAGCAACGAGAGGGGAGAGTATCGTCTACGTACCCTCGTAGACCGTAAGCGGAAGCGTTATGACAACGCGGTTGATGTAGTCGTACGTCTTCACGATCGACTGATTCTCAGTACTGAACGTACGGCATCTCCGCGTTCAGCACACGTTCAGCTCGGTGACGTCTCGCGAACTCACGGTCCAGTAGAGCTTTCGGGAATAGCTTCGTCAGCATGACGGTGTGGTGACGGTGTTGATGAAGCTACCGACGCAGGGCTTCGCCTAAGCACCGCTACGATATGACTGAGGTGGATCATGGTGGAGGGGGGCACTGCACACGGCTAAGAGATCAATGATCAATTGTTGTGTCTCCAAGGGGTGCCCCCCTCCCCATATATAAAGGAGTGGAGGAGGGGGAGGGGGCCGGCCTCCTATGGCGCGCCCCATGAGGAGTCATACTCCCACCGGGAGTAGGACTCCCCCCTTCCAAGTAGGAGTAGGAGAGGAGAAGGAAGGAAGAGAAGGAGAGAAGGAAAGGGAGGCGCCGCCCCACTTCCTTGTCCAATTCGGACTAGAGGGGGAGGGGGCGCGGCTGCCCTGGCCGCCCCTCCTCTTCTCCCACTAGGGCCCATTAGGCCCAATATTCCCCGGGGGTTCCGGTAACCCCCCGGTACTCCGGTATATGTCTGAAACCTCCCGAAACACTTCCGGTGTCCGAACATAGTTGTCCAATATATCGATCTTTGCGTGTCGACTATTTCGAGACTCCTCGTCATGTCCGTGATCATATCCGGGACTCCGAACTACCTTAGGTATATCAAAACATAAAAACTCATAATACCGATCGTTACAGAACTTTAAGCGTGCGGACCCTACGGGTTCGAGAACTATGTAGACATGACCGAGACACGTCTCTGGTCAATAACCAATAGCGGAACCTGGATGCTCATATTGGTTCCTACATATTCTACGAAGATCTTTATCGGTCAAACCGTAATGACAACATACGTTATTCCCTTTGTCCATCGGTATGTTACTTGCCCGAGATTCGATCATCGATATCCACATACCTAGTTCAATCTCATTACCAGCAAGTCTCTTTACTCCTTCCACAATGCATCATCCCGTAACTAACTCATTAGTCACATTGCTTGCAAGGCTTGTAGTGATGTGCATTACCGAGAGGGCCCAGAGATACCACTCCGACAATCGGAGTGACAAATCCTATTCTTGATCTATGCCAACTCAACGAACACCATCGGAGACACCTGTAGAGCATCTTTATAATCACCCAGTTACGTTGTGATGTTTGGTAGCACACAAAGTGTTCTTCCGGTATTCGGGAGTTGCATAATCTCATAGTCATAGGACATGTATAAGTCATGAAGAAAGCAATAGCAGTAAACTAAATGATCAAGTGCTAAGCTAACGGAATGGGTCATGTCAATCACATCATTCTCCTAATGATGTGATCCCGTTAATCAAATGACAAATCGTATCTATGGCTAGGAAACTCAACCATCTTTGATCAACGAGCTAGTCAAGTAGAGGCATACTAGTGACACTATGTTTGTCTATGTATTCACATATGTATTATGTTTCTGGTTAATACAGTTCTAGCTTGAATAATAAACATTTATCATGATATGAGGAAATAAATAATAACTTTATTATTGCCTCTAGGGCATATTTCCTTCAGAGTAGAGGAAGAGTGGCCCCCTACGACCACGGTTGGTACCATTCATCTGAAATGATCTCTCATCTATCAAATATGGTGGACACTCGCTCACTTCTATCGAACTATCGGACTTGAAGTCAAGACACATGCAACATACAGAAAATCCACTAGAAAATTTAATAGACTAAGTAAAAAACTACTACAAAATTAAACTACTCCATAACTAAAACTACTACAAAAACTACCACATCTAGTTGACACTACTACAAAATAAACCAATAAAAACTACTAAAAACAACAACAATGAAGCTCACAAATGGGGGCGGCCGAGGAGGGGGGCGGTGGAGGTCGGCGGGGAGGAGGAGGCAGCCAGTGGAGTGGGGCCGACGGATGCTATGGTGGAGGTCGGACAGAGGAGGAGGAGGCCCACCGAGCGGGGGCGGCGGGCGGAGGAGGTGGTGGCAGCGGGGCCGACCGAGGGGGCTCCGGCAGATCGAGGAGGAGGCAAAAGATCTCCCGCGCGTGTGAATGAGGAGAGAGCACACGAGGAATTTCACTTAAGTATCCCGCGCTGCCTTTCCCAAGTGCCTGTCGGTGGGGCACTCAAAAAAGATCCCCCAAACCTAGATCTAGGTTATCACTTTTAGAGGCAGTGGCTCTCGGAAAGAGTAACCTTGCCGAGTGGGGCTCTTGGCAAAGATTAATAGTCAGCATCATTTATGCCTCTTTTTCATGTATCCCTGTAGCAAAAACAGATATAATCATAATAAAGTTATCTCAAATATTGCAGAGCTGCAATTTCCGGCACCGAAACCCTAGCAATGCAACAAATATATCAATATTGCAGTGGGCCCGAAAGTTGCAGGGGCCTGGCATGTGTCATGCAATGGCCTCCTTTGAGAGCACGAGAAGTTTTGAGTCCAACGGAGCAACAGGATCCGCACTTCCTTCACAAACCGGACACATTCCTCTCGATACCCAGAGACTACCTCAGAGATGGTACAGTTTACAAGCGGTCTCAGGTGAGGCTTCTTCGAAACGCGCCCAAACTTTTACCACATCCTACATGGGCCATGTGATGACACTGTGCTAGCTCCCGAGGATTTCTGACAACATACGATTTTCCTGAGGATTTAAACGGTTGGATGAGGCATGTCGCTAAGGAAATTTCGCCCCCCCCCATGGTGGGGCCTGCCCCTCCCTTGTCCGCACAAGGCCTACGCATGTCACGAAGATATCATATAAGATCTTACATGCCGCTTCCCGGCATGATTTCATGTGTCCGCCATGCAGATCTATAATTCCCAGTGCTGAAACCCTAACAATGCAATAAATGTCTCAAATATTGTAGGCAGTTTCGAATAATGCAGTGGCCTGTCACATGTCTTGTGATGGTCTCCTTTGAGAGGATGAAAAGTTTGAAGTCCAATAGAGCAACATGGCCCGCGTTTCCTTCACAAACCGGACACATTTTCTCTCGATACCCAGATACTACTTCAGAGATGGTGCAATTTACAAGCAGCCTCGGGTGAGGCTTCTTCGAAACACGCCCAAACATTTATCGCAACCTAAGGGAGCGATTTCCAGCGTCGTATGATTTTCCGTGGATTTAAACGGTTGGACCATTGCTCTCACACATATGATTGTTTTTAAAAATTAACCAGATTAATAAAAAGCGTCAGCATCCGTCATTATTTTTAGGAATATGGACTGTCACCATGGACCTTCTCTGTCTGGAACAGGTAAAGATTTATAGTGACAGTCCATATTCTTAATAAAAATGTAATGAAGATAGAAGTTTACTGCTTCTGAACTATCTGACTATTTAAACCGTTCCTGCCGCTCGTCCTTAGGTAAAGGGGACTAAACTCAGCGCCCGTGGTTTGGTCCTCGGCCAAGAGCCAAGCCGTCAGCGTACAGTTAATTTCCAGTAGTGTGCACAAATAATCTAGACAAAATACACTTAAGTATGATTAATCATGGCATGAACCATACGCACCACTGTTGCAGCCACCTACACATAATCAAAATAGATGCAACACTGTTACACACTTCCGTACGTCAGCCTACAGGACTAAGTAAGCAGCAGGCACAAACTGGAACGTGTTGGAAGTTTAACACGCGGGAATGCATGCATGTATGCACCAAAGAGGAATAGAATATCCCGTTCCTCCGTCCGTACTACTACATGCATGAATGCATGGCGTAGTACGTGTGATGGTACTAATAAACTAATTAACTAACAACTAGCGGCGCGGGCCAGTAACCAATTGGTCCCATACAGTAGTAGTAGGTGACTAGTGTAATAATAAATTAAGCAAGCGTCGATGGATCAGCGGGCGATCCCTGCCTGGAGCGTGGCCTTGTAGCCGGCCTGCTCGATCTCCCACCGCAGCTTGGGCGTCGCCGGGTCCTCCTCCTCCACCGCCACGTACTCCTGAGCGCGGCACGCGAACATTATCAGTTAATCACATCAAAAAATCTATTAAGATTAATCAACTATTCTGAATCAAAATTATGACCGCCCACTAGCTAACTCAAACGATTTTTCTACTACTACCTAAGCAAACGAAGACCAGCTCTGCCAGAGTACATACACACTGACACTGAGCAATCATGCATGGCAACTTTTGATCAGCACCCAACTGATGGAGAAAGAGAGTTCAACTATCAACTCGACACGTAGCAAGCAACCTAGCTAGGGCGACTAATCAGAGAGTAGAAGTAGCTAGTAGTAGGCCGGAAGAAGCTCGCAGATGCCGTCGTGCACACGGAGCCGACGGAGACCCGGACAAGTTAAGCTCTTTTTTCTTTTTGGATTGGAGGGTGGATGCATGGACCGGACGGACCAAGCTAGCTAGCTAGTCATGCATGCATGCAAGAAGGTGGCAGGACGAAGGAAGGTGCGTGATTACAGTTTTTACAGTACCTCGAGCTTGCGGACGAGGTCCCTGGCGTCGGGCGCGCTGACGAAGATGTGGCGCTGGGATGGCCTGATGAAGCCGTCGTCCACGGCCTTGTCGATGAAGGCCAGCAGGAAGTCGTAGTACCCATCCACGTTCAGCAGCCCCACCTGCACCCATCCATCCGCCATTAGCAGAGCTAACTAAGTAACTAGAGCAGCTAAGGCCAGTTATTTGATGAGCTTAACTGGCTTGGTGTGGATGCCGAGCTGCGCCCAGGCAATGACCTCGAGCAGCTCGTCCAGGGTGCCGTAGCCGCCGGGCAGCGCGATGAAGGCGTCGGCGTTGCGCGCCATGGCCGCCTTCCGCTCGTGCATCCCCGACACCGCCACCACCTCCCCCACCGTCACCCCGGTGATCTGTTCCATTTTGCATGCATGAATTAGTACTAGTTTGTTAGTACAGTACTACATTAGCACAAGCTACGGCTACGCCGCAATTGCATGCATGGTCTCCTCCTGTCCGGTGGTTAATTGGGGTATGGTGTCGATCGATCGATCTCGATCGTCTCCAACGTACGTACCTCCTTGCCCATGAGAGTGGTAGGTATGATGCTGCACATCAAAGAAAAGCAGAACGTGACCGCCGGTGAGCAACTTGGACATGGATACTGTTAATTTTTTTAAAATTTTCGATACTGTTAATTAGGCCAGTTGGAGAAACTTCAGTGTCGACAGAAAGGTGGCTACAGCACTTCGAGTAGAATAAGAGAGAGAAAAGGCAGACGACGAGTCCAATAATGCAAGAGGGTGCGTATGCACGGATCGACTCACCCGATGACGTGGCCGCCGCCCTTGTGGACGGCCTCTGAGACCTCCCCCATGAGCCCCAGGCTGCCCCCGCCGTACACCAGATCCATCCCACGAGCAACCTGCCACCACACAGGCGTGCCCGACATGCTTAACTAACTAACTAACTAAACATGATAGTACAAAGGGATCGGTTACGTACCAGCTCCTTGCCGAGCTCGACGGCGGCGTCGCGATAGCTGCTGCGCTTCCCGGAGCTGCTCCCGCAGAACACGCACACCCGCCGGAACCGAGGCCCCTCCTGCACCTCCACGGCGGCGCCCTCACCAACACCGCCGCCGCGGTTCTTGGCCGCCGCCGGTGTCTCCTCCATCCCTCCGCCGCCGCCCTGCATGCCTCCTGGCTAGCTTTAGCTGCCGACTGCCGCGGAAAGGAAGGTAAACAGTTGTGGTGCCGTGCGCTCTCGCGCGTGGACTGTGGACTGCTGGTGGCGACTTGTTGTAGCAAGGAAGCTTCAAGGCGGGTGCCGGCAGGGCAGACGGGTGGATGGGTATATATGATGGCGTGGGAGCTAGCGGGAACAGGAGTTCGTGACGAATGGTACCCTACGGACTGGAGCACATGTGTTTCTTTTACCGCAGTTAACTCTATGAACGATCGAACCAGCATGTGTATATACGTGGGGTACGTACCGATGCTATGCATGACCCCCGGTCGGTCCAAAATGCTACCCCGGCCGCCCGTCCAATCAGGGAGGGTACGTCGTAGCTAGCTTTTGCTTCCTCGCAGCTACTAGGAGTAGCTGTTATGATCTAGCTGAGCTGCCTGCCTCCCGTACCAGTACTCCTACTCCAGTGACTTGACTATACGCGTTGATAGTTCAACTCGCCGTCCGTCCAGGCATGCATAGCGTGTAGCCAAGTGGTAGGACTAGTTATCTACAGCGTACTCTGGTCCATCCATCCAGTTCTTAACTAATCTGTGAAACTGCTCGAACTGCTCGATGTGTAGATGGGATGGTGCCATGCCCATGCTATTCCTGTCAACTGGAGTTATTAGTAGTATATCCTAATTTGATCTTAGTAATTCAATTCCCTGGTCAAAATCCAGAAGATAAAAAGAGGACGAAATTGTAAACTGTGTCACGTCACTTGCGAGGATTTACTCTTGTGGTCTTTGTAGTAGTAGCAGTTCTGTATGCAGAGGATGTGAGTTCGTTTGGAACCCATATGATTGAACCGTTCTGGCCTTCCTTGGCTCGGTTAATTTGGTCGCAAAATCGTTTCTAGAAGCTTTGCTATGTGGTGGAATGGGCTTGATCAATCAGGTGGCTCCAGCTCACTAGGTGAGGCAATACACCAGCAAGTACTTCTCATATAGTTTGGATTCCATTATCTGTTTTTTACATGTATTTTAGAATATATTTGATCTATCCAACAATTTTTTTAGTTTGTGAAAAAAATGAGATGTCTTCAAATTATTTTTCGCAAACATTTCATGGTTTTTGATTCAAAAAATTCCAGTTATTCAAACGACATTTCAAAAAGTCATTGTTAGTGACATTTCTGTGCTCCCACTTTTTTTGTAAATACATTTTGTTAATAATTACACAAAATTGAATTATTTCTGATATATTTAAATAAACTTCAAAATATTAAATAGTTTCAAAAAAGTCCATCAGTATAATATGTGAATACTAATAGAAATTTATTTATTCTACCCGTGTTAAAACCAATTTAATAAACATTTCTTTTAGTTACCAAACATTTCAATGTTTTAGAAAAAGGTCATGAATGACATTCATAAATATTCACACAAATTTTTAAACAAGTGCAAGTGGGGTTCACACGCATGTTTTCATATTTGAAGAGTAATACAAACTAGACATATGTGCATTATCCTGTAAATCCAATAAAATTAGCTCACCAATCTCAAAGCATGTGTGGATAGCAAATACAAATTTTGGTTTGATGTCTACTACTAAACAAATATCCTGGCTTCTCCGAGCCACATAGACAGCATGGGCCAGATATTCTCCTACCGAAGGAGAGCCAACCCGGATCATCTTTGATCATGAAACCATATTTTGAGAAAAAAAACATAACTACCCACCTAATCTTTTATTTTTTGGGGGTAAAACTTAATGTTTTCAAGTTAAATATCCCAAGCATACTAGAGTGTTTATTTGAACTATGAAATTTTCAAAGTCATTTTTAATTCCAAGTTATTTTATTAACATTTTCAGTATTCGAACTTTTGTATAAATATATTGTGTACAAATCACACGCATCTCATCATTTCAGTTATATTTCATTTAGTATAAAGAACATTGCTTACAAAATTCCACAAATATAATACATTAATGCTCACACAAATTTTAAATCAATTTAAGGAAAAATCCATCGTCTTACCAAACATTTCATTGTTTTATAAAAGATTGTAAATATCATTCGTAAATATTCACAGCCTTCTAATTTTTCTATCAATATACATTTTAAATAATCACACAAAATTTAAATATTATAGTCATATTTCTGTTAGTTTCAAAAGTATTTTATTGTTCAAACAAAGTACCACACTAATTTAAATAATCATTAACATTCAAACCAATTTATGAAACATTTCACTCAGTCACCGAACATTTCATTGTCCAAAAAAATGTTTGCAAATATCATTTAAAAAAATATTGCATAAATACTCACTCGATTTTGTAGAGTTATAAAAACAATATATTCATTATGACATAACATTGTTCAATTATTTTGACAACATTAAAAAAAGTCACCGTTTTGAGTCTAATTTATCCTAGTGACATTTTCGTTTTCCAACTTTTATATAATAGGTTGACTATTCATCACCTAGTGTGCAGAATAATTTATTGTTCATCCGAGGTAATCTTATGATCAGTTAATAAATAAATTACATTTGAAATACAAATATTACATTCATATTGATTCACTACATAAAATATGGCATAAGAAAACGAAATGTATGTCATAAGACCAGAAAAAAATACATTTTATGTATATTATACATTATGTTTTACGTTTGTAATTTTATGTAACATGAAATAAATTTTACGGCGATTATATATTTTTCTTACATTCCCTTATTACGTCAGAAATAAGAAAAAAATTGTAAAACATAAAATTACGGTGCATTGATACTAAAAAGGAGGGGGTGAAGAATAACTATTCCTCACCCATGCTTTCTAAGTAGTATCTATCATGTTGGAGAGTATGTACACATAGTATATAGTATATAAGAATGTTTAGATAGTATATATACTAATTTTTTGGTAGTATGTGCCATATTTTGTGCATACTTCATTTCACGTACAAATATGTACGTATTTCACAAATACAATAAAACTATGGGCTCACTTGCAATTTTTTCATATAACCCACTTTGGGGTATCTTAGATATAGTATATGAACATACTAAAAGTAATAAAGTAGAGCATATATGTGTAACTACACCCGGTAGTAGGATGCATTTTCCATATATACATGAATACTCACAAATTCAATTGTATTACTCATATTTAAACATGTTTGATAAAAAAATCATACAGTTATCAAACATTCCAATGTGAGAGTAATGTTTGTCAATATAATTCATAAATATTCATGGAATGTTTCACAAAGTCTAGGTGGGGCCCACATGTATGTACTTGCATTTGAATAGTAATACAAATGATATGTGCATTTATTGTAAAATTAATAAAATTTGATCACCAACCTCATTGCAAGTGCGGATGGCACATACATATTCTAGGTTTGTCATTTAATTTTGAAGAAAAAATTATTTTTCTCATAGCCAACTAGCCATGTGGGCCAGGAATTCTCCTAGAGGAGGAGAGCTAGTTTAGATCATCTTTGGTGGTAAAACCAAATCTTGCAAAAAATTCAAACCTATCTTGACAATTTTTAAGTTTGAATTCAATTATTTATTTTATTCTGATGATATTTTAGAAATTCATCATTTTGATTCCGAGTTATTTTCATGACATTTTAGTGTTCCAACTTCTTATAGATATATTTTGTAACAAATCACACAAATTTTAATTATTTTAGTCATATTTTAATGACTTTATTTTTATCAAGATAAGTCAAGAAAAAAAATGAATGCTCATAAAATTTAAGATTTGATTAGTTGTAGGGGCGGATCCACTTCTACTGATTTCTTGCGGGAATGTTCTATAAGGGAAGAAGAAATTCTAATCATATTCAAATCAATTCAAGGAGACTTTCATTTAGTTACCAAACATTTCAATATTTTATAAAAGTTTGCAAATATCATTCTTAACTATTCGCACAAAAATTTCAGTGAGTTTGGGTGGGGCCAACATGGATGTACTCGATTTTTTAGAGTGATACAAATTATATATGCATTGCCTTGTAAACTGCATACAAGTAGCTCACCAATCTCAAAGCATGTGTAGAAGGAGATACAAATTCTAGGTTTGGTATTTAGTAGTAGTAAACAAATTTTCTAGCTTTGTAGAGCTAGCGAGGCAACAAGGGCCCGAACTTCTCTTATAAGAGGAGAGATAATTTAGATCATGCTTGGATCATCTTCAATGGTCCTAGTAACATTTTTAATTCTTGAAAAAATGAACTGTTTTCAAATTATTTTTTGCAAATATTTAGTGATTTCGATTAATTTTGTTCAATTAAATTAGCAGCATTCTATCATCATTGTCTTGATTTTGAGTTACTTTACTGACATTTTAGTGTTCTAACTTTTTTTTTATAAATATATCTTCTATTTCTAAATAGCTACAACACACTACCTATTTTTCTAGCCAGGCAACCATGCCACATAAGCAAGTCATGAATTGCATTTTTCTTTTTGCATTACTCTATGTATGCAATCCTACCACATCATCAATTCATGCATGTTAGTCATAATTTATTTTTTGTATTTTGTATTAATACTATTCGTGTTGGACAATTGCATCATAACAATGTAGTTCATCCTTCACAATTATGTTGGAAATGATATCCTTTTAACTACAATTCTTTTTTCTATTTTTATATGCTCCAATTTTTTTATTGTTTCTTAAGATTAATTACATTTTCTTTCCATTAGTTTGAGATATTTTTAGCAACTATTTATGCATTTCTTTTAACATGTTCCCGCAGCAGCGTACATGGCATCATCTAGTTTTGTAAATAATCACACACATTCTAATTATCTCAAACATAATGCAATCAGTTCTAAATATTAATTGTATGTGAAAAGTTCTAAAATAGAATACAATAATACCCATAATTGTTTGCTCGTATTTAAAGCTATGTAAGAAATCTTTATTTAGTGAGCAAACCTTTCATTTATGGAAAAGTTTGCGAATATCATCAATAAATATTCACACACAAAACTGAACAAGTGGAGGTGGATGCCACACGCATGTACTCATGTTTGTAGAGTGATACAAACGATATCAAACGCCCGCAAACGCGTACGAACGCGTCTGCGGTTAGACCGAACACTCCTCAAATATATCTCTCTACATCCGAACACCTCATATATTAAATCTTAAAACCATGCAGACCATGAAAATAAAACATCTATGTAGTACGTAGATCAACTAAATCCTCGGCAACGCTACTCGTTGTTGTTTGAGATGTCCACTATCTTCGCTCCGGGCTCTCGGTACATGGGGGGCAGACACAACTCCGGCTCCGGTCGAGCCTCTGCCTACATGTCTGCATCCACCTTGTCAAAGAGTGTGTCTGCCTTCGCCTGTTCTTTCCGAAGAAAGCGTCGGGTTGTACTTCACCCACGCCTCATCCTGGATGGACTCAGTTAAAACACAGGTTTAGGGTTTTGCATGGGTGGTTGACATCCAGCCTCATGTCTCAATATATAGACGACCATAATTACAATTACATACGTATACAAATACATGTACAAGGACAATATACTAGACCCTACTTTACATGCCCCCTCAATCTGAACTACATACAAGATTCAGATTGGTTCTAAAACGGTCTAGCATCTGTCTAGTAGCGGGTTTAGTAAATACATCCACTAACTGATCATCTGTAGAAATAAACCTGACTTCCAGTTCACAAGCAGCTACTCGTTCTCTCACAAAGTGGAAATCAATTTCAATGTATTTAGTCCGAGCATGAAACACTGGATTCGCCGTCAGGTAAATTGCCCCTAAGTTATCACACCACAATATAGGAGTGCGCTGCCGTGGGACTCCAAGTTCTGTGAGAACTGAGTCTATCCAAATGGCTTCAGCCGCACCATTGGCCAATGCCTTATACTCTGCCTCGGTGCTTGATCTCGAGACTATGGGTTGCTTCTTCGAGCTCCAAGATACAAGGTTAGGTCCAACAAATATAGCAAAACCACCAGTGGAGCGCCTATCATCAACACAGCCTGTCCAGTCTGCATCGGTGAATATACTCACTCCAGTAAATCTGGACTTACGAATCCGTATCCCATGTCTAGCGTACCTTTGACATATCTCAGAATATGCTTGACTGCTTCCCAATGATCCTCCGTTGGCTGAGACAGAAACTGACACACTTTGTTCACTGCGAAGGAGATATCAGGACGAGTGAGGGTCAAATACTGAAGTGCTCCAACCACACTGCGATACCGAAAGGAGTCATCTCTACCCAGTAGTGCACCACTATGATGTGAGAGACTCTCGGATGTAGCAAGCGGAGTGGAAGTGGCCTTGCAGTTCTCCATGTTGACGCGATGAAGAAGATCCAAAGCATACTTTTTCTGCGTCAAGGTCATGCCCCCTGAATGAAAGGACGCTTCCAAACCAAGAAAGTACTTGAGGCGACCCAAATCTTTAATGGGAAAGCTAGCAGACAACGACTGCACAAGACGATCCACCACGGCGAGGGTAGAGCCAGCAATCACAATATCATCAACGTACACCAGCATGTATATCTGTATAGTACCCTGGGAGAAGATGAACATAGATGCATATGATCTGGAGGCAACAAAACCGAGCCGCGAAAGGCGCTGACTCAAACGAGCATACCAGGCACGGGGCGACTGCTTGAGAACATAAATAGACCGCTGAAGTTTGCAGACATGAGAGGGATAAGTGGCATCCTCGAACCCAGGTGGCTGCTGCATGTACACATCTTCAGCCAGTAACCCATATAGAAAGGCATTGCTCACATCAATCTGTCGGAGGCTCCAGCCATGAGACACAGCAAGAGACAGAACCAAGCGAACCGTGGCAGGCTTCACCACGGGGCTAAAAGTATCTCCGTAGTCAATCCCATGATGTTGAGTAAAACCGCGAGCAACAAGATGAGCTTTGTGCTTATCAACAGACCCATCCGAACGATGCTTGGTTTTGAAAATCCACTTGCAGCTCACAATATTAACACCAGGTGGTCGAGGCACCAACACCCAGGTGTTAGTGTGACGGAGAGCAGCAAACTCCTCGGACATGGCGGCACGCCAGGCAGGTTCACCCAAAGCATCACGATGGGAAACTGGCGCGGCGAAGAAGGCACGGCATCGAGAGTCATACCGAACCGTGCCATCAGTGTAAGACTTCTCCTTGCGCGTATGATCACGATGGCGCGTAACCATAGCATGCGCCGGAGCTGCATCGCCAGTAGGAGAAGACGACTGCGACGAGGGCTCGGCCGAGGGTGTCGCGGCTGAGGGGACCTCAGCAATGGGCGACACGGGCCTAGAGATGATGGTGTGCTGGACCGGCACAGGCGACGGTGGCGGCCCGGGTGACGGACCGGGCGAGGGTGGCGACCCAGCCGCGCCAGGCGAGGGTGGCGACCCAGCCACGTCTGCGGTCGTGTCATCGGGCGAGGCAGCCACGCCTGCGTTGGGCGCATCAGGAGGCGTCGGAGCAGCAACATGTACCTGGGGGGGACTCAAAGCAATATCACCTGCAAAAGACAAGTTATATGACAAATAGGACATGTCATATTTACGCACATGGACATCCGAAACCGGTTCATCGAAGGGAAAAATGAGTGCATGTTCAAGAGAAGCAGGATCAACCAAAACGCCGGGTTGAGAGTAAGGGAACACAGTCTCGTCGAAAACAACATCACGAGAGATGTATATCCGACCGGAGGTATGGTTAAGACACTTATAGCCCTTATGCAAAGGACTATAGCCAAGGAAAACACACATCTTGGACCGAAACTCAAGCTTGTGAGCATTGTACTTGCGGAGACTAGGCCAGCAAGCACACCCAAAAATCCGAAGGGAGGAGTAGTTGGGCTGAACATGAAACAGACGGAACAGAGGTGTGTCCTTGTTGAGAACCGGAGTGGGCATACGGTTGATGAGGTAACATGCCGTAAGAAAGGCCTCATCCCAAAACCGAAGTGGAAGAGAGGAGTGCGCTAGCAAGGCAAGACCGGTCTCGACCAAATGTCGGTGTTTGCGCTCGGCAATACCGTTCTGCTAGGAGGTATGTGGACATGACACTCGGTGAGAGATGCCCGTGCGTTGAAAGTAGCGATGGAGTTTGTGGTATTCACCACCCCAGTCGGACTGAACGGCCTTGATTTTATAATCCATAAGGCGTTCGACATGAGCCTGAAAGTTGTAGAAAACTTGCTCAACATCAGACTTGTGTTTAAGCAAATAAATCCAGGTGAAGCACGTGTAGTCATCAATAAAACTAACATAATACTTGTACCCTCCCGACGAAGCAAGAGCGGGACCCCAAACATCTGAATGTATTAATTCAAGAGGTACAGTAGTGATATGAAACGAAGTAGAATAAGGGAGTTGATGACTCTTAGCACGCTGACAGACATCACAAACTAACGGTGAATTATTTGAACTAGAACATGGAAGGTCATGACTCCGAACAATGGAAGTGACCACATTATTTGTAGGATGACCAAGACGTTGATGCCATTGCAACGACAAAAGTCGAACACCGGAGGAGGCACGGCGAGACGATGAAGATGACGCATGAGCGAAGGGGACCGGATAGACCCCCCCCCCCCCCCCCCCGTAACTTCTACCGTGAAGGATGACGCGCCTGGTTGCTTTGTCCTTAACAAGGAAAAAATGACGGTGAAATTCAAAAAGACGTCATTATCACAGAGAAGACGATAAACAGAGAGAAGATGCTGGCTAATGTGTGGAACATGAAGGATGTTACGCAGTTGAAGAGATGAACCGGGTAAACGCGAATGACCAATGTGTGAAATAGACAAACCTGCACCATTGGCCACCTGAACCTGATCCTTGCCGTCATAGCGCTCGTGAACCTGGAGGCGCTCAAGATCATTAGTCAAGTGATCCGTAGCCCCGGTATCCAGCACCCAAGGGAAGTCGACGGTGTTGGTGGAGGCCGAGTTTGCGGTGCGGGAGTTGTTGAAGGAAATATGCCCTAGAGGCAATAATAAAGTTATTATTTATTTCCTTATAATCATGATAAATGTTTATTATTCATGCTAGAATTGTATTAACCGGAAACATAATACATGTGTGAATACATAGACAAACAAAGTGTCACTAGTATGCCTCTACTTGACTAGCCCGTTAATCAAAGATGGTTATGTTTCCTAACCATGAACAATGAGTTGTTATTTGATTAACGAGGTCACATCATTAGTTGAATGATCTGATTGACATGACCCATTCCATTAGCTTAGCACCCGATCGTTTAGTATGTTGCTATTGCTTTCTTCATGACTTATACATGTTCCTATAACTATGAGATTATGCAACTCCCGTTTACCGGAGGAACACTTTGGGTACTACCAAACGTCACAACATAACTGGGTGATTATAAAGGAGTACTACAGGTGTCTCCAATGGTACATGTTGGGTTGGCGTATTTCGAGATTAGGTTTTGTCACTCCGATTGTCGGAGAGGTATCTCTGGGCCCTCTCGGTAATACACATCACATAAGCCTTGCAAGCATTACAACTAATATGTTAGTTGTGAGATGATGTATTGCGGAACGAGTAAAGAGACTTGCCGGTAACGAGATTGAACTAGGTATTGGATACCGACGATCGAATCTCGAGCAAGTAACATACCGATGACAAAGGGAACAACGTATGTTGTTATGCGGTCTGACCGATAAAGATCTTCGTAGAATATGTAGGAGCCAATATGGGCATCCAGGTCCCGCTATTGGTTATTGACCGGAGACGTGTCTCGGTCATGTCTACATTGTTCTCGAACCCGTAGGGTTCGCACGCTTAAGGTTACGATGACAGTTATATTATGAGTTTATGCATTTTGATGTACCGAAGGTTGTTCGGAGTCCCGGATGTGATCACGGACATGACGAGGAGTCTCGAAATGGTCGAGACGTAAAGATTGATATATTGGATGCCTATGTTTGGATATCGGAAGTGTTCCGGGTGAAATCGGGATTTTACCGGAGTACCGGGAGGGTTACCGGAACCCCCCGGGAGCTATATGGGCCATAGTGGGCCTTAGTGGAAAAGAGAAGGGGCTGCCCTAGATGGGCTGCACGCCCCCCCTTCCCCTAGTCCTATTAGGACTAGGAGAGGTGGCCGGCCCCCTCCTCCTCTTTTCCCCCTCCGCGAATCCTATTCCGACTAGGATTGGGGGGGGGATCCTACTCCCAGAGGGAGTAGGACTCTCCTGCGCCCTCCTCCTTGGCCGGCCAGCCCTCCCCCTTGGATCCTTTATATACAGGGGCAGGGGGCACCCCTAGACACAGAAGTTGATCCACGTGATCTATTCCTTAGCTGTGTGCGGTGCTCCCTGCCACCATATTCCTCGATAATACTGTAGCGGAATTTAGGCGAAGCCCTGCTGCTGTAGTACATCAAGATCGTCACCACGCCGTCGTGCTGACGGAACTCCTCCCCGACACTTTGCTGGATCGGAGTCCGGGGATCGTCATCGAGCTGAACGTGTGCTCGAACTCGGAGGTGCCGTAGTTTCGGTGCTTGATCGGTTGGATCGTGAAGACGTACGACTACTTCCTCTACGTCGTGTCAGCGCTTCCGCAGTTGGTCTGCGTTGGGTACGTAGACAACACTCTCCCCTCTCGTTGATATGCATCACATGATCTTGCGTGTGCGTAGGAAATTTTTTGAAATTACTACGTTCCCCAACAGTGGCATCCGAGCCTAGGTTATTTATGTTGATGTTATATGCACGAGTAGAACACAAGTGAGTTGTGGACGATACAAGTCATACTGCCTACCAGCATGTCATACTTTGGTTCGGCGGTATTGTTGGACGAGACGACCCGGACCAACCTTACGCGTACGCTTATGCGAGAACAGTTCCCTCGACGTGCTTTGCACATAGATGGCTTGCGGGCGACTGTCTCTCCAACTTTAGTTGAACCAAGTATGGCTACGCCCGGTCCTTGCGAAGGTTAAAACGGAGTCTATTTGACAAACTATCGTTGTGGTTTTGATGCGTAGGTGAGATTGGTTCTTGCTTAAAGCCCGTAGCAGCCACGTAAAACTTGCAACAACAAAGTAGAGGACGTCTAACTTGTTTTTGCAGGGCATGTTGTGATGTGATATGGTCAAGGCATGATGCTAAATTTTATTGTATGAGATGATCATGTTTTGTAACCAAGTTATCGGCAACTGGCAGGAGCCATATGGTTGTCGCTTTATTGTATGCAATACAATCGTGATGTAATGCTTTACTTTATCACTAAACGGTAGCGATAGTCGTGGAAGCATAAGATTGGCGAGACGACAACGATGCTACGATGGAGATCAAGGTGTCGCGCCGGTGACGATGGTGATCATGACGGTGCTTCGGAGATGGAGATCACAAGCACAAGATGATGATGGCCATATCATATCACTTATATTGATTGCATGTGATGTTTATCTTTTTATGCATCTTATCTTGCTTTGATTGACGGTATCATTATAAGATGATCTCTCACTAAATTATCAAGAAGTGTTCTCCCTGAGTATGCACCGTTGCGAAAGTTCTTCGTGCTGAGACACCACGTGATGATCGGGTGTGATAGGCTCTATGTTCAAATACAACGGGTGAAAAACAGTTGCACACGCGGAATACTCAGGTTATACTTGACGAGCCAAGCATATACAGATATGGCCTCGGAACATGGAGACCGAAAGGTCGAGCGTGAATCATATAGTAGATATGATCAACATAATGATGTTCACCGATGAAACTACTCTATCTCACGTGATGATCGGACATGGTTTAGTTGATTTGGATCACGTGATCACTTAGAGGATTAGAGGGATGTCTATCTAAGTGGGAGTTCTTAAGTAATATGATTAATTGAACTTAAATTTATCATGAACTTAGTACCTGATAGTATCTTGCTTGTTTATCTTGATTGTAGATAGATGGCTCGTGCTGTTGTTCCGTTGAATTTTAATGCGTTCCTTGAGAAAGCAAAGTTGAAAGATGATGGTAGCAATTACACGGACTGGGTCCGTAACTTGAGGATTATCCTCATTGCTGCACAGAAGAATTACGTCCTGGAAGCACCGCTGGGTGCCAGGCCTGCTGCTGGAGCAACACCAGATGTTATAAACATCTGGCAGAGCAAAGCTGATGACTACTCGATAGTTCAGTGTGCCATGCTTTACGGCTTAGAATCGGGACTTCAACGACGTTTTGAACGTCATGGAGCATATGAGATGTTTCAGGAGTTGAAGTTAATATTTCAAGCAAATGCCCGGATTGAGAGATATGAAGTCTCCAATAAGTTCTATAGCTGCAAGATGGAAGAGAACAGTTCTGTCAGTGAGCATATACTCAAAATGTCTGGGTATAATAATCACTTGATTCAATTGGGAGTTAATCTTCCAGATGATTGCGTCATTGACAGAATTCTCCAATCACTGCCACCAAGCTACAAAAGCTTCGTGATGAACTATAATATGCAAGGGATGAACAAGACTATTCCCGAGCTCTTCGCAATGCTGAAAGCTGCGGAGGTAGAAATCAAAAAGGAGCATCAAGTGTTGATGGTTAACAAAACCACTAGTTTCAAGAAAAAGGGCAAAGGGAAGAAGAAGGGGAACTTCAAGAAGAACGGCAAGCAAGTTGCTGCTCAAGAGAAGAAACCCAAGTCTGGACCTAAGCCTGAAACTGAGTGCTTCTACTGCAAGCAGACTGGTCACTGGAAGCGGAACTGCCCAAAGTATTTGGCGGATAAGAAGGATGGCAAGGTGAACAAAGGTATATATGATATACATGTTATTGATGTGTACCTTACTAATGCTCGCAGTAGCACCTGGGTATTTGATACTGGTTCTGTTGCTAATATTTGCAACTCGAAACAGGGGCTACGGATTAAGCGAAGATTGGCTAAGGACGAGGTGACGATGCGCGTGGGAAACGGTTCCAAAGTCGATGTGATCGCGGTCGGCACGCTACCTCTACATCTACCTTCGGGATTAGTATTAGACCTAAATAATTGTTATTTGGTGCCAGCGTTAAGCATGAACATTATATCTGGATCTTGTTTGATGCGAGACGGTTATTCATTTAAATCAGAGAATAATGGTTGTTCTATTTATATGAATAATATCTTTTATGGTCACGTACCCTTGAAGAGTGGTCTATTCTTATTGAATCTCGAGAGTAGTGATACACATATTCATAATGTTGAAACCAAAAAGATGCAGAGTTGATAATGATGGTGCAACTTATTTGTGGCACTGCCGTTTAGGTCATATCGGTGTAAAGCGCATGAAGAAACTCCATGCTGATGGACTTTTGGAACCACTTGATTATGAATCGCTTGGTACTTGCGAACCGTGCCTCATGGGCAAGATGACTAAAACACCGTTCTCCGGTACTATGGAGAGAGCAATAGATTTGTTGGAAATCATACATACAGATGTATGTGGTCCAATGAATATTGAGGCTCGTGGCGGATATCGTTATTTTCTCACCTTCACAGATGATTTAAGCAGATATGGGTATATCTACTTAATGAAACATAAGTCTGAAACATTTGAAAAGTTCAAAGAATTTCAGAGTGAAGTTGAAAATCATCGTAACAAGAAAATAAAGTTTCTACGATCTGATCGTGGAGGAGAATATTTGAGTTACGAGTTTGGTGTACATTTGAAAAACTGTGGAATAGTTTCGCAACTCACGCCACCCGGAACACCACAGCGTAATGGTGTGTCCGAACGTCGTAATCGTACTTTACTAGATATGGTGCGATCTATGATGTCTCTTACTGATTTACCGCTATCATTTTGGGGTTATACTCTAGAGACGGCCGCATTCACGTTAAACAGGGCACCATCAAAATCTGTTGAGACGACACCTTATGAACTATGGTTTGGCAAGAAACCAAAGTTTTCGTTTCTGAAAGTTTGGGGCTGCGATGCTTATGTGAAAAAACTTCAACCTGATAAGCTCGAACCCAAATCGGAGAAATGTGTCTTCATAGGATATCCAAAGGAAACTATTGGATACACCTTCTATCACAGATCCGAAGGCAAGACTTTTGTTGCTAAATTCGGAAACTTTCTTGAGAAGGAGTTTCTCTCAGAAGAAGTGAGTGGGAGGAAAGTAGAACTTGACGAGGTAACTGTACCTGCTCCCTTGTTGGAAAGTAGTACATCACAGAAAACTGTTTCTGCGACACCTACACCAATAAGTGAGGAAGTTAATGATAATGATCATGAAACTTCAGAACAAGATACTACTGAACCTTGTAGATCAACCAGAATAAGATCCGCACCAGAGTGGTACGGTAATCCAGTTCTGGAAGTCATGCTACTATATCATGATGAACCTACGAACTATGAAGAAGCGATGGTGAGCCCAGATTCCGCAAAGTGGCTTGAAGCCATGAAATCTGAGATGGGATCCATGTATGAGAACAAAGTATGGACTTTGGTTGACTTGCCCGATGATCGGCAAGCAACTGAGAATAAATGGATCTTCAAGAAAAAGACTGACGCTGACGGTAATGTTACTGTCTACAAAGCTCGACTTGTCGCGAAAGGTTTTCGACAAGTTCAAGGGGTTGACTACGATGAGACTTTCTCACCTGTAGCGATGCTTAAGTCTGTCCGAATCATGTTAGCGATTGCCGCATTTTATGATTATGAAATTTGGCAGATGGATGTCAAAACTGCATTCCTGAATGGATTTCTGGAAAAAGAGTTGTATATGATGCAACCGGAAGGTTTTGTTGATCCAAATGGGAGCTAACAAAGTGTGCAAGCTCCAGCGATCCATTTATGGACTGGTGCAAGCCTCTTGGAGTTGGAATAAACGCTTTGACAGTGTGATCAAAGCATTTGGTTTTATACAGACTTTCGAAGAAGCCTGTATTTACAAGAAAGTGAGTGGGAGCTCTGTAGCATTTCTGATATTATATGTGGATGACATATTACTAATTGGAAATGATATAGAATTTCTGGATAGCATAAAGGGATACTTGAATAAGAGTTTTTCAATGAAAGACCTCGGTGAAGCTGCTTACATATTAGGCATTAAGATCTATAGAGATAGATCAAGACGCTTAATTGGACTTTCACAAAGCACATACCTTGACAAAGTTTTGAAGAAGTTCAAAATGGATCAAGCAAAGAAAGGGTTCTTGCCTGTGTTACAAGGTGTGAAGTTGAGTAAGACTCAATGCCCGACCACTGCAGAAGATAGAGAGAAAATGAAAGATGTTCCCTATGCTTCAGCCATAGGCTCTATCATGTATGCAATGCTGTGTACCAGACCTGATGTGTGCCTTGCTATAAGTTTAGCAGGGAGGTACCAAAGTAATCCAGGAGTGGATCACTGGACAGCGGTCAAGAACATCCTGAAATACCTGAAAAGGACTAGGGATATGTTTCTCGTATATGGAGGTGACAAAGAGCTCACCGTAAAAGGTTACGTTGATGCAAGATTTGACACTGATCCGGACGATTCTAAATCGCAAACCGGATACGTGTTTACATTAAACGGTGGAGCTGTCAGTTGGTGCAGTTCTAAACAAAGCGTCGTAGTGGGATCTACATGTGAAGCGGAGTACATAGCTGCTTCGGAAGCAGCAAATGAAGGAGTCTGGATGAAGGAGTTCATATCCGATCTACGTGTCATACCTAGTGCATCGGGTCCAATGAAAATCTTTTGTGACAATACTGGTGCAATTGCCTTGGCAAAGGAATCCAGATTTCACAAAAGGACCAAGCACATCAAGAGACGCTTCAACTCCATTCGGGATCTAGTCCAGGTGGGAGACATAGAGATTTGCAAGATACATACGGATCTGAATGTTGCAGACCCGTTGACTAAGCCTCTTCCACGAGCAAAACATGATCAGCACCAAGGCTCCATGGGTGTTAGAATCATTACAGTGTAATCTAGATTATTGACTCTAGTGCAAGTGGGAGACTGAAGGAAATATGCCCTAGAGGCAATAATAAAGTTATTATTTATTTCCTTATAATCATGATAAATGTTTATTATTCATGCTAGAATTGTATTAACCGGAAACATAATACATGTGTGAATACATAGACAAACAAAGTGTCACTAGTATGCCTCTACTTGACTAGCCCGTTAATCAAAGATGGTTATGTTTCCTAACCATGAACAATGAGTTGTTATTTGATTAACGAGGTCACATCATTAGTTGAATGATCTGATTGACATGACCCATTCCATTAGCTTAGCACCCGATCGTTTAGTATGTTGCTATTGCTTTCTTCATGACTTATACATGTTCCTATAACTATGAGATTATGCAACTCCCGTTTACCGGAGGAACACTTTGGGTACTACCAAACGTCACAACGTAACTGGGTGATTATAAAGGAGTACTACAGGTGTCTCCAATGGTACATGTTGGGTTGGCGTATTTCGAGATTAGGTTTTGTCACTCCGATTGTCGGAGAGGTATCTCTGGGCCCTCTCGGTAATACACATCACATAAGCCTTGCAAGCATTACAACTAATATGTTAGTTGTGAGATGATGTATTACGGAACGAGTAAAGAGACTTGCCGGTAACGAGATTGAACTAGGTATTGGATACCGACGATCGAATCTCGAGCAAGTAACATACCGATGACAAAGGGAACAACGTATGTTGTTATGCGGTCTGACCGATAAAGATCTTTGTAGAATATGTAGGAGCCAATATGGGCATCCAGGTCCCGCTATTGGTTATTGACCGGAGACGTGTCTCGGTCATGTCTACATTGTTCTCGAACCCGTAGGGTCCGCACGCTTAAGGTTACGATGACAGTTATATTATGAGTTTATGCATTTTGATGTACCGAAGGTTGTTCGGAGTCCCGGATGTGATCACGGACATGACGAGGAGTCTCGAAATGGTCGAGACGTAAAGATTGATATATTGGAAGCCTATGTTTGGATATCGGAAGTGTTCCGGGTGAAATCGGGATTTTACCGGAGTACCGGGAGGGTTATCGGAACCCCCCGGGAGCTATATGGGCCATAGTGGGCCTTAGTGGAAAAGATAAGGGGCTGCCCTAGATGGGCTGCGCGCCCCCCCTTCCCCTAGTCCTATTAGGACTAGGAGAGGTGGCCGGCCCCCTCCTCCTCTTTTCCCCCTCCGTGAATCCTATTCCGACTAGGATTGGGGGGGGGGGGGGAATCCTACTCCCAGAGGGAGTAGGACTCTCCTGCGCCCTCCTCCTTGGCCGGCCAGCCCTCCCCCTTGGATCCTTTATATACGGGGGCAGGGGGCACCCCTAGACACAGAAGTTGATCCACGTGATCTATTCCTTAGCCGTGTGCGGTGCCCCCTGCCACCATATTCCTCGATAATACTGTAGCGGAGTTTAGGCGAAGCCCTGCTGCTGTAGTACATCAAGATCGTCACCACGCCGTCGTGCTGACGGAACTCCTCCCCGACACTTTGCTGGATCGGAGTTCGGGGATCGTCATCGAGCTGAACGTGTGCTCGAACTCGGAGGTGCCGTAGTTTCGGTGCTTGATCGGTTGGATCGTGAAGACGTACGACTACTTCCTCTACGTCGTGTCAGCACTTCCGCAGTCGGTCTGCGTTGGGTACGTAGACAACACTCTCCCCTCTCGTTGCTATGCATCACATGATCTTGCGTGTGCGTAGGAAATTTTTTGAAATTACTACGTTCCCCAACAGTTGTGATCCTGATCATAGCGCTTGCGACAGTCGTCGGCTTCATGGCCCCATTTCTTGCAAATTTGGCACCGGGGACGCCAGCGATTGCGACGCCCACCTCCTCCGCCGTTGTTGTTGCCGGCGTTGCCCCCTCCACCTTGCCGGCCATTGCCGGCATAACCAGCGTTGCGGTCACGGCCGTCGGTGTTGCTGCCATTACCGCCCTGGCGGTTCTGCCCTGGCTGGCCATGTCCATCAGCCGGGCGCCCCCCACCATGGAAGGAATAGGGATCGGAGTAGGGCGCGCGTCCGCCCGCGCCGTACGAACCCGAACAGGTCACGGTGTTCGCGGAGGGAGACCACCCCTCCACCGCACTCTGTTCTGCCTACAGCGCCTCGAAGGACAGAACCAATGAGTAAAAACTAGAGTAGGGCATGGGTGCGTTACTCACGCCCAAGTAGGCGGCGATGGAGTTGTAGGCGGAGCCGAGGCCGGTGAGGATGTTATCGATAAACTCATCATCGCGGATCGAAGAGCCGGCGGCGGCCATAGTGTCGGCCAGGGCCTTCATCTTGTGCATGTATTCCGCGGCAGACATATCGTCCTTCCTCAGCGACTGAAGTTGCCGCCGGATGTGGCGGACATTGGCGCGGCTCTGGGCGCCGAACATGGCGGCGACGGCTGTCCAAACCGCATGTGTCGACTCGCAGCCAATGAGTTGGCATGCAATATCCTCATCCATGGAGGTGAGAAGAAGCCCCTTGACGCGCTGATCTTGAACCCACCATTGGTGGTACTCCGGGTTGGTGACGGTGGTAGCAGCGTCGCCGGTGCCGACAACGAGTGTTTTGGCCGGTGCCGCCTTGGTTCCATCGAGGTGTCCGTGGAGGTTGGCACCGGCAAGAACGGTGCTAGTGATGCCCCCTCCCACAGCATGAAGTTGTGACGACCGAGGCGGACGGAGATCGTCGGGACGGCGAGCGCGACGGGGATCGAGGCGACAGGGGAAGAGACGATGGCGCCGGCGGTTTGGGCATCGGACATAGCGGCAGACGACATTGCAGCGGCGGTGCGGATGGGGACAGCACGCGACGGCAACGGAGCAAGATGCAGCGGCGGCGCGGAAGATGGCCCGGCGGCGGCAGCGAACGGAAGCGGTGGCAGCGATCGGAAGCGGCGACCGCGTATGGGCAATGCTAGCCAGCTAGCAAGCAACTGGATGGTTCCTGAGCGTAGCTAGCTAGCAGCCGCGGCGACGCGGAAGATGGGATCGGACGGCGGCGCGAGGGACGTGCGGCGGCGGCCCGACCTGGCTGATACCAAGTTAAAACACAGGTTTAGGGTTTTGCATGGGTGGTTGACATCCAGCCTCACGTCTCAATATATAGACGATCATAATTACAATTACATACATATACAAATACGTGTACAAGGACAATATACTAGACCCTACTTTACAAATTCTAGGATGGCTATCTGCTTCATCATCTATGCCGCTTGGGCGAGGGCAAACTCCACTATGACCTCCTACATGGTGATGCTCGCAACCGGCACTGACTCCTCCTATGGCTTCGCCGCGTCTGCCTCCTCCGGATCCGGACCCCTCCATGGGCTCCGGCTCCTCCTCCTCATCATCATCCGGCTCTGGCAAGTCTGGAGGCAGGCCCACTGCGATCCGGGTGGCGCGCTTAGCCCAGATCTCCTCCTCGATCTGGAAGCGGCACTCCGGGGTTAGCATAGTGCAGGTGGTCTTCTTCTGTCGGGCCATGTCGGGCGGCGAAGGAAGAGGGAGGTGGAGACGGAGAGGAATGAGCTTGGACTGGCGGCAGGGAGAGGAAGAAAATGGTTGTGGCTAGGGCTGGGAACGTCGACCGACTTAAATAGCCGGACTTTGGCGTCGGACGGCCAGCTGCAGCGGCGCCATGCGACTTCACACCCCCACCGAAGGAGACACCCGTCCGTTGTTGGTTTTTCGGGCGTATGTGGGACCTGGCCGTCAGTTCGACGTGGCGAGAACACGCCCGGGCGCTCCCGGGCCTCCTCATATCGGCCCCCATATTTGGGTTGGAAGGGGTGCCAGACAACCAGGGGCGTTTAAGGCCCGTTTGAGACGTTTGTCTGGGTCGGCATTTTTTGACCGGTCACTGACCGAGCGTCCGTCTAGGCGTTTGAGGCGGGCTTGGGTGTCTAGCTGTAGATGCTCTTAGTGGTTGTTTGGATACAGGGTCTTGTTTTTTTTGTTTCTTTGCGAATAAGATAGGATCTTGATTAACTGCAATTACTCTGGTCCCTTGCCGTCCGGTACGTGCATTTTGCAACAAATCGTACGTATAGTTGCAAGTTCTTAACTCTGTTTCGCATTTTTATAGGGCCTGACTAGATCTCAATTGACTGAGATTTAACCAAGTCTCAATCAAATAAGAAAACATATATGAAAGAAAAAAGAAAAGACTAAAAAAACTTTGCACCAATCTTCAAGCAAGATCTCATGAATATAGCATTCACTAAGACATAACCAAGTCTAAGTCGAATGAGACTTAGCAACATTGATTTTAATATATAAAAATCTTAACTCTGTTTCATTGTTAACCGTACGCGCAGTAAGTAACTAGCTAGGTCTGCAGAAAGTTAACGTATTCTCGCCAGGAGGCCATGCAGCTATGCTGGACTAACTGATCAATGATGTTGCTTTCTAGCTTGCTCCTATGTACCAGTATACTCTACTGACTACTCCGTAGGCCATACCATCCTTCATATGGCCGTGCCTGTCAGCAGTTAAGAAAAAGCGATAGCATTAAGGGGAATATTGAAGCCACGTCTTAACTTGAAGCTGGGCCAGTTCTGTTTGCTTGATCTGGAGCTGTGGACCTGCGGTACCTACGTGGTACAGCTAGCAGGTACTACTCGGTAGTAAAACGTCCAAAGCTGCACGCCATTATCTGCTGCATGCATGCAGGCTACGTACTGCTACTGCGGCAGTTGAGTTCGCAGTAATTTCATCAGTTTCAAAGTTCGTCCGTCCCCATCTCCCAAGGAGTAGCAAGATCACTTCGGTCGGAGACTCGGAGTAGTGCGTCGTCGACTGATGGATTGATCGACGAGAGGATGTGGTAAATGCGCTCGTGATGATTGCTCCTACGACCATACGAGCGCGGCAGCTGATCATCGAGAACGTTGCTAGTAGCTAGCTAGGAAACGAACGAACTGACGAGACGATGCTCAAGTGCCATGTATACGTGTGCCGTCGTGGGCAACTTGATGACGCTGCACCCGGTGGGAATCGTATCAATCTGTGTAGGCGTGTAGAAATGCAAGTTCCCAGGCACGATCGAGTAGAGCGAGCAAGTTGCTTTGTCTCTGCAGGCAAGCTAGTGGAGTACTCCGGTACTTTAATTTAGCTGCATGTAAGTTGTCTGAAATTTACAAAAAAAGCCTCTTTCCCAAGAAAAGTCTAGGGTTTCCCTGCCTTTCGCCGGCGTCGTCGTCGGTCCGCCTCGTTTTCAGTGGCTTTAGGGCCATGGCGGCGTGGTGGATCTCGGACCTTGTCGGCCGGAGGGTTCTGTTTTCAGTTGTTTTTTCTCATTTTGTTAGGGTTTGTGTCCTGCTCAGAAAGACGAGACGGCGACGGCTCCCTGAAGATGGAATAAGGTTCTCACCACACAGCCCCCTTTTTGATGGTGTGTCTAGCACCATCGGTGGGCGTGTGAAGATGTGTCTCCGGCGGATCTGTCCTTGGTGGATTTGCTCGGATCTGGTCGTAGTTCGTCTATATTCATGTGTTTTCAGGTTGGTTCCTTCTGATCTACGCTACTCTTCATCGGCGGTGGTTGCCGTGCTGCCGCGCTGGTCCTATGGGGCCTTAGCACGACGACTTCCCGACTGTCTACTACAACAAGTTTTGCCCGACTCTGATGAAGAAGGGACGATGACAGCAGCGCGCATTTGGCTCGCTTTAATGCTTGTAGTCGTCGCTAGATGGTCTACGAATCTAGATGTAATTTTTATCATTTCTGGTGTTCGTTGTACTGTCATAATTGAAAATAAATAGATTGAAAGTTTTTTCGCAAAAAAAAATGTCTGAAATTTTATTTTAGGTCAGTTGGTTTTGTGTGCCGTTGATCTTGCTTGACGATTCTTGTTGTTATTTCTTTTCCTGGTTTGTTCTCTGAGGTGTTTGAGCTGTGTTAAATCGACTAACCATGTATTTGGGTCAGTCCACTGAAGTCCATTACCAGGTGCGACCCAACCTTCCCTTTTCTCCCTTTGTCCTTTTCTGTTTCTCTCCTTTTATCAGTTTTTGCTTTTATTTTTTATTTTTACTTATTTGTTGGTTTCTTTTTTTGGAGTATTATTTTGGATGTTGAGGGAGTGTAAATATATGCACACAAATACTATACAATATGGGTAGAAATCACATTATTATATGATTAATCTTTGCATATAAAAAATGTAATTTCAGTGCAAAATGGTGTGCAAGTGTTTTTTTTTACATTTTTCCCTTCTCAAAGGGTAATACCAGGAGAATTCAATTCGTAGTATGGGCTCATCTTCAGGGCCGGGCCGGCAAAATTCGGGGCCCTGTGCGAAACTAAAAAATGAGGCTCTATCTCATTAAAAAAAATGAACTAATGAGCAATTATTAAAACATAATATACAAAAGATGAATAAAAAATTGAAGTGATACGGCAACATACATTAATTGAAGATTATGCTTCAATGTTGACAATTAAACGAACCTTCTAACTCATCTAGTTTCGTGTTCTATTTGGTTAAACCGCTATACTGTGATCTTTAACCGAGAAGGCAAGAACCGATCTCTAACAGTCACCGCAAAAAGTTAATTAGAAAATTAGTAATTAAAAGTAGGAACCGAAGTTAATTACAAAGGAGGACTTGCCAGCAGTAGGATACCTGTTTTGAAGCCGTGAAGCACCTGAAGGATGGAACTATTACGGTGGCCGATCGATCGGACGATCCCGTTTTCCATTGAGGAGCGGCCTTAAGGATTGTCGACGAATCACCGGTCGATCTTCGCAGCAGCCAGTAGCCGAAGCGGCGAAGCCGACTAGCTACGGCGGCGATGCAATCATTGTTTTGCATTGCGAGCGATCTAACTCTCGTCCTGAGGATCTTTTCTTTCATTAGGCCTAGTTTGACATGGAGGGATTGAGGAGGATTTGAGGTGTGGGGATTGAAGGGGATTTGATGAATCCCTCCCCTCCATCCAATACCCTCAATTCCCCTTGCATCCAAACCTTTTCCTGAAAAAGCTCGTTTGGCAGGCGAAGAGTGGAGGAGGCGTGCGCTGCGGCTGCCCTCGAGGTTTTTCTTTCGCGAGGCCCTCGACGGGAGTTCTGAAGCGCGTGGGTACGAGGGGATTGGAAGGGATCGGAGGGGGTTGGGCTGTGCAAACCCCACCTATCAAATGGGCTGACGAGGTTTTGTGGGGCTTCTGGCCCTCCCGAGGATTATCCTCTCGAAACCTCCTGAATCCTCTTGTGTCAAACGAGGCCTTGTGGGGTGTGACAATCCCTTGGACAACCCACGAGAAAATATCAAGCAGTGCTCGTGGGATTGAGTCATCAAGGGCAACGGACTGGCGGCTGGCTCGTGTCGCAGTTTTTTTTTTAAATACGTACTAGGCTTATAAAAATTTGGGGTCCCCCAATTTATGGGCTTTGTACGGGCCGCACACTCAGTACAGCTGTGGGTCCGGCGTTGCTCATCCGCACTCGGTTAACGGGTGCCGAAACGCCTCTCCGGTAATACCGATACTACTAATTCATTCTTCATTACAAACTTTATTATTTAAATTTTGTTTTGTTTTGTTTTATTTTTATTTCTCAAGGGTAATACCAATGCCACTAACTCATTCCTTCGTAGGAAACATATTTTTTGCGAAAATTACACCGCCATATAATTATTCTTGCATATTTTAAAAAGCACAACTTTTTGAATATTGTGTGCAAGTTTTGTTATTGTTTACTTTAGTTTTATTTTTCTGTTTTCTTCAAGGGTAACACCAATGTCACAAATTCATTCTTTCTTAGAAAAAAAATATTATTTTGACTTAGTTTTTTATTCTTTAAGGGCATGCAATACCAATGCCAATAATTACAGTATTATATTCTTGTTCTTGCATATTTTAAAAAGTGCATTTTTTTGTATGCAGTGTGATTGTGTCATTGTTTGTTTTGGAGTTTTTTTAGTATTCTTTCTTCTTAAGAGCAACTCCAATAGTTCCCCTAAAAAAACATCCCCTAAAACAAGTTTTTTGGCATCCGGTAAATTTTAGGGGAAGTTGTCTCGGAGCAACTTTTGTTGGTTCCCGTAAGCTTCTTCCCTTAAATCTTTTTTGATTAATATTTCATTAACAAAACTAGCTAAGATTTATAGTCTTCCCCTAGGGCCTACCAGTCAG
Source organism: Triticum urartu (assembly GCF_056163025.1). Classification (NCBI taxonomy): domain Eukaryota; kingdom Viridiplantae; phylum Streptophyta; class Magnoliopsida; order Poales; family Poaceae; genus Triticum; species Triticum urartu. The sequence goes on along the minus strand of NC_141877.1, from coordinate 532,827,885 downwards.
TGGTGGCCGCCAGTGGCGGGCGACGACGTGGGTATGTGGTGGCCGCCGGCGAGAGGGTTGTACATGGCAGGGTGGATGCGAGCGGTGACACGAGCGGCGAAGTGTCCACCCAGCATGGTGATGCGGCGGGGCATTGATGTTTTGGCATGGGTGGCAGCGCTCCGGTGAGGTTCCGATGGGGCGTTGGCATTCCGGATGGCCATGCGTGGAAGTTTCAAGGCACCACCCCGTCAAAAAGATGTGGGAAGGAAACCTTCCCATACACCTCTTCTACGTGATCCTCTAAACTTAAGGCTAGTTTGCGGGAACTGTTGGAGATGTTTTTTGCCCCAACATCCAATAAATGATGGTTATTTTAGAGATAGGGGGCTTTTGGAGTTGCTCTAAAGGGTAGTATCAATGCCACTAGTTCGTTCTTTCTTATAAAACATTATTATTTGGATTTTGTTTTATTTTATCTTCTTTTCCTTTCTTCTTAAGGTTAATACCAATGCCACTAATTCATTCCTTCTTAGTAAACTAATTTTTTTTCAAAAACTTCCCTATTATATGCTTATTCTTCCATATAATAAAAAAATGTATAAATTATGGGCAAATGTTGGCATTGTTTGATTTATTTTCTTTCTTGTTAAAAGGTATATCAATGCCACTAATTCATTCTACCTTAGGAAATTTCATTATTTTGATTTTGTTTTAGTTTTTCTATGTGGAAACTTCTTTATTATGAAAACTTCATTCTTTATTTTTGTGTGTGCAAGTATACACGCATGTTATTATAAAATATGTATGTAAATTATACTTGTGTGAAAATTGCACCATTATATGTTTATTCTTTGCATATTACAAAAAGAAATTTATGGCACCAATTTTGTTTTGATTTTTTTTGCAAAAAATCAATGGTTATTCTTATTTCTTCATGTTATAAAAAATAATAAATTATGTGTAAATTTTGTCTTTGTTTATTATAGATATATTATTTTATTTTCTTAAAGGCTAACACCAACGCCACAATTTCATTCTTTCTTATACAACTTCATTATTTAGATTTAGATTTTGTTTTTTATTTTATTTTATTTATTTTTGTATGGGTGCTTCCAAGGCCACTAATTGCACCACTATATTCTTATTCTTGTATATTTTTTAAAAGCGCAATTGTTTTGTATATTGTGTGCAAGTTTGTCGTTGTTTGTTTTTGTTTTCTTTTTTCATTTTATTTCTTCTTAAAGGGTAACACCAATGCCACTAATTCAATTTTTTTCTTAAAAAACTTTCTTATTTTTATCTTTTTAGTTTTATTTCACATTCTTACTTCATTAGGGGTCATACCAATGACACTTATTCATTATTTATTATAAAAACAAATTGTGTGGAAATTTCACTATTATGTTCTTCCTTGGTCCGTTTCTGTTATGTTTCAGATTAAGGCCAAGTATTTGGCGGGCTTCTGTTCTGTGGCTGCAAAGGTTTGAGTTTCTGTTTTATTTTAGTATATGTCTTTGTTCATTGATGCTTACTTGATTTTTTGTCATTGGATTTTCTCTAATATTTTTATGTGCAAGGGGCGTTTTGATATTGCAACAGTATTACAGTATTTTAGCTTGAGAAACTACACAATTTTAGATATGATTTCTAGTGTTCGTGTATCTATAGAGTAGGATGTGCTCTATTCATGCTGCTGCCCGGTTACTAACTAATCTCCGTCCCAAAATGTAAGACCATTTTTTATATTATAATACATTTTGAACGAAGGGTGTACGTACATAGAGGCAGGGAACTGGTTCTAAGCTAGCTAGCTTTAGTACTTTAGCCTACCTTGTGAACATTTAGATTCACTAATATATAAGTTTTGGTGGGGGGCAAGGAAGGCAAGAGGAAAGCTAGTTGGGTCTCTTGGAGCGTGATGACGAGACCAAAACAGTGTGGAGGTTTGGGTTTCTGAGACATTGAACTGTTTAACTTGGCTCTCCTAGCGAGACAAGCATGGCGCATTCTAACGGATCCTACTTCTCTAACTGTCAGAATACTTAAAAGCTAAGTACTTCCCTAGCACTGAATTTCTTCAGGCCGAGCTGGGTGGAGCACCTTCGCAAGTGTGGAGGTCAATATTAGATGGACGAGACACTCTCTCTCATGGGAATTATATGGAGAATTGGGGATGAAAACACTACTCAAATCTGGGAGCACAATTAGTTACCCCGTCCTCACAATATGCATCCTATAATGAGCAGAATACATAATCCACCCCAGATCGTTGGGGAACTGCTTTTACCCAACACGGAATGGAATCGTGTCATGATACAAGCATCTTTCTGCAAACCGATGTGGAAGCAATTTTGTCTATCCCTGTTTGCACGACAGAGGTGCAAGACTTCTTGTCTTGGGTACATGAGAAGAATAAAGTCTTCTCGGTGCGATCTGCATATCGGATGTTGGTCATCACAAAACTGAGACGAGAAGCCTGGTTGGAAGGTAGAGCTGATGCCTCCAACACTAAAGGCTAGCAGAAATCATGGGCGAAGTTGTGGAAGATACACTAGTAGAAAAATGGCCATTTGTCCCGGTTCGTAAGGGCCTTTTGTCCCGATTTGGGAACCGAGACTAAAAGGTCGTTACTAATGCCCTTGGCCTTTAGTCCCGGTTCTTACACGAACCGGGACAAATGGGCCTCCACGTGGCCGGTGCGGCGAGCCCAGGCAGGAGGCCCTTTGGTCCCGGTTGGTGGCACCAACCGGGACCAATAGGCATTCACGCGTCAGCTGTTCAGGGCCTAGGGTTTTTGTTTTTTTTCTGAGGGGGGGGGGATTTGGGGGTTTTGTATGGTTAATTAAGGTGTTTCATATATTGTGTTAGGTAGCTAATTAATTAATAGAGAGCACTCGACACGCTAGCTAGTAAGCAAAAATGAAGGAAACAGAAGATCGCCATGAACATATGCATACAGAGAGAAGTGATATCGACCTCTCCTTCTTCGAGAGATTGGTCGAACAACAAGTTTTCGTATATCTACCCGACGCTACTGGCTACATATATACAGTATAAGATCTCTTACAACATAATCTCCTAATTATATATGAACACAGGGTCCACATAGTATTCCCCGTCTTTATCGATCACGTGGTCAAGAAAGAATGCCGCCAATTCCTCTTGAATTCCTCGCATGCAATCTGGTGCTAGGAGTTCACGAAACATCTAATTTAAAGAAGGGGGTCAATACATATATATGAATGAATGAAACTCAACAAATGAATGAAACTCAACACAAAAGATGGTAAATAAAGTTAAATTCTGAATATTATTGCTTACGCACTTCATATTGTTTTTTAGTGTAGCCCCGCTCATAGGTCCTGTGGCGGATGGACTCGCAAATGTAGTATCCACAGTAATTATTTCCGACTTCCTGCCACAACCACTTTATAAGAAATAGAGGTCAATCAAACTGATAAGCAAGCATGCTAAAATGGTATTGATGAAACTAGCACTTGAATCACTAGGAGATGCGCGGAACATGCTAGTAGTACTTACTTTCGGGTGTTTAAATTCCAGCTTCTTCGGCAGTCCCGGAGCTTTTGAGGTGAATTTTTTTCAAACCCTGCCAGACAAAGAAAACAATTACTTGATATCAGGAAGTGAACAAAGTTGCTGATATGGTGCGATAATGATCGATTTAACTTACTTCTCGAGAATTTCAGTCATGTTCACATACTCCTTGGGATCTTTTTGTCTCGAGTCTAAGATGGTTACTAGTCCCTGCTCGAGCTTAATCTCTAGGATAATATAGTGGAACCTGCACACGCATGCATAACTCATCAATTACATTACTATAACCTCGACTAATAAGGGAAACCGAATATGCATAAGAAAGTAACAATCACTTGAAGTTGTAAGGAAAGAGTATTATAGCTTTGTTTTGATTTAATACCAACGATCGTAGCAAGTTGGCCTTGGTATCTTTTTTCTTAAATTCAACCGAATATGCATCTATGATATTTGGGTTAATGAACCCAATATCACCGATTTGTCTTTTCTTCAATTCGGCGATCTTCAATCTGCATAATATAGTGAGGATAATTATAAATACATGCAATGAAAGAGCTGACCTATATATAGAGACTTAATGACAGAAGTAGTACTTACAGACAGTAGCAAGTGACCGTTAATTTATCGAGGGCCCTCTGATTGAAAAATTGGAAGAACTCCTCAAATGGAACATTCAACATATCAGTTCCAACGAGGTCATGCTCCTAAGTATTCCTCCCCCCAGTCTCTCTGCAGGTTTTCATGTGCCAATCATGGAATCTTTGCATCATCGTTGTTAGAGACCTTTCATCTTTGAGAGAGGCTTCCCATACTCGTATCTGTATTCTTCCACCTCCAAGAATTCATAATGTACATCGTCGGGCAGGTAATCATCAAGATTGTTATAACCGGGCACCATCCTCGAATCGTTAGCGACGATATCGCTAGACACCTTGAGCGGAGGGGGGGGCGATTGGTTCGCTTGTTCGCCGAGCTGGGCAATTTTTTTCCCAGCTCGTCGTTCCGCTAACCTTTGATCACTGACAGTACTTCCCGACCGCTCCGCTTTGATAAATGACCTTTTAATAATGCGCTCATAGTTGCCTTTCGGCGGAGACTTTGGTGGTTTCTTCAGGGCTTCCAGAGTGCGCTTCGCTTTCACCAGATCTACCTTCTCCTCCGGAGGTGGATGTTTCTTTGCTTTCACCCCTTCAAAGAAGTTCCTCACTTCGTCTCGCACGATCTTCTCATTTTCCTCTGGGGTCATCTCGTATGGTAACTTCTCTGAGTCTTCAGAGAAGGGTCGAATCTGTATTGCCTCCCGCCTCTGGATGTACTGCTAAACGCCAGAGCAAATGGAGCGGTGGTGGCTGTCTTCTTTCCTTGCTTATGAGGAGGAGGACTATGACGCGCCAGAGCAGCCGGAGCAGCGGCGGGTCTCTTCCGCCCTTGCCGACGAGGCGGAGAAGGAGTAGGCTGGCTGCTCGGGCGCGCCAGCGCAGGCGAAGAAGGAGGCGGAGTGCCGCCACGCGCCGGAAAAGGAGGCTGAGTGCCCTGATCACTCACCGGAGGAGGAGGTGGAGGAGGAGGCAGAGTGCCCCGACTCGCCGGAGGAGGAGGAGGAGGCGTCCAATTCAGAAGGTTGATGAGCTCCTTCCGCTATAGGCATGGAGTCTTCAGAGCCGAACCCAACCGAGTCTCCCCGTCACCGGTAGGGTGGTCAAGCTCGAGCTCCTCAAATCCCTCCGTTATGTCGTCCACCATCACCCTAGCATATCCTTCTGGAATCGGCCGGCAGTGAAAAGTTGCGCCAGGTTCAGGACATGCAACAGAGCCAATAGCCGCCTTGACTTTCATTTTCATCCATTGCGTCATAATGTGGCAATTTTGAGACCCCGTGATTAAGCCCACTGGGTAGCTAGCACGAGCCGTGAAGACAGGCTCCAGCTATTGTAGCTCGGTGGAAGCCACACTGCTTCTCCGCTGAGATGGCGCGGTAGCTTCGGGGGAAGCTTCGGCGGGTCGCTTGTTGCGATCTGCTTCTTGTTGCTCTATCGCTTGTACCCTTGCGTGTAATGCCTGAATTTGGATCTGCTCCACTTTCTTCCTCCTCTCCTGGCATTTGTAACCGCCTGCGTCCGGAAACCCAGCCCTCCACGGAATGGAGCCTGGCATCCAGGGTGCTCAGGATTCCCGAGGGCCATTGTGAGCTCGTCATTCTCTCTGTCTGGAACAAACGTCCCGTCCCGCGCTGCGACGATATAGTACTTAAGCTTCGTGACGGGTATTCTCATTTGCTCGTCCGTCCAAACGCACTTCCCTGATACAGGGTCCAAGGTTCCGCCGGGCCTGAAGAAGCAAGTCCGGCAACGGTCTGGCCACCTCAATGTCTCTGGTTCGACCCCTTTATCAAGCAGGTCATTCTTAGCCTTGTCCCACAACGGCCGGGCTTTGAGGTAGCCACCTGACCCCGTGCGATGGTGAAGCTTCTTCTTGGCATCATTCTTCTTGTTTGTCACTGACATCTTCTTACTCTTGTCCGATGTCTTGTGGGCCACAAATGCGGGCCAGTGATCTCTGATCTTCTCATATCGGCCGATGAATTCTGGTGTCTCTTCTTTGTCGACAATTTTTTTAGCTCATTCTTCCACCTCCTGAATAGTTCTTCCATCTTCTTAAGAGCATGAGACTTGATCAATTTCTCTTTAACTGGCTTCTCCTGATCCTCCTCTGGCGGTAGGGTGAAATTTGCCTTCAGCGCGGTCCAAAGATCATCTTTCTGCATATCGGAGACATAAGACACCTCAGGGTCTTCTTTAGCCAGCTTTAACCATTGCTGGATGCTGATCGGGATCTTGTCCCAAACAAGAACCCTGCACTGAGCAACAAATGCTTCCTTTGTCCGAATGGGTTCAATCGGCATGCCATCGCGCGCGATTTCTATGATCTCAAACTTTTCATCCGAGCGCAACTTTTTCTTCGGGCCTCGTCTCTTTACCGAAGTTGTGCTCGATCCGGAGGGCTAGAAAAAAGAAGAAAGACGAGAGTTCATTAATATATGTTATTGGAAATATGCCCTAGAGGCAATAATAAAATGGTTATTATTATATTTCTTTGTTCATGATAATTGTCTATTGTTCATGCTATAATCGTGTTATCCGAAAATCGTAATACATGTGTGAATACATAGACCACAACACGTCCCTAGTGAGCCTCTAGTTGACTAGCTCGTTGATCAAAAGATAGTCATGGTTTCCTGGCTATGGACATTGGATGTCATTGATAACGGGATCACATCATTAGGAGAATGATGTGATGGACAAGACCCAATCGTAAGCTTAGCTCAAAGATCGTGTAGTTCGTTTGCTGTAGCTTTTCTCAATGTCAAGTATCATTTCCTTAGACCATGAGATTGTGCAACTCCCGGATACCGTAGGAGTGCCTTGGGTGTGCCAAACGTCACAACGTAACTGGGTGACTATAAAGGTACATTACAGGTATCTCCGAAAGTGTCTGTTGGGTTGGCACAAACCGAGATTGGGATTTGTCACTCCGTATGACGGAGAGGTATCTCTGGGCCCACTCGGTAATGCATCATCATAATGAGCTCAATGTGATCAAGTGGTTGATCACGGGATCATGCATTACGGTACAAGTAAAGTGACTTGCCGGTAATGAGACTGAACAAGGTATTGGGATACCGACGATCGAGTCTCGGGCAAGTAACGTACCGATTGACAAAGGAAATTGTATACGGATTGATTGAATCCTCGACATCGTGGTTCATCCGATGAGATCATCGTGGAGCATATGGGAGCCAACATGGGTATCCAGATCCCGCTGTTGGTTATTGACCGGAGAGTCATCTCGGTCATGTCTGCATGTCTCCCGAACCCGTAGGGTCTACACACTTAAGGTTCGATGACGCTAGGGTTGTTAGGAAGACTTGTATGTTATTATCGAATGTTGTTCGGAGTCCCGGATGAGATCCCGGACGTCACGAGGAGTTCCGGAATGGTGCGGAGGTAAATATTTATATATGGGAAGTTGTCATACGGTCGCCGGAAAGGTTCGGGGGCATATCGGTATTGTACTGGGGCCACCGGAGGGGTTCCGGGGGTCCACCGGGAGGAGCCACCTCTTCCGGAGGGCCTTATGGGCTTTATGAAGAAGGGAACCAGCCCAAGTGGGCTGGGGCGCCACACCCCCTAGGGCCCATGCACCTAGGGTTGGGGGAAACCCTAAGGGGGGGGCGCCCCCTTGCTTGGGGGGCAAGCCCCCCTCCCCTTGGCCGCCGCCCCCCCTCTAGATCTCATCTAGAGGGGGCCGGCCCCCTTCCCCCTTCCCCTATAAATAGAGGGGTGAGGGGAGGGCTGCATAAAACATCCAAGGCGCAGCCCCTCCCCTCCCCAACACCTCTCCTCCTCCATAAGAGCTTGGCGAAGCCCTGCCGGAGTGCTGCAGCTTCATCACCACCACGCCGTCGTGCTGCTGTTGGAGCCCTCTTCCTCAACCTCTCCCTCCTCCTTGCTGGATCAAGGCGCGGGAGACGTCCTCGCTCCGTACGTGTGTTGAACGTGGAGGTGCCGTCCGTTCGGCGCTAGGATCTTCGGTGATTTGGATCACGTCGAGTACGACTCCATCAACCCCGTTCTCTTGAACGCTTCCGCTCGTGATCTACAAGGGTATGTAGATGCACTCCTCTCTCCCTCATTGCTAGATGACTCCATAGATTGATCTTGGTGATGCGTAGAAAATTTTAAAATTCTGCTACGTTCCCCAACAGTGGCATCATGAGCTAGGTCTATGCGTAGTTACTATGCATGAGTAAAACACAAAGTTGTTGTGGGCGTCGAAATTGTCAATTTGCTTGCCGTTACTAGTCTTATCTTGATTCGGCGGCATCGTGGGATGAAGCGGCCCGGACCAACCTTACACGTACGCTTACGTGAGACCGGTTCCACCGACTGACATGCACTAGTTGCATAAGGTGGCTGGCGGGTGTCTGTCTCTCCCACTTTAGTCGGATAGAATTCGATGAACAGGGTCCTGATGAAGGGTAAATAGAAATTGGCAATTCATGTTGTGGTTTTGGCGTAGGTAAGAAACGTTCTTGCTAGAAACCTATAGCAGCCACGTAAAAACTTGCAACAACAATTAGAGGACGTCTAGCTTGTTTTTGCAGCAAGTGTTTTGTGATGTGATATGGCCAAAGGATGTGATGAATGATATATGTGATGTATGAGATGATCATGTTCTTGTAATAGGAATCACGACTTGCATGTCGATGAGTATGACAACCGACAGGAGCCATAGGAGTTGTCTTTATTTATTTATGACCTGCGTGTCAACATAAACGTCATGTAATTACTTTACTTTATTGCTAAAGCGTTAGCCATAGTAGTAGAAGTAATAGATGACGAGACAACTTCAAGAAGACACGATGATGGAGATCATGATGATGGAGATCATGGTGTCATGGCGGTGACAACGATGATCATGGATCCCCGAAGATGGAGATCAAAGGAGCAAATGGTATTGGCCATATCATGTCACTATTTGATTGCATGTGATGTTTATCATGTTTTACATCTTATTTGCTTAGAACGATGGTAGCTTAAATAAGATGATCCCTCGTAAAAATTTCAAGAAAGTGTTCCCCCTAACTATGCACCATTGCGAAGGTTCGTTGTTTCGAAGCACCACGTGATGATCAGGTGTGATAGATTCTAACGTTCGAATACAACGGGTGTAAGACAGATTTACACACGCAATACACTTAGGTTGACTTGACGAGCCTAGCATGTACAGACATGGCCTCGGAACACAGAAGACCGAAAGGTCGAGCATGAGTCGTATAGAAGATACAATCAACATGAAGATGTTCACCGATGTTGACTAGTCCGTCTCACGTGATGATCGGACATGGCCTAGTTAACTCGGATCATGTTATACTTAGATGACTGGAGGGATGTCTATCTGAGTGGGAGTTCATTGAATAATTTGATTAGATGAACTTAATTATCATGAACTTAGTCTAAAATCTTTACAATATGTCTTGTAGATCAAATGGCCAACGTTGTCCTCAACTTCAACACGTTCTTAGAGAAAACCAAGCTGAAAGACGATGGAAGCAACTATACGGACTGGGTCCGGAACCTGAGGATCATCCTCGTAGCTGCCAAGAAAGATTATGTCCTAGAAGCACCGCTAGGTGACGCACCCGTCCCACAGAACCAAGACGTTATGAATGCTTGGCAGTCACGTGCTGATGATTACTCCCTCGTTTAGTGCGGCATGCTTTACAGCTTAGAACCGGGGCTCCAAAAGCGTTTTGAGAGACACGGAGCATATGAGATGTTCGAAGAGCTGAAAATGGTTTTTCAAGTTCATGCCCGGGTCGAGAGATATGAAGTCTCTGACAAGTTCTTCAGCTGTAAGATGGAGGAAAATAGTTCTGTCAGTGAGCACATACTCAAAATGTCTGGGTTGCATAACCACTTGACTCAGCTGGGAGTTAATCTCCCGAATGACGCGGTCATTGACAGAATCCTTCAGTCGCTTCCACCGAGCTACAAGAGCTTTGTGATGAACTTCAATATGCAGGGGATGGAAAAGACCATTCCTGAGGTATATTCAATGCTGAAATCAGCAGAGGTAGAAGTCAAAAAGGAACATCAAGTGTTGATGGTGAATAAAACCACTAAGTTCAAGAAAGGCAAGGGTAAGAAGAACTTCAAGAAGGACGGCAAGGGAGTTGCCGCGCCCGGTAAGCAAGCTGCCGGGAAGAAGCCAAAGAATGGACCCAAGCCCGAGACTGAGTGTTTTTATTGCAAGGGAAGTGGTCACTGGAAGCGGAACTGCCCCAAATACTTAGCGGACAAGAAGGCCGGCATCACGAAAGGTATATGTGATATACATGTAATTGATGTGTACCTTACCATTACTCGTAGTAGCTCCTGGGTATTTGATACCGGTGCGGTTGCTCACATTTGTAACTCAAAGCAGGAGCTGCGGAATAAACGGAGACTGGCGAAGGACGAGGTGACAATGCGCGTCGGGAATGGTTCCAAGGTCGATGTGATCGCCGTCGGCACGCTACCTCTACATTTACCTATGGGATTAGTTTTAAACCTCAATAATTGTTATTTAGTGCCAGCTTCGAGCATGAACATTGTATCAGGATCTCGTTTAATACGAGATGGCTACTCATTTAAATCCTAGAATAATGGTTGCTCTATTTATATGAGAGATATGTTTTATGGTCATGCTCCGATGGTGAATGGTTTATTCTTAATGAATCTCGAGCGTAATGCTACACATATTCATAGTGTGAATACAAAAAGATGTAAGGTTGATAATGATAGTCCCGCATACTTGTGGCACTGCCGCCTTGGTCAAATAGGTGTCAAACGCATGAAGAAGCTCCATGCAGATGGACTTTTAGAGTCTCTTTATTACAAATCATTTGACACGTGCGAACCATGCCTCATGGGTAAAATGACCAAGACTCCGTTCTCAGGAACAATGGAGCGAGCAACCAACTTATTGGAAATCATACATACTGATGTGTGCGGTCCAAAGAGTGTTGAGGCTCGCGGTGGCTATCGTTATGTTCTCACCCTCACTGATGACTTGAGTAGATATGGGTATGTCTACTTAATGAAACACGATTCTGAGACCTTTGAAAAGTTCAAGGAATTTCAGAGTGAGGTTGAGAATCAACGTGACAGGAAAATCAAGTTCTTGCGATCAGATCGTGGGGGAGAATACTTGAGTCACGAATTTGGCACACACTTAAGAAAATGTGGAATAGTTTCACAACTCACGCCGCCTGGAACACCTCAGCGTAATGGTGTGTCCGAATGTCGTAATCGCACTCTATTAGATATGGTGCGATCTATGATGTCTCTTACCGATTTACCGCTATCATTTTGGGGCTATGCTTTAGAGACTGCCGCATTCACTTTAAATAGGGATCCGTCGAAATCCGTTGAGACGACATCGTATGAATTATGGTTTGGGAAGAAACCTAAGATGTCGTTTCTAAAAGTTTGGGGATGCGATGCTTATGTCAAGAAACTTCAACCTGAAAAGCTCGAACCCAAATCGGAAAAATGCGTCTTCATAGGATACCCTAAAGAAACTGTTGGGTATACCTTCTACCTCAGATCCGAAGGCAAGATCTTCGTTGCCAAGAATGGGTCCTTTCTAGAGAAAGAGTTTTTCTCGAAAGAAATAAGTGGGAGGAAGGTAGAACTTGATGAAGTATTACCTCTTGAACTGGTAAGTGGAGCAGCTCAAGAAAATGTTCCTGAGGTGCCTGCACTGACTAGATAGGAAGTTGATGATGATGATCATGAAACTTCAGATCAAGTTGCTACTGAACTTCGTAGGTCCACAAGGACACGTTCCGCACCAGAGTGGCACGGCAACCCTGTCTTGGAAATCATGTTGTTAGACAACGGTGAACCTTCGAACTATGAAGAAGAGATGGCGGGCCCGGATTCTGACAAATGGCTGGAAGCCATGAAATCCGAGATAGGATCCATGTATGAAAACGAAGTATGGACTTTGACTGACTTGCCCGTTGATCGGCGAGCCATAGAAAATAAATGGATCTTTAAGAAGAAGACAGACGCGGATGGTATTGTGACCATCTATAAAGCTCGGCTTGTCGCTAAGGGTTATCGACAAGTTCAAGGGGTTGACTACGATGAGACTTTCTCACCCGTAGCGAAGCTAAAGTCCGTCCGAATCATGTTAGCAATTGCTGCATTCTATGATTATGAGGTATGGCAAATGGACGTCAAAACGGCATTCCTTAATGGTTTCCTTAAGGAAGAATTGTATATGATGCAGCCGGAAGGTTTTGTCGATCCTAAGAATGCTGACAAGGTGTGCAAGCTCCAACGCTCGATTTATGGGTTGGTGCAAGCATCTCAGAGTTGGAACATTGGTTTTGATGAGATGATCAAAGCGTTTGGGTTTATGCAGACTTATGGAGAAGCCTGCACTTACAAGAAAGTGAGTGGGAGCTCTGTAGCATTTCTCATATTGTATGTGGATGACATACTATTGATGGGAAATGATATAGAATTCTTGGAAAGCATAAAGGCCTACTTGAACAAGTGTTTTTCAATGAAGGACCTTGGAGAAGTTGCTTATATATTAGGCATCAAGATCTATAGAGATAGATCGAGACGCCTCATTGGTCTTTCACAGAGTACGTACCTTGACAAGATATTGAAGAAGTTCAAAATGGATCAGTCAAAGAAGGGGTTCTTGCCTGTATTGCAAGGTACGAGATTGAGCATGGCTCAATGCCCGACCACGGCAGAAGATAGAGAAAAGATGAGTGTCGTCCCCTATGCCTCGGCCATAGGGTCTATCATGTATGCTATGATGTGTACCAGACCTGATGTAAACCTTGCCGTAGGTTTGGTAGGAAGGTACCAAAGTAATCCCAGCATGGAACACTGGACAACGGTCAAGAATATCCTGAAGTACCTGAAAAGGACCAAGGAAATGTTTCTCGTTTATGGAGGTGATGAAGAGCTCGTCATAAAGGGTTATGTCGATGCTAGCTTCGACACAGATCTGGATGACTCTAAGTCACAAACCGGATACGTGTATATTTTGAATGGTGGGGCAGTAAGCTGGTGCAGTTGCAAGCAAAGCGTTGTGGCGGGATCTACATGTGAAGCGGAGTACATGGCAGCCTCGGAGGCAGCACAAGAAGCAGTCTGGGTGAAGGAGTTCATTACCGACCTAGGAGTCATACCAAATGCGTCGGGCCCGATGACTCTCTTCTGTGACAACACTGGAGCTATTGCCCTTGCCAAGGAGCCCAGGTTTCACAGGAAGACCAGGCATATCAAGCGTCGCTTCAACTCCATTCATGAAAGTGTTCAAAATGGAGACATAGAGATTTGTAAAGTACGTACGGACCTGAATGTAGTAGATCCGTTGACTAAACCTCTCCCTAGAGCAAAACATGATCAACACCAGAACTGCATGGGTGTTCGATTCATCACAATGTAACTAGAATATTAACTCTAGTGCAAGTGGGAGACTGTTGGAAATATGCCCTAGAGGCAATAATAAAATGGTTATTATTATATTTGTTTGTTCATGATAATTGTCTATTGTTCATGCTATATTGTGTTATCCGGAAATCGTAATACATGTGTGAATACATAGACCACAACACGTCCCTAGTGAGCCTCTAGTTGACTAGCTCGTTGATCAAAAGATAGTCATGGTTTCCTGACTATGGACATTGGATGTCATTGATAACGGGATCACATCATTAGGAGAATGATGTGATGGACAAGACCCAATCCTAAGCTTAGCTCAAAGATCGTGTAATTCGTTTGCTGTAGCTTTTCTGAATGTCAAGTATCATTTCCTTAGACCATGAGATTGTGCAACTCCCGGATACCGTAGGAGTGCCTTGGGTGTGCCAAACGTCACAACGTAACTGGGTGACTATAAAGGTACATTACAGGTATCTCCGAAAGTGTCTGTTGGGTTGGCACGAATCGAGACTGGGATTTGTCACTCCGTATGACGGAGAGGTATCTCTGGGCCCACTCGGTAATGCATCATCATAATGACCTCAATGTGATCAAGTGGTTGATCACGGGATCATGCATTACGGTACGAGTAAAGTGACTTGCCGGTAACGAGACTGAACAAGGTATTGGGATACCGACGATCGAGTCTCAGGCAAGTAACGTACCGATTGACAAAGGGAATTGTATACGGATTGATTGAATCCTCGACATTGTGGTTCATCCGATGAGATCATCGTGGAGCATATGGGAGCCAACATGGGTATCCAGATCCCGCTGTTGGTTATTGACCGAAGAGTCGTCTCGATCATGTCTGCATGTCTCCCGAACCCGTAGGGTCTACACACTTAAGGTTCGATGACGCTAGGGTTGTTAGGAAGACTTGTATGTGATTACCGAATGTTTTTCGGAGTCCCAGATGAGATCCCGGACGTCTCGACGAGTTCCGGAATGGTCCGGAGGTAAAGATTTATATATGGGAAGTTGTCATTGTTGGGGAACGTTGCAAAAAACAAAAAATTTCCTACGGTTTCACCAAGATCCATCTATGAGTTCATCTAGCAACGAGTGATCGGATTGCATCTACATACCGTTGTAGATCACGCGCGGAAGCGTTCAAAGAATGGGGATGAGGAAGTCGTACTCGACGTGATCCAAATCACCGGAGATCCTAGCGCCGAACGGACGGCACCTCCGCATTCAACACACGTACGGTCAGCGTGACGTCTCCTCCTTCTTGATCCAGCAAGGGGGAAGGAGAGGTTGAGGAAGATGGCTCCAGCAGCAGCACGACGGCGTGGTGGTGGTGGAGCAGCAGTACTCCGGTAGGGCTTCGCCAAGCTCGTGACGGAGGAGGAGATGTGTTGGGGAGGGGAGGGGCTGCGCCTTGGATGTGTCTTTGCAGCCCTCCCCTCACCCCTCTATTTATAGGGGAAGGGGGAAGGGGGCCGGCCCCTTCTAGATGAGATCTAGAGGGGGGGCGGCCAAGGGGAGGGGGGCTTGCCCCCCAAGCAAGGGGCGCCCCCCTTAGGGTTTCCCCCAACCCTAGGCGCATGAGCCCTAGGGGGAGTGGCGCCCCAGCTCACTTTGGGCTGGATCCCTTCCTCATACAGCCCATAAGGCCCTCCGGGAGAGGTGGCCCCTCCCGGTGGACCCCCGGAACCCCTCCGGTGGCCCCGGTACAATACCGATATGCCCCCGAACCTTTCTGGTGACCGTATGACAACTTCCCATATATAACTCTTTACCTACGGACTATTCTGGAACTCCTCGTGACGTCCGGGATCTCATCCGAGACTCCGAACAACTTTCGGGTTACTGCATATACATATCTCTACAACCCTAGTGTCACCGAACCTTAAGTGTGTAGACCCTACGGGTTCGGGAGACATGCAGACATGACCGAGACGACTCTCCGGTCAATAACCAACAGCTGGATCTGGATACCCATGTTGGCTCCCACATGCTCCTCGATGATCTCATCGGATGAACCACGATGTCGAGGATTCAATCAACCCCATATACAATTCCCTTTGTCAATCGGTACGTTACTTGCCCGAGGTTCGATCGCCGGTATCCCAATACCTCGTTCAATCTCGTTACCGGCAAGCACTTTACTCGTACCGTAATGCATGATCCTGTGACCAGACACTTGGTCATTTTGAGCTCATTATGATGATGCATTACCGAGTGGGCCCAGAGATACCTCTCCGTCATACGGAGTGACAAATCCCAGTCTTGATCCATGTCAACCCAACAGACACTTTCGGAGATACCCGTAGTATACCTTTATAGTCACCCAATTACGTTGTGACGTTTGGTACACCCAAAGCACTCCTACGGTATCCGGGAGTTACACGATCTCATGGTCTAGAAAAGATACTTGACATTGGAAAAACTCTAGCAAACGAACTATACGATCTTGTGCTATGTTTAGGATTGGGTCTTGTCCATCACATCATTCTCCTAATGATGTGATCTTGTTATCAATGACATCCAATGTCCATAGTCAGGAAACCATGACTATCTGTTGATCAACGAGCTAGTCAACTAGAGGCTTACTAGGGACATGTTGGTGTCTGTGTATTCACACATGTATTACGATTTTCGGATAAAACAATTATAGCATGAATAAAAGACAATTATCATGAACAAGGAAATATAATAATAATCCTTTTATTATTGCCTCTAGGGCATATTTCCAACAGTCTCCCACTTGCACTAGAGTCAATAATCTAGTTACATTGTGATGAATCGAACACCCATGGGATGCTGGTGTTGATCATGTTTTGCTCTAGGGAGAGGTTTAGTCAACGGATCTACTACATTCAGGTCCGTATGCACTTTACAAATATCTATGTCTCCATCTTGAACATTTTCACGAATGGAATTGAAGCGACGCTTGATGTGCCTGGTCTTCTTGTGAAACCTGGGCTCCTTGGCAAGTGCAATAGCTCCAGTGTTGTCACAGAAGAGTTTGATCGGCCCCGACGCATTGGGTATGAGTCCTAGGTCGGTGATGAACTCCTTCACCCAAATTTCTTCATGCGCTGCCTCCAAGGCTGCCATGTTCCCCGCTTCACATGTAGATCCCGCCACGACGCTCTGCTTGCAACTGCACCAGCTTACTGCCCCACCATTCAAAATATACACGTATCCGGTTTATGACTTAGAGTCATCCAGATCTGTGTCGAAGCTAGCGTCGACGTAACCCTTTACGACGAGCTCTTCGTCACCTCCATAAACGAGAAACATTTCCTTAGTCCTTTTCAGGTACTTCAGGATATTCTTGACCGCTGTCCAGTGTTCCTTGCCGGGATTACTTTGGTGCCTTCCTACCAAACTTACGACAAGGTTTACATCAGGTCTGGTACACAGCATGGCATACATAATAGAACCTATGGCTGAGGCATAGGGGATGACACTCATCTCTTCTATATCTTCTGCCGTGGTCGGACATTGAGCTGAGCTCAATTTCACACCTTGCAACACAGGCAAGAACCCCTTCTTAGACTGATCCATATTGAACTTCTTCAATATCTTATCAAGGTATGTGCTTTGTGAAAGACCTATGAGGCGTCTTGATCTATCTCTATAGATCTTGACGCCTAATATATAAGCAGCTTCTCCAAGGTCCTTCATTGAAAAACTCTTATTCAAGTAGGCCTTAATGCTGTCCAAAAGCTCTATATCATTTCCCATCAAAAGTATGTCATCTACATATAATATGAGAAATGCTACAGAGCTCCCACTCACTTTCTTGTAAACGCGGGCTTCTCCATAAGTATGCATAAACCAAACGCTTTGATCATCTCATCAAAGCGAATGTTCCAACTCCGAGATGCTTGCACCAGCCCATAAATCGAGCGTTGGAGCTTGCACACCTTGTCAGCATTCTTAGGATCGACAAAACCTTCCGCCTGCATCATATACAGTTCTTCCTTAAGATAACCATTAAGGAATGCTGTTTTGACGTCCATTTGCCATATCTCATAATCATAGTATGCGGCAATTGCTAACATGATTCGGACAGACTTCAGCTTTGCTACGGGAGAGAATGTCTCATTGTAGTCAACCCCTTGAACTTGCTGATAACCCTTAGCGACAAGCCTAGCTTTATAGATGGTCACATTACCATCCGCGTCTGTCTTCTTCTTAAAGATCCATTTATTTTCTATGGCTCGCCGATCATCGGGCAAGTCAGTCAAAGTCCATACTTTGTTTTCATACATGGATCCTATCTCGGATTTCATGGCTTCCAGCCATTTGTCAGAATCCGGGCCCGCCATCGCTTCTTCATAGTTCGAAGGTTCACCGTTGTCTAACAACATGATTTCCAAGACAGGGTTGCCGTACCACTCTGGTGCGGAACGTGTCCTTGTGGACCTTCGAAGTTCAGTAGGAGCTTGATCAGAAGTATCTTGATCATCATCATTAACTTCCTCTCTAATTGGTGCAGGCACCACATGAACTTTTTCCTGAGTTGCGCCACTTTCCGGTTCAAGAGGCAATACTTCATCAAGTTCTACTTTCCTCCCACTTACTTCTTTCGAGAGAAACTCCTTCTCTAGAAAGGATCCATTCTTGGCAACAAAGATCTTGCCTTCGGATCTGAGGTAGAAGGTATACCCAATAGTTTCTTTAGGGTATCCTATGAAGACACATTTTTCCGACTTGGGTTCGAGCTTTTCAGGTTGAAGTTTCTTGACATAAGCATCGCATCCCCAAACATTTAGAAACGATAGCTTAGGCTTCTTCCCAAACCATAATTCATACGGTGTCGTCTCAACGGATTTCGACGGAGCCCTATTTAAAGTGAATGCGGCAGTCTCTAAAGTATAGCCCCAAAATGACAGTGGTAAATCGGTAAGAGACATCATAGATCGCACCATATCCAATAGAGTGCGATTACGACGTTCGGTCACCATTACGCTGAGGTGTTCCAGGCGGCGTGAGTTGTGAAACTATTCCACATTTTCTTAAGTGTGTGCCAAATTCGTGACTCAAGTATTCTCCCCCACGATCTGATCGCAAGAACTTGATTTTCCTGTCACGTTGATTCTCAACCTCACTCTGAAATTCCTTGAACTTTTCAAAGGTCTCAGACTTGTGTTTCATTAGGTAGACATACCCATATCTACTCAAGTCATCAGTGAGGGTGAGAACATAACGATAGCCACCGCGAGCTTCAACACTCATTGGACCGCACACATCAGTATGTATGATTTCCAATAGGTTGGTTGCTCGCTCCATTGTTCCTGAGAACGGAGTCTTGGTCATCTTACCCATGAGGCATGGTTCGCACGTGTCAAATGATTCGTAATCAAGAGACTCTAAAAGTCCATCTGCATGGAGCTTCTTCATGCGTTTGACACCTATGTGACCAAGGCGGCAGTGCCACAAGTATGTGGGACTATCATTATCAACCTTACATGTTTTGGCACTCACACTATGAATATGTGTAGCATTACGCTCGAGATTCATTAAGAATAAACCATTCACCATAGGAGAATGACCATAAAACATATCTCTCATATAAATAGAACAACCATTATTCTCGGATTTAAATGAGTAGCCATCTCGAATTAAACGAGATCCTGATACAATGTTCATGCTCAAAGCTGGTACTAAATAACAATTATTGAGGTTTAAAACTAATCCCGTGGGTAAATGTAGAGGCAGCGTGCCGACGGCGATCACATCGACCTTGGAACCATTCCCGACGCGCATCGTCACCTCGTCCTTCGCCAGTCTCCGCTTATTCCGCAGCTCCTGCTTTGAGTTACAAATGTGAGCAACTGCACCGGTATCAAATACCCAGGAGCTACTACGAGTACTGGTAAGGTACACATCAATTACATGTATATCACATATACCTTTCGTTTTGCCGGCCTTCTTGTCCGCTAAGTATTTGGGGCAGTTCCGCTTCCAGTGACCACTTCCCTTGCAATAAAAACACTCAGTCTCGGGCTTGGGTCCATCTTTGGCTTCTTCCCGGCAGCTTGCTTACCAGGCGCGGCAACTTCCTTGCCGTCCTTCTTGAAGTTCTTCTTACCCTTGCCTTTCTTGAACTTAGTGGTTTTATTCACCATCAACACTTGATGGTCCTTTTTGACTTCTACCTCTGCTGATTTCAGCATTGCAAATACTTCAGGAATGGTCTTTTCCATCCCCTGCATATTGAAGTTCATCACAAAGCTCTTGTAGCTTGGTGGAAGCGTCTGGAGGATTCTGTCAATGACCGCGTCATCCGGGAGATTAACTCCCAGCTGAGTCAAGCGGTTATGTAACCCAGACATTGTGAGTATGTGCTCACTGACAGAACTATTTTCCTCCATCTTACAGCTGAAGAATTTGTCGGAGACTTCATATCTCTCGACCCGGGCATGAGCTTGGAAAACCATTTTCAGCTCTTCGAACATCTCATATGCTCCGTGTCGCTCAAAACGCTTTTGGAGCCCCGGTTCTAAGCTGTAAAGCATGCCGCACTGAACGAGGGAGTAATCATCAGCACGTTCCTGCCAAGCGTTCATAACGTCTTGGTTCTGTGGGACGGGTGCGTCACCTAGCGGTGCTAGTAGGACATAATCTTTCTTGGCAGCTATGAGGATGATCCTCAGGTTCCGGACCCAGTCCGTATAGTTGCTGCCATCGTCTTTCAGCTTGGTTTTCTCTAGGAACGCATTGAAGTTGAGGACAACGTTGGCCATTTGATCTACAAGACATATTGTAAAGATTTTAGATTAAGTTCATGATAATTAAGTTCATCTAATCAAATTATATAATGAACTCCCACTCAGATAGACATCCCTCCAGTCATCTAAGTATAACATGATCCGAGTTAACTAGGCCGTGTCCGATCATCACGTGAGACGGACTAGTCAATGTCGGTGAACATCTTCATGTTGATCGTATCTTCTATACGACTCATGCTCGACCTTTCGGTCTTCTGTGTTCCGAGGCCATGTCTGTACATGCTAGGCTCGTCAAGTCAACCTAAGTGTTTGCATGTGTAAACTGTCTTACACCCGTTGTATGTGAACGTTGGAATCTATCACACCCGATCATCACGTGGTGCTTCGAAACAACTAACTGTCGCAACGGTGCACAGTTAGGGGGAACACTTTCTTGAAATTATTATGAGGGATCATCTTATTTACTACCGTCATTGTAAGTAAACAAGATGTAAAACATGATAAACATCACATGCAATCAAATAATAATAGTGACATGATATGGCCAATATCACATAGCTCCTTTGATCTCCATCTTGGGGCTCCATGATCATCTTGTCACCGGCATGACACCATGATCTCCATCATCATGATCTCCATCATCGTGTCTCCATGAAGTTGCTCGCCAACTATTACTTCTACTACTATGGCTAACACGTTTAGCAATAAAGTAAAGTAATTTACATGGCGTTTCTCAATGACACGCAGGTCATACAAAAATAAAGACAACTCCTATGGCTCCTGCCGGTTGTCATATTCATCGACATGCAAGTCGTGATTCCTATTACAATAGCATGAACATCTCATACATCACATATATATATCATTCATCATTCATCACAACTTTGGCCATATCACATCACAAAACACTTGCTGCAAAAACAAGTTAGACGTCCTCTAATTGTTGTTGCAAGTTTTACGTGGCTGCAAAAGGGTTCTAGCAAGAACGTTTTCTTACCTACGTAATAGCCACAACGTGATTTGTCAAATTCTATTTACCCTTCATAAGGACCCTTTTCATCGAATCCGCTCCAACTAAAGTGGGAGAGACAGACACCCGCTAGCCACCTTATGCAACTAGTGCATGTCAGTCGGTGGAACCAGTCTCACGTAAGCGTACGTGTAAGGTCGGTCCGGGCCGCTTCATCCCACAATACCGTTGAAGCAAGATAAGACTAGTAGCGGCAAGAAAGTTGACAACATCTACGCCCACAACAAATTGTGTTCTACTTGTGCAAGGAGAACTACGCATAGACCTAGCTCATGATGCCACTGTTGGGGAACGTTGCAAAAAAAAAAAATTTTCCTACGGTTTCACCAAGATCCATCTATGAGTTCATCTAGCAACGAGTTATCGGATTGCATCTACATACCTTTGTAGATCACGCGCGGAAGCGTTCAAAGAACGAAGATGAGGAAGTCGTACTCGACGTGATCCAAATCACCGGAGATCCTAGCGCCGAACGGACGGCACCTCCGCGTTCAACACACGTACGGTCAGCGTGACGTCTCCTCCTTCTTGATCCAGCAAGGGGGAAGGAGAGGTTGAGGAAGATGGCTCCAGCAGCAGCACGACGGCGTGGTGGTGGTGGAGCAGCAGTACTCCGGCAGGGCTTCGCCAAGCTCGTGACGGAGGAGGAGATGTGTTGGGGAGGGGAGGGGCTGCGCCTTGGATGTGTCTTTGCAGCCCTCCCCTCACCCCTCTATTTATAGGGGAAGGGGGCCGGCCCCTTCTAGATGAGATCTAGAGGGGGGGAGGCGGCCAAGGGAAGGGGGGCTTGCCCCCCAAGCAAGGGGGCGCCCCCCCCTTAGGGATTCCCCCAACCCTAGGCGCATGGGCCCTAGGGGGAGTGGCGCCCCAGCCCACTTTGGGCTGGATCCCTTCCTCATACAGCCCATAAGGCCCTCCGGGAGAGGTGGCCCCTCCCGGTGGACCCCCGGAACCCCTCCGGTGGCCCCGGTACAATACCGATATGCCCCCGAACCTTTCCGGTGACCGTATGACAACTTCCCATATATAATTCTTTACCTCCGGACTATTCCGAAACTCCTCGTGACGTCCGGGATCTCATCCGGAACTCTGAACAACTTTCGGGTTACTGCATATACATATCTCTACAACCCTAGCGTCACCGAACCTTAAGTGTGTAGACCCTACGGGTTCGGGAGACATGCAGACATGACCGAGATGACTCTCCGGTCAATAACCAACAGCGGGATCTGGATACCCATGTTGGCTCCCACATGCTCCTCGATGATCTCATCGGATGAACCACGATGTCGAGGATTCAATCAACCCCGTATACAATTCCCTTTGTCAATCGGTACGTTACTTGCCCGAGATTCGATCGCCGGTATCCCAATACCTCGTTCAATCTCGTTACCGGCAAGTCACTTTACTCGTACCGTAATGCATGATCCCGTGACCAGAAACTTGGTCACTCTGAGCTCATTATGATGATGCATTACCGAGTGGGCCCAGAGATACCTCTCCGTCATACGGAGTGACAAATCCCAGTCTTGATCCGTGTCAACCCAACAGACACTTTCGGAGATACCCGTAGTATACCTTTATAGTCACCCAGTTACGTTGTGACGTTTGGTACACCCAAAGCACTCCTACGGTATCCGGGAGTTACACGATCTCATGGTCTAAGGAAAAGAAACTTGACATTGGAAAAACTCTAGCAAACGAACTATACGATCTTGTGCTATGTTTAGGATTGGGTCTTGTCCATCACATCATTCTCCTAATGATGTGATCTTGTTATCAATGGCATCCAATGTCCATAGTCAGGAAACCATGACTATCTATTGATCAACGAGCTAGTCAACTAGAGGCTTACTAGGGACATGTTGGTGTCTGTGTATTCACACATGTATTACGATTTCCGGATAACACAATTATAGCATGAATAAAAGACAATTATCATGAACAAGGAAATATAATAATAATCCTTTTATTATTGCCTCTAGGGCATATTTCCAACAGTCATACGGTCACCGAAAAGGTTCGGGGGCATATCGGTATTGTACCGGGGCCACCGGAGGGGTTCCGGGGGGTCTACTGGGAGGGGCCACCTCTTCCGGAGGGCCTTATGGGCTGTATGGAGAAGGGAACCAGCCCAAGTGGGCTGGGGCGCCACACCCCCTAGGGCCCATGCGCCTAGGGTTGGGGGAAACCCTAAGGGGGGGCAAGCCCCCCTCCCCTTGGCCGCCGCCCCCTCTAGATCTCATCTAGAGGGGGACGGCCCCCTTCCCCCTTCCCCTATAAATAGAGGGGTGAGGGGAGGGCTGCATATAACATCCAAGGCGCAGCCCCTCCCCTCCCCAACACCTCTCCTCCTCCATAAGAGCTTGGCGAAGCCCTGCCGGCTTCATCACCACCATGTCGTCGTGCTGCTGTTGGAGCCCTCTTCCTCAACCTCTCCCTCCTACTTGCTGGATCAAGGCGCGGGAGACGTCCTCGCTCCGTACGTGTGTTGAACGCGGAGGTGCCGTCCGTTCGGCGCTAGGATCTTCGATGATTTGGATCATGTCGAGTACGACTCCATCAACCCCGTTCTCTTGAACGCTTCCGCTCATGATCTATAAGGGTATGTAGATGCACTCCTCTCTCCCTCGTTGCTAGATGACTCCATAGATTGATCTTGGTGATGCGTAGAAAATTTTAAAATTCTGCTACGTTCCCCAACATATGTGTACATACCAAAAACAATTAATGCATCAATTAGCTAGCTATAGTCAGCACATGCTTAATTAATATATAAACCTGGCCGGACTCCGTTCGGTCACCGGAGCCGTCATCACGGTGTCCTTCTTGCACCGGCATTGGGTCACCGGAGCCATCATGATCATGTCCTTCCTCCTCCATTGTTCGATCACCGTAGTCTGCTTCTTCACCCTCTCCTTCCAGACCATCGGTGTCCTTGAGAAAAGAGAAGACGACATCAGTTCCCTGTGCGATTATGTCCCCCAAAATAGCTTATGTTGCTTCGTCTCGGGGGTGCTCCATAGTTTCTGCAAATTTTTACAACATGGAAATTATTATTCAAACATGACAGATGGATATATTAGTGGCAAACGTAGAACTAGCTAGCTAACCACAATAAGGAATCATATTAATTAGTGGCCTCGACGCTGCTTCTCTAGGGTTTGGGATGGCCTCGATCGGCAACACTTCAAGGGTTTGGGGTGGCCTCGGCAACGCTTCAAGGGTTTGGGGTGGCCTCGACGACAACACTCTTTGAACTTGGTAAATTTGGGTGGCCTCGAGGTTTGTCGGGTAGGGGCGCGGCGGGAGGGGGTAGGAGACCGACATCATTTTTTTCTACGGTTTGGGTGTCCTTGAGAGTTTTGGTCGAGCGAGAGGGCCAGGGGGTGCTCCCGTGGTATAATTTATCACGGTCGAGAGGGGGTATATCGACAACGACAACATACAATGACCCCTCGACCCTCAAACCCTCGGTGACCCTCGACCCCTCAGTGACCCTCGACCCTGTACCCTAGCTAGTTCCCGACCCTCGCCCCTCAAACCCTCGGCGACCCCTCCCCCTCCCCCCCTCATGTCGAAGTTATCGGGGACAGGGTATATCGACAACGACATATCCGATAAAAAATAAGAAGGCGAAGAAGAAATAAAAAGAGGAGAAGAAGAAAGAAAGAGGAGAAGATCGAAGAAAAAAAGAAGAAAAAAAATCTTATTTTTATTTTTTCCTCTTCTTATTTATTTCTCCTCTTCTTCCTCTCCTCTTCTTCTCCTTTCTTACTCTTCTTATTTTCCTTTTTCCTCTCATTCTTTTTCTTCTTCTTTCCTTTCCTAGCTAGATATATAAAACTTTTCTAAAAATGTAACTTTTGCATATATAAAACTTTTCACTCTACATTTTCGTACATACACTAGTAGAAAAAGGGTCTTCTATCCCGGTTGGTAAGGGCCTTTTGTCCCGGTTTTTGAACCGGGACTAAAGGGTCGTTACTAATGCCCTGGCCCTTTAGTCCCGGTTCAAACAGGAACCGGGACAGATGGGCCTCCACGTGGCCGGTGCGCCGAGCCCAGGCAGGAGGGCCTTTGGTCCCGGTTGGTGGCACCAACCGGGACCAATAGGCATCCACGCGTCAGCATTTCAGGGGCTGAGGTTTTTGTTTTTTTGAAAGGGGGGGGGGTTGGGGGTTTTGGGAGGTTAATTTAGCTGTTTCATATATTGTGTTAGCTAGCTAATTAATAGAGAGAAGTGTCCTCTTTTATGTCTGTGCTTGGTCGATGCTACGTACTATATACATATAGAGAGGACTAGACACGCTAGCTAGCTAGTAAGCAAACGAAGGAAACAGAAGATCGTCATGAACATATATGCATACAGAGAGAAGTGATATCGACCACCTCTCCTTCTCCGAGAGATTGGTCGAACAACAAGTTCTCGTATATCTATCCGACACTACCGGCTACATATATACAATAATTATCTCTTACAATATAATCTCCTAATTATATATGAACACAGGATCCACATAGTATTCTCCGTCTTCACGATCACGTGGTCAAGGAAGAATGCCGCCAATTCCTCTTGAATTGCTCGCATGCGATCTGGTGCTAGGAGTTCATCCCGCATCTGAAAGATCTAATTTGAAGAAGGGGGTCAATATATATATATGAATAAATGAAACTCAACACAAATGATGGTAATAAAATAAAATTGTGAATATTATTGTTTACGCACTTCATATTGTTCGTCAGAGTACCCCCGTTCACAGGTCGTGTGGCGGATGGACTCGCAAACATAGTATCCACAGAAATCATTCCCTTGTTCCTGCCACAACCACTTTACAAGAAATAGAGGTCAATCAAACTAATAAGCAAGCATGCCAAATGGTATTGATGAAACTAGCGCTTGAATCACTAGGAGATGCGCGGAACATGTTACTATAGTACTTACTTTCGGGTGTCTAAATTGCAGCTTCTTCGGCAGTCCCGGAGCTTTTTTGGTGATTTTTCTCCAAACCCTGCCAGACAAAGAAAACAATTACTTGATATCAGGAAATGAACAAAGTTGATGATATGGTGGATAATGATCGATTTAACTTACTTCTCGAGCATTTGAGTCATGTCCGCATAGTCCTGGGGATCTTTTCGTCTCGAGTCTAAGACGGTTACTAGTCCGTGCTCAAGCTTAATCTCTAGGAGAATATAGTGGAACCTGTGCATGCATTCATAACTCATCAATTACATTACTATAACCTGGACTAATAAGGGAAAGCGAATATGCACAAGACAGTAACACTCACTTGAAGTTGTAAGGAAAGAGTATTATATCTTTTTTTCATTTATTACCAACGATCATAGCAAGTTGGCCTCGGTATCTTCGACATGATATTTAACCTTAGTTGCATCTATGAGATTTGTGTTAATGAACCCAATATCACCGATTTGTCTTTTCTTCAATTCGGCGATCTTCAATCTGCATAATATAGTGAGGATAATTATAAATACATGCAATGAAAGAGCTAACCTATATAGAGAGACTTAATGACAGAAGTAGTACTACTTACAGACAGTAGCAAGTGACCGTTGCTTTATCGAGGGCCTTTTGATTGAAAAACTGGAAGAACTCCTCAAATGGAACATTCAACAGTTCAATTCCAACGAGGTCATGCTCCTCTCTAACTCTCAGCGTCAAAGTATTCCTCCCCCCAGACTCTTTGCAGGTTTTCATGTACCAATTATGGAATCTTCGCATCATCGTTGTTAGAGATCTTTCATCTTTGACGAGAGGCTTCCCATACTCGTATTTGTGTTCCTCCACCTCCAAGAACTCATAATGTACATCGTCGAGCAGGTAATATCCAAGATTGCTATAACCGGGCACCATCCTCGGATCATTAGTAGGCACCTTGAGCGGGGGGCACGATTGGTTCGCTTGTTCGCCGAGCTGGGCAATTTTTTTCCAGCTCGTTGTTCTTTTAACCTTTGATCACTGATAGTACTTCCCGACCGCTCCGCTTCGACAAATGACTTTCCAATAATGCGCTCATAGTTGCCTTTCGGTGGAGACTTTGCTGGTTTTTTAGGGCAGCCAGAGTGCGCTTCGCTTTCACCGGATCTACCTTCTCCTCTGGAGGTCGATGTTTCTTTGCTTTCACCCCTTCAAAGAAGTTCCTCACTTCGGCTCGCGCGATCTCGATGTTCTCCTCCGGGGTCCTCTCGTATGGTAACTTCTCTGGAGTCTTTAGAGAAGCACCGAATCTGTATTGCCTCCCGCCTCTGACTGTACTGCTAGACGCCGGCAGAGCAGACGGAGCGGCTGCGGCTGTCTTCTTTTCTTGCTTACGAGGCGGAGGAGAAGGACTACGACGCGCCAGAGCAGCTGGAGAGGCGGCGGATCTCTTCTGCCCTTGCTGACGAGGCGGAGAAGGAGGAGGCTGGTTGCTCGGGCGCGTCGGCACAGGCGGAGAAGGAGGCGGAGTGCCGCCACGCGCCGGAGAAGGAGGCCGAGTGCCCTGATCGTCACTCGCCGGAGGAGGAAGCGGTGGAGGAGGCAGAGTGCCCTGACTCGCCAGAGGGGGAGGAGGAGGCGGAGGCATCTAGTTCGGAAGGTTGATGAGCTCCTTCCGCCATAGGTATGGAGTCTTCAGAGCAGAACCCAATTGAGTCTCCCCTTCACCGGTAGGGTGGTCAAGCTAGAGGTCCTCACCGGTAGGGGTTTATATCGACAACGACGACATACGTACATGGGAAAATAATATTATCGGGGAGGGGTATATCGAGCCCCCCCCCACGTGTTGAAGTTATTGGGAGGGGGTATATCGACCCCCCCCCCCACGTGTTGAAGTTATCGGGAGGGGTTTATATCGATAATGACGACCCGATAAAACATAAGAAAACGAAGAATAAATAAAAAGAGGAGAAGAAGAAAGGAATAGAGGAGAAGATCGAAGAAAAAAAAGAAGAAAAAAGAGGAGAAGAAGAAAGGAATAGAGGAGAAGAAGAAAAAATAGAATTTCAATTTTTTCTTCTTCTCCTCTATTTCTTTCTTCTTCTCCTCTATTTTTTCTTCTTTTTTCCTCTTCTTATTTATTTCTCCTCTTCTTCCTCTCCTCTTATTCTTTCTTCCTCTTCTTATTTTCTTTTTTCCTATCCTTCTTTTTCTTCTTATTCCTTCTTAATATCACTTAGCAACTTTTGCAACGATAGGGAGGGAGTGCTCCCGTGGTCTAAAATCCGTCTATGCACGATAGAAAATTCTGAAAAATACATCTATGATCCCTCGACGTCCCCGCCTCTCTCATGAACAAAAAAAAATCTGTGAATATAAAAACATCATGTTCTATGAACAAAAAACATCATATTTCATCCACATCCGTGCATATACATCATATATGTGATCATCTATGAAAAAAACATCATATTCTATAAAAAATCATTACATATATATATGAACAAAAACAATTATGGTAACAAGCATACATATCATCATATATATAGAAAAACAAGCATATATATGAAAAAAAACAAGCATATATATGAAAAAAATGCTAGCGAGGGTGCCGGCCGGACCAAGGTGAGGAGGACCGCGGGGTCGGCGGCGAGGATGGCAATGGGGCAGTGGGCGCGCGCTCGGGGTAGGGGGCGACGGCGACGAAGGGCGAGGCAGGGCGACGGCGACGACGGGGGCGGGCCGGGGCAGCGCGCGTCGGGGCAGGGGCATAGGCGATGGCGAGGGCGTGGGCAACGGCGGGCGACGACGAGGGCGCGGGCGACGGCAAAGGCGACGGCGGGGGCGGCGTCGGCGTCGTCGGGGCGACAACTGCGAGATGAGAGTGAAAATTTCCTAAGTGTGAACTTATATAGCAAAGCCTTTAGTCCTGGTTCGTGGCACCAACCGGGACTAAAGGTGGGCATTAGTCCCGGTTGGTGCCACCAACCGGGACCAAAGGCCTTTTTTCAGCAGCCCAAAGGGCGGGAAGCGGCGGCCTTTGGTCCCGGTTGGTGGAACCGGGACCAATGCCCCCCTTTAGTCCCGGTTGGTGCCACCAACCGGGACCAAAGGCCTTGCACTGGCGCGGTGCGGTGGGAAGTTTAGTCCCACCTCGCTAGCTGAGAGAGCTCAACACCTATTTATAAGCTGCGTTGCGGCTCAGGTGCTGAGCTCCTCTCTAATATGCAGGCAGTACTTGCCTACCCTTGTCACTGCCTTGTTGGGCCTATTGGGCCTGCGGGCCTGCATCTTGGCCTATGTACAGATGGGTTTCTAGTCATATGCAGCCCGTGTGGCCCAATAGGTGGCATTTTTATTTTTTCCAGTATTTGTTTTGTTTTTTGAATTATTTATTTTCTTTTGATTCTTGCTTTATTTTTTATTCTTTTTGATTCTTCAACAGCTTCCCCCGTTGTAGCATCACCGTATTCAGGGGCACATAGTTGTCATCGTCCTCTTCTTCTTTACCGTCTTCCATCATAACCCCTATTTCTCTGTGCCTCGTCCAAACATTATAGTGTGGCATGAAACCATTATAAAGCAGGTGGGTGTGAAGGATTTTCCGGTCAGAGTAAGACTTCGTATTCCCACATTTAGGGCATGGACAACACATAAAAGCATTCTGCTTGTTTGCCTCAGCCACTTTGAGAAAATCATGCATGCCCTTAATGTACTCGGAGGTGTGTCTTTCACCGTACATCTATTGCCGATTCATCTACGTGCATTATATATAATTAAGTGTGTCAAAAACCATTACAGAACATCATAAATAGATAATTAAGTGACCAAATTAATAGAAGTTCATCATCACATTAAAACCAAAGTACATACATAGTTCTCATCTAACAACATATAGCTCTCCAGAGCATCTAATTAATTAAACCATACATTGAAACTATGTAAAACATTTCAATGCGAAAACAAATGCGATCATAATCGCAACCAAGGTAACAATTGATCCAACGGCATAATGATACCAAGCCTCGGTATGAATGGCATATTTTCTAATCTTTCTCATCTTCAACCGCATTACATCCATCTTGATCTTGTGATCATCGACGACATCCACAATAGGGTCGGTTGGAATTTTCGGTTCAACTACCTCCTAGATAAATAAAATCTATGTCACGTTGGTCGGCATAATTGTCATAAACAATAAATGAACCAAATAGTTATAAAAAGATAATATATACCACATCCGAATCATAGCCAGGACGAGGGCTGACGGGGCGGATACCAAAACCATCGCACTATATAATAACAAGCAATAATAAAAGTAAGAAAATTAGACAAGTATCTATCTAGCTAAAGTAAGAACTTTTTCTTTCAGAAAGAAGATAAGAACAAGAGGCTCACCACGGTGGTGCCGGTGACGAGATCGGTGCGGGCGATCGACGGCGGTGAAGACGAGAGTGGGACGTGACGGGCCGCTAAACATAGACAAATCTCGAGGAAAATGGAGCTTTGAGGTCGAGCTTTGAGAGGAGAAAGCTTAACTAGTGTGGCTCGGGCATTTCATCGAACACCTCATGTGCATAGGAGGTGAGCTAGAGCACCACAAAGCCCTCCCCTCGCCGGCCAGAGAAAAACAGAGCACTGGGGTGCTCTGCTCGCGGGCGTGGGGTATATATAGGCACCTCATTGGTCTCGGTTCGTGGCATGAACCGGGACTAAAGGGAAGCATGTGGTCTCGGTTCAAGTCACCAACCGGGACAAATGGTGGTGGGCCAGGAACGAGGCCCATTGGTCCCGGTTCGTCTCACCAACCGGGACCAAAGGGGCATGACGAACCGGGACCAATGCCCCATGAGACCCGGCCACCCCCTGGCCTCATGAACCGGGACCAATGGCCCCATGGGTCCCAGTTCTGGACTGAACCGGGACTAATGGGCTGGCCCAGCCTGGACCAAAGCCCTGTTTTCTACTAGTGATATGAAAAAAATAAGGTTTCTATACAAAAGTGCACAATTTCTATGAACAAATTACAACATCTAAATTAACTAGACATCTAAATAAATATAACTACACATCTGAAATTTTCCTAATCTTAAAACTAAACTAAACATAAACTAAAATAATCTAAAAAACATGTAAAAACATCTAAGAATAGCATCTAAAAACATCTACAAATATAATAGCACCGCGCAGGGGCGGATCCAGGGGCACGGTGGAGGGGCCGACGCCGGCGCCGGTGGGGCAGGGTAGGGGCGCAGGGGCGCGGGACAGGGGAGGGGCGCGGGAGCAGGCTGGTGCTCACAGGGGACGGCGCGTCGGGGCCGGCAGGGGCGCTAGGGTCGATGGCGCGTCGGGGCAGAGGGCGTCAGGCGGCGACGGGCAGCGACGGTGACGAGGAGGAGCAGGGGCATCGGGCGGCGATGGCGACGGCGACGAGGAGGAGCAGGGGCATCGGGCGGCGACGGCGACGAGGAGGAGCAGGGGCGTCGGGGCAGAAGAAGTGATGGATTTCATCGAAACTGCGAAGTGTTTTCTTATATACCCAGGGCATTGGTGCCGGTTCATGGCACAAACCGGTACCAATGCCCCCTTTAGTCTCGTTGGTGCCACGAACCGGGACCAAAGGTCTCTTTTCAGCAGCCCAAAGGGCGGGAAGCGGAGGCCTTTGGTCCCGGTTGGTGGCACCAACCGGTACTAAAGGGCGCACTCGTACCAAAGGCCTCGTGCTCCCCGTGGCCAAAACTTTAGTCCCACCTCGCTAGTTGAGAGGGGCGCGGAGTGGTTTATACGCCCCACTTTCGCACCCCTCTCGAGCTCCTCTCGATTGCAGGCTTACGAGCCTAATTGTCACTGCTATGCCTGATGGGCCTACTGGGCCTTCTGAGGGCCTGAATCCTGGCCCATGGTAGGGTTTCTAGTCATATTAATTCAGGCCGTGGTGGCCCAGTAGTTGGAACTTTTTTTATTTTTTGTTGCTTTATTTATTTTATTTTGTTTCTACTTACAACAAAAAACATACTGTTGCTATTTTTATTTATTTTATTAACGTTTATTTATTTTGTTAAATTTTATTTATTTTACTCTTATAAAGTTTATTTTGTTTCTACTTCTTTACTTTATAAAAGTTTATTTTATATTATTTTATTTTGTTTCTACTTATTTATTGTATTAAATTTTAATTTGTTTTATTTTGTTTCTACTTATTTATTTTATTAAAGTTTATTTTATTTTATTTTGTTTCTACTTATTTATTTTATTAAATTTTAATTTATTTAATTTTGTCTCTACTTTTTATTCAAATTTATTTTTGTTTCTGTCTACTTTTCATGTTTTGAACAGAAAATACTTTGATAATTTCAGTGGCATGAATTATATATAATTTTAGTTTAAAAAATACTAGAGGTTTATAAAAGTTTTTTAGTTCATTCCTTTTGCTATTAGAGTTTTATAAAAGTTTTTTAGTTAATTTTTCCTTTTGCATGGTATCAACATTTCATCCACATAGCATGTGCAACAATTAGAGAGGGTTACCGCAAAAACTAAATGCACTTCGTGTACAAAACGGACAATCTCTTTCGAAGTATGAGAGTTTCATACGAAAACTCGTCTGTTACAAAGAGATTTCAATTTTTTTGAACTTATTTGAACTCCAGAGTTTTTCTGTGTTCAGAATGCACCATTCAAAGCCACATCATCAATTTTCAACCCTTTCTGACTTCATTTGTTATTTTCCATGCATTTACTGATTATTTTGAGCTATAAGACCCTGAAATTGAAAAGCATTTCAAATGAACTCTGAAAAGGTTAAAAGTTGGCATGGTATCATCATTTCATTCATATAGCATGTGCAAGAAAGTAGAGAGGGTTACGGCAAAAACTGGATGCACTTCGTGTACAAAACGGACAATCTCTTTCGAAGTATGAGGATTTCATACGGAAACTCGTCTGTTACAAAGAGATTTCATTTTTTTGAACTTATTTGAACTTCAGAGTTTTTCTATGGTCAAAATGCACCATTCAAAGCCACGTCATAAATTTTCAGCCCTTTCCGACTTCATTTGTTATTTTTCATGCGTTTACTGATTATTTTGAGCTAAGACCCTGAAATTGAACATCATTTCCAAATGAACTCTGAAAAGGTTGAAAGTTGTCATGGTATCATCATTTCATCCACATAGCATGTGCAAGAAATTAAAGAGGGTTACGGCAAAAACTGGATGCACTTCGTGTACAAAACAGACAATCTCTTTCGAAGTATAAGGGTTTCATACGGAAACTCGTCTGTTACAAAGAGATTTCATTTTGTTGAACTTATTTGAACTCCAGAGTTTTCTGTGTTCAAAATACACCATTCAAAGCCACGTCATCAATTTTCAACCCTTTCTGACTTCATTTGTTATTTTTCATGCATTTACTGATTATTTTGAGCTATAAGACCCTGAAATTGAAAAGCATTTCAAATGAACTCTGAAAAGGTTGAAAGTTGGCATGGTATCATCATTTCATCCACATAGCATGTGCAAGAAATTAGAGAGGGTTACGGCAAAAACTGGATACACTTCGTATACAAAACAGACAATCTCTTTCGAAGTATGAGGGTTTCATACGGAAACCCGTCTGTTACAAAGGGATTTCATTTTTTTAAACTTATTTGAACTCTAGAGTTTTTCTGTGTTCAAAATGCACCATTCAAAGCCACATCATCAATTTTCAACCCTTTCTGACTTCATTTGTTATTTTTCATGCATTTACTGATTATTTTGAGCTATAAGACTCTGAAATTGAAAAGCATTTCAAATGAACTCTGAAAAGGTTGGAAGTTGGCATGGTATCATCATTTCATCCACATAGCATGTGCAAGAAATTAAAGAGGGTTACGGCAAAAACTGGATGCACTTCATGTACAAAACAGACAATCTCTTTCTAAGTATGAGGGTTTCATACAGAAACTCGTCTGTTACAAAGAGATTTCATTTTGTTGAACTTATTTGAACTCCAGAGTTTTTCTGTGTTCAAAATACACCATTCAAAGCCACGTCATCAATTTTCAACCCTTTCTGACTTCATTTGTTATTTTTCATGCATTTACTGATTATTTTGAGCTATAAGACCCTGAAATTGAAAAGCATTTCAAATGAACTCTGAAAAGGTTGAAAGTTGGCATGGTATCATCATTTCATCCACATAGCATGTGCAAGAAATTAGAGAGGGTTACGGCAAAAACTGGATACACTTCGTGTACAAAACAGACAATCTCTTTTGAAGTATGAGGGTTTCATACGGAAACCCGTCTGTTACAAAGGGATTTCATTTTTTGAACTTATTTGAACTCTAGAGTTTTTCTGTGTTCAAAATGCACCATTCAAAGCCACACCATCAATTTTCAACCCTTTCTGACTTTATTTGTTATTTTTCATGCATTTACTGATTATTTTGAGCTATAAGACTCTGAAATTGAAAAGCATTTCAAATGAACTCTGAAAAGGTTGGAAGTTGGCATGGTATCATCATTTCATTCACATAGCATGTGTAAGAAAGTATTGTGGGTTATGGCAAAAACTGGATGCACTTCGTGTACAAAATGGACAATCTCTTTTGAAGTATGAGGGTTTCATACGAAAACTCTTGTGTTACAAAGAGATTTCATTTTTTTTGAACATATTTGAACTCCAGAGTTTTTCTGTGTTCAAAATACACCATTCAAAGCCACATCATCAATTTTCAACCCTTTCTGACTTCATTTGTTATTTTTCATGCATTTACTGATTATTTTAAGCTATAAGACCCTGAAATTGAAAAGGATTTCAAATGAACTCTGAAAAGGTTGAAAGCTGGCATGGTATCATCATTTCATCCACATAGCATGTGCAAGAAAGTAGAGAGGCTTACGGCAAAAACTAGATGCACTTCGTGTACAAAACGGACAATCTCTTTCGAAGTATGAGGGTTTCATACGAAAACTCGTCTGTTACAACAGGATTTCATTTTTTGAACTTATTTGAACTCCAGAGTTTTTCTGTGTTCAAAATGCACCATTCAAAGCCACATCATCAATTTAGTACATATAGCTCTCATGAATAGATAAGTGACCAAATTAATAGAAGTTCATCATCACATTAAAAACAAAGTACATACATAGTTCTCATTGAACAAAATATAGCTCTCCAGAGCATCTAGTTAAACCATACATTGAAACTATGTGAAACCTTTCAATGCAACAACAAATGCGATCATAATCACAACCAAGGTAAAAATTGATCCAACGGCATAATGATACCAAGCCTCGGTATGAATGGCATATTTTCTAATCTTTCTCATCTTCAACCGTATTGCATCCATCTTGATCTTGTGATTATCGACGACATCCGCAACATGCAACTCCAATATCATCTTCTCCTCCTCAATTTTTTTATTTTTTCCTTCAAGTAATTTTTTTCTTCTTCAACTAAATTTAACCTCTCAACAATAGGGTCGGTTGGAATTTCCGGTTCAACTACCTCCTACATAAATAAAATCTATGTCACATTGGTCGGCATAATTGTCAAAAACAATAAATGAAGCAAATAGTTATAAAAAGATATTATATACCACATCCGAATCATAGCCAGGACGAGGGCCGACGAGGGCGGATACCAAAACCATCGCACTATATAATAACAAGCAATAATAAAAGTTAGAAAATTAGACAAGTATCTATCTAAAGTATGAATTATTTTCTTTCAGAAAGAAGATAAGAACAAGAGGCTCACCACGGTGGTACCGGCGACGAGATCGGCGCGGGCGATCGACGACGCTGAAGACGGGGACGGGATGTGACGGACCGCTAAACCTATGAAAATCTCGGGGAAACTGGAGCTTGGAGGTCGAGCTTCGAGAGGAGAAAGCTTAACTAGCGTGGCTCGGGCATTTCATCAAACACCTAATGTGCATAGGAGGTGAGCTAGAGCACCCAAATGCCCTCTCCTCGCCGGCCAGAAAAAACAGAGCACTGTGGTGTGCTCTGCTGCGGCGACGGGGTATATATAGGCAACTCATTTGTCCCGGTTCGTGGCTATAACCGGGACTAAAGCTCCCCCTTTTGTCCCGGTTCTTGCCACGAACCGGGACCAATGTATGTGGGCCAAGAGTGAGGCCCATTGGTCCCGGTTCTTGCCTAGAACCAGGACAAATGGGTCCATACGAACCGGAACCAATGCCCACGAGGCCACGGCCGGCCCCCTGGGCTAAAGAACCGGGATGAATGCCCCCATGGATCCTGGTTCGTGACTGAACCGGGACTAATGGGCTTGCCCTGCCCGAACCAAAGCCCTGTTTTCTACTAGCGATAGATGTTCCTTCTAAGATTAAAATCTTCCTCTGGAGACTGGCCCAGCAATCTATTCCAACTTTGGACATTCTCCATCACCGTAACATGTCCACGGTGACGACATGCGGAGTGTGTGGTAGTGAGGACTCCTGAACATTCTCTTCTACACTGTCATGCTGCACGCTGTGTGTGGGCATTACAGAATCATGACCTGGTCGAGGCTATAAACAGTATTACTGAGTCTGATGCTAAATGTTGGGTCTTTGCGGTCATGGATACCATCCCAACTAGCAAATTTACTCAAGTCCTCGTCACCCTATGGGCCATCTGGTTCGCGAGAAGGCAAGCATTGCACGAAAACATTTTTCAGAGTCCCCAAGCCACACATGCCTTTGTCATGAAATATCTGCACAAGTTAGAGGCGTGCAAGCCAAAACCAACTGCTACTCTGATACATGTTTGTCCAAACAGATCCCGATCAGCATGGATTCCTTCTCCCCAGGGAGTGGCCAAGACCAGAGTAGACAGCGTTGTCTCAAGGGCTGCAAAGGCTCCGTCAGTGCAGTCTGTAGGGATTCGCAAGGACACTATTTAGGCTCCTCGGCTATGAGGATTCCGGGGGTGTACGACCCAGCGACACTTGAAGCTTTGGCATGTCGGGAGGCGATGGCTTTGGCCGTGGATCTTGCGCTCACACAAGTGATAACAGCATGTGATAACCAGGGTGTGGTAAGAGACATTAATCAAGGAATAGGAGGCTCTTATTCTGCGGTGGTTAAGGAGATAAACACCACCTCGGATCAGTTCCACCAGTGTACCTTCATCTTTGATGGTAGAGGGACAAATTTAGAGGCACATAGCCTTGCCAAATATGTTTTTGGGTTAGGTCTCGGTCACCATGTGTGGTCACTGAACCCACCAAATTTATTATGTATGCCTATGAACATTGCTGAGTAATAAAGAACGTACGTTTGGTCGCAAAAAAAGACTGAGAAGCGAAGGATATTGCATGTGATGACACGAGCGACAGAGCGAGCCAGCGCTGTACTAATATCAACACGGAAGTTACCTTTGTAGTTGGCTAAAATAATGGGCATGATAGTTCATTTTGTAACATAAGAGATGAGGGACTGACACATTCTATATAAACCACCCCCACATTTAGACTGGGGGTCTTCTTTATCCTCCCATTCATCTCATCTCTCTCCCGCTCGCATACGCATTGTAATTTCTTATGCAGAACATAGAAATCCTCTTCGGAGCACAAGACATAGGCTCCTTAGCTCCATCGTGAGGGGGGGGGGGGGGACTTGTAAAAGTCCCTGTGTCACCTATTTGCACCTCGATAGATCATCTTCCTACCCCTCTTCTACTATCGAAATCATCCCCGTGACACAGTAGGAGAACAACGACGGATTGGACAGCTTCGGCGAAGAGCAGATCCGGCTTGATCCATTTTGCGTTTTTGAGTGTTACATTCGCAGAAAGATGGCACGGGCACCGAGAAGGGCAAGAACAAGGCCCGCCATGGGTGATCTTTTTACATATCTAGTATGTAGGTCAAATATGTCATTTTTTGGTAGTCCGATGGCATTGTCCTATGTAGTAGCCAGACAATTTGTTGTGCATCGATCGTTGCAATGTGTTTGTATGAATTTCAGTATATATGTAGTGTCGGACTGCTTGTATAAACTTTTCCACATAGACTAGGTGGGCTGCTTTTTTCCTCGCGTAAGAGCATCTCCAACAGGCACACAAAAACTGCTTTGCGCTCTAAAATTCGGGTTTTTTGGGGGCCGGACAGCTTCAATAAAAGCTGTAAAATAGTGTACGCGCAAAAAAGATTTGGGCATGCACTAAAAAGCGCTATCAGAAGCTGCAAATTTAGTCATGGCTAGCCAGTAGTAACTTTTAGCATGCAAAACTTTTGTGCGCCTGCTGGAGATGCTCTAACTCCACCCATGGCTAGCCAGTAGTAAAAAAAGTCAAATTTTAAATTCAGTCAAGTGATCCCTAGTTTCTCCCCCATCCTATATGCCTGATTTGATTCGCAATAAAAAGAACCCTCTATTGATCAACCCATGACAACGTCCGCCGATCCATATGGGTATACCCTGGTCTTCCGGGCTTGTCGGACAATAAAACGATCTTATCAAGGGTTATATTAAAGGGTTGTCAAACTGTCCGCATTCGTATGGACCGAGCAGTCTAGACTCATTTTGCCATTCAATGTGGTGTCATATCGATCCGTTGTTGACTGGTGCGGACGTTCCGTTTTCTCATAAACTAAAGTCAAATCAGGAGGCTTTGCGAGTGTCCGGATCGTTGGCACCCACGTGTGAGACACCCCGGGCTCACCCAAAAACATATCCCGCGCAGTGGTGGAGGCCCCCCCCCCCCCTAAGATCATTGATTTGCTACTAATTAGTAGATGAACTGTATGT
This sequence comes from Triticum urartu, assembly GCF_056163025.1. Classification (NCBI taxonomy): domain Eukaryota; kingdom Viridiplantae; phylum Streptophyta; class Magnoliopsida; order Poales; family Poaceae; genus Triticum; species Triticum urartu. The sequence continues at coordinate 532,788,879 of NC_141877.1, read as the reverse complement.
AGTTTATACAAAAATACATGTATCAGTATTGTTTGGCCCCTGTTATCAGAAGTTTGAGTCATGTGGCCTCCCTAATCCTTAATCCCTGGCTCCGCCACTGATCCTGCGTTGGCTACTGGTCCCTATTGGCACCGCTTCGACCACGAGGTCGGCCCGTACGTCCATGTCCCTCGTAAACCTCACCTACACCGACGATGGCCAGGGCGTGAACTTTGACAAGGAGGAGTAGGGCATGTGAGATAGCGGTGCCTCGTGTCCCATGTGAACCAGTCAGTGCCTCATATCCTACTCTTCCTTGCCGGTGGCCACACCTTCACTTTCTGGGGATCACTGCCGCCAGGCATGGATACGGAGGGGAACAACAAGGACTTCGAGGCCCTACACTTTCTGTGGCTCATGGCCGCCGACGAAGACTTAGACTAGATTAACTTACGAACACTTTTGTTTAGTTGAAATTTATCAAATATATAAAGAATTTGGTCCGGTTTAGATGAATATCATCCAGTTTGCATCGAATTTATTTGGTTTGTTCGAATTTGATTTGAAATGTATGCCGGTATGGTTGGATGATAGACTTTCGCGTCAGTATCCGCGAACTGGTCCAGATCAGTCCACAGACAAATACTGTGTCTGTGTTGGGTAACAGCGCTGGAGATGCCCTAATGCCGCATCTAGATTTGGGCTGGCCGTTCTGTTTGATTTTGGACTAGTCGTGGTACACGACAGCCTACGTATCGTAGTCCTTGGTAGTAGTAAAACGACTGAAAGCTTCCGCGCCATCAATCCATCATGCATCACTGTAGAGAGATAGTTTGGCAATGCAATATTCGTTGTATTGATTGAATGCCGATACACATATATATAAGTACAGGTAGACATTAACCTCAACTATACATAACTAGAAGGTAGGCCACAATATACATAATACATGCAACACATATATACTCAACAACCTCTACTTCTTTAGCATGAGATGAGCTGCATGCACTTGCAGTAGTGGTAGCACCAGTTGCAGGAGCAATGGTTTCGTCAGAATATAATGGTCTGTTCGTCCCTTTTCCTAAGGAAGGAGTAGGTAAAATCACATCGGGGAGTCACGCAGGGCAGGGACCGATCGATCGAGTAGGGTAGCCAGCAGCTGCGAACGTGGAAGCTAGCTAGGATGCCGGCGATCGACTTGACCGAGACGACGTGCAAGTGCCTTGCAGCTAGATGTGCACCGGCTCATGCATCATGCATGTGTGTGGGATCGACAGGATAGGATATGCCTATGGCGATCTTGAACGATCCAGCTCCAGCTCCCAGTGGGTAGCGATCCTGCCTATAAGCCAAGCCAAGACCGGGTGGTAGTAACTTTCCCTCTGCAGGCAAGCTATGTAGTGCTGCTAGTGAAAGACCAAGGAGTAGGAGGTTGTAGTGGTGGTTCATGTGCGCATTCATGCAGGTTGTAAATTTGAGCCAAAATTCAGTACTACTAGTAACTCGGCATTAATGGAACTATCATACTTCCTCCTCGCCTATGATTTATGGGTCTGTCGGTATAGCTTCAGAACGGGAAGATCTTTTTCTTTTTTGAGATTTGAACGGGAAGATCATTGTGCAGATGGATCTCATCCAACTATCCAAGAGTCCGAATCTGTGACCTATGGATCTGCAAAAGCGCGAATGGCGACATCGCGCCACGAGAGTCAATTGGGCCGCGCACGCGAGCTAAGCGGAACCGAGGGCAAATCCTATACAGCGGGAGTTCCTAGCTGCCGCTCTGTGCGGCAGGTTGTCGCCCGCACGCACAGGGCAGTCTACGACTGGGCCAGCCCACGAAGATAGCGACAGGCTACGATTTGTAGCTCCAAAAAAATGTGGCATCACAGGGTATCAAACCCAGGATATCTTCCCAAGAGAGTAAGAGCCAAGGTGATACAACCGGGTGCTCCTAACCAGCGCTTCAGGCGCCGGCTGGCTCTACCGGCGCCCGCTAGCGACGCGCAGCGGGCCGGCCCACTAATCGAGATGCAAACGCGAAAAAGAAAACAAACAATTCCTAATTGAAAAAAATGACATTGGCTGCGATTCAAACCGAGCACCTCACTAATCGTGGCTTGATGAATTAACCGCTAGACCAAGCTAGCTCTTTCGCACACCCCAAGAATAACCACCCTAGTTAACGTGTTCTTTAGTAAAACCAATATAAATTATTTTTAAAAAAGAAAAGCTAAATTCGAAAACAACATCATGGAATTTTAGAAAAGTTCATCTTTATTTCCTAAAAGGTTCATTCATTTGAAAAAAATCGATTTTGGAATTAGTTCATCAAATTTGAAAAAAAATAAAAAGAGTTCATCAAATGGAAAAAAACCATCATTTTTGAAAAAGAATTCATCAATTTTGAAAAGAGTTCATCGATTTTGAAAAGAGTTCATCGATTTCGAAAAGAGTTCATCAATTTCAAAAAAAATTCATCGGTTTTGAAAAGTGTTCATCGATTTTGAAAAAGAGTTCATTCATTTTGACAAAGAGCTCACCAATTTTGAAAAAGAGTTCATCGATTTTGAAAAGATTTCATCGATTTCAAAAAGAGTTCATCGATTTTGAAAAACAAAGTTCATTGATTTTGAAAAAGAGTTCATTGATTTTGAAAAAAGTTCATCGATTTTGAAAAAGAGTTCATCGATATTGAAAAAGAGTTCATTGATTTTGAAAAAAGTTCATCGATTTTGAAAAAAAAGTTCCCTCGATTTGGAGAAAAAATTTATTTGTTTTGTAAAAGAGTTCATCAATTTTGAAAAAAAAATCACGAATTTCAAAAGGTTCATTGGATTTTGATTAAAAAAAAGTTCAGCAAATTGAAAGAGTTCACATATTTAACAAAGAAAAAGAAAAAGAAAAAAAATAAACAAAACTGTTCCAACAAAGGAGGAAAAGGAACAGAAAAGGGGAAAAAGAAAAAAAGAAATAGAAATAAGAAAAGGCTAAAGAAGGAGGAAATGAACACATTTGATGTGGTAGGCCAGTTGGTTGCTGAAGCTTACGCACGATTGAGAAGTTGTTGGTTCGAGTCTTGCCTGCGCCTTTCCCGTCCACTTTTTTACAGAAATGTTAACGCCCACACGTGTGGGCGTTTGCACATCGCCCACACGCCTCCATCATCACTCATTTTGCCACGTATGAATAGATGACATCAGCAGATTTTTTTTGTTTTTCGGCTTAAAAATGTTGTATCTCCTAAATAAAAAAGCGAACTAAAAATCCGTTTTCACCATTAAATCCGTCTCGACGAGATCTTCAAAACTAGACCCCATGTTGATATGTTTTGACGATTTTTTTTGCCAGAAGTTGCCACGATGTTTACACTGCAGTTGCCATAGGGCTTAAACTAAAGTTGCCATGTGGCAATTTTAGTTTGTAGATCATGGCAATTTTAGTATTTTGATGATGGCAACTCCAGTACTTTGACCATGAATTTTTTTTTGTATGAACCATGGCGATTTTACATGCATGTATCATGGCAATTTTAGTTTATGGTTCATGGAAAGTCTAGTTTCTTAATTCCCCGTTTTATAAATGTCAAAATTTACATTTAAATGTAGAAGAAAATAGCTGAAACATATCATGGCAACTTCAGTGTAAACATCATGGCAATTCATATGCAATAGACATGGCAACTTTTAATCCAATTTTTTTTCATCAAATCATATCAACATGGAATCTAGTTTCGAAGATCTCATCACGAGGGATTTAATGGTGAAAACGGATTTTCAATCGGATTTTTCGTTTAAGAAATAAAACATTTTAAAAACTGAAAATTCAAAAAGATTCCTACATGCATGCATGCGATGACGTGGCAATCTGTTTACATTAGAGACGTGTGGTGCGTCTCCCTTCTTACCACACGTGTGGCAGTTAGCGCAACCCTTTTTTTACGGGATAAGAGCAGAAAAAAAACATGATGGGCCGAGCCCAAGTCGCTGAGGGGGTATGCGCCTGTTAGGGAAAACAACTAAAACGGGCGCAACAGGCGCCGTTTAGGATTTGCCGATACAACCAGCCGAGCCCGCAAGCTTTGCTGCTTGTAAGACAACACAGACCCTTAAGAGCAAAATCCGAGCGCATATTTGAAATATTTCCGCAATTCCAACCTATTTTTTTCTTAGGCAACGCAAATCATTAAAAAGTGTAACATTTTCTGAAATCATGAACAATTATTTTGAAACGGGAACATTTTTTGTCATTCAACAACAAAATTTGGAAAGCGGACATTTTTTTAAGCTCCTAAGCAAAATATGAAACATGAACATTTTTTCAAAACTGTGAACAATTATTTTGAAACGGGAACATTTTTTGCAATTCAACAGCAAAATTTGGAAACGCGGACATTTTTTCAAGCTCCCCAAAATAATATGAAACATGAACATTTTTTGAAAACTGTGAACAATTTATGAAACTCCTAAAAAAATGGAACATGAACATTCTTAAAAATTATGGAAAATGGGAACCTTGTCTAAAGTTTTGAATAAATTTTAATAAACTTATGAATTTTTTTTGAAGAAACACAAACAAAATTGGAAAACATGAACATTTTTTGAAATTTAGGAACAAATTTTTAAACATGAACAATATTTCATACTCTTGAAAGATGGAAATATGAACATTTTTAAAATTTTGTGAAACTATTTTGAATTTTTTTAGCATTTCAAAGAAAAATATTCTGAACAAAATTTTGAACCAGGAACATTTTTCGAAATTTGCGAACATTAACTTGAAAATGTGAACATTTTTGAAATTTACGAACATTTTTGAAACGAGAACATGTTTTGAAAATCTGAATTTAACTTTAGGAACATTTTGAAAAGACAAACAATTTTTTTGAAATGTGAGAACATTTTTTAAAAACACAATTTTTTTTTCCAATTTGTGAACATGTTTTTTGAAAACACAAGTTTTTTAGAACCCAGAACGTAATTTCAAATTTTGGAACAATTTTGAATTCTAAACATGTTAAAGTATGCACATTTTGGCAAAAGAAACAGAAAAAGGAAAGAAAAGAAAAAATAAGAAAGAAACAGAAAAGATCAAAACAAAAATAAAATAAAAGAAACAAAAAAAGAGAAATAAACCTAAATGAAAACCAGCCACCAAAAACAACAGGAAAAACGAAAAACCGATTCAGGGAACCTTCTAGACGGTTCCCAAAACCGGAGAAAAACTGTTGCTACGCTAACCGCTAATGTGCTGGCCCAGATCGCGTCGCTCCCTCTTGTGCGAACCCTCGACATCTTGGCGCAACGTGCATCACATAGGCGCCCGATATTGTTAACGGTACAGGGCACACACCGCCTTGTCACCGATGGCCCGGCCCCCATTCCTTTTTTTTTGTTTTAAAGGCGCCAACAAAAGCGCGTGTAAGTACACGTGATTCGAATGGTTCAACACTCGCTACATTAACCAATAGGCCTAGCTTTTTCCTTCTTTTCTTCTTTCTACTTTCTTTTTTGATTTTTTGCTGGAACGGTTATGATAGTTGTATTCTATTTTTATTAATTTCCATCTTACTATTTTGATAGACTATTTTTATAATACAACAATTTTCGTTTCAATTTCGTGAAGTTTTTTCAAATTTGATGATTTTTTTAATTCAACAAACTTATTTTCAAATTTGATGAACTTTTTCAAATTCAATGATTTTTTTTTCAAAATTGATGAACTTTTTTCAAACTGGATGAACTTTTTTCAAAACTGATGAACATTTTCTTTCAAATTTGATGAACTTTTACAAACTAGATGAACTTTTTCGATTCAACAAACTTTTTTACAAGTCCGATGAACTTTTTTTCTATTTCAATGATTTTTTTTTTCAAAATTGATGATTTTTTTTTCAAATTCAATGAACTTTTTTCAAATTGGATGAACTTTTTCAAAACCGATGAACATTTTCTTTCAAATTCGATGAGCTTTTTGCAAATTCGATTAACTTTTTAGAAATTCGATGAACGTTTCTTCAAATTTGAGTGTTGTTTTTCAAATTTGCCAATTTTTTCGAAAATTCATGTAGAATTATGGATTCATTATTTTTTTATTTTTTGAAAAAAATTCCGTTTATTTTTTTAGACATCAATGTTTTTTTAACAATTTTTCCTTTTAGGAGTTGATGTACAATAGTAACATGCCATTTGTTGGTCGACGTGTCAAGTGTGATAGTCTTTTTGTTCTTATCCACGTCTTCATAAATGTTGATCATTGTATCCTCGTGGCTCTACTCTTCTATGTCATCACACCTTTTTCACCTCATTGTGTCTCCTCCATCATCACCCCATCAGGTGACAAGGGCTTGTCTCCTCCTAGTTTTCTTACTTTCTGCAAACTATTTCATGTGTTCTCTCATATATCATAGTAAAATTAAGGAGTGGCGTAGGAATGGCCAGAAACACCTTGTAATTGTCACTTCCTAAGATTGGTATTGTTCCTAAGATAATCAAAATAGCTATAGGTCCAAGTGCAATCATCATAAAATATTAAATAGTCTAGTGGTATGTTAGCTTGTGATTACCTGCCCGTATTAATGCAATTATGTAAATAAATGTTTATCAAATCTCACCCATGATTTTCCATGTTTTTTGATGAATTTATTTTGTTGCCAAATATTTATTTATTCTGACATGGTGTTACCAAATATTTATTGTCATGAAAGAGATTGACAACCGACTGTGAATTTTTTGTGTAACTAGATATTCATATGATTTGACCGGTAGATGAAAATTGTTGCCAAAAAATTTGGGGATGGAAAACCGGTGCAAGGATGGAGTAACGTACGTAGGTAGGATAGGCGGAAGAAAAATTGATGTTAGATGGAACCTTATGCCATTTTAGATAGTATAGTATTATATATAGAGAGATAGAGATAGATTGGTATGTGCCGATGTGTTGTGTCATGGAATTAAAAAAATCAATGCAATAAGAGCGTGAAAACCATGGTGTCAGATATAACAGGACACGACATCTACCGGATCTTCATGAGCACTCCTTGGCCCATGTATCTGCGGAAACTAATTATCATCAAACAAGTTAAAAAAAATAGGATAAACAGAGACATCAGCAAGAAGAAAACAACATGTGCAGGTTACGACAACACTGAAAAAAAGCTCCAGAACCGAGGAACAAATAAGTGCAGGCGGCAGGCTTGGGCACGCAATAAATCTATTCCTGAAATCACAAGCAGTCGGTCCCTTGAGATAAAGAGCATATACATACATAATACACAATCTATCTATTTTGTTTGACAGAAAATTTAGAAGAAAACTACTAAAAAACATCACTCCAAAAGACCATGTCAGTGTCATCAACAACATATATTATCATCAGTTAGAGGGAGCGGTAAGTGCTCAAATATCTTTCCAGTTTTCACTGATGGTTCTACTGAAGTGTTGATAAGAAAAATGACATGTCAAGCCTTACCTGCAGGAGACTTTAGTTTATATTAAGATTATTAATTAAGCCAAAGCACCAGGATTATCCAAATGATTAAACCATATCAATGGAATCTACTAAATGGAAAAAATAGCCAAATTAATATCATCAATAAAGAGAAATTTGTAAGTCTAACACATTCTCTTGCCTGAGAAACAATCGATAAATTTCTCAAAATACAAGGCAACAAGAAAAGGAAGGAGGAGAGAGACATCGGCAAGAAGAAAACAACATGTACAAGTTACGACAACACTGAAAAAAAAGCTCCAGAACCAAGGAACAAATAAGTGCAGGCGGCAGGCTTGGGCACGCAATAAATCTATCCCTGAAATCACAAGCAGTCGGTCCCTTGAGATAAAGAGCATATACATACATAATACACAATCTATCTATTTTGTTTGATAGAAAATTTAGAAGAAAACTACTAAAAAACGTCACTCGAAAGACCATGTCAGTGTCATCAAGAACTTATATTATCATCAATTAGAGGGAGCGGTAAGTGCTCAAATATCTTTCCAGTTTTCACTGATGGTTCTACTGAAGTGTTGATAAGAAAAATAGCATGGCAAGCCTTACCTGCAGGAGACTTTAGTTTATATTAAGATTATTAATGAAGCCAAACCACCAGGATTCTCCAAATGATTAAACCATATCAATGGAATCTACTAAATGGAAAAAATATCCAAAGTAATATCATCAATAAAGAGAAATTTGTAAGTCTAACACATTCTCTTGCCCGAGAAACAATCGATAAATTTCTCAAAAAACAAGGTAACGGGAAAAGGAAGGAGGAGAGAGTCGCAAGTTTTACAGGAACAACAAGGGTAATGAAAAGAATTGGGTTCCCTACTCGTTCAGAGTTCATACAGTTTGGTAAATGCAGCAACTTCCCCGGAGATCGTAGTCATCCTGGGACCGGTCAGAGGGAACCGTTAGAGATCTGGCACAATCTCCTTTGCACCCTTGCGCCGGAGGGTTATCCCATGCACCGAAGATCAGGATTGGGGCACGCATGAGAGAAATTGGGATGGTGGGTGATAACCCACAAGTATAGGGGATCAATTGTAGCCTTTTTCGATAAGTAACAGTGTCGAGCCCAACGAGGAGCTAAAGGTAGAACAAATATTCCCTCAAGTTCTATCGACCACCGATACAACTCTACGCACACTTAACGTTCACTTTACCTAGAACAAGCATGAAACTAGAAGTACTTAGTAGGTGTTGTGGATAGGATTGCAAGATAATAAAGAGCACGTAAATAAAAATTAGAGGCTGTTTAGATAAAGACACAACTAAGTTAAGTTTAGTAGAGAGCTTGTTGTCACACAAGAAATTTATTTGTTCCTAGGCAATCGATAACTAGACCGGTAATCACTATTGCAATTTTATTTAAGGAAGAGGCGTAAGCTAACATACTTTCTTTTCTTGGATCATATGCACTTATGATTGGAACTCTAGCAAGCATACGCAACTACAAAAGATCATTAAGGTAAAACCCAATCATAGCATTATAAGGTATCAAGCCCTCTTTATTCCCATACGCAAACAATCTAGTTACTCAGGTTTGTGTTTCTATCACTCACGCCACCCACCATAAGCAAATCATGAACATATTGCAAACCCTACAGCGGGGATCCCTCACGCTTGCGCGACATGGAGAACACCATAGGACATCACCAATAATAAAACATGCAACTCAAACCAATCACGATCATCAATTAACCCATAGGACAAAACGGATCTACTCAAACATCATAGGATAGCCATACATCATTGGGAAATAATATATAGCGTTGAGCACCATGTTTAAGTAGAGATTACAACGGGTAAAAGAAGGGTTACACCGCTGCATAGAGGCGGGAGAGTTGGTGATGATGGCGGTGAAGTTGTTGGTGTAGATTGCGGTGATGATGATGGCCCCGACGGCATTCAGGCGCCACCAGAAGAGAGGGGGGAGAGAGTCCCCCTTCTTCTTCTTCTTCTTCTTATTCCTTGACCTTCTCCCTAGATGGGAGAAGGGTTTCCCCTCTGGTCCATGGTCTCCATGGCATGGGAGGGGCGAGAGCCCCTCCGAGATTGGATCTGCCTCTCTGTCTCTCTCTGTTTCTGCGTTCCTGATTCTGCCCTTTCACCATTTCTTAAATTCCCGAAGATTCGTAACTCCGATTGGGCTGAATTTGGACATGATTTTTATCCAGATATTAGCTTTCTTGCGGCGAAAGAAGGGCACCAACCGCCTTACGGGGTGGCCACAAGGGCTCAGGGCGCGCCTGACCCCCTGGGGCGCCCTTGCCTCTTAGCCCCCTCAGGCACCGTCTCGCATTGATTCTTCTTCCCAAAAATCACATATATTAAAAAAATCCCCGTCAGTTTTTATCCCGTATATGAAAGTTGTAGAATATTGACATGGAACAATCAAAAATTATAGATACGACGGAGACGTATTAGCATCCCTAAGCTTAATTCCTGCTCATCCTCGAGTAGGTAAATGATAAAAAAGATAATTTTTGATGTGGAATGCTACCTAGCATAATCTTGATCATGTAATCTAATCATGGCATGAATATTAAGACACGATTGATTCAAAGCAATAGTCTATCATTTGACATTAAGACAATAGTACTTCAAGCATACTAATAAAGCAATCATGTCTTTTCAAAATAACATGGCCAAAGAAAGTTATCCCTACAAAATCATATAGTCTGGCTATGCTCCATCTTCACCACACAAAATATTCAAATCATGCACAACCTCGATGACAAGCCAAGCAATTGTTTCATACTTTTGACGGTCTCAAACCTTTTCAACTTTCATGCAATACATGAGCATGAGCCATGGATATAGCACTATAGGTGGAATAGAATATGATGATGGAGGTTGTGTGGAGAAGACAAAAAAAGGAGAAAGTCTCACATCGACGCGGCTAATTAATGGGCTATGGAGATGCCCATCAATTGATGTCAATGCGAGGAGTAGGGATTGCCATGCAACGGATGCACTAAGAGCTATAAGTGTATGAAAGCTCAAACTGAAAACTAAGTGGGTGTGCATCCAACTTGCTTGCTCATGAAGACCTAAGGCATTTGAGGAAGCCCATCGTTGGAATATACAAGCCAAGTTCTATAATGAAAATTCCCACTAGTATATGACAGTGACAACTGAAGAGACTCTCTATATGAAGAACATGGTGCTACTCTGAAGCACAAGTGTGGTAAAAGGATAGTAACATTGTCCCTTCTCTCTTTTTTCTTTTTTTTCTTTTTTTGTAGGCTTCTCTGGCCTCTATATTTTTTTTGGGGGGGGGGATTCTTTGGCCACTTTTATTTTGATCATGGGACAATGCTCTAATAATGATGATCATCACACTTTTATTTACTTACAACTCGATACTAGAACAAAGATATGACTCTATATGAATGCCTCCGGTGGTGTACTGGGATGTGCAATGATCTAGCGTAGCAATGACATCAAAAAAGGACAAGCCATGAAAACATAATGCTAGCTATCTTATGATCATGCAAAGCAATATGACAATGATGCTCAAGTCATGTATATGAAGATGATGAAAGTTGCATGGCAATATATCTCGGAATGGCTATGAAAATGCCATGATAGGTAGGTATGGTGGATGTTTTGAGGAAGATATAAGGAGGCTTATGTGTGTCAGAGCGTATCATATCACGAGGTTTGGATGCACCGGCGAATTTTGCACCAACTCTTGAGGTGAGAAAGGGCAATGCACGGTACCGAAGAGTCTAGCAATGATGGAAGGGTGAGAGTGCGTATAATCCATGGACTCAACATTAGTCATAAAGAACTCACATACTTATTGCAAAAATCTATTAGTCATCAAAACAAAGTACTACACGCATGCGCCTAGGGGGATAGATTGGTAGGAAAAGACCATCGCTCGTCCCCGACCGCCACTCATAAGGAAGACAATCAATAAATACCTCATGCTCCAACTTCGTTACATAACGGTTCACCATACGTGAATGCTACGAGAATCCCAAACTTCAACACAAGTATTTCTACAATCCACAACTACCCACTAGCATGACTCTAATATCACCATCTTTATATCGCAAAACTATTGCAAGGAATCAAACATATCATATTCAGTGATCTACAAGTTTTGTGTAGGATTTTATGACTAACCATGTGAATGACTAGTTCCTGTCATCTCTCTAAATAGATATAAGTGAAGCAAGAGAGTTTAATTCTTTCTACAAAAGATATGCCCACGCTCTAACAAATATAAGTGAAGCAAAATAGCATTCTACAAATGGCGGTTTTCTATGTGTAGGGAAATAGGCAATCCAAACTTCAAATGATATAAGTGAAGCACATGAAGCATTCTATAAAGCCATACTCAAAAGATATATGTGAAGTGCAATGAGAATTCTATAAATCAACCAAGGACTATCTCATACCAGAATGGTGCATCAAAGAAAAGTGAAAACTAAATGCAAAAAGATGCTCCAAGATTTACGCATATCATGTGACGAATAAAAATATAGCTCCAAGTAAAATTACCGATGATTGTTAGAAGAAAGAGGGGATGCCTTTCGGGGCATCCCCAAGCTTGGTTGCTTGGGAGTCCTTGAATATTTCCTTGGGGTGCCTCAGGCATCCCCAAGCTTAGGCTCTTGCCACTCCTTATTCCTTCATCCATTGTGATCTCTCCCAAAACTTGAAAACTTTAATCACACAAAACTTAACAGAAAGTTTGGTAAGATCCGTTAGTATAATAAAGCAAATTAGTACTCTAAGTACTATTGCAAACCAATTAATATTTTGTTTTTTGATTTTAGCTACTGTAATATAACTTTTCCATGGCTTAATCCACTGATAGAAATTGATAGTTTCGTCAAAACAAGCAAACTATGCATCAAAAACAGAATATGTCTTAAACAGGACAGTCTGTAGTAATTTGAACATTCACCATACTTCTGGTACTCCAAAAATTCTCAAAAATTAGGAAAAATAAACAATTTGTATAGAAAGACATTGCAAAAAGTCTCAGAACCATTTGACGTTCGAGTAAAAAATGTAAAATCATGCACTACAGCCAAAGTTTCTATTCTGCACCGCACAAACCAACAAGCAATGTAAACATCCTAAAGGCAAATCTTGGAACATTATTTTTATAATACAATGGAATTGTACAAGGGGATAATTATTTTTGTTGAAAAGTTTCTATAATCAAGATTCACAAAGTTTCCGTGAGCATGAACAAAGTTCAAGGAGCTCCCCCACTTCAACAATGCTTGTCTCTCTCACTTTCACTTTCGTTTTTGAAAAGTTTTGGGTTCCCCTCTTTATTTTTATTTTTTAAACTATATAAAAGCACTCAACAGAAATAAATGACTCTCTAAAACTTCCAGGTTGTCTCCCTGGTAGCGCTTTCTTTAAAACCATTAAGCTAGGCATAAGGTGCTCAAGTAATGAATCCACCCGGATCCCGAGGTATATCAAAGCCAATTTTAATTAACAATGATTTGTGATTTAGTAGTGAGCACAAAGGAACATATATCATGCAACAACGAAGTTTAACTCTCTTCCTATGCATCGGCATGTCATAAAAGAACAATTCGTGCACACATAGTAAAGGCCAATGCATAGTATAAACAGTTTCTTGCAATTTTATCATATTGGAAACATGGAGAGGCGGGGATGTAGTTCCTCTCTCATAATAATTGCAAGTAGGAGCAGCAAGCACATGCATATTATATCTATCAAAATCATCATGTGTAGTTGTGAAACGCAACCCATCAATATAATTCTTAATAAGGGCAAACTTCTCCGATATAGTGTAGTCGGAAGAATTCAAATAGATAATAGGACTGTCATGCGTGGGTGCAATAGCAACAATTTCATGTTTAACATAAAGAACTATAGCAAGTTCATCTCCATGAGCATAATTCATATTGGCATCTTGGCCGCAAGCATAGCAAGCATCATCAAAAAGGGATATTTCAAAAGAATCAACGAGATCATAACAATCATCATAGCAATCATCCTTTGGTAAGCACGAAGGGAAATTAAACAATGTATGAGTTGAAGAGTTACTCTCATTAGAAGGTGGGCACGGGTAGCTAATCCGCTCTTCCTCCTTTTGTTCTCCTCTCTCCTCATCGTCTTTTTCATCCAATGAGCTCACAGTTTCATCAATTTCTTCTTCAATAGACTCCTGCAAAATATTAGTCTCTTCTTGGACAGCGGAGACTTTCTCAATAAATTCATCAATATCGGAATTGAATTCATAATTTTCATAGCAATATTTAAGTATAGCATAATTTTCAGGTCTGTAAACAACATCATTAAGATTTTCACACTCTTTAAACAAAGATTCAATTTCATAAGCACCCATAAAAGCAATGAATTGTTCTATTCGTTCCATATCATAGTAATCATATATACCATTAGCATAAGAAGCCAAGGTTTCATCATCATTAAATTCACATGAAAAGGGAAGGTGTGGAGCCTTCATCCTAGAGCAACAAGTATAATCATATCTCAAGCATAGTTGCCGAGCATACCAATGCAACATATAAATTTGATCCCATAATAGTTTCCCTATCCATAACTAAAGATAGAGAACAACTTAGAATAGCAAATAAAGTTACTTAGTGATAAAGCAAACTAGCACACACACGAGAATATTCACCCCACGCTATAACTCCCCGGCAACGGCGCCAGAAAAAGGTCTTGATAACCCACAAGTATAGGGGATCAATTGTAGCCTCTTTTGATAAGTAAGAGTGTCGAACCCAACGAGGAGCTAAAGGTAGAGCAAATATTCCCTCAAGTTCTATCAACTACCGATACAACTCTACGCACGCTTAACGTTCGCTTTACCTAGAACAAGTATGAAACTAGAAGTACTTTGTAGGTGTTCTTGGATAGGATTGAAAGATAATAAAGAGCACGTAAATAAAAAGTAGGGGCTATTTAGATAAAGAAACAACTAAGTTAGGTTTAGTAGAGAGCTTCTTGTCACACAAGAAATTTATTTGTCCCTAGGCAATCGATAACTAGACCGGTAATCACTATTGCAATTTTATTTGAGGGAGAGGCGTAAGCTAACATACTTTCTCTTCTTGGATCATATGCACTTATGATTGGAACTCTAGCAAGCATCCGCAACTACTAAAGATCATTAAGGTAAAACCCAACCATAGCATTATAAGGCATCAAGTCCTCTTTATTCCCATACACAAACAACCTACTTACTCGGGTCTGTGTTTCTATCACTCACGCCACCCACCATAAGAAAATCATGAACATATTGCAAACCCTACAGCGGGGATCCGTCACTCTTGCACGACACAGAGAGCACCATAGGACAACACCAATAATAAAACATGCAACTCAAACCAATCACGATCATCAATTAACCCATAGGACAAAACGGATCTACTCAAACATCATAGGATAACCATACATCATTGGGAAATAATATATAGCGTTGAGCACCATGTTTAAGTAGAGATTACAACGGGTAAAAGAGAGGTTACACCGCTGCATAGAGGGGGAGAGTTAGTGATGATTGCGGTGAAGTTGTTGGTGTAGATTGCGGTGATGATGATGGCCCCGGCGGCGTTCTGGCGCCACCGGAAGAGAGGGGGAGAGAGACCCCCTTCTTGTTCTTCTTCCTTGACCTTCTCCCTAGATGGGAGAAGGGTTTACCCTCTGGTACATGGTCTCCATGGCATGGGAGGGGCGAGAGCCCCTTCGAGATTGGATCTGTCTCTCCGTCTCTCTCTGTTTCTGCATTCCTGATTCTGCCCTTTCACCGTTTCTTAAATTCCCGGAGATCTATAACTCCGATTGGGCTGAATTTTGGATACGATTTTTATCCGGATATTAGCTTTCTTGCGGCGAAAGAAGGGCACCAACCGCCTTACGGGGTGGCCACGAGGGCCCAGGGCGTGCCCCCTGCCTCATGGCCCCCTCGGGCATCGTCTCGCGTTGATTCTTCCCAAAAATCACATATATTCCAAAAAAAATCTCTGTCTGTTTTTATCCCGTTTGGACTCCGTTTGATATGGATTTTCTGCGAAACAAAAAACATGCAACAAACAGGAACTGGCACCGGGCACTGGATCAATATGTTAGTCCCAAAAATAGTGTAAAAAGTTGCCAAAAGTATATGAAAGTTGTAGAATATTGGCATGGAACAATCAAAAATTATAGATACGATGGAGACGTATCAGTGGGGCGTCACTGCATGAAGGTTTGGCATGGGGAAGTCGCTGCTGCCACCGCTGCACACTCGCTATCTCCCTACCGACCATACACGCACTGATCGCCGCCTCGGCCTCATCCTGGATTCTCACTTCCGCCACCGCCTTGAAGACCTTCGGTGTGAAGGATCCCAGAGAGGACCATGCAAAATAAGACAGATTGGATGCTCTCTATAGAGATTGGGTGGTCTGTAGATTTGGTATATAGAGATTGGATTCTCACTTTCGCCACTACCTTGGAGACCTTCGCTGTGAAGGATCCCGGGGAGGACCACGCAAAGAAGACATATTGGATGGTCTATAGAGATTGGGTGGTCTGTAGATTTGGTATATAGAGATTGATTAGATTGTGATTAATTCTTTTCCATAAAGAAATTAGTAAAGAACGTGTGCTCGCATGGAAAGTTCTAATCCGTCTAGATTTTTTCAAGTTATTTTGTTAAGAGGGAAGGTTGAAAAAATCGGTATGAAAAATGGGAAGGTGGGGTTCAATTGAGAAAAAAATCAGTGGGAATGTGCAAAGATAGAAAACCAGCATGGAGGGACAGTGGTGGAAGCTGTGGCAAAAAAACTAGGGTACCAGCCTACCAACTTCTCCTTTAGAAGTAGAGATGGATGGTCTATAGAGATTGGGTGGTCTGTAGATTTGGTATATAGAGATTGATTAGAGACTGTGATTAATTCTTTTCCATAAAGAAATTACTAAATAACTTGCGTTCACATGGAAAGTTCTGATCCATCTAGATTTTTGCAAGTTATTTTGTTAAGAGGGAAGGTTGAAAAATTGGTACAAAAAATGGGAAGGTGGTGTTCAGTTGAGAAAAAAAACAGTGGGAACGTGCAAAAATAAAAAACAGCATGGAAGACGGTGGTGGAAGGTGAGACAGAAAAAAACCGGGGTACCGGCCTACCAACTCCTCCTTTAGGAGTAGAGATGCTTGATGTTGCCTGGCTTGGTCAGACTTGGCTTCTTGGCCTCAGCGATCAGTTAGATAAAAATAATAGAGACCTCAGATTGATTTACTGCACACTAATCACCATAGCATACCGTATTGTTTTGTTCAATGTATTATAGATAATTCTTGTACCATCTGGTCCAAACTATTGGTCTCAAATTTGATGGTTCACAGAGGGTAAAGTCAGCAATGAGGCAGCAATATTGTAGCTTTGCCGACTTATTAGCTTCTCAGAGTAAATATCTAATTCCCAATTTTGTTGGGGAACATAGTAATTTCAAAAAATTTCCTACGCACACGGAAGATCATGATGATACATAGCAATGAGAGGGGAGAGTATCGTCCACGTACCCGCGTAGACCGTAAGCGGAAGCGTTATGAGAACGCGGTTAATGTAGTCGTACATCTTCACGATCCGACCGATCCAAGTACCGAACGCACGGCACCTCTGAGTTCAGCACACGTTCAACTCGATGATGTCCCATGAACTCCGATCCAGCAGAGATTCACGGGAGAGTTCCGTCAGCACCACGGCTTGATGATGGTGATGATGTTGCTACCGACGCAGGGCTTCGCCTAAGCACCACTACGATATGATCGAGGTGGATTATGGTGGAGGGGGGCACCGCACATGGCTTGTGTCGTGGTTTTGTCACGGCAGATGTCCTCGTGAAAGGAATTAGTCGTGGAGCCATCGCTACGGGTTAGCTTAAAGGGGTTAAACCGGACAAGGGACACGAGAGTTTTATACTAGTTCGACCCCTTACGATGAAGGTAAAAGCCTATGTCTAGTTGTGATGGAATTGCTGGGGTTTCGATAACCAGGGAGCGAATCCGCTTTGCCTGGCTCTTGAGTTGTTGTTGTTGTCCTCTATACCGCCGCCGAGTCATCCCTTTATATACATAGGTTGACGCCCACCGGTTTACAGAGTCCCGAGGCCGGATCATAAACGTGTCCGGCTCGGTCTCTATTCCTTCTAACTTATAATACAAGTTACATATTCATGCCGGTTTATGTCTAAAGGCCTTAACCCGCCTTTGGGCCTTGGGTCTTCCTGAAGCGCCACCATCCTTGTCATCATGGGCCTTTGAATAAAGCAACCATCATGGGATAATCCGGCCTCTCCTAGCCGGTTTACGCCCGGTGGTAATATCCCCAACATTAGGCCCCAGATTGATTTGGACTTGTTCATGTCAATCTTCAACACTTAGAAAAAATCCTCCTTTGCATCTTTACCTTGATCTTGTAAACCGCTGTGACGTCATCTTCCAGGATCATGATAAATCGCCATGACGTCACTTATTATTTATAAATTATACATCTCACCTTCATTTAATGAGCCTCCGACAATTGAGGCGACCGCTCCGTTATATATCCAATTTTCGGGCTCCTCGATTCTCGCGCCTGTCACCTCGCCATTTACTTTATAAATAGGGCCAAGGGTGATTTTCTTTTTCCCCCTTCGTCTCCTCGCTTCTTCTTCCTCCTCGCGACGCCCCTGCACCTGAGCGCCGCCACCATCGTCGAGCTTCGCCTCTGCATCACCGTTGGCCGCTGCATCGACCTGGTTGCATTAGAAAGACGCGGTGCACCTCCGCTACCTCAACAGCTGTTGTAAGCCTTTCCTTCTTTCCTCTATAGATCCATTAGGGTTCATACGGGTTCATGTCACTCTTCTCGTGTTCTTTGTCAGCCCATAGATAGCAGAGCTCGATCTTGACGTGTTCTGCATAGTAGCTATGGTACTCCTTATCTTGACAATTTAAACCAAACCTTAAATACCTAATAACTTGATCTGGACCTTTTGTGAACTGCTTCGGGACCAAACCTTTTTAAGTCTCAATATTTTTCCTTTTCCTGACTTACGGTAGATCCAAAATTTCAATGCAATCTTGTGAAACCTGTTTTACCTTACTTAATCATTCTTGCCTTAGATCTGTATCTTCCTTATCCGCATAGGCGGTTTATCCTTGTAGAAAGTAATCTATCATATACCATTAGTCCCCTTGTAAACTGCCAATCCCTTTATCTCCGTTGTCATACTCCGGTTTAATAATATGTGTATACCTCTGTTTCTGCTTATCGCTTTATCATTCATAATTGCATCAGCCTCCGGTTTACCAATTTTATATGATTGAATTCCTTTCTCTTTAACCTGTTGCTCCTTATGCCTTGTCAACCATGAATCATAAACCGGCAGTAATCTTTTCCAGCTCGTCACCTGCAATGGCCAAACAAGTTTACTCTTGTAATTGGGTCCCTTCCCAGGTTACGGAGGCACAATTGGAAGGATGTGTCAAAATCGGCACTTTGCCGAAGCAGAGGGAAATCAAATGGCGTGTCCCCGGTTCAGAAAATCCTCCTACCCCCAGAGATGGTGAAGTGATAGTCTTTGTTGATCACATGCTTCGGGGTTTTAAACCGCCAGGGTCCAAATTCTTCCGTGATGTGCTTGCCAATTTCTAGATCCATCCTCAATACATTGGACCAAATTCTGTATCCAACATTTGCGATTTTCAAGTTTTTTGTGAGGCATACCTGCAAGAGGAGCCAACCGTCGAACTATTCCGGGATTTCTTCTACTTGAACCGCCGTACTGAGTTTGTCGACATGCCCAATACTGAACTGGGCGGCGTTTAAATTCAGAAGAGGAAGGATGTCAGTTTTCCTCATGCAAAACTCCATAGCCACCCCAAATAATGGAACCATACTTGGTTTTATTGTAAAGATATCTCTCCTGATGATGAAAACCCCTTGCCGGGTTACCGTCCTCACCGGCTTGCGAACACACATCCCCTTCCACAGCGGTTGACTACTGAAGAACGGGCCACATATGCTCCTCAACTCTCCAAGCTCAGGGCCTTTATGGCTAACGGTCTGACATGAGTTGATTTTGTTCGCTGCTGGATCTCATGGAGTATACTGCCTTTAAGCCGTCGCCCTGATTTAATGTGTGAGTACACCGGTGACGAAAATGACCCTCAGCGTCACATTAATATTCAGCTGACAGAAGCTGAAATTAACAAAGCCGTGAAGAAGATACTGAACGAACCGGAGGCTGTCTGTAACCAGACCGGGTTAAGCCCCTTTTATGCTCAGAATAAACTGCCATCTATATGCATTGTATTAATTCTGCTTTATATCTGATGTTCTTAACTGTGCAAACCTTAGTACTTTATGTCCCTCTTTTGTCAGGGTGATGATCCATTTTGGAAAAAGAAGTCTCAAGATAAACCGGTAAAGACCCCTCGGCTTAAGACAAAGGCAGTCAAGAGAACCACAAAAAGGAAGGCACCTGAACCCATCGGTTTAGAGCTTGATGATGACCCGGATGAACCGGAAGCAGAGGTAGAACTTGACTCACTTGGTTCACTTTTCATGCATCTCATTAACAATGATATTTATCAGGAGGACATTGAGGGCAGCCAAGCTGATGATGCAGAGGTAATTATCCTTTCCTCTGGTTCAGACTATCTGCCAACACAAAAAATCCGTTAAGAAGTCCGGAAAGTAAGATTTTCTCACCCTCTTGCTCATTTGGACCCAAAATTTCTTTTGAAGAAGCAGCAGCACGAGGTTCGCCGCACAACCCGACACAGCGGCCAAAAGGTCACTTCGACCGGTTTACCGGACACCCCGGTTCGAAGAAGCCGATCTAAGGTCTCACCCACTTCTGACACTTCTTATCCCAAGGCAGGCTATTTCCGACAACCTCTTAATCTGTCCGATTCGAATTATCAGGTGACACCTCCTTCTTCATCCGGCGAATCCACAGCCACATAACTCCCTCCTCTTAAAACATTGGCTGGGTAAGTATTTCAACCCAATCTTTTTATGTTTCACACTTTATATGCTATGCTAACCTTTGCATCTTGTTCTGTTTAGAGCCAAAGCCAGACCCATTAAGAAGGCTCGGGTGAATAACCCGCCCGAAGACCATGTGGTTATTGAACCGGAGCAAACTGCAGAACCGGAAGGTCCAAACACTGAGGCCACATTTAATGAACCGCCCTGAGGGAGTCCTGGATTAGGGGGTATCCGGACGGCCGGACTATATCCTTTGGCTGGACTGTCGGACTATGAAGATACAAGATTGAAGACTTCGTTCCGTGTCTGGATGAGACTCTCCTTGGCGTGGAAGGCAATCTTGGCAATTTGGATATGTAGATCTCCTTCCTTGTAACTGACTCTGTGTAACCCTAGCCTCCTCCGGTGTCTATATAAACCGGAGGGTTTAGTCTGTAGAGGGGACAGACAATCATACCATAGGCTAGCTTCTAGGGTTTAGCCTCTTCGATCTCGTGGTAGATCAACTCTTGTACTACTCATATTATCAAGAACAATCAAGCAGGACGTAGGGTATTACCTCCATCAAGAGGGCCCGAACCTGGGTAAACATCGTGTCCCTCGTCTCCTGTTACCATCCGCCTAGACGCACAGTTTGGGACCCCCTACCCGAGATCCGCCGGTTTTGATACCGACATTGGTTCTTTCATTGAGAGTTCCACTGTGCCGTTACCGTAAGGAAGGATGCCTCGTCTCGTTGTTAAAAACAACATTACCGCCAGGGGAGCCCTGGCTGTCGGCCAAACTCTCTGGCTAGGCGGTTTCATCATGACTGCCCGTTCGCTGCTGCACCGACGATGACTTCTCGGGTCATCGAAAACAGCCTCCATGTCGGCTCGGAATTTGCCGAGCAGATGGATCCAATGGAGTTATCATCCTTAAACGAGCTCTTGGATCACATCGCCACCTTGGGAGTCGCTACGGACTATGATCAGATTGGGCTTAAACCCGATCAAAGGGAGATTAACTCTCCACCGGTCACCCACCATATTGCGGTGGTGGAGGAACAATGCGGCGATTCTTCCTCTATCTTGAGGACTAACTATGTCCGAATTCCTGAGCTCTCCGAGCCGGATACCCGTTTACGGGAGGGCATCACCCAAGCCCTGAACCTAGAGTCAGGCGGTGGGCCAGACTTATCGGGCAACATCCCGGAACCCAAACTTCCAAAATTGGAAACTCCTCGGCCCCTGGATCTCTGATCGGGTAAGGGTTAGGACTCAAATCCACCCACCCACCCAAACATAAACGATCTTTCCCACATCAGGCAAGAGCCCCAGGAAACAGTATATCATTATTGGGCCAGATTCCTCGTGATGAACAAGGTTAAGGGCTGTCGCGAGGAAGACACAGTCTCATTTTTCTGCAATAATTTCACGGACAAGAGAATCCTTAACGCAATAAGTCGCCATGACATATCACGCTTCGCTGACTTGGCGTCCATAGTACGAAAGTACTGTGCGATGGAAAGCGCCTGGAAAACCAAAACAAAATTTTGGGATAATCCGGCTGCAAATATACACCCAGTCCAAAGTAAAAGGGTGCACTATCATAAGACACCCGAGTTAATTACAAAGAAGCAAAAACCCTCTACAGGTCGTGGAACCGTATTGGAGGGATGGCTCAATGGACCCTACAAAAACAGCCTCCATCGGGGCACAGTTAAACCCCGCCGTGGATGCCGCACTATGAGAGTTCCTGCGCGAGAATTGGGACATATTCGCCTGGCACCCCTCAGACATGCCAGGAATCCCACGCAGGCTGGCCGAGCACAGCCTTAATATTCTAAAGGGATTCAAGCCGGTCAAGCAGACTCTTCGGCATTTCTCTGAACCTAAGAGACAAGCTATGGGAGAGGAACTAGCCAAGTTATTGGAGGCCGGATTCATTAGTGAAATAAAACACCCGGACTGGCTAGCAAACCTGGTGATGGTACCAAAGAAGGACAAATCCTGACGCCTATGTGTCGATTTCAAGGACCTCAACAAGGCTTGCCCAAAGGATCCCTTCCCCCTCCCCCGCATCGATCAAATTATCGATGCTACCACAGGACATGATTCATTGTGTTTCCTCGACGCATACTCCGGCTACCACCAAATCAAAATGGCGGAGTCCGACCAAGCCGCAACGGCATTTATCACACCATACGGCCCCTTCTGTTTCAACACAATGCCTTTTGGGCTCAAAAACGCCGGCGCAACATATCAGCGCATGATTCAGATATGTCTGGAGAAACAGATCGGCAAAACATTAGAGGCATACGTAGATGATGTGGTCGTCAAAACCAAACACGTCGACTCTCTAATAGACGAATTGAGGCTCACATTCGACAACCTCCGAACATACGACATCGAGCTCAATCCGGAAAAATTCGTTTTCGGTGTACCAGCCGGAAAGCTCCTGGGTTTCATTGTCTCCAGTAGAGGAATTGAAGCAAATCCGGCCAAAATCCAAGCTCTGTCACAGTTCGCTATCCCAACGGACCTCAAACAAATCCAGAAATTAACCGGATGTGTGGAGGCTCTAAGCCGCTTTATCTCCCGCTTAGGAGAAAATGCATTACCCATTTATCGCCTCCTTCGGCGCACCGAACACTTCGAGTGGACGGACGCTGCCACAGCCGGATTGGAAGAAATAAAAGCCATACTAGAAACCAACCCAATCCTGGCCGCGCCAAACATCGGCGAACCAATGCTGTTGTACATTGCAGCAACTCATTAGGTTGTAAGTGCAGTGCTCGTCGTCGAACGAGAAACGGATGGACATATATTCCCCCTTCAAAAGCCGATATATTATGTATCCAATGTCCTCACTCCATGCAAATCACGGTACCCACATTATCAAAGATAGCCTATGCGGTATTCATGGCATCCCTGAAGCTGCGACACTACTTTCAAGAGTGTTCAATTACAGTAGCCTCGGAAGTGCCACTTAATGATATTATAAACAACCGCGATGCCACGGGCCGGATTGCCAAATGGGTCATTGAGCTCCTCCCGTTCGACATAACATACAAACCCCGGCGAGCCATTAAATCGCAAGTATTGGCCGACTTTGTTGCCGAATGGACGAAAGTCGAACTCCCTAAAGAGTACGGCGCATACTCCAATTGGATCATGCACTTTGACGGCTCCAAAATGCTGGCTGGTCTGGGGGCTGGCATCGTCCTGACGTCCCCAACTGGAGATACAGTTCAATACGTACTACAGATACTGTATACAGACTCCAACAACGCAGCCGAATACGAAGCCCTGTTACATGGTCTTCGGATGGCAGTTTCCATGGGCATTCAACGCCTGGAGGTGCGTGGGGATTCGAACCTCGCAATATCCCAAATAAATGGAGACTTCGATGCCAAGGATCCGAAGATGGCGGCCTATCGCAACGCCGTCCTAAAGATGTCAGCTCAGTTCGAGGGGCTCGAATTTCACCATGTGGCTCAGGAAAACAATCAGGCGGTGGATATCCTCGCCCGCATCAGCGCAAAACGCGATGTGGTCCCCCCCAACATCTTTTTCGAGAGGTTGTTTAAGCCATCCGTGCTATGGGAAGGGGACACCGGTAACAATAGTCCGGACCCGGCTAAAATGCCTGATACCAAACACTCTGACATAATCGGAGGCTCTGCCACCGAAATAACACCTTCAGCCCACGTAATAATGGCCATCATCGCCCCGTGGACAGAACCATTCCTGGCCTACCTAACTAGGCAGGAACTTCCCGAGGACCAAAATGAGGCACGCTGCATAGTGCGGCGATCTAAAGCCTACAGGGTCCACGAGAGAGAGCTGTATAAAAAAAGCACTACTGGAGTCCTTCAAAGGTGCATCTCCGAAGAGGAAGGGCGCAAGCTTTTGGCAGAAATTCACGCCGGACTCGGCGGCCACCAGGCCGCACCCCGGGCCCATGTAAGCAAGGCCTTCCGTACAGGTTTTTATTGGCCAACGGCCCGGGTAGATGTACAGGACTTGGTCCAACGCTGCATCGGTTGCCAACTTTTTGCAAACCAAAGCCACATGCCACCCACCGCCCTCTAAACAATCCCCATTACCTGGCCCTTCGCGGTCTGGGGGCTTGACATGGTTGGACCCCTTAAAGGGGGGACCCATAAGAAAAAAATACTACATTCACCAAATGGATAGAAGCCAAACCTGTTAAAACGGCCAAATCCGTACCGGTGATAGACTTCATATTCGGGGTTGTACACCATTATGGCGTCCCCCACAGCATCATCACTGACAATGGCACGAACTTCACGGCCGACGAGGTAAAACTCTAGTGCAGCAACATGGGCATTAAGCTCGATTATGCCTCTGTCTATCACCCACAAACTAACGGCCAAGTTGAGCGAGAAAATGGTCTTATCATGAGCGGCATCAAACCCAGATTAGTGCGGTCCTTAAAGGAGTCTAACATGCACTGGGTAGAGGAGCTCGACTCCATACTTTGGGGGCTGCGGACCATGCCGAATCGTACTACCGGATACACACCCTTCTTTATGGTGTACGGCGCAGTGGCGGTTCTGCCCTGCGACATAATTCATGACTCACCTCGAGTGCACATGTATGAAGAAAGAGAAGCCGAGCTCGATCGGCAGGACAGTCTGGACACCCTGGAGGAGGAGCGCGACATGGCAAAAGCCTGTTCCGCATTCTATCAGCAACAGGCTTGCAGATACCAAAGTAGAGAAGTACGGGCCAAAACTTATAACGTTGGCGAGCTAGTTCTATGCCTGCCGGAGAAGAAAAAGACCAAGCTCGAGCCCAAATGGAAAGGTCCCTTCATTATTGACAAAGTTCTGACCGGTGGAGCGTACCGTCTGCGGGATGCATCGAATAATCGACTTGAGCCGAACCCATGGAACGCAGCCAGGCTCCGAAGATTCTACGCCTAGTGTCGGACTCTATGTTCGTCTCCTTCCTCTGTCCATTTTTTGCATATACATTATCTGTCTTTTTTCTCTTTCTTTCTTTTATTCTTTATCAAGGCCTTCAAGGGCCAACTTGTGCCTTGCTTGCACACTATTGACGCGCTAACCGCGCTCATTATACCTGGGGGCTTCTTACACAGAAGCTTAATTATTTATCTGGGCTTCATGCCCCGCACATGTGTTATTCTTCCACATGTACCTTTTCTTCACCATTATATGCATCGATATGACTTAAGTTTTGGCCAAGCTGGTGGTTGCCTGGCTCTTGTATTTATGCCCTACGTTCCCGTTAATTCGGCTAGGGCATAAGGGGAGCACCTCTGCGATTGTTACTGCTGGGTCAGACGGATATGTACCTCAGACTGGGTGAAGTCGAAAGCTAGCGTTCTTAAGGGAATATTCGGTTGGTGAACAAAAGATGATTTTTATTTATTTTCCATATGTTCCCCCTGATGTTTTTGCCTGCGTCTCCTCTCGCAGTCCGGACATGCACTTTAGGGCATGCGTACCCAGGCAAAGGAACCCTTAACGGAACTATTCTCCCTGGAAGATGTTTCTTACTACCCATGTAATATAACATAACTAGTTGGGTACTTGTCTGTTCAAGCACTAATGACCCCTACACCTGGTTTCCACGCATACCCCGGTTCTTATATAACTGAGCGGGTATTCGGATACACTCCGGACTATCGGGTCCCGAGGTTGAAGCAAAATGGTCCGCCATGACAAATGATTTACAATCCGGCTAGAAGGCATTATACATGTCACTTTAATTACATAGTCATGCAGACTGACTAAATTCCTCTTCTATACCACCCAACAGGTTGTCTAGTCTACAATCCTGTTGGGAATACTTTGCGGCTAATTCTACTTGCCCATACACTAAGCTAACGGGGATCTCTTTCCCACCGGGCCCCACAGGTCCGACCTCGGCCATGTGGTTTGGGTCAGCCTTGGTATACCGCGTCTTCACCATGGCCCAGGCTTCCCTGGCACCTTGATAGCAGGACGATATCTTCCATAATCGGAAGCGCCGCCGTGCTCCCTTGAGCTTCTCCGCAAGCTCTCCAATGCTTGCTGGCAGGGATATGGATGGCCACAAGGCCTGGGCAATACCTTGCATCACCTGCCGAACTTGTTCGTGCAGTTGTGAGAGCTTGGGTAGAAGATCACCTGCAGACCCGGGCATCTCCTCCACGGGACGACCCGTCAGCATACCTGCAGACATAACTCTGTTAGCCGGCTTCTCCGCCGCACTCTTTTAAGGGTTCGTTCAAGCACTTACTAAAAACGCCGTGTCGAAGCCGCTTATTCTCCTTCACGGAGTCCGCAAGCTGGGCTCGAACATCTTTCACTTCCACGCTCAGCTTGGTATTGGCGTCTTGGAGATTGTTTTTCTCCTGCATGACCTTAGTCAGCACGCGTTCGCCAGCTTTTAGCTGTCGTACGACATGCTGGTCCTCCGGATTCTCTCCGGAGTCATCTGCAATATCTATTGTTAGATCTGCAGCCATGCCGCACACTATATGGTACCTATCATTCTTTGAAACAAATGTTACCAGCTGGGGACTTTTCAGGTTCCATCAATGCGGCAATGGCGGCCCGAAGTTGGGTCTTGCATTCCTCCAGCTCCTGTGACAGTCGAGTATTATTCTCTATAAGAACCTGCACAATAAATGATCCTTAAATAAGTTGTGCCAACTGTTTCAAGTCTCAGGGGCTACTGATATATATACTCATCAAATTTTCTTACCCGTACATCCTTTACATACTGGTCCGTGGCTCTGGCTAGACCATTTTGAGCAGCACGGATGTACGCATCTCTCGAGTTGAATGCATCAAAGGCCTCTCGGGAGAAACAAGCGTCACGGAGTACGGCTCGGCGACGCCTGTGATTCATGGCGCTCTCCACTTCGGAATTCGTAGCAGATATCTTATCTGCATCCTCTGTAGAAGGAGCATCCGGCGTGTACCTCGTGTTAGCTTCCGCCTCTGTGTCTGGCCCTGGAGCCCGACTGGTAGAGGCGTGATCGGCGACCTCTCCGGATATTGTCCGGCGAGCGTGCTTCCTTCTAGGAAACACGGGTGTTATTATGTTTTTAAAGACGACAACCACGGAGTGAGGTGTTGCATCATACCTCTGCGCCGGCATCTCCGTCCGGACCGCCTTCCTTTTTAGCATGTCGGGCTTTGAAACCCCTTGTTGGCGAGTCACCGCGGGCTCGGCATGGCGTCCCGAGGGCCTTACCTATAAAACACCGTTTGTATATGGTAGGTGAAGTGCATAAAAGGAAATCCTTTTCAAAGGTTGGGACTCCGGTCTCATTTACCTGCGAGGCTGGTAGTAGCCCAGGGTAGTCGGCTATAATGGCCACCATGGCGTCATCACAGCTTAGCTGATAGAAAATCCTATCAATCAGCTCCACGAATATGTCCGGATCCTCTTTCAGGCCGGGGTCGAGGACCCGCTCAGGATCCTCCGGTTGTGGAGGTGGGCTATTGATCTCCGCTACTGCCTTACGCAGTTTCTGCGATGAAACGACAAGGTAAATATTTATCACGAATACAAGGGTAGGATGGAAGTAAAAAGAGCAGAAGCTCACCCAGCTTCGAGGGTTGTTCATGGAGAATCCATCCCGTGGTTTGATGCGGAGGAACTCCTCTTCTTCCTCCTTATACAGATCGAATAGAATTTTTGCTAGAGCAGCAACTGAGTTCGGTCCCTTGCACCCGCAGCGAGTGGCATCATCTTCCCTGTTGAAGTGCCACATGGGGTGGCCTCGATATTGAAGTGGCTGCACCCCCCGCATAATGCATATTGCCATAACCTCGGTTATGGCCAGTCCTGATTTGGCCAGCAACTTTATCCGTCCCATCAGATAAAATAAGTCTCTATCATCTTCCTCCTGTGGGCTCTGTGGGCGCCAGCTTAGGAGTTTCTTCAAAGGGGCGTTGTCGAACTCAGGAAGACCAATCCGGATAGGATCCGGGAGAGGAACATCCTCCATATAAAACCACTCCGAAGGCCAGTCCTCGGACGTCTTCTTTGGGGTACCGGATAGGTATCCGGTCCGGCGATGCGCCATACTTCGGCTCCACCCACTTGATATATTGATCCCCTCTGTGTACGGGGCACAAGGCAGAACAACTTCTTCCACAGTGCGAAATGAGCTTCGCAACCCAGAAACAGCTCGCAAAGGGCTATGTAACCAGCGATGTGCAGTATGGAGGCAGGGGTGAGGTTGTGCAACTGGAGGCCGTAGAACTCCAGGAGCCCTCGGAGAAATGGATGGATTGGAAATCCGAGTCCCCTTAACAAATAAGGGACAAGGCATACCCGCTCTCCCTTAGAGGGGTTGGGAAAGCTCTCCGCTTGCTCCCCGCCATTATAGGTGGCGAGCCCGGCTCGAACCGGGACCATATACGCTAGAGGGAGGAATCCCTGGGTCTGTAGCTTCACTAATTGGCTGTGCGGGACAGAACACTTCTCCCAGTCTCCGGGCTTGGGGCTGCGGGAGCGAGAGGAGGAGCTGCGCCGGCCGGCCATGTTGGGATAGATTTTTTCGGGCGCGCTCCGATGAATGCTCGCTGAGGGAGGATGGTGTGGTTTGGATCTGAGGATCCTCGTCTCTTTAATAGAGAGTTCATTCACATAGATGGGGTGGTAAATGTAAAAACACCCTGGCTCCTCACATTCACTTGACACGTGGAAGATGGCCATTATTGGACGCAGAAGCCAAGAAGCGCAACATTTATGAGAAGCCGGACACTATTTAACAGGTACTTAGAGTTTGAAGAAGAACCCGCCTTGCAATGCCGAAGACAATCTGCGCGCTAGACTCGTCGTCATTGAAGCCTGGTTTAGGGGCTACCGAGGGAGTCCTAGATTAGGGGGTATCCGGACAACCGGACTATATCCTTTGGCCGGACTGTCGGACTATGAAGATACAAGATTGAAGACTTCGCCCCGTGTCCAGATGGGACTCTCCTTGGCGTGGAAGGCAAGCTTGGAAATTCAGATATGTAGATCTCCTTCCTTGTATGCAACTCTGTGTAACCCTAGCCCCCTCCGGTGTCTATATAAACCGGAGGGTTTAGTCCGTAGAGGGGACAGACAATCATACCATAGGCTAGCTTCTAGGGTTTAGCCTCTTCGATCTCGTGGTAGATCAACTCTTGTACTACTCATATTATCAAGAACAATCAAGCAGGACATAGGGTATTACCTCCATCAAGAGGGCCCGAACCTGGGTAAACATCGTGTCCCCCGCCTCCTGTTACCATCCGTCTAGACGCACAGTTCGGGACCCCCTACTCGAGATCCGCCGGTTTTGACACCGACAGGCCCCCTCAAGATCATAATGTTGATGAACAAGCAAGAGTTGATACTGCTGTGCCAGATGATGAACCGGCAAGTCCAATCCGGGCAGATGACAGACCTTCTAGTCCAGTGAGGACTACTGACATTCCATCAACTCCAGAAAAGGCTGCTGGAGATAAAGAAGCTGAGGTTATCATTACCGGTATTAGCCGCACCTCTCCTGGCCATCCTGTTATATTGGTGAAGCACAGTGCCAAGGAAGAGCGTGCTGCCATGGAGAAAGGCAAATGGAGCACCGATTTATCAAGCTATGCCCATCTCTGTGCTCAACAAATCCACTGTGGTTTTCTAGACCGTCTGCACTCAAACCGTGACTATGAAGCCGGTTTAGTGAATCTGATGAAGGAGTGCTATGAGGTATTTTCATCACTTTTCCTTTCTTAAATCCAATTTGTAAGTACCAACTCAAGTAGCCCCCAAGGGCCGGTTTATGATGGTAATCATAAACCGGGACTTTGTAATACCTTAACCCTTGCAAACTTATCCTCCATATGTCAGATGATCTTTTGAAATAAACCGTACTTGATCATTGTATTCTTGTAGTTTTCGCCTGTGTAGTCCCCAAGGGCCGGTTTATCTTTCCAAGGTGAATCGAGACTTTAAACAATGGTATGTTGAACAGATGTACATTAGCTCCCAAGTGCCATGGAAAATGCTTGCATTATACCTGGGACTTGTAAAAAAAATCTGATAATACCGCAAATAAGCATTACCCCCAAGTACAAAGTGCATAACTTGTTATGTGGTTGGTACTTCAGATATATGCAGCCTATTGATGATATGTCGTTGCTTTATAGGCTGAATTGAATAAAAGGGATGCCCAAACCGCTGATCTCCAAGAAAACATCAAAACTCAGCAAGCGGAGTCATCAAAGGCCAAGGAAGAACTGGCCACCGCTTTATTGGGTATAGAGAAGCTGAATGAAACCTTGAAGAAGGAATGGGCTGATTGGGACACAGAGAAGGCCGCTTTAGAGAAGAGGGCTGAAGACGCTGAAACAGCTCTTAAATCGGTGGTTGAAGAACCGACCGGTTTAAAGCGGCATATTAATGCCATGACCTCTGCTGTATTTGGTAAGTATCCTCATATAAAGTATTTCAATTCAAGCTATTACGTCAATGACCGGTTTACTTACATTTGTTATGACAGGGACCCGCATTACCCATCTTGGTTCTGACATGCGGATGAAGCTAAAGGCAGCCTACACCTTGATAGAATAGCTGTATTCCGGATCCCGACGGGCTATCTGCACTGCTGCTTACAACAAGCCTCCCCCAACATTGATAAGAGAAACCATCGGGAAGCTGTCTATGTTGCCTGCCCGGTTGGAGGAACTTAAAAATCAGCTGCAAGGTCAGGCGCACTGACGGCACTAATCCGGGCCAAGGCGTGGATTCCTGATCTTGATCCGTCCGACATTAGCAAAGGTTATCCTGGTGTGAAGGAAGATGGTTCAGATTTCAACAATGACGATCTCCGAAGGCTGACAAAGGAAATGCGGCCTATAGCAAGCAAATTGGCGGATGACACAGATCTATCTCGTTATCAATTGGTTTATGATGTTGAGGGGAAAAGATAGCCCGTGCCGATTCATGATGTAGAAGATCTTGTTCCGCCGATTCGTAAGCATACCTATGCCCCTGACATTGACCCTTCCAACCTTATTCATGAAGAAGCCATTTTTCAAGCCTTAACTGGAATCGATTAGTCAAAGATTGATTTCCAGCGACTGGGTAGGGATGAGGAGAATGCACCCACTCAAGATGACCCTCAATCTTCAAGCCGTCTGGACAAAGAATCTTAATTCGGAAGCCGGTTTAATCATTTGCCAAACTTGTTGAAACAATTATCCTGTGTGGGCACTAAAGCACCTCGTAATAGGCTAGTTCAAATATTTATCTGCTTATGCCATCGAGCATACTTGTTTTGCTTGACATTGATAACTCGCCATGTTTTTGGGATCTATTATATGCATAATCCGCAGTGGCTTTATTTAGCTTATTCTTGCAAAAAATTTGAAAGTGTCCTAGCGGTTTACCGCTGGACGGGTCATGGTGCCCAAACATATATATAACCTAGATGCCGAACCAAGGCCGTAATATGTAGATATAAAATAGATGATACCTATGGTATATCTCGTTTGGCTTACCAACTGTTGTTATAACAAAAGGTGATAACACCAATCTGGAGTGTTGATGACTCCTTGCATCCTTGTCGGTTCAAATCGAAATCTTTCTGGGTGATGGTAAACACCGGTTTATGCATATAATTGTGGTGACCTGTAGTCAAACCAGACCGGAGCAATATTGTTGTCGGATTAAAACTGACCATGTACTGACAACTTA